>NC_053040.3:460557779-461182779 GCF_002575655.3 Aegilops tauschii subsp. strangulata
CAGTGACCTTGTGAACTTATGCATAGGGGTTGTACAAGAAAAGCATGACCGGAGTCACACAGCGATGCATATCGCCAGAGGAGGGGCAGAAAATTCTACAGGAGATTCACTCGGGAACATGTGGGCACCATGCGTCCTCTCGGACCCTGGTCGCCAAAGCATTCAGAGCCGGGTTCTATTGGCCCCAAGCCAATGAGGCTGCCCGAGATGTGGTGGATCAATGTCTCGGGTGCCAGTTCTACGTGAATCAGTCGCACAAGCTGACTTCAGCTCTGAAGACTATCCCCCTCACTTGGCCATTTGCCGTTTGGGGCTCGACATGGTCGGCCCACTTCGAACCGGGGCGACGGTTTCTCGCACCTGTTGGTAGCAGTTGAAAAGTTCACCAAGTGGATTGAGGCCAAACCAATAAATAAGCTAGATTCAGCCACTGCCATTCAGTTCATCAAAGAGATAATCTTCAGATTCAGAGTCCCTCATAGCATCATCACCGACAATGGGTCTAACTTCGACTCGGACGAGTTCCATGAGTTCTACTGTCGTGGTGTTCTCACGGGGGGCTTGCGAGTCGACAGATGCCACACGGGCTTAGTGTGAGGGTAAGACTGCTGCTGATAGGCCCGGGAGCGGGTATGCGAGTATCACGCGCTAGTTTACCCAGGTTCGGGGCTCTCCGGAGAGATAATACCCCTACTCCTGCATGTCTGAGTATATCTGGGGTGTACGTCGGACAGTACACGGTGCTCCTGGAGCTGTATCTGAGATCAGTAGCAATGAGAGCTAGCTAGCTAGTGTGGCACATGTGCCTGGCCATGTGTGGTCGTGGGAGTGTGATGCTCATACGTGAGAGTGTGGATGGATGGATGGCTAGCTAGCTTGCTAGCTTGCTTGAGTGTGGGTGCATGAGAGTCCATCCTCCTGGATGGATGGATGAGGCCTCCTTTTATAGTGTGAGGTAGCATAGGATGTAAGCTAGGTAGCGGCATGGGCTAGGCATGGTGGGGTGTCACACTTGTCCCCTAGGTCACTTCATAAATAGTGCCCAGGGACAAGTGTCACTGTACATGATGGCTGGGGTGTCGCGTGTACAGTGCTCAGGTACATCCGTCTTGTCGGTGTCGGGTCCGGATGCAGTCGGCAGCCGGCTGGTCGGCGCAGTCGGCAGCCGGCTGGTCGGCGCAGTCGGCAGCCGGCTGGTCGGCGCAGACAGCAGCCGGCAGCCGGCCGGGCAGAGCAGTCGGACGGGGAGCCGGCAGGAGCAGCCGGGCAGTCAGACTGAGGGGCTTTGCTAGCCCCGATGTCTTGAATTATTGTCTCGCCGTCTTCGGGGTATCCATGGCCAATTACTCCAACAGTAGCCCCCAAGCCTCCGGGCAACTTGGCAAAGTTGGGCGGAGGTTTTTTGGCGGGTGTTTCATGGAAATGATCATGCAAAAGACAAAGTTAGTCCTCGCAGATATATCAAATGATTGCTTTTAGCAGTGCAAGTTTTATGTGGAGGGTGCCGACTCGGTTTCGTCTGAGCCCCCTTCAATCTCTTTCATGTTTTCTCCACTCTTGGCTTGCTCTCGCTTGCCGGACAGCCGCTCTGCGGTCTATGGCTGAGAGTTGGCCGCGGATTGGAGTGTACAATACTTAGATTCTGGGAGCAAATTTAACCTTGCAGATACTCATAAAGAAAACGGCCGGGTCGCCCGAACCGTTTTTCTTCCCGGACGTTTTTCGCGTGGGTGGCCTGCAGCGTTCACTCTTGCTAGCCGGACAGCCGCTCTGCGGTCTGTGACTAAGAGTGGGCCTTTGGTACCGCGCACGCTACTAAGCCGTCTGCGGGAACAAACGTCTCAGGCCAAGCGGCCAGCCCCCGGGCCAACTCTGGCTGGCGCCGGGACGAACAGTGCTGCAACTGTAATAAAATGCGGAGATAGCCCCTGAGCATCGCTCGGGGTTACCTGTGCTCTCGCGGTGAAAAAATATGCGGGTGAGGAGCTGACATTGATTTTCGTGTAGCCGAGGCAGAGGTCGTCGAAGACAGCGGCGCGGCTCGGCGCTCGCGGAGCGCGTCGGCGCACCCGCTGGGTGTAGCCCTCGAGCATCCAGGTGACAAAGGGAACAACGTATGTTGTTATGCGGTTTGACCGATAAAGATCTTCGTAGAATATGTGGGAGCCAATATGAGCATCCAGGTTCCGCTATTGGTTATTGACCGGAGAGGTGTCTCGGTCATGTCTACATAGTTCTCGAACCCGTAGGGTCCGCACGCTTAACGTTACGATGACAGTTTTATTATGAGTTTATGTATGTTGATGTACCGAAGGAGTTCGGAGTCCCGGATGAGATCGGGGACATGACGAGGAGTCTCGAAATGGCCGAGACGTAAAGATCGATATATTGGACGACTATATTTGGACTTCGGAAAGGTTCCGAGTGATTCGGGTATTTTTCGGAGTACCGGAGAGTTACGGGAATTCGTATTGGGCCTTAATGGGCCATACGGGAAAGGAGCAAAAGGCCCCAAAGGGCGGCCGCACCCCTCCCCATGGGCTAGTCCGAATTGGACTAGGGAGGGGGGCGCCCCCTTCCTTCTTTCTCCTTCCCCCTTCCCTTCTCCTACTCCCACAAGGAAAGGAGGAGTCCTACTCCCGGTGGGAGTAGGACTCCCCCCTTGGGCGCGCCACCTCCCCTTGGCTGGCCCTCTCCTCCTTGCTCCTTTATATACGGGGGCAGGGGGGCACCCCAGGGACACTTGATATACGATATTTTAGCCGTGTGCGGTGCCCCCCTCCACCATATTACACCTCGATAATACCGTTGCGGAGCATAGGCGAAGCCCTGCGTCGGTGGAACATCAACATCGTCACCACGCCGTCGTGCTGACGAAACTGTCCCTCAACACTCGGCTGGATCGGAGTTCGAGGGACGTCATCGAGCTGAACGTGTGCTGAACTCGGAGGTGCCGTGCGTTCGGTACTTGATCGGTCGGATCGTGAAGACGTACGACTACATCAACCGCGTTGTGTTAACGCTTCCGCTGTCGGTCTACGAGGGTACGTGGACAACACTCTCCCTTCTCGTTGCTATGCATCACCATGATCTTGCGTGTGCGTAGGAATTTTTTTGAAATTACTAAGTTTATAGCAACCCCTCGGTATTTGATACTGGTTCAGTTGCTAAGAGTAGTAACTCGAAACGGGAGTTGCAGAATAAACAGAGTAGTAAAAAGGCGAGGTGACGATGTGTGTTGGAAGTAGTTCCAAGATTGATATGATCATCATCACACACTCCCTGTACTTTCGGGATTAGTGTTGAAACTAAATAAGTGTTATTTGGTGTTTGCGTTGAGCATGAATATGATTTGATCATGTTTATTGCAATACGGTTATTCATTTAAGTTAGAGAACAATTGGTGTTCTGTTTACATGAATAAAAACCTTCTATGGTCGTACACACCAACAAAAATGGTTTGTTGGATCTCGATCGTAGTGATACACATATTCATAATATTGAAACCAAAAGATGCAAAGTTAATAATGATAGTGCAACTTATTTGTGGCACTGCCGTTTAGGTCATATTGGTGTAAAGCGCAAGAAGAAACTCCATACTGATGGGATTTTGGAATCACTTGATTATGAATCACTTGATGCTTGCGAACCGTGCCTCATGGGCAAGATGACTGAAACGCCGTTCTCCGGAACTATGGAGAGAGCAACAGATTTGTTAGAAATCATACATACAGATGTCTGTGGTCCGATGAACATTGAGGCTCGTAGCAGGTATCATTATTTTCTGACCTTCACAGATGATTTGAGCAGATATGGGAATATCTACTTGATCAAACACAAGTCTGAAACATTTGAAAAGTTCAAAGAATTTCAGAGTGAAGTGGAGGATCATCGTAACAAGAAAATAAAAGTTTCTACGATATGATCGCAGAGGTAAAATATTTGAGTTACGAGTTTGGCCTTCAGTTAAAACAATGTGAAATAGTTTCACTACTCATGCCACCTGGAACACCACAGTGTAATGGTGTGTCCGAACATTGTAACCGTACTTTACTAGATATGGTGCAATATATGATGTCTCTTACCGATCTACCACTATCGTTTTGGGGTTATGCATTAGAGACAGCTGCATTCACGTTAAATAGGGTACCATCTAAATCCGTTGAGACGACATCTCATGAACTTTGGTTTGGCAAGAAACCAAAGTTGTCGTTTCTTAAAGTTTGGGATTGAGATGCTTATGTGAAAAAGTTTCATCCTGATAAGCTCAAACCCAAATCGGAGAAATGTGTCTTCATAGGATACCCAAAGGAGACAGTTGGGTACACCTTCTATCACAGATCCGAAGGCAAGACATTCATTGCTAAAAATGGATCCTTTCTAGAGAAGGAGTTTCTCTAGAAAGAAGTGAGTGGGAGGAAAGTAGAACTTGATGAGGTAACTATACCTGCTCCCTTATTGGAAAGTAGTTCATCACAGAAATCTGTTCCTGTGACTCCTACAACAATTAGTGAGGAAGTTAATGATGATGATCATGTAACTTCAGATCAAGTTACTACCAAACCTCGTAGATAAACCAGAGTGAGATCCACACCAGAGTGGTACAGTAATCCTGTTCTGGAGGTCATGTTATTTGACCATGACGAACCTACGAACTATGAGGAAGCGATAATGAGCCCAGATTCCGGGAAATGGCTTGAGGCCATGAAATCTGAGATGAGATCCACGTATGAAGAACAAAGTATGGACTTTGGTTGACTTGCCCGATGATCGGCGATCCATTGAGGTTAAATGGATCTTCAAGAAGAAGACAGACGCTGATAGTAGTGTTACTATCTACAAAGCTAGAATTGTCGCAAAAGGTTTTCGACAAGTTCAAGGTGTTGACTACGATGAGAGAGTTTCTCACTCGTATCTATGCTTAAAGTCTGTCTGAATCGTGTTAGCAATTGCCGCATTTTATGAAATCTGGCAAATGGATAAACAAAACTACATTCCTTAATGGATTTATTAAAGAAGAGTTGTGTATGATGCAACCAGGTGGTTTTGTCAATCCTAAAAGTGCTAACAAAATATGCAAGCTCCAGCGATCCATCTATGGACTGGTGCAAGCATCTCGGAGTTGGAATATACGCTTTGATAAGTTGATCAAAGGATATAGTTTTATACAGACTTGCGGTGAAGCCTGTATTTACAAGAAAGTGAATGGGAGCACTACAAAATTTCTGATAAGTATATGTGAATGACATATTGTTGATCGGAAATAATGTAGAATTATTCTGCAAAGCATAAAGGAGTGTTTGAAAGGAGTTTTTCAAAGAAAGACCTCGGTGAAGCTGCTTACATATTGAGCATCAAGATCTATAGAGATAGATAGAGACGCTTGATAAGTTTTTTCAATGAGTACATACCTTAACAAGATTTTGAAGTAGTTCAAAATAGAACAGTCAAAGAAAGAGTTCTTGCCTGTGTTACAAGGTGTGAAATTGAGTAAGACTCAAAAGCCCGACCATGGCAGAAGATAGAAAGAGAATGAAAGTCATTCCCTATGCCTTGGCCATAGGTTCTATAAAGTATGCCATGCTGTGTACCAGATCTATTGTATACCCTACACTGATGTTGGCAAGGAGTACAATAGTGATCTAGGAGTAGATCACTGGACAGCGGTCAAAATTGTCCTTAGTGGAATAAGGATATGTTTCTCGATTATGGAAGTGACAAAAGGTTCGTCGTAAAGGGTTACGTCGATGCAAGTTTTGACACTAAATCTACATGACTCTAAGTCTCGGTCTAGATGCATATTGAAAGTGGGAGCAATTAGCTAGAGTAGCTCCGTGAAGAGCATTGTAGACATAGAAATTTGCAAAATACTTACGGATCTGAATGTGACAGACCCGTTTACTAAAATTATCTCACAATCAAAACATGATCACACCTTAGTACTCTTTGGGTGTTAATCACATAGCGATGTGAACTAGATTATTCACTCTAGTAAACCCTTTGAGTGTTGGTCACATAGAGATGTGAACTATGGGTGTTAATCACATGGTGATGTGAATTATTAATCAAATGGCGATGTGAACTAGATTATTGACTCTCGTGCAAGTGGGAGACTGAAGGAAATATGCCCTAGAGGCAATAATAAAGTATTATTTATTTCCTTATATCATGATAAATGTTTATTATTCATGCTAGAATTGTATTAACCGGAAACATAATACATGTGTGAATACATAGACAAACAGTGTGTCACTAGTATGCCTCTACTTGACTAGCTCGTTAATCAAAGATGGTTATGTTTCCTAGCCATAGACATGAGTTGTCATTTGATTAACGAGATCACCTCATTAGGAGAATGACGTGATTGACTTGACCCATTCCGTTAGCTTAGCACCCGATCGTTTAGTATGTTGCTATTGCTTTCTTCATGACTTATACATGTTCCTATGACTATGAGATTATGCAACTCCCGTTTACCGGAGGAACACTTTGTGTGCTACCAAACGTCACAACGTAAATGGGTGATTATAAAGGTGCTCTACAAGTGTCTCCAAAGGTACTTGTTGGGTTGGCGTATTTCGAGATTAGGATTTGTCACTCCGATTGTCGGAGAGGTATCCTGGGCCCACTCGGTAATGCACATCACTATAAGCCTTGCAAGCATTGTGACTAATGAGTTAGTTGCGGGATGATGTATTACGGAACGAGTAAAGAGACTTGCCGGTAACGAGATTGAACTAGGTATCGAGATACCGACGATCGAATCTCGGGCAAGTAACATACCGATGACAAAGGGAACAACGTATGTTGTTATGCGGTTTGACCGATAAAGATCTTCGTAGAATATGTGGGAGCCAATATGAGCATCCAGGTTCCGCTATTGGTTATTGACCGGAGAGGTGTCTCGGTCATGTCTATATAGTGCTCGAACCCGTAGGGTCCGCACGCTTAACGTTACGATGACAGTTTTATTATGAGTTTATGTATGTTGATGTACCGAAGGAGTTCGGAGTCCCGGATGAGATCGGGGACATGACGAGGAGTCTCAAAATGGCCGAGACGTAAAGATCGATATATTGGACGACTATATTCGGACTTCGGAAAGGTTCCGAGTGATTCGGGTATTTTTCGGAGTACCGGAGAGTTACGGGAATTCGTATTGGGCCTTAATGGGCCATACGGGAAAGGAGAAAAAGGCCCCAAAGGGTGGCCGCACCCCTCCCCATGGGCTAGTCCGAATTGGACTAGGGAGGGGGGCGCCTCCTTCCTTCTTTCTCCTTCCCCCTTCCCTTCTCCTACTCCCACAAGGAAAGGAGGAGTCCTACTCCCGGTGGGAGTAGGACTCCCCCCTTGGGCGCGCCACCTCCCCTTGGCCGGCCCTCTCCTCCTAGCTCCTTTATATACGGGGGCAGGGGGGCACCCCAGGGACACTTGATATACGATATTTTAGCCGTGTGCGGTGCCCCCCTCCACCATATTACACCTCGATGATACCGTTGCGGAGCTTAGGCGAAGCCCTGCGTCGGTGGAACATCAATATCGTCACCACGCCGTCATGCTGACGAAACTCTCCCTCAACACTCGGCTGGATCGGAGTTCGAGGGACGTCATCGAGCTGAACGTGTGCTGAACTCGGAGGTGCCGTGCGTTCGGTACTTGATCGGTCGGATCGTGAAGACGTACGACTACATCAACCGCGTTGTGTTAATGCTGCCGCTGTCGGTCTACGAGGGTACGTGGACAACACTCTCCCCTCTTGTTGCGATGCATCACCATGATCTTGCGTGTGCGTAGGTAATTTTTTGAAATTACTACGTTACCCAACAGTGGCATCCGAGCCTGGTTTTATGCGTTGATGCTATGCACGAGTAGAACACAAGTGAGTTGTGAGCGATATAAGTCATACTGCTTACCAGCATGTCATAGTTTGGTTCAGCGGTATTGTGAGATGAAGCGGCCCGGACCGACATTACGCGTTCGCTTACGCGAGACTGGTTTCACCGTTATGAGCACTCGTTGCTTAAAGGTTACTGGCGGGTGTCTATCTCTCTCACTTTAGTTGAACCGAGTGTGGCTACGCCCGGTCCTTGCGAAGGTTAAAACAGCACCAACTTGACAAACTATCGTTGTGGTTTTGATGCGTAGGTAAGAACGGTTCTTGCTAAGCCCGTAGCAGCCACGTAAAACTTGCAACAACAAAGTAGAGGACGTCTAACTTGTTTTTGCAGGGCATGTTGTGATGTGATATGGTCAAGACATGATGCTATATTTTGTTGTATGAGATGATCATGTTTTGTAACCGAGTTATCGGTAACTGGCAGGAGCCATATGGCTGTCGCTTTATTGTATGAAATGCAATCGCCCTGTAATTGTTTTACTTTATCACTAAGCGGTGGCGATAGTCGTAAAAGCAATAGTTGGCGAGACGACAACGATGCTGCGATGGAGATCAAGGTGTTGAGCCGGTGACGATGGTGATCATGACGGTGCTTCGGAGATGGAGATCACAAGCACAAGATGATGATGGCCATATCATATCACTGATATTGATTGCATGTGATGTTTATCTTTTATGCATCTTATCTTGCTTTGATTAACGTTAGCATTATAAGATGATCTCTCACTAAAATTTCAAGATAAAAGTGTTCTCCCTGAGTATGCACCGTTGCGAAAGTCCTCGTGCTGAGACACCACGTGATGATCGGGTGTGATAAGCTCTACGTTCAAATACAACGGGTGCAAAACAGTTGCACACGCGGAATACTCAGGTTAAACTTGACGAGCCTAGCATATGCAGATATGGCCTCGGAACACGGAGACTGAAAGGTCGAGCGTGAATCATATAGTAGATATGATCAACATAGTGATGTTCACCATTGAAACTACTCCATCTCACGTGATGATCGGACATGGTTTAGTTGATATGGATCACGTGATCACTTAGATGATTAGAGAGATGTCTATCTAAGTGGGAGTTCTTACGTAATATGATTAATTGAACTTAAATTTATCATGAACTTAGTCCGGATAGTATTTTTGCAAATTATGTTGTAGATCAATAGCTCGCGTTGTTGCTTCCCTGTATTTATTTTTGATATGTTCCTAGAGAAAATTATGTTGAAAGATGTTAGTAGCAAAGATGCGGATTTGATCCGTGATCTGAGGATTATCCTCATTGCTGCACAGAAAAATTATGTCCTTAATGCACCGCTAGGTGACAGACCTATTGCAGGAGCAGATGCAGACGTTATGAACGTTTGGCTAGCTCAATATGATGACTACTTGATAGTTTAGTGCACCATGCTTAACGGCTTAGAATCGGGACTTCAAAGACGTTTTGAACATCATGGACCATATGAGATGTTCCAGGAGTTGAAGTTAATATTTCAAGCAAATACCCAAGTTGAGAGATATGAAGTCTCCAACAAGTTCTATAGCTAAAAGATGGAGGAGAATCGCTCAACTAGTGAGCATGTGCTTAGATTGTCTGGGTACTACAATCGCTTGAATCAAGTGGGAGTTAATCTTCCAGATAAAATAGTGATTGACAGAATTCTCTAGTCACCATCACCAAGTTAGTAGAACTTCGTGATGAACTACAGTATGCAAGGGATGACGAAAGTAATTCCCGAGCTCTTCGTGATGCTGAAATCGACGAAGGTAGAAATCAAGAAAAACATCAAGTGTTGATGGTTGACGAGACCACTAGTTTCAAGAAAAGGGCAAAGGGAAGAAGGGGAACTTCAAGAAGAACGGCAAGCAAGTTGCTGCTCAAGTGAAGAAGCCTAAGTCTGGTCCTAAGCCTGAGACTAAGTGCTTCTACTGCAAAGGGACTGGTCACTGGAAGCGGAACTACCCCAACTATTTGGTGGATAAGAAGGATGGCAAAGTGAACAAAGGTATATTGGATATACATGTTATTGATGTGTACTTTACTAGTATTTATAGCAACCCCTCGGTATTTGATACTGGTTCAGTTGCTAAGAGTAGTAACTCGAAACGGGAGTTGCAGAATAAACAGAGACTAGTAAAAAGGCGAGGTGACGATGTGTGTTGGAAGTAGTTCCAAGATTGATATGATCATCATCGCACACTCCCTGTACTTTCGGGATTAGTGGTTAAACTAAATAAGTGTTATTTGGTGTTTGCGTTGAGCATGAATATGATTTGATCATGTTTATTGCAATACGGTTATTCATTTAAGTTAGAGAACAATTGTTGTTCTGTTTACATGAATAAAAACCTTCTATGGTCATACACACCAACAAAAATGGTTTGTTGGATCTCGATCGTAGTGATACACATATTCATAATATTGAAACCAAAAGATGCAAAGTTAATAATGATAGTGCAACTTATTTGTGGCACTGCCGTTTAGGTCATATTGGTGTAAAGCGCATGAAGAAACTTCATACTGATGGGATTTTGGAATCACTTGATTATGAATCACTTGATGCTTGCGAACCGTGCCTCATGGGCAAGATGAATGAAACGCCGTTCTCCGGAACTATGGAGAGAGCAACAGATTTGTTGGAAATCATACATACAGATGTATGTGGTCCGATGAACATTGAGGCTCGTAGCAGGTATCATTATTTTCTGACCTTCACAGATGATTTGAGCAGATATGGGAATATCTACTTGATCAAACACAAGTCTGAAACATTTGAAAAGTTCAAAGAATTTCAGAGTGAAGTGGAGGATCATCGTAACAAGAAAATAAAAGTTTCTACGATATGATCGCAGAGGTAAAATATTTGAGTTACGAGTTTGGCCTTTAGTTAAAACAATGTGAAATAGTTTCACTACTCACGCCACCTGGAACACCACAGTGTAATGGTGTGTCCGAACATCGTAACCGTACTTCATTAGATATGGTGCAATATATGATGTCTCTTACCAATCTACCACTATCGTTTTGGGGTTATGCATTAGAGACAGCTGCATTCACGTTAAATAGGGTACCATCTAAATCCGTTGAGACGACATCTTATGAACTGTGGTTTGGCAAGAAACCAAAGTTGTCGTTTCTTAAAGTTTGGGATTGAGATGCTTATGTGAAAAAGTTTCATCCTGATAAGCTCAAACCCAAATCGGAGAAATGTGTCTTCATAGGATACCCAAAGGAGACAGTTGGGTACACCTTCTATCACAGATCCGAAGGCAAGCCATTCGTTGCTAAAAATGGATCCTTTCTAGAGAAGGAGTTTCTCTCGAAAGAAGTGAGTGGGAGGAAAGTAGAACTTGATGAGGTAACTGTACCTGCTCCCTTATTGGAAAGTAGTTCATCACAGAAATCTGTTCCTGTGACTCCTACACCAATTAGTGAGGAAGTTAATGATGATGATCATGTAACTTCAGATCAAGTTACTACCAAACCTCGTAGATAAACCAGAGTGAGATCCACACCAGAGTGGTACGGTAATCCTGTTCTGGAGGTCATGTTATAGGACCATGACGAACCTACGAACTATGAGGAAGCGATGATGAGCCCAGATTCCGGGAAATGGCTTGAGGCCATGAAATCTGAGATGAGATCCATGTATGAAGAACAAAGTATGGACATTGGTTGACTTGCCCAATGATCGGTGAGCCATTGAGATTAAATGGATCTTCAAGAGGAAGACAGACGCTGATAGTAGTGTTACTATCTACAAAGCTAGAATTGTCGCAAAAGGTTTTTGACAAGTTCAAGGTGTTGACTACGATGAGAGAGTTTCTCACTCGTATATATGCTTAAAGTCTGTCTGGATCATGTTAGCAATTGCCGCATTTTATGAAATCTGGCAAATGGATAAACAAAACTACATTCCTTAATGGCTTTATTAAAGAAGAGTTGTCAATGATGCAACCAGGAGGTTTTGTCAATCCTAAAAGTGTTAACAAAATATGCAAGCTCCAGCGATCCATCTATGGACTGGTGCAAGCATCTCGGAGTTGGAATATACGCTTTGATAAGTTGATCAAATGATATAGTTTTATACAGACTTGCAGTGAAGCCTGTATTTACAAGAAAGTGAATGGGAGCACTACAGCATTTCTGATAGGTATATCTGAATGACATATTGTTGATCGGAAATAATGTAGAATTATTCTGCAAAGCATAAAGGAGTGTTTGAAAGGAGTTTTTCAAAGAAAGACCTCGGTGAAGCTGCTTACATATTGAGCATCAAGATCTATAGAGATAGATCAAGACGCTTGATAAGTTTTTTCAATGAGTACATACCTTAACAAGATTTTGAAGTAGTTCAAAATAGAACAGTCAAAGAAAGAGTTCTTGCCTGTGTTACAAGGTGTGAAATTGAGTAAGACTCAAAAGCCCGACCACGGCAGAAGATAGAAAGAGAATGAAAGTCATTCCCTATGCCTTGGCCATAGGTTCTATAAAGTATGCCATGCTGTGTACCAGATCTATTGTATACCCTACACTGATTTTGGCAAGGAGTACAATAGTGATCTAGGAGTAGATCACTGGACAGCGGTCAAAATTGTCCTTAGTGGAATAAGGATATGTTTCTCGATTATGGAAGTGACAAAAGGTTCGTCGTAAAGGGTTACGTCGATGCAAGTTTTGACACTAAATCTACATGACTCTATGTCTCGGTCTAGATACATATTGAAAGTGGGAGAAATTAGCTAGAGTAGCTCCGTGCAGAGCATTGTAGACATAGAAATTTGCAAAATACTTACGGATCTGAATGTGACAGACCCGTTGACTAAAATTATCTCACAATCAAAACATGATCACACCTTAGTACTCTTTGGGTGTTAATCACATAGCGATGTGAACTAGATTATTCACTCTAGTAAACCCTTTGAGTGTTGGTCACATAGAGATGTGAACTATGGGTGTTAATCACAAGGTGATGTGAATTATTAATCACATGGCGATGTGAACTAGATTATTGACTCTCGTGCAAGTGGGAGACTGAAGGAAATATGCCCTAGAGGCAATAATAAAGTATTATTTATTTCCTTATATCATGATAAATGTTTATTATTCATGCTAGAATTGTATTAACCGGAAACATAATACATGTGTGAATACATAGACAAACAGTGTGTCACTAGTATGCCTCTACTTGACTAGCTCGTTAATCAAAGATGGTTATGTTTCCTAGCCATAGACATGAGTTGTCATTTGATTAACGAGATCACCTCATTAGGAGAATGACGTGATTGACTTGACCCATTCCGTTAGCTTAGCACCCGATCGTTTAGTATGTTGCTATTGCTTTCTTCATGACTTATACATGTTCCTATGACTATGAGATTATGCAACTCCCGTTTACCGGAGGAACACTTTGTGTGCTACCAAACGGCACAACGTAAATGGGTGATTATAAAGGTGCTCTACAGGTGTCTCCAAAGGTACTTGTTGGGTTGGCGTATTTCGAGATTAGGATTTGTCACTCCGATTGTCGGAGAGGTATCTCTGGGCCCACTCGGTAATGCACATCACTATAAGCCTTGCAAGCATTGTGACTAATGAGTTAGTTGCGGGATGATGTATTACGGAACGAGTAAAGAGACTTGCCGGTAACGAGATTGAACTAGGTATCGAGATACCGACGATCGAATCTCGGGCAAGTAACATACCGATGACAAAGGGAACAACGTATGTTGTTATGCGGTTTGACCGATAAAGATCTTCGTAGAATATGTGGGAGCCAATATGAGCATCCAGGTTCCGCTATTGGTTATTGACCGGAGAGGTGTCTCGGTCATGTCTACATAGTTCTCGAACCCGTAGGGTCCGCACGCTTAACGTTACGATGACAGTTTTATTATGAGTTTATGTATGTTGATGTACCGAAGGAGTTCGGAGTCCCGGATGAGATCGGGGACATGACGAGGAGTCTCGAAATGGCCGAGACGTAATGATCGATATATTGAACGACTATATTCGGACTTGGGAAAGGTTCCGAGTGATTCGGGTATTTTTCGGAGTACCGGAGAGTTACGGGAATTCGTATTGGGCCTTAATGGGCCATACGGGAAAGGAGAAAAAGGCCCCAAAGGGCGGCCGCACCCCTCCCCATGGGCTAGTCCGAATTGGACTAGGGAGGGGGGGCGCCCCCTTCCTTCTTTCTCCTTCCCCCTTCCCTTCTCCTACTCCCACAAGGAAAGGAGGAGTCCTACTCCCGGTGGGAGTAGGACTCCCCCCTTGGGCGCGCCACCTCCCCTTGGCTGGCCCTCTCCTCCTTGCTCCTTTATATACGGGGGCAGGGGGCACCCCAGGGACACTTGATATACGATATTTTAGCCGTGTGCGGTGCCCCCCTCCACCATATTACACCTCGATAATACCGTTGCGGAGCTTAGGCGAAGCCCTGCGTCGGTGGAACATCAACATCGTCACCACGCCGTCGTGCTGACGAAACTCTCCCTCAACACTCGGCTGGATCGGAGTTCGAGGGACGTCATCGAACTGAACGTGTGTTGAACTCGGAGGTGCCGTGCGTTCGGTACTTGATCAGTCGGATCGTGAAGACGTACGACTACATCAACTGCGTTGTGTTACCGCTTCCGCTGTCGATCTACAAGGGTACGTGGACAACACTCTCCCCTCTCGTTGCTCTGCATCACCATGATCTTGCGTGTGCGTAGGAAATTTTTTGAAATTACTACGTTACCCAACACTGCTTTGTCTTCTTCTTCGCGGGGGCGCGTCAGCGCACCCGCTGGGTGTAGTCTCTGAGATTCAGGCCGAGGCTCGATCGGCCAGGCGTAGAGGCGGACAGGCAGCCATGCCGACGCTCTTGCCGGCCAAGCGCTGAAGCGGGCAGGCAGGTCGGGTCGCGTCTAGCCATCCGAATGACGAAGTAGGCGGACGGGAGACGGACATTTTTTTTTCTTTTCTTCTCACTGTCCGGCTGCGGGAAGCCAACCTCTCTCTCTCTTCTCTTTCTGTCCGGCTCCACGCGGGGAGTCGGACCCTTCTTTTTTTTGCTTCTTGGGCAGCCGGCTTGACTTTTCTTTGGGCGGCCGGCCCATATTTTTTTCTTTTCTTTCACTCCCTAAGCAGTCGGCAGGAGCGGCACGGCAGCAGCCGGCGTCCGGGTCGCGGCAGAAGCCGGCCGCCCAGGAAGCGGGCGGAAGCCGGCGGGCGCGGGGGCCGGACCCGGCGTAGGAGGCCAGCAGCCGGCAGGCGCGGAGGCCGGACCCGGGGCGGGAGGCCAGCAGCAGGCAGGCGCGGAGGTCGGACCCGGCGCGGGAGGCCAGCAGCCGGCATGAGCTGCTGGGCATGACGCGGGCGCGGGTGGGAGCCGGCGGAGGAGGGCGGCAGCCGGCCCGGAGCAGGGCGAACGCGCGGGGGCGGCCGAGCAGTCGGCTGGCGGAGCCGCAGGCGCACGGAGACGGGGAGCCGCGGGCGCGGCCGGCACGGGGGAGGAGGCGGAGCCGGACCCTGGGCCGGCCGAGTGGCGGGAGCCGGTCAGCGGCCGGGTGGCGGAGGAGGGCGGCCGGCTGGCCAGGCCACGCGGGGGAGACTTGGAGCCGGTGCTGGGCAGCCGGCGACGGAGGCAAGCCGGCGTTGGTCGATGCAGCCGTCAGCCGAGACGGCGGTGGAGGCGCTCGGGCGAGGAGACGCGGTGCTGCGGGGGCGCGCACGGACAAGCAGTCGACCATGACGGCGGTGGAGGCGCTCAGGCGCGGAGACCGCGGGTGGGTGAGTTTGCGGACCCGCGGGATGCGTGACGACGGTGCGGTGCAGCTGTGAGGGAGACCCGCAGCAGCGCAGCTCGGCTAGAAGAGTTGCTGGGGCCAGCGCAGCTCCCCCAAGCAGGGCGGAGCCGGAGCCGGCAGCCGGCGCCAGGGAGGCATGGAGCCGGCTGGGAGCGGAGACGGTGCGGGAGGAGGCCCGGCATGCGGGACGCAGGTGCGGAGCAGCCGGCCTCTGCACATGGGCGCAGCAGTCCAGCCGCGCTGGGGGCGGAGCAAGCAGCCGTGACGTGGCCGGGGCGCAGCGGCTCCGGAGCCGCGGGCGGGAGTTACGACGAGCAGCCACGGGGCCGCGGGCGCTGCTGCTGCTCAAAGCTCGAACAATGTCTGGACATAGTCTGAGTAACATCTGACTATTGCATGGATAGTGCATGGCTATGTTTTGACCATGATTTGACTTGCATCTAGCTAGCATGTAGATGGTATGTGGAGGAGCGAACGCGTGTTTCGGCCAAAGCAAGGCGCAACGCAGGGGGAGCAGACGGGAACGATGCGGGGATGGACACGGCCAAGCGAAGCGAGGCCTCGCGCGCGGCGCGCGTGGACGGATGGCGGGCGTCGCAACGGTGGTGACGAAGAGGCTGACGGCGAGGATGCGTTGCCCCTCGCGGCCGCTCCGGGGTCGCGTCGATGTTGGGCCCCCGAGCGCCACCGGAGAGACGACGGCGACGCCGCGGTGACGACGAAGATGGCGAAGCCGACGACGAGGGCGCGCCGCCCCTCGCGGCCACTCCGGGGGCATGTCGATGTTGAGCCCCCGACTGCTATCGGAGAAACAGCGCGACGCCGCGGCGGTGAAGACGAAAATGGTCCCGCCCGGACAGCGAAACCAGCAGTAGCGTGGTAGCATAGTAGTAGTACCACACCACGGTGGGCGCCAACTGTCGTGGTGTTCTCAAGGGGGGCTTGCGAGTCGACAGATGCCACAAGGGCTTAGTGTGAGGGTAAGACTGCTGCTGATAGGCCCGGGTATGCGAGTAGCACGCGCTAGTTTACCCAGGTTCGGGGCTCTCCGGAGAGATAATACCCCTACTCCTGCATGTCTGAGTATATCTGGGGTGTACATCGGACAGTACACGGTGCCCCTGGAGCTGTATCTGAGATCAGTAGCAATGAGAGCTAGCTAGCTAGTGTGGCACATGTGCCTGGCCATGTGTGGCCATGGGAGTGTGATGCTCATACGTGAGAGTGTGGATGGATGGATGGCTAGCTAGCTTGCTAGCTTGCTTGAGTGTGGGTGCATGAGAGTCCATCCTCCTGGATGGATGGATGAGGCCTCCTTTTATAGTGTGAGGTAGCTTAGGATATAAGCTAGGTAGCGGCATGGGCTAGGCATGGTGGGGTGTCACACTTGTCCCCGGGGTCACTTCATAAATAGTGCCCAGGGACAAGTGTCACTGTACATGATGGCTGGGGTGTCGCATGTACAGTGCTCAGGTACATCCATCTTGTCGGTGTCGGGTCGGGATGCAGTCGGCAGCCGGCTGGTCGGCGCAGTCAGCAGCCGGCCGGGCAGAGCAGTCGGACGGGGAGCCGGGAGGAGCTGCCGGGCAGTCGGACTGAGGGGCTTTGCTAGCCCCGATGTCTTGAATTATTGTCTCGCCGTCTTCGGGGTATCCGTGGCCAATTACTCCGACATCTACTACACCCAAGGCACTCGGGTCGATTACGCCTCACCCGCAGCCGAATGGGCAGGCCGAGCGAGCGAATGGACTCATACTCCAATTTTGAAACCTCGCGTCATGCGCAACCTAGCCCATGCAGTAGGGGCTTGGGTAGCCGAGCTACTATCAGTCCTCTAGGGCCTGCGGACGACCCCGAATTGATCCACTAATCGCACCCCATTCTTCATGGTGTACGGGTCAGAAGCAGTTTGGCCGAGTGACTTGCTCCACAATTCTCCCCGAGTGGATCTTTACTCGGAAGCTGAAGCTGAAGAGGCAAGGCAGGATGGCCTCGACCTCTTGGAGGAGGAGCACGAGTTGGCACTGATAAGATTGACACTATAAAAGCAAGATTTGCGCCGCTACCACGATAGGCACGTCAGAGGATATGCTTTCCAAGAAGGAGACCTGGTCCTCCGAGTGGACCAGCAGAAGCCTCACAAGCTGGCACCCCCTTGGGAAGGGCCATTCGCCATTTCGAAGTTCCTACACAATGGAGCATACAGACTCTACGACTTTGCTAAAGAGGCAGAAGAGCCAAGGGCTTGGAACGCGGATCTGATCCACAAGTTTTATACTTGAAATAAAATTTCTCCTTTGTAATAGTGTGACCGAATGAACTAAGATAAATAAAAGTCTTACTTTTCACGTATATTGTCTAGTTCGGCTCACAGCCGCGTTTTCATTCAGGTGACTAACTACATTCGGAACCTAACACACTCCCAGTGGGTGATAGGATTAAAAAACAATCCGAGTAAGGATCTACTCCACACTCGAGGGCTTAGCAGCGAACCAGCTTTTGCCTAAGTTAAAAAACAATCCAAGTGAGGATCTGCTCCACACACAGGGGCTTAGCTGTGAACCAACTTTCGCCTAAGTTAAAAAACAATCCGAGTGAGGATCTGCTCCACACTCCGGGGCTTAGCGGTGAACCAGCTTTCGCCTAAGTTAAAAGACAATCCGAGTGAGGATCTGCTCCACACTTGGGGGCTTAGTTGCGAACCAACTTTCGCCTAAGTTAAAAAAAATCTGAATGAGGATCCGCTCCACACTCGAGGGCTTAGCTATGAACTAGCTTTCTCCTAAGTTAAAAAACAATCCGAGTGAGGATCCGCTGCACACTCGGGGGCTTAGCAGCAAACCAGCTTTTGCCTAGTTAAAAAACAATCCGAGTGAGGATCTGCTCCACACTCAGGGGCTTACCTGCGAACCAGCTTTCGCCTAAGTTAAATAATAACCCGAGTGAGGATTTTCTCCACATTAGGGGGCTTAGTTGCGAACCATCTTTCGCCTAAGTTAAAAACCAATCCGAGTGAGGATCTACTCCGCATTCAGGGGCTTAGAGAAACTCTAGCAGACCCCGCATCCGGCCGGCACGCAAAACGCGTTTGTAGTTCACGGAAAAACTGCTTTGCTGGCCGGCGCAGATGGCTGCAGATGCAGACACCGCATAACATACCCGTAAAAATGGATATTCGCGGAATATGCTCTTTTACGGGTCGGCTTTGCGACGTCTGATCTGGCGCAGCTACTCCCGGCCCGGAAAACCTAAATTTGCACCTTAATTTGATCCAACATAATGCATTTCTTTGCTTTTTCAGCAACATTGGATACATAAGACATCACCAAATCTTTGCTAGAATAGCAAGACCAAAGAAAACAAGAACCACAAGTATGCATTTTAGAAGACTTCCAACTTTCATAACTGCTCCCACTAGTTGAAGCAATATCTTCTCCATGCACTCATGGTTGATCTGCGAATTCTTGATCTTGCATTCTTCATTCTTCATCTTTGGTTCAAAAGTAGACGTTGCTTCCCCTCTATTTGCAAATGCAGCCGCATCATTGCCTTCGATTCTACTAAGAAGTGCACGGACGTCTATTAAGTTTCTTTCTATTAATAAATCAATGTATTCGCCTTCCCAAAACCAAAATGAGCATCCATCTTCCTGCACACATGATGATGTTCGACATGAGCTACCGCAATTGAACCAAAGAATGAGCTATCAAAATGAGCCGAACGAAAACAACACGTACCCCATCGTTTTTGCATTTGAAGAACACCCATCCGGGGTGCTTCGGCGTGCCCGAAATTAGCTGCAACACTGTCCGCGTGCAGTCGTCGCACTATATGAGCGACATCGGCGAGCCACAGAGCCGCTTTGCGCGAGCGCCGAGCCTGGTGGACGGTCGGACGAATCCATGCCTGCAAACCGTCGGCGGCGGCAGGAGGACGAACCTGTACCTGCATGCGGCGATGCGACCTTGCCGGGGCTGCGGGAGATGCTCCCCGACCATTCCATCGCTTTGGCGCAGCCACCGGCGGCCGGAAAAGCCAAATCCGGCGGCCCACGGTGAAGGGCCAAAGATCCACAACTTTCCGGCCCGCCGACGCAGGAGGGGGAGAGGGGAGGCCTCGTGCGTGTGGCGGCCTTTTCGGCATGCTCCCGCTAGCTGCTTTCGCCGGAATCTTGTGCGCCGGCATGGCGGCGAGGCGAGGGGGAGAGGGGAGGTGGTTGGTGGGGAAAGTGCGGGCTGAAATGTCCCCCCCACCAACCGCTTCCGCTTATATGCAGGGCACCGCAGCGGCGAGTGGGAAACCCGCGAATATGCGGGTTGGGGCCGAGATTTTGCCATGCCCCTCAAAAAAATTTGCAGGCCGGCCGCGTTTGCGGGGTCAGTTCGGGCGGGAATTTCCGTGCCGGCCCGCATTTTGGCGATTATTTTGCGGGTTGGGCCTTTTTGCGGTGTCTGCTAGAGTTGCTCTTAGCTGCGAACCAGCATTCACTAAGTTAACAAAACAATCCGAATGAGGATCTACTCTGCACTCGGAGGCTTAGCTGCGAACCAGCTTTCGCTTAAGTCAAACAAAACACAGAAGGAAAATAAGTCCTCGAAGGAGCGCAAGCCAAAGATTCGGTCTATTCGAGTGTTCCAAGCAAAAGAGAAACGAGCCCGAAGCTCCACGAAGTGTATGATTATAGCAACCACCCTACATTCTGGGGCAAATTTAACAAAATGTTTTAAGCGTCAGGCTGAGGGCTAGCTAGCTTGACAAAATTCTCTAAGTCAATATCGTCGGTGATGCGTGTGGCTGCTTCAGCGAAGGTCTCCATGAAATACTCAAACTTGAGGTTCTTCTTGTTCATCACTCGGAGGCCCTTCAACCTCTCCTCGTCCATGTTCTTGCAATGAACGCGAACGAGTGATAACACCACGTTAGCACCGCTTCGGGTGGCCGACTTCTTCCAAGCTTTCACACGAGCAGGACCTCGTTTAGCCGTGTCATGACTGCCTCCAGGTCCATGGGAGTCTCCTCACCCAGCTGCAGCTCCTTGTCGATCCCGCTCACAGCACCTCTCGTCCGAAGGATATAGCCTAAGGCATTCTCCAAGCGGTCTTCCAGTCGCAGGATGGCGAGGGCCGCTAGGTCGGCAACGAGTGACCTAGAAGGATTCAGATCCCTCTCAAGCCTCTCCAGCTCCAGCTCCTTGTTATAACACTGCTCTGAGCAAAAGAAGACAACCCATGAGAAAATAATTGGGGTAACTCGACAGTGTATGGATCTCATTCGGCCAAGCAAAACTTACCGGCGAGCTTCTCATTGAACTCCATGTAGATGTCCTCAATGTATGACTCTAGGGCATTCTTCTTCTCCTTGAGTTGCTCGATCTTCTCCTCCAGGGTCTGTCTCTCCTGCGCGAAGACACCAGCTTGACCTTCATATTTCGTCTTCCATTCGGAAGATTCTCCTCTTGTGGCGTCAGCGGCAGCCTTGAGGTCCCTGATCTCCGCCTCCAACTTGCCGACTAAAGCCAGCTTCTCGTCGGCCAGCTTGGTCTTGGTCCTGGCTTCCTTCTGAGCCAACGCCAGGTCCTTGTACTTGTTCTCTAGAGCCTGCTTCATGGTTTCTACAGAAATAGAAGTCCAGAGGTTCATTGTAAGCCGGGTGTTCTCACTGCGAACATCTGTTGGAGCGAAATGACTCGGATCAAAAGAGAATAACAGTGTGTAGCAGCCAGACAGAGAAGATAACTTACCTCCCAAGATTCTCTTCTCCTTCTCCAGTCGGGCACTCTTGAGCTTCTCAGCTTCCAGATCCAGTCGGAGGGATGTCACCTCCTTCTCCATCGCGGCATAGTGGGACCCCAGCTCACAAGCTCTCTGCACCACACCAGAATAGTCAATCAGAAGGTATAAAGGAAAAACTAAAATTACTAGCTCACTTCCATTCGGTCAAGCGCTGCTGAGAGGAACAAGCTAGACCAGTACTAGATCCTCAAGTACCCTTTGGCTACCGCACGGTCGTGCACTATTGGAAGGAACAAGTTAGACCAGTACCAGATCCTCAAGTACCCTCTGAGTACCACTTAGTCATGCACTACCAAGAGGAACAAGCTGCATCAATACCAGATGCTCAAGTACCCTCTAATCTCCCTCAGTCGGCCGGCCTCCGAATCAGTGATGAAGAAGATCGAAGACAACAACACTGCGATAGACGAGTGTCGCCAAGCATGCCGAGTGCGGAGCGACAGTTCTAAAGACCGCCGCCGATTGCCAGCAATCGACGACAGTCTCGGGGACTACACCCAGTGGGTGCACTTAGCGTGCCCCCACTGGACAATGACTCGTTCATATAAAAAATAGCAAACAACCCCAGGGCGAAAGCAACCGAAAGTTCTAAGACTACCACGGACTGCCTCCAGTCGACAGTAGCCTCGGGAACTACACCCAGTGGTGTACTCAGCATGCCCCCACACTACACCGTAATCACTCGGACACGCCTTGGCTATACCCTGAGTGAAAACGACAGAAAAACACAAAAGTTCAAAGACTCCTGCCGATTGTATCCAATCAACAGGAGCCTCGGGGACTACACCCAGTGGGTGCACTCAGAGTGCCCCCACTGGATCGTAAACACCCGGTGGGTGTGCCCTGCGCAAACCCACTGACACAAATCCTACCACAGAAAAGAAGAAACTTCGACTGAAAATCATACTCACAATGGTACTCACCGGACGTTGGTCTGCAGCACCTCGCTAGCATCGTAAGCTTCCTTCAGCAGGCCGCACATCAGCCCCACCTGGATCAGAGCCTCCTTCCTCGCCCCAACTTGATCTTCAGGGAAATGATATAGGGGGGAGGTGACTGGGGCCGGCGGAGACGCAGTCGATGGCCTCGAAGTCGGAACCACCGCCAACCCGCTTGGAGGAGCGGGTGTAGATCCCGCGGCCAGGACCATTGCAGCCGGAGCCGCCGAACCACCCTAGGCAAGGGGACTCGCTCCTCCAGCTCTCGCAGCAGCCCTCACGAGAGAAACGCGAGCCACTCGGCGAGAGGAGACATCCCGCATTGGCACATCACCGCCCGACGTCACCTCCCTCATGGCCTTCGGGTTGGGTGGGTCAGCCCTCTCCTCATCATCCAGTTGAATGATTTCGGGTGGAGCTGCACAAATACACGAACCAGGAAAATCAGCAGAGATCAATCACAAGAATCCTGGCCGTCCTAATCAGTCGGTGCAAAATACCTTTGGAGGTGGCAGCGTCCGCTGCATCAGCGCCACTCGGACTGGGCTTGTGAGCACGCGGATCCGCCGAGGTCATCGAGGTGTCATTACTACAAGGATTAAAACAACACTCGGCCAGCAACTGAATCAGCGCAAAAACAATCAAAGTACTGACAAGAGCACTCACGTCGAAGCCACGGGCACGACCACCTTAATCCGTGGCACCACGGCCTTCCGGGACTTAGCAAAAATTTGCTCAGGCAACTTGGGCTGCTTCTTGGCGGAACTCTCTGCCTCGGCACGAGCGCACTTGGAGCTGCGAGTCGTTCGCCCCGACGCAGTCGGCTGCTGAGCCCTACCTACCTTACCACTCAGGTCGTGCTGCTCCTTAGAATGAGGTTCCATGCAAGCCTCATAGGACGGGGAAGACTCAGCCTCCTCCCCTTTACCAAAGCTCTCGTCCTCGTCGCTTTCCTCCTTGCTGTTGTCGTCATCGGACCCCTCCGAGTAGTGGCGCTCGGTGTCACTCGCCACATCCTCGGGCGACCGGTCAACCGTCGGGATGTTGGAGATCATGTTCGGGAAGTCTTGAAAGGCGAAAGCTCCACAGGGTAAAAATCAGTCACGCGAGGAATGGTACAAGTGCAATCCGATTGAGCATCATACACGTACCTCTAGGAGTTGGATGTCCTTGAAGTATGGGCGCACCCTCCTGGCCCCCTCGGGTTATCTCGCCACAAGAGATTGCTCAGATCTTGGCCCCCACGTCTTTCTCTGAGAGGTCTTGAGGATGCACTCGGGTGGGATCACTCGGCCCTTCATACATCCACATCGTATGGGCCCTGGCCTGTAGCGGCTGGATCCACCGAGTGAGGAACGTCTCCAACAGATCCATCCCGTTCACGTCGGTGTTCACAGCGCTGAGGAGGGCGACGACCAAGATGCCGACGTCCGCCTTCTCCTCCTTCGTCCCCGAGAGGGACTCGGGAGCCGGCACTCTCTTCGCCAAATATGGAGGAAGGCCTGACTGGTTGTTGGTCCCGGGGACGTCCTGACAGTAGAACCATGTCCCCTGCCACCCCTTAGCTGAGTTGGGGAAACTCGTTTTGGGGAATGCGTTGCCGCCCCTGAGCTGGATACCCAAGCTGCCGCAGAGCTGAGTGACCCGGGTTTTCTCCCCTCTATGCGAGTCCTTCTTGACGGCCATTGACCGACAAGTGAAGATGTGCTTGAAGAGACCCCGGGGAGGGTGACAGCCGAGGAAATTTTAGCAGAGAGAAACGAAATCCGAGAGGTAGACAAATGCATTGAGAGGAAGATGCTGGAGCTGCGCACCAAAGTAATCGGGAATGGCTCGGAAGAAAGGGTGGGGAGGCATCGAGAAACCTCTGAACGTGAGTGACCAGAAGGACTCGTTTGTCCTCCTATGGCGCCGGTTCAACCTCCCCCACTGCCGGGAAACGCCACCCGTCCCGCGGAATGAGCCCCTCCACGGCGAGCTCCTCCAGTCGTTGACGCGAGACGCGCGAGGGAATCCATTCCCCGGACGCGCCCACGACCGCTGCGTTGGTGCCCGAGGAAGAAGCTCTCTCGGCCTTCTTTGCCTTCTCCGCCATGGCCGTGGAATCTCTCGCCATCACCGTGAGGATTTTTGGCACTCGAGTGGAGAAGGAGAGCGGAAGAGACGGGGAAGAGAAAGGGGATCTTGTGGCCTGTCCACTACCCCCCAAATCCTTTTATACCTCAAGATGAATCATGAGCAGGATCCCATGCCGCAAATCTCTGGATCGACGGCCCGCGTGAAGGGATTTCGCGCAGAGCAAACGCGACGTGTGGCGTATGTCGGGCGCGAAAATCGAGGAGCCACGCCCCACTTTCCCACTAACGCATGACGTTACCACTTCTACGCGCGCACACGCAAATTCAAATCCCAAGATTTCCGGGACGAATCAATCTGATTGATTACTCGTGATCCCTTGGCAACCCTAAAGGACGTGTGTTAACCCGACTGACAACCCTCCGTGGGGACTCATGCACTCGGCCATGTTAAACACCCGACTGAAGTCTTCTTCAGGATCGTTAGATGACGAGCTTGACACCCCTTCTCGGGTTCACTTGGCCCTCTTACACTACAAAAAAATACACTTCCGTGATGATACGTGTTTGTCACAGTAGGTCACGTTTTCTGTCATGCATGTACATCCATGACGATTTTATGAAAGAATGAAGATACTCATACCTGTGCTGTCGTAGAAGTGTTCCATGACATTACCAAAATTATCATCACGGAAGTGTCCACTTCCATGACGATAAATTGTGCGTCATAGAAGTGCTTTCGTCAAGGGTGACCGACACGTGGCATCCACCGTACCAGGTCGCCGTTAAGCTATCGGGTCCGGTTTTGGATCCGATAACCCGTTAACAGCCCGGACCAATGGGTATTTTCCACGTGTAAAATTCTCATTGGCCAGAGGAAACACGTGCTGGCTCACCGTTGGGACAGATGTCATCCACGCATTGGACAGGAGGCGCCTATGATACGTCGACACGTGGAACGACCCAACAGAGGCCCATTCCGGTGAAAAGGCCGGCCCGTTTGACTTGGTCAAAAGGTAACGGGCCGGCCCACGGAAAGCCTGTTAACGGCCTGTTTGTATATAGCCCATTTACGGCCCGCTAACAATCGGCCCGTTACGGCCTATCAGAATTAAGCCCAGTAGCTTCATCTGGGCCGTCCAATATGATTCTAACCCGTTGTAACTTCTACCCCATGTATGGCCCATGTTATCTTTGGGCCCATACGAGGCCCTTTGTAACTCTCGGCCCATTAAAGGCCCGAGATGAAACTGGCCCATAATGAACAGTGTATCGCTTTATACCCATTAACGGCCCATTATTCCGTCGGGCATTTCCAGCCCGTGTTAACTTTCGGCCTTCTAAGGGCCCATTTATTCTTGGGCTCATTTCTAGAATTCGGTTAGATACGGTCCGTTACTGGCCTGTTCCGTTTGTGGGCCAAATACAGCCCGTGGTTACATTCGGCCCATTTGTGGTCCGTTAACCCGTTGGGCTGTTTTCATGGCGTTGTCAAATACGGCCTATTAACGGCCCGTTATGGTCCACGAATAGTATGACCCATGTTTGGCGAAATGAATATACGCCCCGTAGAAGGCCCATGGATCCTACGGCCTGTAGAAGACCAATGGATCCTACGGCCCGTAGAAGGCCCGTGGATCATACGGCCCGTAGAAACTCCATGGATCCTACGGCCCATAGAAGGCCCATCGATCCTACGGCCCTCTAAAGGCCCACGGATGCTACGGCCCGCAGGAGGCCCATGGTTACAACAGTCCGTGTGTTGCCATGATTATTGTGGCCTAGTTACCAAATATAGGTTATTGTGGCCACTCGAAAAACGTGGAAAAAGAACTGCAGTGACTACAAGCAAACAACTAAACATGACAATAAGGAAATAAATAAGCAAGCAACTAACGCTAGCCTATTACATCTATTACACATATTACATCCACTGGGCATCAAAGTTCGCCACCAGTGCAAATATAGGGAACAAAGCAACATATTACATACACTAGCCGTCAAAATTGGCCACCAGTGCAAATAAACGCGGCAGCAAAACAAGTTCATAACTGAAACAACTTCAAAAGAGCTCAAGAAACGTTATCCTGGGTATCCACCATGTTGGCAATAAGCTTAGCAAGCTTATTAGCTTTGTCCTGTTTGGCGCTAAAATCCTCCAACGCTTGCTGTTGCACTAGAAAGTATGCGTCTGAATGCTCCAGGGACTTCTGCGGTCCTTCCGCTTCTTGTCGCAGCACAGCTGATCGATGTCTTTCAGCTTGTAGTTGAGACTCAAGAAACCGAACTGATTCAAACAGTGAGTTTGAATAGCTTGTGCAAGCGGTAGTGGCCAGTAACTCGAACACTAAACCAAGACAGGACTTTGGGGTTGCCTCACTGTCTTCAAGATAGTTTTCCTTAGCTGTTTTATCAGCTTTGTTGGAGACCAACAAGGATGTCTCCGATCCTTAACCTTATCTGCATTACTTCCTTTATCATTGCTTAATAAGGCACTCTTCCCCAATATTCTGTCAGCATTCTAAAAGAAGAAATAAGCAGACACGTAACAGGTTTAGCATGTACTAGTATATGAAACTCATTTCGGTGAACCAGTTCATTAGTAAGGTGGACAAGATTAAACTACCAAGTCTTCTATTGCCAAGTAGTACATTATAAAAGCATCAAACAAACATATATCTATGTCCTATGGTCACTTCATTGTCTTGCCAAATCAAAATAGAGACACGGTTCAAATCATATCAGTTCAAGAGAAAGCAGCACTGAAAGAATACAAAGCGTGGGAAACTAAACGGCACAACAAGATTTCAGATGGGTACCACGGGTGCGACGCCCCTGATTCAATCGTACACTAATCATGCACACAAATGTGTACGATCAAGATCAGGGACTCACGGGAAGATATCACAACACAACTCTACAACATAAATAAGTCATACAAGCTTCATAATACAAGCCAGGGGCCTCGAGGGCTCGAATACAAGTGCTCGGTCATAGACGAGTCAGCGGAAGCAACAATATCTGAGTACAGACATAAGTTAAACAAGTTTTCCTTAAGAAGGCTAGCACAAAAGTAGCAACGATCGAAAAGGCAAGGCCTCCTGCCTGGGACCTCCTAACTACTCCTCGAAGCCGAACTCCATGTAGAATCATCCTCGGGATCTCTAGCTCCTGGACTCCAGCATCTGGTTGCGACAACCAGGTATAGAAAGGGGAAAAGAGGGAGAAAAGCATTCGTGAGTACTCATCCAAAGTACTCGCAAGCAAGGAACTACACTACATATGCATGGGTATAAGTGTAAAGGGCCATATCGGTGGACTAAACTGCAGAATGCCAGAATAAGAGGGGGATAGCTAATCCTGTTGAAGACTATGCTTCAGGCCACCTCCATCTTGCAGCATGTAGAAGAGAATAGATGTTAAGTTCACCAAGTAGCATCGCATAGCATAATCCTACCCAGCGATCCCCTCCTCGTCGCCCTGTTAGAGAGCGATCACCGGGTTGTATCTGGCACTTGGAAGGGTGTGTTTTATTAAGTATCCAGTTCTAGTTGTCATAAGGTCAAGGTACAACTCCGGGTCGTCCTTTTACCGAGGGACACAGCTATTCGAATAGATAAACTTCCCTACAGGGGTGCACCACATAACCCAACACGCTCGATCCCATTTGGTCGGACACACTTTTCTGGGTCATGCCCGGCCGCGGAAGATCAACAAGTCGCAGCCCCACCTAGGCTCAACAGAGAGGTCAACTCGCCGGTCTAAATCCTATGCGCGCAGGGGTCTGGGCCCATCGCCCATTGCACACCTGCACATTGCGTACGCGGCCGGAAGTAGACCTAGCCTAGCAGGCGTCCAGTCCAATCCGGCGCGCGCCGCTCCGTCGCTGACGTCACGAAGAGCTTCGACTGATACCACGACGTCGAGTGCCCATAACTGTTCCCGTGTAGTTGGTTAGTGCGTATAGACCAAATGGCCAGACTCAGAACAAATACCAAGATCTCGTTAAGCGTGTTAAGTATCCGCGAACGCTGACCAGGCCCAGGCCCACCTCTCTCCTAGGTGGTCTCAACCTGCCCTGTCGCTCCGCCACAAAGTAACAGTCAGGGGCCGTCAGGAACCCAGGCCCACCTCTACCGGGATGGAGCCACCTGTCCTTTCAGCCCCCTCATCAGAATCACTTGCGGGTACTCAACGAGCCGACCCAACTTTAGTCACCACATGTGTCATGTATATAAAGTATATAGTATATACCCGTGATCACCTCCCGAAGTGATCACGACCCAGTAGTATAGCATGGCAGACGGACAAGAGTGTAGGGCCACTGATGGAACACTAGCATCCTATACTAAGCAGTAGGATAGCAGGTAAGGGTAACAACTGTAGCAACAATGACAGGCTATGCATCAGGATAGGATTAACGGAAAGCAGTAACATGCTACACTACTCTAATGCAAGCAGTATAGAGAAGAATAGGCGATATCTGGTGATCAAGGGGGGGGGGGCTTGCCTGGTTGCTCTAGCAAGAAGGAGGGATCGTCAACACCGTAGTCGAACTGGGGGTCGCCGGCAGTCTCGGGGTCTACCGGAAAGAAGTAACGGAGGGGGAACACAATAAATAACAAAGCAATCAAAGCATCACAAAGCGTAAAATGGCAATACGCGGTGCTAGGTGTGCCCTAACGCGGTAGTAGGTGATACCGACGAAGGGGGGAAACATCCGGGAAAGTATCGCCGGCGTTTCGCGTTTTCGAACAGATGAACCGGAGGGGGAAAGTTGCGTGTTTGCTATGCTAGGGATGTGTGGTGAACGAACGGGCTGCATATCCGGATTCTTCTCGTCGTTCTGAGCAACTTTCATGTAGAATGTATTTTCATCCGAGATACGGATTAAAAGATATGATTTTCAAAATAATTTATTAATTTCTGGAATTTAATTAATTCTTTAATTTAATTCGAAACTGGATGTATGACATCAGCATGATGTCATGCTGATGTCAGCAGTCAACATGGGTTGACTGGTCAACCTGACCAGTGGGTCCCACTGGTCAGTGGCACATTTTAATTAAACAAATTAATTAACCTAATCAGGATTAATTAGGGGTGGGCCCCATTGTCATTGACTACTTAATTAGCTAATTAGGTTAATTAGGTAACTAATGTTTAATTAGTTGTTTAGTTTAATTAATCAAAATTAATTAAGTTAATTAATTAATTATTTTTATTATTATTTATTTATTTATATTTTTAATTCTTTTTTTATAAATGTTCTCAGGGGTGGGCCCCATATGTCATGGGGCCAGGGGGGCACTGGCCTAGTGGTAAGTGGCCCTGGCTATAGCGGGCACGGGCGCGCGGGCGCTAGCGGTGCCCGACCAGGCGAGGACCGAGCGGCACAGATGGGCACCGGCGTCGGGCGACGACCGGGGCCGCGGCGAGGCCGGCCGGCAACGGCACCGGCGAGGCCGGCCGAGTGGCGGCTTGCAGCAGAGGACGACGGGGGGGTGGGAAGGGAGTCACGCGAGGGGGCGGTGGAGGCGCGGCGGGAAGGTCAGGGAGGCGGAGGAAGGCCGCGCCAGTAGGCGGGCGCGCCAGCACGCGGTGAGCACATGGGCGACGCGGGTAGTGGCGAGTAGGACGGGCGGACGAGGGCGAGCGCGAGCGCGGGGGCTCGACCACAAGGGCGTGCGAGAGCGCGGACGGGCGCGGGCACGACGCGGTGAGGGAGAGTGAGGAGGAGAGGGAGGGGCTCACTGGGGCCGTAGGGTGAGGGGTAGCATTGCTCGGGGCGGAGGACGGGGACGAGGCCGTCGACGGAGAGGACGACGAGGAGGAGGTTGACGGGGGGCGCAGATCCGGCGAGGGTGTTGTGGTAGAAGAGCTCCGGTGGGGGGGAGGGGTTGCCCTGGCGAACGGCGATCGAGAGGCGGGGCGGAGCAGTCCAGCGCGGCGGGGGTGAGGACGACGCAGTCCGGCGGGGATGTCTAGGGCGACGGCGTCGGAGCCGGGCCGGCGTGGTGGCTCCGGCTTCGAGCGGCGTGGCGGCGTCGGGCGTTGAGGGCGCGGCCGCGGTCTGCGCGGCGAGGGGAGTCGTCGAGGGAGAGGGGACGGGGCAGTGCGGACGGGCGTCGGGGCTGGCTCGGGGTTGCCGAGGTGCAGAGGGGGGAGACTCGGCGGCGTCGGCGGCGTCGGGGCCAACCGCCCCGATCCAGATCCGATCGGGGGGGCAGAGAGGAGAGGTGGGGGTCGAGGGGATCGTGGGGGGGAGTGGGGTTCGTGGGGGGAGTGGGGTTTGTGCGGGAGCAGTGGGGGTGGACCGGGCTAGGGTTTCTGGTCGGGGTGGGGTTAAGGGAAGCGAGGAGGGGCCGGCTGGGCCGGCCTGGTCGGCTGAGCCGACTGGGCCAAGAGGCCTAGTGGGGAAGGGGGGCCTTTTGTTTTTTTTCTTTTTCTTTTAGTTTTCATTTTTCTTTATTTATTTTATTTCTTTTTCTGTTTTAGCTTAGTTTCCTTTTATTTTTGTTTTAGAAAAATACCAAAATGGCACCTAATTTGATGTTACCAAATATGCCACACCCACACTAACTTGCTACCCAAACTAAAATAGTTTCGTAATTATTTAAATTTAAAAGTATTTAGATAATAGTTTTCGCTACTGTTTTATTCATCTAATAGTATTTAAATATTTTATAAAGGTGTGGTTTCTCCACCATAATTACCTATGCATCATTTGGTTCACTCCGAACATTTTTAGTTTTAATACTTGAAAACTTTTATTGTTTGTTTGATTTTGAATTTGAATTTGAATCGGTTTCGAACTAACGCGAGAGTAGTAACAGTAATCGAAGTGACGTGGCATCATTAGCACAGAATTACTGTAGCTTAATTATCCGGGCGTCACAATTCTCCTCCACTACAAGAAATCATGTCCCGAGATTTAAGCGGTGGAGTAACGGGGAAAAAAGTGCTGGTAGCGAAAAACCTAACGAGTCTTGTCGGTCTTGGCTGCCCTTTCGAAGAGGTTGATCCCTTTCGTTGATGTCTTCATTTCTCTGCTTCAAGTCACCATGATCAAGTCATCATCCTTTTTTTGGGAACTCCGTCGTACTTACGAAAGAATAAAGGGTGGTTATTTTGGAAGAACGGACCTCTGCAAGGTTGACTACCTGGTAGCTAACATCGGGGGAAGGTGGCGGAAAGTAACTCTCGAACTGAAACTTAAGAAAATTTCGAGAGCAAAGTAAGAAGGTACTATGAGAAGTTTCAAGCAAGTAGGCAATCGTTCGTTGCCTGAAACAAAGTGTGAAAGGGGTCCAGAGCAACGGGAATAAGTATTGCTTGTGTTACCAAAATAGATCACTAGGAAGGTGGTCCGTGAATTACATACGAGGCCACGCGCGAGGAACAACCTTGAGAACAAGGGGTGTACAGGAGAGTCAGGTTTCGATCCTGTGGAACTGTGGGTTATGGGCCCATCATGTGGATTAACAGTAGGGGGAACGGTGACATCTTGCACGGTCATGATAGCAAGACATGTCAGAGGCTAGCCTGCCGATTATGTCGGCAACAACGTCGGTACCAAGGGCGAGGGACGAAGAGAACCATTTTCCTGCTCGTTGAAACGAGGCGGACCAGTAGGCAAAGTACTCATCCATCGGCGGTTACCGGAATGTCATCAACAAAAGTAACAGGGTCTTACTGACAGAATTGTACACCGAGGTGTTTACATAAGCAGGGAATATTAATGCTTAGATCATATAGATCACAAGAAAGGTTAAACCAAACAATGGAAAGGAAAATATGTTTATCAGAGTAAACAGAACAATGGAAAGGAAAATGTGTTTAAGCACATATTTCAGGGATATATCCTTCCCAAGGACAAGCAGAGCATGATATCCATGACAGGATATAATGTAGAGAACTCTTTAGGTGAGGGGAGAGAAATTTCATGACATTACCCATACAACGGTGTTTGGATAATTGAGCAAGAAAACATTTAGCATTGGGCTTCAAATGTTCTTGTCGAAAATCGGAGTACCACAGACATGCTTCGGGATAGCATTGACATGGTTTTCAAGCAAGGGTCGGACTTTGGATACTCAATGGATGCATCAGGAATAACTTGTAGAATAAGTCTTATAATTTCTTCATGGAAGAATAGCTAAACTTGCTAAAAAGGAAACCTTATAACAATAGGTCCTCCGGCCAGGTGTGTTAGGCATGACATCACCTTACCGGGTCATAAATAGACCAATGTTATAACTCTTGGAAATATGTTCCAACCATCATATCTGACCGAGATTCAGATCTGATTGGTGTCAGGATAACTCAGACTCAGGATGCCTGAGAAGAAAGGTGCAACACAAATTGTCGAAACAACATCGAAGATTCTCGGGAGATGAACTATGGAAGCGAGTTCCGAACAAGGGTTCATCATTAAATCAAGGAGAGGTGAGGAGGTGACTGATTGACTCAACGACAATCCATTGAGATTTCCAAAAGATGGATTTCCACAACTATGTGAACAAGGAGATAACATTAGCTAGATCGAATGACTTAATGATCTATGCTCGAGGAAAACATACACAGTTAAACATTGGTTGAAATGTGCACCCGAAATATGGGCTAGGTAGCACGATCAATGTTCGAATGATGATTCGATAAGCCATAGACGTAGAATGAAACTATAGGCCAATAACTTCAAAGCAATAGGGTTGCTAGGAGTTTAGAATTTACACATCACAGACCATTTGTCGGTATTTCGGTCAGAAACAACACGGGGACCAAGAAAGAATGGTGATGGTGAGAAGTATGACTGTACCAAGAATTCTTAATCGGTGGAGTAATGCTCACGACATTCTTGACATAAAAGGTGGTAATATCCAAGGTAAAGAAGAACAATGCTGGGTAGCAAGGAACTCAAGGTATAACACCAAACACGAACAAGTTTGTGTTGAACGGAAGGCAATCGAGTGGTCGATGATAACACAAATCATCGAGGGCAAGGATGGTATTTCTCATCATGAATTCAATTGATATCCTTGAGGAACTCGGAATGTTGATGATGATCATGACACATTTGTCGAGAGGTTTCATGAAGATATAATCACTCATCGACGACATCAAGTCAAAGGAATGATGAAGCAAGAGGTTATTGGAACCATGGTTACGTCACAAACTCGAAACCAAGCTTGTTGTTCGAGGTGGAATGATAAGACAAGGAATTCAACGCAAGCTTAGCTCAGCTTCAAAAATTGTGTTCCCGGAAGAAGGACCGGATAGCACAGTTAAGAATTAGCACAATAATGATATAGCCGATCAGGCTTGGAATGACATGACCGGGTACAAACTCGTAAGTAAAGAATATTAGTAAGAGTTGCTGAACCGTAATGCGGACTCGGTTCAGTTATCGATGTCTTTGAGTGTTTCGTAACTCATAGCCCGTGAAAAATTGGAATCAGTGAGAAAGTAATACTTGATGAAGAACTCATAAGAGGTTATGCAGTTCCATGATAATCTCGAGATACCAGGGGGGTAATGATCGATGACAGATCAAAGTAGAGGTTGGACTAGGGTATTGCTCTGCAGAAGACAAGTGCTTAAACTTGCACGAGAAATGGTATTTAAAGGAGAACATGGTCGGAACCACGATTGCAAAAGGCCAGATCCCAGATATAAGATGAACTTATACCAAGGGAATAATTAATTTAAGAAAAGCTTTAATGATAAGATCTACATCGTGTCCATGGGCATGAACGCAAAGTTCAAGGTCGACTCCCACTTCTTCAATGGATGACCTTTCATTCACTTCTCGCGTTTGATGAAGTTGCAGTGTTGAAAGTTTTTATCTGGCAAATACCAGAAGAGTATGACTCATGAAAACTTTTGAGTTCACACATATTATGAAAGGCATAGGTTCAACCCATCGGGGCATCGTGGAAACATATACCACAAGCTTCAGGGGTAAATAACTCAAGCTCGATACTAGAGCATGGGTGACAAAACGAGAGGATACAATTTACTAAAGGCATTAGGTATCAGGGAAAGAACTTCCAAAGTGATTGAATATGAAGGACGTTGTCGGATAATACCCCAACAAGGGGTCTTGTGGTCTACAACGGAGCTGATGCGAGTATCGGTACTCTATCAGAGGAAGAAGGAACGAAAGGGCATCGGACTATAAAAACATCTGAGTAATTCAAAGCTCAAATGCAAAGGAATTATCATTTCCAAATCAAGGGATCAGAAGCAATCGTTCTGATCGAAAATGAATAAGTTCAATAGACTTAGAAGCACAATTGATCAAGGCATTGATTGGTCAAGAACCAGCTCATATCCAAATGACGTCTGAGCCAGAAAGATAATCCTAGGATTCGACTGATGATGGTGAACATTCGCAACTTATTGAATCAACGGACTCAAAATGATAACGACAAAGGATGCCAATAAGATTACTAGACTTATGGGGTTAACCATAATGCAAGCAAGTAAGAATTTCAAGAGCAATAGGCTCCTGAGGATTTTCGGAAGATTGAATGGTATTTCGAAGATTGTCGACATACATGAATCAACTGGGGATGAGTGGATACTCGGTGAGTGCGAGAAATCATCCGTAGGGATATTCATGTGGCAAGGAACAGCAAGGCAGTAAGCTCAAAGGATTATCGAACCAACGACGAGTATTTCGGGGTATCTTGTAATAACAAGACCAACTGGGGATGGATGTAAGAACAACAACTACAAGTAGTTATCCATAAGGGTTGACAGTGGAAGGGGAATTGCAAATGCGATGAACACAAGTTCTCGGGTTAACATCGGAGAGTATCTTCAGGGTCTTCACGTGCAGCAGACGATCATCAGTAATAAGGGGCTCTCCGGGTGAAAGTAATAACGAGATCCTAATGTTAGATTTAGCAAAATTCATTAAACCCGAATAGAAGAGAGATCAGAGTCCCAGAGTATAGACGAGGAATAAAAGATCCTAATACCACCCAATGGCGACGTGGGCCCGTAAGACACACAACCATGTTAGTAAAAGTTTTGTAATGTCTAGACTCGACTTCGGCCAAGGAGTGTGGAAGGGGGATTCCTACAGGCAGTTGGCTCTGATACCAACTTGTGACGCCCCCGATTCAATCGTACACTAATCATGCACGCAAATGTGTACGATCAAGATCAGGGACTCACAGGAAGATATCACAACACAACTCTACAACATAAATAAGTCATACAAGCATCATAATACAAGCCAGGGGCCTCGAGGGCTCGAATACAATTGCTCGGTCATAGACGAGTTAGCGGAAGCAACAATATCTTAGTACAGACATAAGTTAAACAAGTTTGCCTTAAGAAGGCTAGCACAAAAGTAGCAACGATCGAAAAGGCAAGGCCTCCTGCCTGGGACCTCCTAACTACTCCTCGAAGCCGAACTCCATGTAGAATCATCCTCGGGATCTCTAGCTCCTGGACTCCAGCATCTGGTTGCGACAACCAGGTATAGAAAGGGGAAAAGAGGGAGAAAAGCAACCGTGAGTACTCATCCAAAGTACTCGCAAGCAAGGAACTACACTACATATGCATGGGTATAAGTGTAAAGGGCCATATCGGTGGACTGAACAGCAGAATGCCAGAATAAGAGGGGGATAGCTAATCCTGTCGAAGACTACGCTTCAGGCCACCTCCATCTTGCAGCATGTAGAAGAGAATAGATGTTAAGTTCACCAAGTAGCATCGCATAGCATAATACTACCCGGCGATCCCCTCCTCGTCGCCCTGTTAGAGAGCGATCACCGGGTTGTATCTGGCACTTGGAAGGGTGTGTCTTATTAAGTATCCAGTTCTAGTTGTCATAAGGTCAAGGTACAACTCCGGGCCGTCCTTTTACCGAGGGACACGGCTATTCGAATAGATAAACTTCCCTGCAGGGGTGCACCACATAACCCAACACGCTCGATCCCATTTGGCCGGACACACTTTTCTGGGTCATGCCCGGCTGTGGAAGATCAACACGTCGCAGCCCCACCTAGGCTCAACAGAGAGGTCAACTCGCCGGTCTAAATCCTATGCGCGCAGGGGTCTGGGCCCATCGCCCATTGCACACCTGCACGTTGCGTACGCGACCGGAAGCAGACCTAGCCTATCAGGCGTTCCAGTCCAATCCGGCGCGCGCCGCTCCGTCGCTGACGTCAAGAAGAGCTTCGGCTGTTACCATGACGTCGAGTGCCCATAACTGTTCCCGCGTAGTTGGTTACTGCGTATAGACCAAATGGCCAGACTTAGATCAAATACCAAGATCTCGTTAAGCATGTTAAGTATCCGCGAACGCTGACCAGGGCCAGGCCCACATCTCCTAGGTGGTCTCAACCTGCCCTGTCGCTCCGCCATAAAGTAACAGTCGGGGGCCGTCAGGAACCCAGGCCCACCTCTACCGGGATGGAGCCACCTGTCCTTTCAGCCCCCTCATCAGAGTCACTTGCGGGTACTCAACGAGCCGACCCGACTTTAGTCACCACATGTGTCATGTATATAAAGTATATAGTATATACCCGTGATCACCTCCCGAAGTGATCACGGCCCAGTAGTATAGCATGGCAGACGGACAAGAGTGTACGGCCACTGATGGAACACTAGCATCCTATACTAAGCAGTAGGATAGCAGGTAAGGGTAACAACTGTAGCAACAATGACAGGCTATGCATTAGGATAGGATTAACGGAAAGCAGTAACATGCTACACTACTCTAATGCAAGCAGTATAGAGAAGAATAGGCGATATCTGGTGATCAAGGGGGGGGGCTTGCCTGGTTGCTCTAGCAAGAAGGAGCGATCGTCAACACCGTAGTCGAACTGGGGGTCGCCGGCAGTCTCGGGGTCTACTGGAAAGAAGTAACGGAGGGGGAACACAATAAATAACAAAGCAATCAAAGCATCACAAAGCGTAACATGGCAATACGCGGTGCTAGGTGTGCCCTAACGCGGTAGTAGGTGACACTGATGAAGGGGGGAAACATCCGGGAAGGTATCGCCGGCGTTTCGCGGTTTCGAACAGATGAACCGGAGGGGGAAAGTTGCGTGTTTGCTATGCTAGGGATGTGTGGTGAACGAACGGGCTGCGTATCCGGATTCTTCGCGTCGTTCTGAGCAACTTTCATGTAGAAAGTATTTTCATCCGAGATACGGGTTAAAAGATATGATTTTCAAAAGAATTTATTAATTTCTGGAATTTAATTAATTATTTAATTTAATTCGAAACTGGATTTATGACATCAGCATGATGTCATGCTGACGTCAGCAGTCAACAGGGGTTGACTGGTCAACCTGACCAGTGGGTCCCACTGGTCAGTGACACATTTTAATTAAACAAATTAATTAACCTAAACAGGATTTATTAGGGGTGGGCCCCACTGTCATTGACTACTTAATTAGCTAATTAGGTTAATTAGGTAACTAATGTTTAATTAGTTTGTTTAGTTTAATTAAACAAAATTAATTAAGTTAATTAATTAATTATTTTTATTATTATTATTTATTTATATTTTTTTAATTCTTTTTTTAATAAACATTCTCAGGGGTGGGCCCCATATGTCATAGGGCCAGGGGGCACTGGCCTAGTGGTAAGTGGCCCTGGCCATAGCGGGCACGGGCGCGCGGGCGCTAGCGGCACCCGACCAGGCGAGGACCGAGCGGCGCAGATGGGCACCGGCGTCGGGCGACGACAGGGGCCGCGGCGAGGCCGGTCGAGTGGCGGCCTGCAGCAGAGGACGACGGGGGGAGTCGCGCGAGGGGTGGTGGAGGCGCGGCAGGAAGGTCAGGGAGGCGGAGGAAGGCCGCGGTCGTAGGCGGGCGCGCCAGCACGCGGTGAGCACGCGGGCGAGGCGGGTAGCGGCGAGTAGGACGGGCGGACGGGCGGGGGCACGACGCGGTGAGGGAGAGTAAGGAGGAGAGTGAGGGGCTCACTGGGGCCGTAGGGTGAGGGGCAGCGTTGCTCGGGGCGGAGGACAGGGACGAGGCCGTCGACGGAGAGGACGACGAGGAGGAGGTTGACGGGGGGCGCAGATCCGGCGTGGGGGTTGTGGTAGAAGAGCTCCAGTGGGGGGAGGGGTTGCCCTGGCGAACGGCGATGGAGAGGCGGAGCGGAGCAGTCCAGCGCGGCGGGGGTGAGGACGACGCAGTCCGGTGGGGATGTCCAGGGCGAGTGCGTCGGAGCCGGGCCGGCATGGTGGCTCCGGCTTCGAGCGGCGGGGCGGCGTCGGGCGTCGAGGGCGCGGCCGCGGTCTGCGCGGCGAGGGGAGTCGTCGAGGGAGAGGGGACGGGGCAGTGCGGACGGGCGTCGGGGCCGGCTCGGGGCTGCCGAGGTGCAGAGGGGGGAGACGAGGCGGCGTCGGGGCCAACCGCCCCGATGCAGATCCGATCGGGGGGGCAGAGAGGAGAGGTGGGGGTCGAGGGGATCGTGGGGGGGAGTGGGGTTCGTGGGGGGAGTGGGGTTCGTGCGGGAGCAGTGGGGGTGGACCGGGCTAGGGTTTCTGGTCGGGGTGGGGTTAAGGGAAGCGAGGAGGGGCCGGCTGGGCCGGCCTGGTCGGCTGAGCTGACTGGGCCAAGAGGCCTAGTGGGGAAGGGGGGCCTTTTGTTTTTTTCTTTTAGTTTTGATTTTTCTTTATTTATTTTATTTCTTTTTCTGTTTTAGCTTAGTTTCCTTTTATTTTTGTTTTAGAAAAATACCAAAACGGCACCTAATTTGATGTTACCAAATATGCCACACCCACACTAACTTGCTACCCAAACTAAAATAGTTTCGTAATTATTTAAATTTAAAAGTATTTAGATAATAGTTTTCGCTACTGTTTTATTCATCTAATAGTATTTAAATATTTTATAAAGGTGTGGTTTCTCCACCATAATTACCGATGCATCATTTGGTTCACTCCGAACATTTTTAGTTTTAATACTTGAAAATTTTTATTGTTTGTTTGATTTTGAATTTGAATTTGAATCGGTTTCGAACTAACGCGAGAGTAGTAACAGTAATCGAAGTGACGTGGCTTCATTGGCAGAGAATTACTGTAGCTTAATTATCCGGGCGTCACAACGGGTCTACATGTACAACAACACTACTGGCCCTGATATGATCCTAGTAATGTGCATGATATGAGAAGTCAACTATATACACAATTGAAATTGAAATCAACAGAGCTATTTATAACAGCAAACCTGCTAAAGAAACATGTGTAAACATACCTGTTGTGCCATTGGAGTTTACATTGGATCGTTCAATTTAAAGATAAGTTTGTATGAGTAAATACAGTGATACAAGAGCAAAGCAGTATGCACGATAGCAATGGAATCTTAAATGAGAACAGTTGTTCTTCATGTTTAAGCACTTGTTCTACATGAACAGAGTACAGTAAGACGCAAGCATATAGTACTTGAAATGAAATGAGCTCATAGACCTTACCACATTCTTGGTTCGGGACTAGTAAAGAACAAGGCGTTCCAGTCATCGTCTAGTAAATGTGTCTCAAGAGAACGTAAGGGAATTTGATGAGTTTCTTTGCCAGTGAAGTACGTTTTCTTCAGGTAATTCTGATACTACCACCAAGCATTCTTGAAGATAGCAGAGGTATTAGCACAGGTTACCTCATCCTGAGTTTCCAAATCGGTCCTTCTCTATAAAGAAAAATAGGAAAATTTGCTGTATTATAACCATCATGGAGGTAGAATGTATGGGACAAAGCAAAGTAACTGCCATGAATAACATTACTTACACATAACTCCTGGACAAACACCTGCAACTAGCATTTTGCTTCATCTTGAGTATAATATTTCCATGATGGGAAGATACGCACATAGGATTTAACAACATCAAATTCGATAGATGCTAAACTATGAATGGCTGGTTGTGCTTCCTCCACAAGAATAGGTGTACTAACTGGTGGAGTTGGGGTTCGCCGTGGTAGCACTGGCGTTTTGGGCACTGGAGTTGCCTTACTAACTGCTCTTGTTTGGGAGCTCTATGGTGGAGATGGTGTTGTGTCAACAGGAACTGGGTTACTATCTGCTGGGTTGGGGTTAGATTGGGTGAAGCTGGTTCTCTGTCCATCGTAGTAGGGGTAAAATCTACGAGAGACTAGGTTATGTGTGGTAGGGCTGGTTCTCATGCATCTACAACCGGGGTGCTATCTCCACCAAGAGGTAGCACTGTTTTATTTGAAGATCGTGTTTTTACTCCGCTAGATACTGCCATCACCCGCTCCAATTCAAATGGCTGATAAACAGGAAACATAGTTGAATGTGAAGACATTGTATGAGAGACAGATGCAATAGATAGTGTGGAAAAAAGAGGGCATTAAATAGTTGGCATGTATATTGTTTAACTAAAACGGATAGCATGACATAATTTCACATATATGATGTCTATCTAAATTGGATAGCATAGCATAACATAATTCAAAGATATGATGACTAACTAAACATGATCGCATGACATAATTCACATACATGTTATCTAAGTAACCAAGATCGCATGATTTAATTCACATATGTTATTTATATGCTAAGCGGAGGGCATTCGCATATATGATGTCTGAACTAAGAACATGGTGTTGAATATTGTGTATATGATGTCTAAACTATGCAATGCAAGACACCATATGCATGATATGAGTAGTAGAACCGTGCCAAGTTAGAGCATACACCTCGGTGGGGGAATAGGACTGGTCATCTGTCTCTGAATCCATCTCTGAGGAGCTATTGGGACCCAGCAAGAGATCTGCTTCGACAGGTAGCACTGTCTGCTCTGAAGGCCTTGTTTTCACTCCAGATTTTTCCATCACCCACTCAAATGGCTGATTCACAAGAAGAGTAGTTTAATGTACAAACATAGTCGACAAATGGAAATTTAATGAAGAAAAGGATGGGCTAGATATCATTCAAATATATGATTCCTGGTTAAACAGGATGGCATTACACATTTCACATATATTATGGCTGGCTAAAAGACATGAGACTGCATAATTCCCATATATGATATTAAAACTAAACAAGTGGCACTATAGAACATGTCTAAACTAAGCAGATGACATATATGATGTCGAAAGTAGGCACTGCAAGGCAACATATGCATGATATGACTAACATCATCATGCCAAGTTAGAGCAAACACCATGGGGGGTAAATAGGAGTGGTCAACTGCGTCTGAATCCGCCTCAGAATAGATATCTTCCTGTGGATTACAATCTGGACAGGGGGGAGGGTTTGCCATCATTAATCTCAAGTGGGATTCTAATAGCATCTCCAATAGATGATGTAAAATGCATTACAAAAAAGTGATGTAAAATTTACATCACCAAAAACCACTTGGCTACAACAAATGAGGTAAAAACTGTTGACTCTGAACTTAACTGTCGAAGCTGAAATTTACTATGGAATCTGAATGTTACTGTCGAAACTGAACGCAATGGTAGCAGAGAGGCACTTCACATGGGATAGTTTAGGGAGGGCCTGCAGTTCATCTTCAACCTACACCCCCCTGAGCCGCCAGCCACCACCGGCCGAACCTCGCGCCGCCTCGCCGCCCCGAAACAACTCCCCACTGCGGTCTGCCGCCTCCTCGCCGCCCCGAAACAACTCCCCACCGCCGGTCCGCCGCCGCCCCGGCCAGCCCTCTAGCCCAGCCCCCCCCCCCCCCCCCCCGCGCGCGGCAAGCTTTTTCTCCGGCGATCCCCACACCACCGCGCCCTCCCACCGCCTGCGAGCACCGCCCCCACCCAGAACCCTAAGATAGATAGTGGGGTACCTCTCCGGTGAGCCCCCCTCCCCGCTGCGGGTGGTTCTTCCTTAACTCCGGTGAGCCCCCCACCCGCTAAAAATCGACTGACCCAGAAGTCGATTCAGTCGACTGAAGTGTAGCTAAATCGGAGGAGAGCAACAGCACGAGCGAGGGGGAGAGCAGCAGCAGCAGCGCGAGCGAGCGAGAGCCGGAGCAGCAGCAGCTGGGCGAGCGAGCGAGCGAGAGTCGGAGCAGCAACAGTGTGAGCGAGTGAGCGAGAGCTGGAGCAGCAGCAGCAGATCCGGCTGGTATGGACGCCGCGGCTGAATGAGACTCGCACTGGGGGACAACCGCCGTTGAGATGTCGCCCGCGGCGCCGGCTTCGAGGTAGCCGCTCCATGGGGTGCGGGATGGAGCACTGTCGGCACCAGGAGGTCGAGTTAAGGAGAAGGTGCGATGCAATGAGTGTACAACCTCTTTGGTGGCGCCGAGTAGGCCTCGGCTTCGTCCGAGGAGTCGGTGAGGATGTTGTGGTTCCGGTGGAGTAGGTTAAGGCGGCGCTGTGGGCATGGAGCAGCCGCGATAGACGAGGCGACCGTCAAAGAAGCTCCCTGGAGGTGGAGGACGGGGCGGCTGAACCGGCGGGACGATGAGATGGACGAGGGATCCTCATCCGGGGAGGTGGATGAGGGACGTCGAGCTGTTGCGGTGGACGATGTCGTCGGGGAAAAGGCTCCAGCTGGGCAGCAGTGAGGTGGCGAACGGAGGAGGGTGGGGTTTCGTGGCTGGAGCGGAGAGGTTATGGCGGCCTGTGATTTCGAATGGCGAAAAGTAGGTGATGGGAGGGGGGAACCATGGCTTAGGGACGCGCTTGTCCAAAATGAAGGTGTGTTACAAAAGTACCCCCACTGATTTGAACGAGCGGCCCTTTCGACTCAGGGTTAGAAGGGGGATGTCGCGTGTCGGGATTTGGCAGCTAGAGGGAGTTTTTGCGCGCGTTGTAATTTCGGGATAGCAAGGCGCGGGTTGTGAAGGCGCCAGTTTTGGGGGCACGATATCAGAATTTTCAGGATATATCAAGGCGCAGGTTGAATCTTAGGGACAAGCCTAATGTGTAATATTGTACTTGTTCGTACCAAATCAATTCGCACTTCCCTCAACGAAATAAGAACGAAAAAAATAAAACTATTCACACCACACAAAGAGAGAGTCTTGTCCCGTTTTACTATATAAATGCTATTCAAAGCTACACAAAGAGAGAGTATGAATCCATGTTATGTCCAACTAAATTTTTTCGCTGGCTGCATAATGCATGTAACCTACTCACACCAACATTTTAGTGCATTCCAAATGTTTATACTACCGCTGCAATTCGAACTGAATTTGAATTCGTTTCTCTATTTTAATAAGAATCTACAATCATGATTGTTGCCAACTTCAACCATCATTAATAGAGATAGATATGAACTATGTGTACTATATGAACTCGAATTCAATCTTTTGAATACACTTGATATTGATTCCAAATAATAGTACATTTGATGTACTAACTATATATTCATAATCTAAACCATGTTCCATACGTACATCATGTTTATCAAACAAAGTATAGTGCCCCACCCCCTACATTATGACAAGTATTTAGCCATGAGCTGCAAAAGCCACACATTAGCCCAAATTATAATCAATGTTCTACATTGTGATATCTTCAAGTATCTGTATCCACTTTTTTATAATGAATTATGATCTATGTTCGTCTTTAACACCTTCACGATCCTCTTCTCTTTGTAGCTAGCTAGCGCTAATTTTCTATCGTGCATGCACATGCCCGCCCCCTCTCACCCTCCCTCAACGTCCCCTCCATCGCGCACGTTTGTTATTTCTCTTTAATTAGGTCGTTCACCCGCGGCGTGTGTAGGGCCCCCGGCTCCTTCTTTCCGGCACACACACCGGTCGATATATCTCTCTAGCCAACTGTGCCTACCACAAACACATACTTCCCCTCTTCTCTTCTCACCGTCCATGCCCCCCTATGTCCAATACGGTTCCACGCAGGTGCACACTCCCGCCCCTCTTTTCATCGATCTCATACTCGTACACTCCTCCCCCCTCGACATGGTAGGCCTCTCGCACCACCTCCTAGCCGCACCCTCTCCCCCTGCCTATCTCTCCGGACCTTATTTGCTTCCAACACATGCATGCATGTATACATACCGATCTCCCTACATATAGCTAGGTCGACTATAATTCGTTTTCCCCACGCACCGATAGACTTACCTCACTAGTTATGTCTCCCCCTTTCTCTAACACACGACAGTTGATCTTCCTATGTAGTTACGTATGCTTACCACAACCATATCGTCTCCCCTCATCATCCTTGCATACCTCCTGACCCGTCTCTCACACACACGTGCATTGACAGACAGACATCCCCAGGCCTCTCTTATTGATATTGCACTCGTACCCTCAGTTTGTCTAGCAGGCCTCTCCCACAATTTGTGAGACGGCACTCCACCACCAACCCTCCGACACTCACTACAAGAAATATGTCAACTAGTGACCTTCTGTCAGTGACCCTGGAAGTATTGGTCATAGATCTATGACCATTTGAGACCAATTGGTCAAAAGCTGTTCGGGGGGCTCCAAACCCTAAACCATTGCGACCATTTTGGTCAGAAAGGTCGTAATTTCCTTACACGAAATGGTCATAAAGCAAACAGCGCTACTCCGCTGCCTTATTTCTAGTTGTTAACGACCAATATAGATGGTCATAGCCTTGTAAATTGTGGTGGGTTGCGATGACTGGGCGCCATCTCATCAGTTTTGCCTATGTGTCATGTCCATGTGTCAATTTTTGCTCTAGGTTGTGAAGCAACCTATGTTTCTGTAATTCCAAAAATTCCCAAAAAATTCTCATAAATTGTTTAGATCATATCTTCATCAAAGATGTAAAAAACCTTCCTTGCCTAGTTCAAAAATAATTCAACAATATTCATTTTCCTATTCTGTTCAGAGCAGCACTTTGTGAAGGAAGTACCACTTTGGCATGTCCAAATAGTATCCATTTTCTACAGTGCTTTCCTATGCCCAAATAATCATCCTACACCAAATTCCAGCTCAATCCATTCATTATTTTGAGCCCAGCTTCAACATTAGTATTTATGTCCAGTGTGGTACTTTGCAAAGCAAGTACCACCTAGGCTCCTCCTTTTGAGCTGAAAATTTGTGAAGACGGTCTTCTTAGTAACTGATCATCCTCAGCCAAAACTCACGCCCATTAGCCATGTACATTTCCCGTACCGCTAATCAAACACTTGGCTGCTAATTCATGTTTGAGCATCGATCGGTCTCCTCGTGAGAATCTTATGTTGTAATTTTCTTCCTAGCACCTACATGGGGAGTGCCCAACCCACTAGACATGCCTAGGTCGCCCAGAACACATGGCAACGCCACGGTCACGCGGTGACCACGCGGCGGGCATGCGAGTTTACACGCTGTAGAGTTGGGGCCCTCGGCCACCGCCCAAACCTTGACGTATCACCACCAAACCATGTATTTATAATTAAATAGGTCTTATGTAACTAGAAATGATTTTTGGAAAAAATAAATAGCAAACTATGAGGCAGCTGCAGTTCAAATTTGGCCCGCTCCCAGCTGAATCGGCGGAAATTTGTCTTTTTCACGAGAGGTGGATCAAAACTTGTTACACCCAACCATTTTGTCAATTTTGCATTAAATATGTCCTGGTATTTTAGAAAATTGATTTGGTCAATTTTGCAACAATTATTTGGGAGGTCCTTCACAAAAACCTCCTTTTGGGCACTCGAAAAATGGAAAATGGTTTTTTCGTCCAAAGAAAACGAAAACTTCCTTAGGCAACATTGTTTGCCATTCCAATACGCACCCTTGTGCACAATACGAGATCATTTGAACAAACTATGCCATGCATGTGGCCATAAGATTGATCATTTGGCTTGAAAGCCATTGATCTCCATACGTGATAGCTCATTTCTGAGAACACTTTTCTTAAAATAATTGCCGTATTACAAGTTTGTTATTTTTCCTGGGAACTTGGCCACATATAATGACACAATGCGAAGATTTCCCAATTTTTTGATTTTTTTGAATTTTTTATGCCCGTTTCAAAATGCGGTCAAAACGGTGGGAATGACCGTTCCTAGCTAGTGGTCGAATCTTGGAATTTTTTTGGTGTTTCTCTGATTAAATAGATACTTATGTACCTAGAAATGATATTTGGAAAAAATAAAGAGCAAACTACAAGGCAGCTACAGTTCAAATTTGACCCGCTTCCAGCTGAATCGGCGGAAATTTGTCTTCTCCATGAAAGGTGGATCAAAACTTTTTACACCCAACCATTTGGTCAATTGTGCATTAAATATGGCCTAGTATTTTATAAAAATGATTTGGTCCAATTTTGCAACAATTATTTGGGAGGTCCTTCACAAAAAAACCTCCATTTGGGCACTCGGAAAATGGAAAATGGTTTTTTCGTCCAAAGAAAATGAAAACTTCCTTAGGCAACATTGTTTGGAATTCCAAGATGTACCCTTGTGCACAATATGAGATCATTTGAACAAACTATGCCATGAATGTGGCCATAAGATTGATCATTTGGCTTGAAAGCCATGAATCTTCACGCATGATAGCTCGTTTCTGAGAACACTTTTTTAAAATAATTGCCGTATTACAAGTTTGTTATTTTTCCTGGGAACTTGGCCACATATAATGAAACAATGCGAAGGTTTCCCAATTTTTTAGTTTTTTTGAATTTTTTATGCCCGTTTCAAAATGCGGTCAAAATGGTGGGAATAACCGTTCCTAGCTAGTGGTTGAATCTTGGAATGTTTTTGGTGTTTCTCTGATTAAATAGATACTTATGTACCTAGAAATGATTTTTGGAAAAAATAAAGTTTAAACTACGAGGTAGCTACAGTTCAAATTTGACCCGCTTCCAACTGAATCAGCGGAAATTTGTATTTTTCACGAGAGGTGGATCAAATTTTTTTACACCAACCCATTTGGTCAATTGTGCATGAAATATGTCCTAGTATTTTAGAAAATTGATTTGGTACAATTTTGCAACAAATATACGGTAGGTCCTTCACAAAAAACCTCTTTTCGGGCACTCAAAAAATGGAAAATGAATTTTCCGTGCAAAGAAAATGAAAACTCCCTTAGGCAACATTGTTTGAAATTCCAAGTTGCGCCATTGTGCACAACATGAGATCATTTGAATAAATATTTGATAGGACTTTCACAAAAAAACTCATTTTGAGCACTGAAAAATGGAATGAATTTTTTTATCTTGAATCGACCTTGACCAATTTATATGGTCATAAGGTCATCAAATGGTTTGCTGCGTTCTGATTGGACCATGGGCATATCACGCGGATCACGCATCAACCACCGTCGGATGCTTCCGGATCCAATGGCCCAAACCCACCCGAGCGGAAACCCTAGGTCTGTCCTCATGGACATTTTCCACCCACCCCCACACCTCCATTCTTTCTCTCATTCCTCCCTCCCCCACCTCCATTCTTTCGCTCTAGATCTGCCACCCACCCCAATCCCTCTCCCCGATCCAGATCGACGACGACGGCCCCCCGTGGCCGCCCCCTCCTTATCCCCCTAGCTCCCTTATCCCCTTCGCCGCTGCCGCTCACGCTCCCTTTTCCCCATCGCCGCCGCCACCTCTGCTCGCTACACCACAGGCACACGGCCATCCCCATCCAGATCCAACCGCCGCTGCACGTCGACGAGGCGGCGGCCGGGCGGGGCGCGCCGGCGCGGCCTTCCGTGCGCGCACACCAGCAGGCCCTCGAGGCGGCGGCGTCGGGGATCGTCTCCGGGCTCGACCTCGGCCGCCTCAACTCCTCCTGCGCCGGCGGCTCGCTCCGCAAGGTCGCGGCCGGAGCCGCTGGATGAGGAGGACAGGGCCAAGTGCCCGCACTCCATCGTGCTCACCGGCGACGAGTTCCGGGCCCGGGGGCGGACCGTGGAGCTGCCGTGCTTCCGTGCGGGCTCACGCTGGACCCCAAGATCGCGCAGCTCAGGGAGGGGGAGGAGCCGCTCATGGTCTCCCAGTTCATGATGGAGCTACAGGTCGGCGGAGGAGGATTTGGCTGGTGAGATGGTAAGCTGGTAAGCTGGTGCTGCAGGCTGGTTCGGTGATTCAATTCATGCTGGTACGAGCATGCCGTTGATGCTTTCATGTTTGTTTTTTTGCTCAGGCGGGGCGCAAGGAGACTGCGCTCAACCTGGCCAAGTTCATCGACAAGGGCGTCCAGGTCAAGCTCACCGGCGGCCGCCAAGGTTGATTCGATTCGCACAGCCCAAATCCCCTCATTTTTCTTCTATCCCTTCCCAGTGTTATGATAGATACATCGTCAGATCCACTAGAGGGCTCCCTATTTGTTTTGCTTTAGGCTCTGCCACCGTTGCAGTGTTTGGTGTCGAGAGATTCGTAGAGAATGCTGCAAACGTTACTAAAGCGACTTGTTAGCTGGCCTTTGTCTGATTTAGTTGGTGAGTTGTTGGCTGTTGTCATTCTAGTCAGCAAAACAAACGCCTCTGTGTGAGTTTATCCTGTCTAGATATATGTGCTAGGATACCTGTTACTAGAGTGAGGAAACAGGTGGGGTGGAAAATAGAAGTTAAACCTGGATCATGGTAATTCATCATGTGTTAGCCTAATGCACGGGCTTTTTATCGCAAATCAGTTACAGGCTTGTGCTTTATTGCACCTCTTGCTTGGTGGGCATGTTTGTCTATAGATTTTGATGTGTGTGGGTATGAGGCGTCTCTTACCTTAGTAGTTGAAAATTATTTAAGCTCCTATGGTGGCCAGGTCTATGAAACCCATGTACTCTGTTCGTTCATAAATATAAGATGTTCCAACTTATTATGAACTAGATGTATATCGACACGTTTTAGTGTTCACTCTGTATGTAGTCCATATTGAAATATCCAAAACATCTTAATTTGTGAATGGAGGTACTACCTGTTTATCTCTTGTTGTGTTCTTGCTAGCAGTCATATACTGACGTGGCATATGCATATTTGCAGTTATAGGAACTTTAAAGGGATATGACCTACTGCTGAACTTAGTGCTGGATGAAGCAGTCGAGTCTGACAGAGTAGGCTTCCTTCCTTTGGATTTTACTGTCCATCTATTTTTTCTAATGATTGATAGTTTCTACAGTTAGAACTTAGGATGAGAGTTATGACTTATTTGTTCAGCATAGAACATTTTGTTCTACTAAAATTTTGTCAAGGCTAACTTTGTACTAGAGCACTGCATGGAGTACTAGATTACGACAAATGCAGAGTTTATGTTTTCTTTAAACAGCATGATCAATGTGGCTCTTGTGCATTTATAAAGAGATAATGTCCCTCCTTTCTTTTACAGTGTCGTGTGTAATAATCCTCATCTTGCAATTTCTACAGTGGCGTTTATCTAATGCATGTACTTGTACTGTCTCTCTGGACTGCTACTTAGCTTGGTTTCCCCAAGTGAACGCAAGTCTTCATGCAGTCCTTTTGACATGAAAGAATAGTGTTACAAATCCTTCACGCTGCTATTGAATACTCCTGCTGCCACACAAGTTGAGTTTTAGTCTAGCTCATCTGAAGTTTCTCTGTATGCAGGAGGGCGAGCTGGAGGAGCTTGAGAAGGGCATGGAGCCTGCATGGGAGCGCTTGGTCCACCCACTCGAGCGCATCGTCGACAGGCTGAACGCCGTTGACCACATCAAGGCTGTCAAGGACTCGCCCGACCTCTGTGCCGCCGTCGAGGATGTCCAGGTAGTCTCTTCTTCTGTCACGCCGTCTGTGATCTGGACGAACGAAGCCGTTGATTGGTTAGCGCATCATCAGATGATGATGCTGTCTCTGTATTTCTTCTTGCTCCATGAATTAATCCTGATGAATGCTCCTTGTTATGCAAAAGCTGACAAGGACACTAGCTAGAGCGCACTGCCGCTCCTCTTCTTGCATGCAACATAATCTGAAATTCATTCAGTTCCACTGTGCGTAAACACTATAGTGTACAACTATCAACTTGTTTCACTATTCAGTTTGTCACCCATTCAGCTTACTTACTGGGGCATCTTTCTTGTAAGAGTTTACTTGATAGTAAAATATGTTAGAAGAATCTACCATGTCTCTGGAATGGATCATCAATCACTCTTTATACACTTGCAACTCAGTTTCTTTCATATAAGTTCTGCTGCCTTTCTTTAGGTTGAGCTACTGCCCTGTTAATTGCTTTAACAAACATTATCATTTGCCATATTGCTTTAACAAACATTATCATTTTTTTCGTTTCTCAAATACAAAATAGCTTGCTCCTTCTAGTTGTGGCATCCCCACTGTTAATCTTTATGATGTTGTTCCTCACTAATATAATATTTACTGATTATTGGTAGTCACTAGTATTCACTGATAACTATGCCTCATTTTGATTGTTCTATTGTTATTTATGCCAAAAGGTTAACATGTTTGAATATATTTTGTTCCTGACCATTTTGTTTTATAACATGCAGATGGTGGCCTCTATTCATGTTTCGTCGTGAGCTCCAGGATGAAGAAGTTGGAAGAAGCAATGCATGCTGGATCTAGGCATGCATGCATGCTCTAGTATCCCTGCTTCTGAACCTAGCTAGGGAGGTGCAGGACTTTGTTGTAACGTTGATTTTTCTGGGAATTTTGTTGTACTGGTGATTTTGCTGAGAGTTTGGTGTATATTTACTTGCCACTATGTTTACTTGATATTAATTTCTGGATTGGAAAATATATTGGCATTGAATCTGGGCTGAATGTATATCTATGATGTAAATATTATTTGACTTGAAGAGGCACAACCCAAATCAAGAAGTGGATGAAATGTCTATTGGACCAAGTTTATTTGGGCTTTGAAAAGGCCATGGCCCAAAATATATTAGTGGGAACAAAGGCTGAAAATAAAAAAAATGGATTGTAAAATGACCTTGGCCTAAAAACGAAATGGCATGTGAAAGGCCATGACCTAGAAAATAAAAAGGCTGAATTACTGGGCCAGGCCCATGTAGCTAGCGAAAATTAACAGAAAAAATATATAAAAAGGCTGAATTGTTGGGCCTGGCCCATGTAAAACACCCAATTGGACCGGGCCGATTCTAATTTTTGACCTTTTCAATTGGTCGCAATTTTGCCACGTCAGATTGCCACGTCGGATCCGACGTTGCCTGGGCAGAGAGTTAGCGACCAAAACAGAAGGTCATGGAATCAATGACCTTTTGTTTTGGTCGTGGAATTCCACGACCTTCTCATAGAGAAGGTCGTTAATTTCAGTTTACGACCGCCAGCTTTTGACCATCTGTTTTTGGTCAAAAAAAGGTCGCAAATGAAAATCAATGACCTTTCAGGGACCAATAGTGAGGGTCACAAGTTGACATATTTCTTGTAGTGACTCTACCTTTGTCTTTCTCCCAACCTTATTCCTCACATATCCATGGATGCCGATCGATCTCCCTCTATACATAGCTAGGTCTCTCTTCTTCTCCACACATATACTAGTCGATCTACCTCTCTATAGTTAGGTCTCTGCCCCCTCCCCCCCCCCCCCCACACACACCGACAGTCGAACGTTGTAGGTAGGTATCCATGCCACAGAGAAAAACTGCACCTCTGCCCTCTCAAATTCTAGTAGGCCAGTCGCCCTGTATCTTTGACGTGGGCAAATACAAATTCGATGGCACTCTTTATTGATCGCGCAGCCACACACTTCATCCCTGTTTTTGATTCTATCGATATCTCACACCGATGATCCCTCCACTCTGTTTCACACACATTGCATATGTTACATTTTTTTGTTTGAGATGTCATCGACACATTGCCTCGGTTTCGCACAAACCATCTCTCTCACACCCACCCACGTACGTACATGCACCTAAAGAAGAGGTGCACGCAGGACGCACGTACTCACGTCTCGTTCCCGGCCACACCCGCGCGGGTACACGGTGGAGTTCGTTTCTGTACGAAAAGGCAGCTCACGTGATAATTTGACGCGTGTAGCGGTTGTTTACTCGAAGGAGGGTCGGGTACCATGCCTAGACGGAACAAAGTTCGACTTGATGCGTTAGTATTAAATAAAGTTATGTATTCCTCCTCAATGGCACGTAGTACAGAATATAAAACGATTGCCTTGGGGAAATGGAAAAATCCGCTCCACTATATACAATGGAGCCTGCCTGCCGGGGTTTGTCTCTCGTCACACCATCTCACACAAGGCGGCGGTGGCCTCTCTCTCTCACCGTTGGTCAGTGATCCGGCCGCATCCCATCCGCCGGCGGAAGGGAGGATGTGCATCGTTTCTCCGTTCGACGGCATTGAGGTAGCACGTCCCGATCTGCGGTACCCGCCGTTCTCTCTGACGAAGCTCCGGCGCGGTAGGGCATTCGCCACTTGCTCGCTGCCGCAGTATGGGCAGATCTCGGCCGCCGGCGCCCTCCTAGTAACATCCCGACGGCCCTCAAGTACAGCTTCCTCCGGCCTTGCTCCACTGCCCATCTTCCCACATTGCTGCATGTGGATCTTCTTTAGTTGTTTGCTTAAAACGTATCTCGGCCGGTGTACTTTCCATCTTGCAATCTCGTCCTCAAACCATTTTTTATAAACCACCATGCTGCTATCTTTCCCTTATTACATGGAATATGCTTCTTTTTTGTCGGCGTATGTGTCTTCAACTCGTGTTATTGGCCCGTAATTGTTTCCTTTCTACCTCTTTTTTGCAAACAGGGCTATCCACTTCACGTCGTTGCTATTGCGACCTTTTGGTGAACTGCACAAATCATTTTTTTCTTAAGAGTGTTTTGTGCAGTTCCTCCAAAATGTCACACGGGCAATGTTTTTACATTTCTGTGGGACTGCAGAAAGGGAGATTGGTTTTGCTATCCTCCTCATCCCACTCTGTGCCTAATCTTCTCCAACAAGTAGTAAGTCCTAAAGAGAGATCGCAGAGGTCATCGGCTTCTATTTGTGTGTGTTATGTTTCATCATCTAGTTCCACTATTATTGTAATCACACTGACTGGATATCTTTGCAAACAGGGATGGTCAGCTCGATTTTAGTGGAGCTGCACAAAATGAGCGGATTGTGGTGTCCTCTGTACACCCCTTTTTGGCTACAGAGCTGGGTGAAACTAGCTGCCAAGCAATGAACACTGTGCCCAGGAAATGGACCCATGCCTACGAACAACATCGATCAATTTTATATTTTTCTTTATTTGTACACCTTCTCACAACTTTGTCTTCAGTTGTGATTTTAATATTGGCGCTGATCTGCGAACCATTGAGATGCATTAGCAGCCATGGTAGTTTCATTTGTATTTGATGGAATGTTGTAATGAGATAATCTTGAGGCAAGAGGACACATGAATCCTAAGTTGAAACCTTTTTTTCCTGTGGGAACCAAAGTTGAAACCTTCATATCATCACAGTACAATTTCATTAAAATTATGCGTACATATAAACAAATACTGAAGGATTGATAGCAATGCCAGAAACAATTCAACTTCGTTTCACCGACATGTGGGACATCCTTCATCCGGCTCCACCTGTCGTGCAGCAATATTGAGTGCACAACTGCAGGGAAAGATTCACCCTGGTCGTTGCGCCGCATTAGTAATGACTAGTGAGCAGTCAAATCACAGAGCCCCACCTTCGCCACAGTAAGTTGCTCGGACGAAGCAACCGTCATTTCTCTATTCCTTAAATCCGCTGGTACTCCCATATTCCCAGAGTAATAAGTTGCTCGGGCGAAGCAACCATTATTCACCTTTCCCATAGTAAAAGTACCTCCTTGGGCCCACTGAAAAATCACTTTTCTCTCTCCATCAAGTGCATTTATTTTTAATCTAACCCTGTCACCGAAACACCTCTTTGGCTACAGTTAGTTCAGGGTTAGTCATGAGTTAGTCTAACCTCTAGCTAAGTTAGAGTATCCAAACAGGAGCAGTATAGGACATGCAAGTTGCTCAAAGATTACAGTCAAATTCGTACGTGAAAGGATCTTTTTTCTTTTTGAGAACGGAACGTGAAAGGATCTTCGAATGATATCATTTTCAAATTATATAAAATCTTATCAATAGTCAAAGGCATCCTCGAAGAATACATTAGGCCCTACTCCCTCCGTCTAGGTGTATAAGTCACCTTACGGAAACAAAATAATCCCAAAATACTTAGGCGCGGTGCATTAACTCCCACCTCGTTTCTTGTTTCTTGACATATCCACCAATAAGAGATGTGGGGCGTGCATGTTTTCAGTGACTTAGACTACCAAACACGACACGCAACGGTTAGTTCATTGCATGCAATGATATTAGTTAGCAAATAAATATTAATTTCTCTCGTTTTCCCGTCTTCCTTGGTCACGGTGCACAATCTAAGATGACTTATTCACTAGACGGAGGGAGTATATAAAATCTTACCAATAGTCAAAACCAAGTGTTAGTACAACACCAAACATGTTCAAAACGAGAAACAGGACCCACTCACGGCACGGCACGCCTATCTCGTTTGGTTCGTCGTTCAAAACGCTTCCTCTTCTTGGCATAACAATAGAGTACAGTAATTTTTTTAAGAATGCTCTTGGCACGTCGCTAACATGTGATGAGTTAACCGACCACAATAGACGGCAAAAACGCCAGCCCGCCGCACATTGAGAGAGACGAGGAGTGATACGTCTCCAACGTATCTATAATTTTTTATTGTTCCATGCTATTATATTATCCATCTAGGATGTTTTATATGCATTTATATGCTATTTTATATGATTTTTGGGACTAACCTATTAACCTAGAGCCCAGTGCCAGTTTCTGTTTTTTCCTTGTTTTTGAGTATCGCAGAAAAGGAAAATCAAACGGAGTCCAATTGACCTGAAATTTCACGGAGCTTATTTGGACCAGAAGAAGGCCATGGAGTAAAAGAGTTGGGCCAGAAGAGTCCCGGGCTGCCCACAAGGGTGGGGGGCGCGCCCACCCCCCTGGGCGCGCATCGCTACCTCGTGGACAGCCCGGAGACCCCCCTGACTTGTTCTCGACGCCAAAACCTCTTATATATACAGAAACCTCCAGAAAATAACCTAGATTGGGAGTTCCGCCGCCGCAAGCCTCTGTAGCCACCAAAAACCAATCGGGACCCTGTTCCAGCACCCTGCCGGAGGGGGGAATCCCTCTCCGGTGGCCATCTTCGTCATCCCGGTGCTCTCCATGATGAGGAGGGAGTAGTTCACCCTTGGGGCTGAGGGTAAGTACCAGTAGCTATGTGTTTGATCTCTCTCTCTCTCTCGTGTTCTTGATTTGGCATGATCTTGATGTATCGCGAGCTTTGCTATTATAGTTGGATCTTATGATGTTTCTCCCCCTCTACTCTCTTGTAATGAATTGAGTTTTCCCTCTGAAGTTATCTTATCGGATTGAGTCTTTAAGGATTTGAGAACACTTGATGTATGTCTTGCATGTGCTTATCTGTGGTGACAATGGGATATTCACGTGATCTACTTGATGTATGTTTTGGTGATCAACTTGCGGGTTCAGTGACCTTCTGAACTTATGCATAGGGGTTGGCACACGTTTTCGTCTTGAATCTCCGGTAGAAACTTTGGGGCACTCTTTGAAGTTCTTTGTGTTGGTTGAATAGATGAATCTGAGATTGTGTGATGCATATGTATAATCATACCCACGGATACTTGAGGTGACATTGGAGTATCTAGGTGACATTAGGGTTTTGGTTGATTTGTGTCTTAAGGTGTTATTCTAGTACGAACTCTATGATAGATCGAACGGAAAGAATAGCTTCATGTTATTTTACTACGGACTCTTGAATAGATCGATCAGAAAGGATAACTTTGAGGTGGTTTCATACCCTACAATAATCTCTTCGTTTGTTCTCCGCTATTAGTGACTTTGGAGTGACTCTTTGTTGCATGTTGAGGGATAGTTATATGATCCAATTATGTTATTATTGTTGAGAGAACTTGCACTAGTGAAAGTATGAACCCTAGGCCTTGTTTCAACGCATTGCAATATCGTTTGTGCTCACTTTTATCATTAGTTACCTTGCTGTTTTTATATTTTTCAAATTACAAAAACCTATATCTACCATCCATATTGCACTTGTATCACCATCTCTTCGCCGAACTAGTGCACCTATACAATTTACAATTGTATTGGGTGTGTTGGGGACACAAGAGACTCTTTGTTATTTGGTTGCAGGGTTGTTTGAGAGAGACAATCTTCATCCTACACCTCCCACGGATTGATAAACCTTAGGTCATCCACTTGAGGGAAATTTGCTACTGTCCTACAAACCTCTGCACTTGGAGGCCCAACAACGTCTACAAGAAGAATGTTGCCTAGTAGACATCAAGGAGCGAGAAGTGATACGGGCTGGTGGATTACTAGAGCTAGGTGTCATACGGAGGCCAAGAAATATGGTGATAGTGTGGGTTGGCCTTGTACAGTATGATGTAACTACACTGGGCTGCCGTGTTTCGTACTCTTCCGGTCTACTCTGGAGATGATTGGTTGATTTTATATCGCTAAATAATATAAAATATTATGAGTGCAGACGCTCCACCACGAGGTTCCTTGCTCCTTCTCGGTCGTCGGGAATCTATGTTCTTCCACTCTTTTTTGACATGAGCTTTGTTCATCCTTTTGCGAACACGCGGGACATCTAGCATCAAGGTGCATGCGTCATGCAAGAAAATGGAGATAAGCAGTGCGTAAGTGAGTCATGCACTACGATGGCACCTAGTACTACGCAATATTTTTCCTCGTCGATGGCACGTGAATAGTGCACGTACTCAATGACGGAGCACGGGATGGTAGCCATGGACATGGTCAGCCCTTTTTGGAGAGAGTACTAAATACGTATTAAATTTGATGTGTCCTGTCAACTCGCAGAACGAGGAGAAGCACACACTGAATGAGGGAGCACGGAATGGTAGCCATGGACATGGTCAACCCTTTGTGGAGACTAATGTACTACTTTTGATGTGTCCGGTCTACTCGCAAATGAGGAGAAGCTTTGCTTACTAGTAGTACACTATCTACTGCAGTACCATCATCATTGTTCGACTTTCGGAAGAGGCGAAGAGCCAAGCGCATGGTCACCTACTCACAGTACACCTGGCCGTGTTTGCACTAATTTTTTAACGTAGTACCTGAGTGTATTGCTCCAGTGGTCATCACACGTGAGCCAATCGATTCGCACCCTTCCACACTCCATTTTGTCTTGCGTTCCTTCCTCCGTCCAGCATGCTGACAAGTGGGCCCAATGCTCATGTATGCCAACGTGGTAGTTAATTATTTTGCAAGAGTCAGCTATCACACCCTTTCGATGCCACGTCAATGTACCCACTAGAAACAAGTTATACTTGTTCGGTTCAACCGCCTCCCTAGGTGTTTGGAGAGGAATTGGCCAGTGCGAGGCAGTTATATAGGTGGCCAGGCGGCAAAAAACAGAGGAAAACGCCGAACTAGCTAGATGAGGGAGGGAAGCTTCTACATTCGCAGGGGACGTGGCATTGGCTATTGGGCGGCACCAGGTGGTCATCCAGGTATGGCATAAATGATATGTAGAGGCATCCTATATCAGCAAGGACCAACTTCCCCACCGATAGCTCATCTAACAGAACTCCCAAGTTAAATATGTTGAGGCTGGAGTAGTCATGAGATGGGTGACCCATACCATCTAGTTAATATCAAGGTCTTTGTTTTGTATTTTTTGAATTTTTTTGTTTTTTTGAACACATGTTAATCAAAGGTCTATTGTGTTACTTTTTAATAATTTTATTTTTTGAACACATGCTAATTGACTTGAAAGAAGGTCTATCGCGTTACATTACAACATGTTTCCAGAAAAGGTCATCTGACCTCTGTCAACTTATAAGTCATGTCTGTCAAATCAACCTCGAGGTACTTGTTCTCAAATTAACCTCTAGGCCTTGCCTGAGTGCTCCAATGTAGCCGGCTGTTGGCTATAAGGAGATGCCACCTCACTTAGAATCATCATAAATAATACTCATATAATAGGTTGGCTCTTAAAATGGCTATTTAGGTTGGCTCTAAGCATTTAATATTTGCATGAGCAAGGTACTCCCTCCGTCTAGCTGTATAAGTCACTTTAACGAAAACCAAATAATCCCAAAACACTTAGGCGCGGTGCATTGACTCCCACCTTGTTTCTTGTTTCTTGACATATCAACCAATAAGAGATGTGGGCGTGCATGTTTTCAATGACTCGAGACTACCAAACACGACATGTAGTGGTTAGTTCATTGCATGCAATGCTATTAATTAGCAAATAAACATTAAGTTCTCTTGTTTATCCCTCCTTCTTGGTCACGGTGCACAACCAAAGATGACTTACTCCCTCCGTCCTGTGAAGAATGTACATCTACTCACATGTTGCCGCCCAATAACCAATGCCATGTCCCCTGCGAATGTAGAAGCTTCCCTCCCTCGTCTTAGCTGGTTCGCACGTTTTCCCTTGTTTTAAGCTGCCTGCCCACCTATAGAACCGCCTTGCGCTGGCCAATTCCTCTCCAAACACCTAGGGAGGCGGTTGAACCGAACAAGTCTAACTTGTTTCTAGTGGGTACATTGACATGGCATCGATTCCTCCGTCCTGGTTTATTGGTCCCCATTGTATATTGTGTCAAATTTTGACTATAGATTGAACTAACAAAACGTTCGTGCATGTTACCAAAAATTATATCATTGAAAACTATGTTGAAATAGGAGTATTATACTTGAAGGCTACAAGGTTGGCTATAGATGACGTGGCAATGTCATGTAGCCATCAGCTGGTGATACTATTAACCATGCTCTTATAATACTCCTATATTTAAGAACGGAGGGAGTAGTTGGCATGCATGATACTACCTATAATACTCCCATTACAACCAGCCTGGTAGAATTAAAATACCTAATCTAAATGGTCGCCGCTCGATCTCTTTGTCCTCCTCCAGCATCCGGCGGAAGAAGAATCGAGCAAGACACCGGCTGTATTCGCCGGCGTCGCCTCGGGGGTGGCCTTCATGGGATACAATCGGCGGCGGCCTCCCGTGTTCTACTTTTCCTCGATGATGGCGGCGGGCGGGGACGTGCTGCCCATCACCTCGTCCACATCTGTGTAGCCGCATCACCTCGTCGACATCCGCGGCGGCTTCTTTCTCTGCCTGCATGTCGCGGCTACGCGCGCGTCGACGGCGGATGGCGTAGTCGCAGACACTGGAGGTGCTATACGATGCGGCGGCGGCGGCGCAGAGCAGTCGAGGGCAGCGACGATGCCCGTGCCGCCGTGCTCCCCGAAAAGCCGGCGTGGTGCAAGTCGGCACTCTTCCTTGAGTTGTATTGGAGAGGCCAGCTGTGGAACCACGCGCTGGCTTAGTGCGGACTGCCTCCGACAGGCTAGGCGAGGTAGGTGGAGAAGCGAGCTGCCGGGCTCGGCGGGCCACCCAGACGGCTTTTATGCCGGAGAACTGCTCTTCCCGCTCGTCGGATGGCACCGAAAGAGTGGACAAAATGGTGGAAGGAGGAGCTTGGCCGGCGTCCTGCTCCTGAACGGACGTGTGTGGCTGGAGTTGGTTTCTCGCATTCCACGCGGTTTCTATATCTATACTATCTATATAGTGTACCAATTTTAAGTAGGACTAAGAACATCAATCATAACTGTTGATCTTCTAGATCCAACAGCCAATATCAGTAGGATTCGCATGAACAGTACACTTCTGCTACCTCACCTGTGTTCTAGAACAATCATGTACCCTTTCTAGAAAAAAGAAGCCCATAACTAGCTCCAATGGGCTGTGTTGCCACATGACCACCAGATGGTTTGATCGAGCCCAGTCGAGATGGTTTAGTAGGAGAATGTGGATATTTCTCAAAAAAAGAACAGGTGGAAAACGTGAAGCAAATTGCAGTTCTTGTTAAATGAATGTACAGTTTTATGGCATGAATACTACTTCCCGCTTTTACAATATTGAACTAATATCGGCATTTATACATCACTATAATTTCTTTTTCTTTGAATCTATTAGCACATATACTACTTCTTTTCCTTTTTACCAAAATCACTCTGTTATATTAAGACGTACCTTGCACGTGTATACATACTAGTAAATGTATGTTTTTGAATGCGGCGAGGAGGCGGGTACAACTGGGAGTGCAGCGGGCGGCGCCCTGGGTCGGCGCGCCGCTTCAAATGGCGGACACAGTGAGAAGTCGCGTCCGCCCTGACCCCCTTGACCGTGGACCTTGACGGTGTACGTCACCTTGTCTCCAGATCTGAGATGCCACGTGTACCAGATGAATGACTCCATGCTCGACCACCGTGATGCAAGAGGTGTGAGCCGATGAACACTATTGGAGACCCCCCCCCCATAATTTTCCTCGTCATCATCTGAGTCCTAGAAGATCACACCCACATCATCATTAGGCATGCATCCGCCTTCATAGACAACGTGCGCAGAAGGAGTAGAGGCGACTGGGCACGCACCATGTCGTGGGCACTCCGTACGTGATCGTGTGCGTGCAGCGTGCGTGCTTTTTCCATCGGTGCTAGCTCTAAAGCCGAGGCTGCGGTCGTCTTCCTCTCCGGCTAGTTGTTGAGCAACGACGGCAAAGAGGTGCTGCAAGAGATGCGTAGGCATAGTTGTGTGCGAGCTTCGCCGTAGCACGATGAACCGGACGTCGCCGCAGATGGCGCAGGCCTCCATGCAGCCGAGTGTGTACGCATGCATGTGTTATTCACGTGCATTATGCGGCCGAGTGTGTGTGCATGCATGTGTTGTGTACGTGTGTTGTGTGCTCCATGCTGTGCGCGTTTGTGCATGAGTTGGATCGGCATGAGTTAGTGCGTCGGCGTGTGTACATGCGTGGCTGCATGCGTCCTGTACATGTGTGGCTTCTTGCGTGGTTATCAATATAAACTAATAAAATATCTTCAACTTAGCATCCTGATGTATCGTCTCTAGTGGTTAGTGAAGAGTTCATGTTCTTTTATTTGTTTATAGGTGGGAAGGCGGCAAAAAACAGGGGAAAACGCGCAAGGTTCCTTGCAGATGCTCCACCGCGAGGTTCCTTGCTCCTTCTCGGTCGTCGGGAATCTATGTTCTTCCACTCTTTTTTTTTACGTGAGCTTGCCAACACGCGAGACATCTAGCATCAAGGTGCACGTGTCATGCAAGAAAATGGAGATAATCAGATAAGCAGTGCGTGAGTCGTGCACTTCGATGGCACCTACTCCTACTACGCAATATTTTTTCTCCTCGATGGCACGTGAATAGTACACGTTCTCAATGACGGAGCACGAGATGGTAGCCATGACATGGTCAGCCCTTTTTTGGAGAGAGTACATACTAAATAACTTTGATGTGTCCCGTCAACTCCCAGAACGACGAGAAGCTTGCTTACTACGCCTTCTCCCTCGCCAACGCGTGTGCGGTGGCTCGCAGCAGGAGGAGAAACTTTTGCTTACAAGCGGTGGACGTGCAGCAGTTCATTTGGTGTCAGATTGCCAGAAGTACTAGTGTAGTACCACCATTATTGTTCGACTTCCTGAAGAGGCGAAGAGCCAAGCGCAAGGTCACCTTCTAACCTTAGGCTAGCCATAGTGGGAGTAACATAAGTAGGAGTACCTCCTTTTTTATTCTAGAAACAACCACACGCGAATATTGGACGGTAGCAGCACAACAACTGAATCAAAAATCGAAACCTTCCCACCCGGCGCCAGCCGAGCCCACCGCTCCACATTGATGGCAAGTCAGGGCGACGCGACCTCTCACTGCTTCCGCCATTGAAGCGGCGCGCCGACCGAGGGCACCGCCCGCTGCACGCCCGGCATTTCAGACTACACATACTTTGTGAGACAAAAGGTGGGGCCATTATTAATGATATAGTATTATACTAAAGGGACTAACTATTGTAAGCAGGCTATGTATTAGGTTGGTTCTAGATGATGTGTCAACTTCATATAGCCGGATGTTGGCTATACTATTAACCACTAAGTGCGGTGTGAGTCGGAAAAGTTATTAAGTCATTAATTAATAATTAACGGACGCCTTAACTACTCAGCCGTTTGTGATTCTTTTGGATAGTGGGGCTATTATTGACTTGAACGTGGGGTTTGGGCCAAAGGCCTACTATTATACTTGGTCTTACTCGCACGACCGACCTGACAGGCTCTACCCTAGCCGCCGCTGTATCATATGGTTTCGCACTGTTCCAGATCTTAGCGCCGCCACACAATTCTTCTCCATCCCTCCTTCCGGCGTGCACCGCAAGAAGGGACAGCAGTCCTCCGAACCCCGCCTTTCGTGATCCTATACGGGAGAGGGGCGATCAGGTTTTTTCGGAGCACACTCATGTGACTGCTGCCAGCGACGACTTCCTCAACGACGGCCTTCTTCCCGACCTGAGTAACCTCTTCATCAACGACATGAGTGACAACATCAACCACAGTGGTTCTGCTCCTGCTGTACAGTATGTGATTCTGTCCTCCTAGTTTAGTCTGCATCATTATTTTGGTCTTTGCAATTGTCGTCATGATCTATTTACTGTTGATTCGGATTACATCTCATAGTAAATTTCTCATATATTCAACACTCCAATCCAAAAACCTGACTATAGGCAATTTACTCCGAATGGTTTTGCTGCGCTTTTGAAGCCGCCTACTTTTAAGGGGGTGCAATATAAAAGGTGGCGCACAAGAGCAGTATATTGGTTTCAGATCATGTACTACTATGACACCACTAAGGGTAAGCCTGAGGGCGATCTTAATCCTACACAGCAGGAAGATTTTGAGAGCATGGATACCCTCTTCAAAGCCGCCCTGCTGAGTGTTGTTGACGATTCCATTGTGGATTCATATATGTCATTTGACAGCGGCAAAGACATGTGGGTTGCGCTCGAGGCCACGTTTGGTGCCTCGGGCGCTGGCACCGAGTTGTATGTCATGGAGCAATTCTGTGACAACAAGATGACTGATGAGCACTCTGTTGTTCAGTAGACTCATGAGATACAGTCACTCGCTAAGGAACTTGAGTACTTCAAGTGTGTGGTGCCAGACAAATTTGTTGCTGGGACCATCATTGCCAAGCTTCCACCTTCGTGGAACGATTATGCTACTTCTCTGAAAAACAAGAGACATGATTTTTCCGTTTCGGATCTCATTAGTGAAGGAAATATGCCCTAGAGGCAATAATAAAGTTGTTATTTATATTTCCTTATATCATGATAAATGTTTATTATTCATGCTAGAATTGTATTAACCGGAAACTTAGTAAATGTGTGAATACATAGACAAACAGAGTGTCACTAGTATGCCTCTACTTGACTAGCTCGTTGAATCAAAGATGGTTAAGTTTCCTAGCCATAGACATGAGTTGTCATTTGATTAACGGGATCACATCATTAGAGAATGATGTGATTGACTTGACCCATTCCGTTAGCTTAGCATTTGATCATTTAGTATGTTGCTATTGCTTTCTTCATGACTTATACATGTTCCTGTGACTATGAGAATATGCAACTCCCGAATATCGGAGAAACACTTTGTGTGCTACCAAACGTCACAACGTAACTGGGTGATTATAAGGGTGCTCTACAGGTATCTCCGATGGTACTTGTTGAGTTGGCACAGATCGAGATTAGTATTTATCACTCCGATTGTCGGAGAGGTATCTTTGGGCCCTCTCGGAAATGCACATCACTATAAGCCTTGCAAGCAATGTAACTAATGAGTTAGTTGTGGCATGATGCATTACGGAACGAGTAAAGAGACTTGCCGGTAACGAGATTGAACTAGGTATTGAGATACCGACGATCAAATCTCGGGCAAGTAACATACCGATGACAAAGGGAACAACGTATGTTGTTATGCGGTTAGACCGATAAAGATCTACGTAGAATATGTAGGAGCCAATATGGGCATTCAGGTTCCGCTATTGGTTATTGACCAGAGAAGTGTCTCGGTCATGTCTACATCGTTCTCGAACCCGTAGGGTCCGCACGCTTAACGTTCGTTGACGATATAGTATTTATGAATTATGTATGTTGGTAACCGAATGTTGTTCGGAGTTCCGGATAAGATCACAGACATGAAGAGGAACTCCGGAATGGTCCGGAGATAAAGTTTGATATATGGGATAATAGTGTTTGGTCTCCGGAATGGTTCCGGAAGGGGTTCCGGATGTTTCCCGAAATGTTTGGGTACGAGAACACTTTATTTGGGCCAAAGGGGAAAGCCCACAAGGTTTGTGGAAAGCGCAAAAGGAAGTTTTGCGGAGTCCAGGGGCCAGACGCCAGGGTCCCTGGCGTCTGGGTCCAGACGCCGGGAACCCTGGCGTCTGGCCCTGGAGTCCGAGAAGGACTCTTGCCTTTCGGGTGAAACCGACTTTGTGGAGGCTTTTACTCCAAGTTTCGACCCCAAGGCTCAACATATAAATAGAGGGGTAGGCCTAGCACCCAAGACACATCAAGAAACACCAAGCCGTGTGCCGGCAACCCCGTCCCCTCTGGTTTATCCTCCGTCATAGTTTTCGTAGTGCTTAGGCGAAGCCCTGCGTTGATTGTTCTTCACCAACACCGTCACCACGCCATCGTGCTGTCGGAACTCATCTACTACTTCGCCCCTCTTGCTAGATCAAGAAGGCGAGGACGTCATCGAGCTGAACGTCTGCTGAACGCGGAGGTGCCGTACGTTTGGTACTTGATCGGGACGGATCGTGAAGGTGTACGACTACATCAACCGCGTTGATAAACGCTTCCGCTTACGGTCTACGAGGGTACGTAGACAACACTGTCCCCTCTCGTTGCTATGCATCACCATGATCTTGCGTGTACGTAGGAAAATTTGAAATTACTACGTTCCCCAACAGTTGTATCAGAGCCAGGTTCATGCGTAGATGTTATATGCACGAGTAGAACACAAGTGAGTTGTGGGCGATACAAGTCATACTGCTTACCAGCACGTCATACTTTGGTTCGGTGGTATTGTTGGATGAAGCGGCCCGGACCGACATTACGCCTACGCTTACGCGAGACTGGTTCTACCGACGTGCTTTTGCACACAGGTGGCTGGCGGGTGTCTGTTTCTCCAACTTTAGTTGAACCCAGTGTGGCTACGCCCGGTCCTTCTGAAGGTTAAAACAGCACTAACTTGACGAAATATCGTTGTGGTTTTGATGCGTAGGTAAGAACGGTTCTTGCTAAGCCCGTAGCAGCCACGTAAAACTTGCAACAACAAAGTAGACGACGTCTAACTTGTTTTTGCAGGGCATGTTGTGATGTGATATGGTCAAGACGTGATGAGATATAAATTGTTGTATGAGATGATCATGTTTTGTTAAAGTTATCGGCAACTGGCAAGAGCCATATGGTTGTCGCTTTATTGTATGCAATGCAATCGCCCTGTAATTGCTTTACTTTATCACTAAGCGGTAGCAATAGTCGTAGAAGCAATAGTTAGCGAGACGACAACGATGCTACGATGGAGATCAAGGTGTCGCGCTGGTGACGATGGTGGTCATGACGGTGCTTCGGAGATGGAGATCACAAGCACAAGATGATGATGGCCATATCATATCACTTATATTGATTGCATGTGATGTTTATCTTTTATGCATCTTATTTTGCTTTGATTGACAGTAGCATTATAAGATGATCTCTCACTAAATTTCAAGGTATAAGTGTTCTCCCTGAGTATGCACCATTGCGACAGTTCTTCGTGCCGAGACACCACGTGATGATCGGGTGTGATAAGCTCTACGTTCACATACAACGGGTGCAAGCCAGTTTTGCACACGCAGAATACTCGGGTTAAACTTGACGGGCCTAGCATATGCAGATATGGCCTCGGAACACTGGAGACCGAAAGGTCGAGCGTGAATCATATAGTAGATATGATCAACATAGTGATGTTCACCATTGAAAACTACTACATCTCACGTGATGATCGAACATGGTTTAGTTGATTTGGATCACGTGATCACTTAGATGATTAGAGGGGTGTCTATCTAAGTGGGAGTTCTTAAGTAATATGATTAATTGAACTTTCATTTATCATGAACTTAGTCCTGATAGTATTTTCATATCTATGTTGTAGATCAATAGCTCGCGTTTAGCTCCCCTGTTTTATTTTTGATATGTTCCTAGAGAAAACTATGTTGAAAGATATTAGTAGTAATGATGCGGACTTGGTCTGTTATCTGAGGATTTTCCTCATTGCTGCACAGAAGTATTATGTCCTTGATGCACCGCTAGTTGACAGAACTATTGCAGGAGCAGATACAGACGTTATGAACGTTTTGACAAAAGCTCGGTATGATGACTACATGATAGTTTAGCGCACCATGCTTTACGGCTTAGAACCGGGACTTCAAAAATGTTTTGAACGCCACGGAGCATATAAGATGTTCCAAGAGCTGAAATTGGTATTTCATACTCATGCCCGTGTCGAGAGGTATGAGACCTCTGACAGTACTTTGCCTACAAGATGGAGAAGAATAGATCAACCAGTGAGCATGTGCTCAGATTGTCTGACTACTACAATTTGCTTGAATCAAGTGGAAGTTAATCTTCCAGATAAGATAGTAATTGACAAAGTTCTCTAGTCACTATCACCAAGTTACTAGAACTTCGTGATGAACTATAATATGCAAGGGATGATGAAAACAATTCCCAAGCTCTTCGTGATGCTAAAATCGGCGAAGGTAGAAATCAAAGAAAACCATCAAGTGTTGATGGTTGACAAGATCACTAGTTTCAAGAAAAAGGGCAAAGGGAAGATGGGGAACTTCAAGAAAAACGGCAAGCAAGTTGCTGCTCAAGTGAAGAAGCCCAAGTCTGGACGTAAGCCTGAGACTAAGTGCTTCTACTGCAAAGGGACTGGTCACTGGAAGCGGAACTACCCCAAGTATTTGGCGGATAAGAAGGATGGCAAAGTGAACAAAGGTATATTTGATATACATGTTATTGATGTGTACTTTACTAGTGTTTATAGCAACCCCTCGGTATTTGATACTGGTTCGGTTTCTAAGAGTAGTAACTCGAAACGGGAGTTGCAGAATGAACAGAAACTAGTTAAGGGTGAAGTGACGATGTGTGTTGGAAGTAGTTTCAAGATTGATATGATCATCATCGCACACTCCCTATACTTTCGGGATTAGTGTTGAACCTAAATAAATGTTATTTGGTGTTTGCGTTGAGCATGAATATGATTTGATCAAGTTTATTGCAATACAGTTATTCATTTAAATTAGAGAATAATTGTTGTTCTGTTTACATGAATAAAACCTTCTATGGTAATACACCCAATGAAAATGGTTTGTTGGATCTCGATCGTAGTGATACACATATTCATAATATTGAAGCCAAAAGATGTAAAGTTAATAATGATAGTGCAACTTATTCGTGGCACTGCCGTTTAGGTCATATTGGTGTAAAGCGCATGAAGAAACTCCATGCTGATGGGCTTTTGGAATCACGTGATTATGAATCACTTGATGCTTGCGAACCATGCCTCACGGGCAAGATGACTAAAACTCTGTTCTCCGGAACAATGGAGCGAGCAACTGACTTATTGGAAATAATACATACTGATGTATGCGGTCCGATGAGTGTTGAGGCTCGCGGCGGGTATCGTTATTTTCTGACCTTCACAGATGATTTGAGAAGATATGGGTATATCTACTTGATGAAATACAAGTCTGAAACATTTGAAAAGTTAAAAGAATTTTAGAGTGAAGTAGAGAATTATCGTAATAAGAAAATAAAAGTTTCTACGATATGATCGCAGAAATAAAATATTTGAGTTAAACGAGTTTGGCCTTCAGTTAAAACAATGTGAAATAGGTTCACTACTCACGCCGAACACCACAGTGTAATGGTATGTCTCAACGTCATAATCGTAGTTTATTAGATATGGTGCGATCTATGATGTCTCTTACCGATCTACCACTATCGCTTTGGGGTTATGCATTAGAGACAACTACATTCACGTTAAATAGGGCAACATCTAAATCCGTGGAGATGACACCGTATGAACTGTGGTTTGGCGAGAAACCTAAGCTGTCGTTTCTTAAAGTTTGGAGTTGCGATGCTTATGTGAAAAAGTTTTAACCTCATAAGCTCGAACCCAAATCAGAGAAATACGTCTTCATAGGATACCCAAAGGAGATTGTTGGGTACACCTTCTAATCACAGATCCGAAGGCAAAATATTTGTTGCTAAGAATGGATCCTTTCTAGAGAAGGAGTTTCTCTCGGAAGAAGTGAGTGGGAGGAAAGTAGAACTTGATGAGGTAACTGTACCTGCTCCCTTATTGGAAAGTAGTACATCACAGAAATCTGTTCCTGTGACTTCTACACCAATTAGTGAGGAAGTTAATGATGATGATCATGTAACATCAGATCAAGTTACTACTGAACCTCGTAGGTCAACCAGAGTATGATCCGCACCAGAGTGGTACGGTAATCCTGTTCCGTAGGTCATGTTACTAGACCATGACGAACCTACGAACTATGAGGAAGCGATGATGAGCCCGGATTCCGCAAAATGGCTTGAGGCCATGAAATCTGAGATGTGATCCATGTATGAGAACAAAGTGTGGACTTTGGTTGAATTGCCTGATGATTGGCAAGCAATAGAAAATAAATGGATCTTCAAGAGGAAGACGGACGCTGATAGTAGTGTTACTATCTACAAAGCTCGAATTATCGCAAAATATTTTCGACAAGTTCAAGATGTTGAATACAATGAGATTTTCTCACTTGTATCGATGCTTAAAAGTCTGTCCGAATCATGTTAGCAATTGCCGCATTTTATGAAATTTGGCAAATGGATGTCAAACCTGCATTCCTTAATGGATTTCTTAAAAGAAGAGTTGTATATGATGCAACCAGAAGGATTTGTCAATCCTAAAGCTGCTAACGAAGTGTGCAAAGCTCCAGCGATCCATCTATGGACTGGTGCAACCATCTCGGAGTTGGAATATACGCTTTGATAAGTTGATCAAAGCATATAGTTTTATACAGACTTACGGTGAAGCCTGTATTTACAAAAGTGAGTGGGAGCACTACAGCCTTTCTGATAAGTATATGTGAATGACATATTGTTGATCGGAAATAATGTAGAATTTTCTGAAAAGCATAAAGTAGTATTTGAAAGGAGTTTTTCAAAGAAAGACCTTGGTGAAGCTGCTTACATATTGAGCATCAAGATCTATAGAGATAGATCAAGACGCTTGATAAGTTTTTTCAATGAGTACATACCTTGACAAGATTTTGAAGTACTTCAAAATGGAACAGTCAAAGAATGAGTTCTTGCCTGTGTTGCTAGGTGTGAAGTTGAGTAAGACTCAAAACCCGACCACAGCAGAAAATAGAAAGAGAATGAAAAGTCATTCCCTATGCCTCAGTCATAGGTTCTATAAAGTATGTTATGCTATGTACCAGATCTATTGTATACCCTGCCCTGAGTTTGGCAAGGGAGTGCAATAGTGATCTAGGAGTAGATCACTGGACATTGGTCAAAATTATCCTTAGAGGACTAAGGAAATATTTCTCGGTTATGGAGGTGATAAAGAGTTCGTTGTAAAAGTTACGTCGATGCACACTTTGACACCGATCTAGATGACTCTGAGTCTCAATCTGGATACATATTCAAAGTGGGAGCATTTATCTAGAGTAGCTCCGCGCAGAGCATTGTAGACATAGAATATTTGCAAAATACATACGGCCATGAATGTGGCAGACCCGTTGACTAAACTTCTCTCACAAGCAAAACATGATCACACCTTAGTACTCTATGGGTGTTAATCACATAGCAATGTGAACTAGATTATTGACTCTAGTAAACCCTTTGGGTTTTGGTCACATGACAATGTGAACTATGGGTGTTAATCACATGGTGATGTGAACTATTGGCATTAAATCACATGGCGATGTGAACTAGATTATTGACTCTAGTGCAAGTGGGAGACTGAAGGAAATATGCCCTAGAGGCAATAATAAAGTTGTTATTTATATTTCCTTATATCATGATAAATGTTTATTATTCATGCTAGAATTGTATTAACCGGAAACTTAGTACATGTGTGAATACATAGAAAAACAGAGTGTCACTAGTATGCCACTACTTGACTAGCTCGTTGAATCAAAGATGGTTAAGTTTCCTAGCCATAGACATGAGTTGTCATTTCATTAATGGGATCACATCATTAGAGAATGATGTGATTGACTTGACCCATTCCGTTAGCTTAGCATTTGATCGTTTAGTATGTTGCTATTGCTTTCTTCATGACTTATACATGTTCCTATGACTATGAGATTATGCAACTCCCAAATACCAGAGGAACACTTTGTGTGCTACCAAACGTCACAATGTAACTGGGTGATTATAAAGGTGCTCTACAGGTGTCTCCAATGGTACTTGTTGAGTTGGCATAGATCGAGATTAGGATTTGTCACTCTGATTGTCGGAGAGGTATCTCTGGGCCCTCTCGGTAATGCACATCACTATAAGCCTTGTAAGCAATGTAACTAATGAGTTAGTTGCGGGATGATGCATTACGGAACGAGTAAAGAGACTTGCCGGTAACGAGATTGAACTAGGTATTGAGATACCGACGATCAAATCTCGGGCAAGTAACATACCGATGACAAAGGGAATAACGTATGTTGTTATGCGATTCGACCGATAAAGATCTTCGTAGAATATGTAGGAGCCAATTTGGGCATCCAGGTTCCGCTATTGGTTATTGACCAGAGAAGTGTCTCGGTCATGTCTACATAGTTCTCGAACCCGTAGGGTTTGCACACTTAACGTTCGTTGACGATATAGTATTTATGAGTTATGTATGTTGGTAACTGAATGTTGTTCGGAGTTCCGGATAAGATCACGGACATGAAGAGGAACTCCAGAATGGTCCGGAGATAAAGTTTGATATATGGGATAATAGTGTTTGGTCTCCGGAAGGGTTCCGGAATTCACTGGAAGGGGTTCCGGATGTTTCCCGAAATGTTTGGGTACGAGAACACTTTATTTGGGCCAAAGGGGAAAGCCCACAAGGTTTTTGGAAAGCGCAAAAGGAAGTTTCGTGGAGTCCAGGGGCCAGACGCCGGGAACCCTGGCGTCTGGCCCTGGAGTCCGAGAAGGACTCTTGCCTTTCGGGTGAAACCGACTTTGTGGAGGCTTTTACTCCAGGTTTCGACCCCGAGGCTCAACATATAAATAGAGGGGTAGGGCTAGCACCCAAGACACATCAAGAAACACCAAGCCGTTTGCCGGCAACCCCGTCCCCTCTAGTTTATACTCCGTCATAGTTTTCATAGTGCTTAGGTGAAGCCCTGCGGAGATTGTTCTTCACCGACACCGTCACCACGCCGTCGTGCTGTCGGAACTCATCTACTACTTCGCCCCTCTTGCTGGATCAAGAAGGTGAGGACGTCATCCAGCTGAACATGTGCTGAACGCGGAGGTGCCGTACGTTCGGTACTTTATCGGGACGGGTCGTGAAGGTGTACGACTACATCAACCGCATTGATAAACGCTTCCGCTTACGGTCTATGAGGGTACGTAGACAACACTCTCCCCTCTCGTTGCTATGCATCACCATGATCTTGCGTGTACGTAGGAAAATTTTGAAATTACTACGTTCCCCAACAATTAGCACTCTTCATTTTGAAGAGAAGGTGAGAGCAAAAGACACACGTGCTCGGGTCGCTGAGGGAGCTTCTAGTGCCCACATGGTACACGAGAAGAACTTCCAGCCCAACCAGCCCCAAAACAACAAGAATAAATCTCAGGGGAAAGGCAAGTTTGATGCAAAGAACAAGCCGTCACATTCTACCAACTTCAAGAAGAATTCTCATAACGGGAAGGGATACAAACCTCAATTTTGCTAGCACCGCAAAAAACTTGTATGGCTGCATCTACCTGCTGCCAGCTAACCTCATGGTGCTCCAGGTATTCCTACATTCGTAACTAGGTACAATGTCCACCGCAAGATGAAATAAGCTTATTCGTACATTGACTTGCTGATTGTAGTGCGGAACGATCCTGTCATGTGTGGAGTAGCGAACAAGCAGTGCAGCCGAAGGTGGAAATCAACCACGAACATATGAAATTATATAATCTTCCTCCGGCAGGTCAGTGTCCCCTTCGCCCAGATGATCATGTTTTGGCACGCCGAACGATTGATATGTGCTACTGTTTTGCAACACCGTTTAAGTATAGCTATTGTTTTCCTATCTTTTCAGATTCAGGACAATGAAGATGATTTCAGGGGAACTGCACAATATGGACTCATGTTGAGTCATCTCTATTGCCTCATGTGTTTGCTGCAAATGTGTCAGCATCAATTGCAAGATGAGGAAGCTAGCTAGCTGTGGAGTTGCCAACATGCTCAAAGTGCTCGCAACATTGAGAAGAAACAAGCATGCCCAGGAAATTGATGCGTGCGCAGGAAGGCCCTTTGCTCAGAGAAGCATCGACCGATTTTCTTTATTTCCACACCTTCTCACAGCTTTGTATTGGTTATAGTATGGTGAATCATTGAGATGCATAAACATGCTGAACTTTTGTTCTTCTAAATGTTAGTATGCATACCGTATCTTCTGAAGATTGGTTTAATGTGAATGTTGACTAGCCTGTGAACCTTCACAATCTAGTAAGTATATTGTAGGCCTGTTATTTGACACCTCACTTTGCCGCGCTACGCGACCAGTGTGAGTGTCGGCATCCAGTACCGCATCCTCTAATTTGGTGGATGCCAAGTTGAGAAAGGTTACCGATGAGTAGCCATAAGCTGGAGGCATCTCTTTTTTTCTTTCGAATGGGCAATAGGCTGGAGAGTGTCTCGGGCTGCCTCTAGCACAAGGCCCTCCAGTACGAAAGACGGGTGGCCGATAGAAAAGCCTATCCATCTTAAGCCCATTTTTTTTTGTTTTTTGCAAGGAGAAGCCCATATTTCTTGAAGAGGGGGTGATCCGAGGAAAACCCTCCTTCCTCCTCGCTTCCACTTACGCTTCTGTCTCGCCCCAATTCCCCCCGCTCCCCATCTTCCTCACTCTTCTAGAAAACCCCCGCTCACCTTCTTCCTCACTCGTACAGAAAATGCCTGCTCCTCTTCTTCCACTCCTACAGAAAACCCCAGCCCTCCTTCTTCCCCACTCGCACTGCCACTAGGCTCATCTCTGGCTACTCTGCTCAAACCCGTGAGCTCGGCACGACGCCCACACGGAAAATGGAGTCGGCTGGCCGCAGCGCCAAGAAGATGAGGCTCCCGCCAGCGGCAATGCCGGTTGTAGATCCTGCACCTGGCATCGTGGGGAGAAGTGGCGACCCCCCCCCCCCCCACCCGGATCTGAGGAACCGGTAGAATCTCCGATGGACCGCATCAGCGATCTCCCGGACGTGATCCTTGATGAGATCATCTCGCTTCTCCCCACCAGGGATTGCTGCCACACACAAGTCCTCTCAACTCGGTGGCCCCCTCTATGGCGCACCGCGCCCCTCAATCTCGATTGTCGTCAGATATATGTCCTTACTAAATTTGATCTCCTCAGAGCCATCGTTTCCTCTCACCAGCAGGGCCCCGTTCAATGCCTCTACATCCCGACACGCTACCTGCTGTCTACACCCGGCACGGTGGACACTTGGCTGACATCCCCTGAATTCGGAAAACTCCAGCAGTTTGAGTTCTACCATTACCATGAAAGTTTCATACCACGAACACACCAAGAATTCGTGCCCACACCACCGTTGTCCATCTCGGGGTTTTCCTCCACTCTCCACACCGCCACCTTCGCCTAGTGCCATCTAGTAGACGATCTGGTACAAATGCTTCGACTCCCACTGCTAAAAAAACTTTTGCTTGTGGTGGTTTATCTGTCGGAGGCCTCACTGCACAACAACATCCACTCCGGTTGCCCTGCCCTGGAGCGCTTGCTGATTGTTATGGGAATAGAAATCCCTATCTGTTGTCTCCAAATAAAGTCGCCTCACCTTAAAAGCATTGGAATTTGTTTTGAAGGACAGCAGCTCATCATCGAAGATGCCCCTTCATTTCAAAGGTTGCTCCTTGATAATTGTTATAAACCTTCGCAAATAACTATCGTCTCTACGCCCAAACTGGAGACCTTGGGTGTAATTCGTGATCCATTTAATGATCATAGGAAGTTGGTTTTTGGCTCCTCACTTTTTCAGGTACCGTATATTATCATCTACACATTAGTAATCATAAGCTGCATTTTTCATTTGTGCGCATAAGTTTTATATCATCTAGGAGTACACTTTGGGTACAAATATTATGTTATATGCTCAATGAAGAGTTCGTCCATGGATAGCCTATCAATGCTGCTGGATTCTGTCAACATCTTATATATCGGAATGTCTAGTTTTGATCTGAACATAATTATTGGCTTGCTGTGATGCTTTCGATCTCTGGAGAATTTATATATAGAGGTGATGATTTCATGCACATTGAAAGCCCGTATATATTGTACTAGAATTAATAGTTCAGTTGTCGCTCTTTCGACATACTCTTTTTTCAGACCTTAACTATTTTCAATCTTCATGTCTACTTTGGTACTGCGACCACATGGAGAGAAATGTATAACCAATCGGTGGCGTAATAAGCACCAGGATTTTTTCTGTTCTCACGACATTCGTTTGAGGACAATAACAATGGAAAGATATGCATCCAACCAGGCAAACAGAAGCTTTGTCACATTCTTCCTGTTGAATGCGAGGTTACTATTTTCCATGAGGCTTAAGTTTTACCGCAAGAGATTTCTCACGGACGGACACATTGGACAGCAAAAAAAGAAGTTTCAGGTGGACAAATGGGCTTCTAAACGTGCTCGGCTTCTATTTGCAACAAGTTGTAGTCATCCTGAAATAATTTTTTTTGCACAGGATGTTGATTTTATGGATCAGACCGATCCATTTGTTTGTGACTGCGAAAAAGAGTGGTTGGGTTAGATGTTACTGCCATGTTCAATTTGGGTTTTGTCTAAAAATTTGAGGAACAATTAATCCTTCGGCTTTTTGTACCGTTTGTAAGCTTGAGTTGCATGTTGTTGCCCTCGTACTCCCCTCCACCTACCACTACACTGCCGCATCTTCCACGACTGCTGTTCGTTCCCGTCCGAGGCCTCGCCGTCGTTCTCAGCCTTGGTTCGCTCGCTGTGCCCGCCGCCATCTGGCGTTGTCAACATGGTCAACAACCAAGAGGAATCAGGAGATAATTGTACGTGGAGAGGCTGACAGTAGGGACCCACCAGGGTCATTGCATTACGCAAGCAGGTGCCTCGTTATTACAAGCCAAAAAATACTTCCTCCTAATTCCTCACTGCTAGAAAATCACTTAAATGTCTTAAAAGGTCAAATGACCCCTGAAATTTTCCAAAATTTGACATGACAATTGTATTAGTACTACAAAATTTCTCGTTCATTTAAAACACCATCCGTTGCCACTTTAGTCCAAATTCGTTTTTCACAGCTAATAAAAAATATGTACAATATCACACGCAGTTGTTTTCTAGAAACCGTTTGCGATGAAAATATCTGGGTCTATTTAAGTCTCCCTCCTTAAGCTTCGTCGGCTCGTCTACTCCAGTGCCGGCAACCCCCGAATCCACGAATCCCAATCCCCATTCCCGCACCCCCTTCTTGCAAAGATGACGCCGTGGAAATGCTTCGTGAAGGCCCGTACGATGGCCGCGTCCCCCCCCCCCCCCCCGAGCGCCGCCTACGCCGAGAGTGCCGCCGCATCCGCATTGAGCGCGGTCGCTTCCACCGAGAGGGCGTCTGCGGCAGCCGACAGGGCAGCTGCAGAAGCCGAGACGGCTGCAGCTGCTGCTGCGACGGTGGCTGCAAACGTCGAGAGCACTCGAGCTGCCGTCCGTGCCGCCGATGTCACCCTGGCCCGGGTCGAGGCCATCCACGCCAAGATTGAGGATGCACACGCCAAGATATTTCAGGCCACATCGGACTCCAGCATGCAACCCACGTCTGAAAAGGCGGCGGTGGCCATGGTGCACCTGCTTCCTCATGAGGTCGCCGAGCGGGAGCTGGAGATGCAGGAGGCGGCGGATATCGAGGAGCGCTGGGAGGAGGAGTTGCGCGTGGCCGAGGTCGAGGTAGAGAAGAGTCTGTCCGTCGAGGAATCGGCGGTGGAGTACCAACGCGAGCTCTGGCGCAGCCACTACTACGAGTACTACAACCTTGAGGGCGGCGCCGAGGACGAGGACGAGGACGCGGTCGACTTCAGCAAGGGGGACGCGGAGTCCACCAACGGCGGCATGTCGCCAGTACAAGTCATCGATGTCTCATCTCACACCGGTGATGCATAGGCCGACGCAGCGGCGGATTTGTTAAAATTACACAACGAGCGGATAACACCAGGGCCCAGCAGCTCGCCCAGTTGTTTTTTAGTTTCAGAGACGGAGCTCAACTGCGCACTGCGTGGGGGCTGTGGCCCGTTTAGGCCACGCTTACGCTTTTATTTAAGCACATGACCAGCCCAGTTGATATCTTTTTTCTTTCTGAAAATGGCTAGCCCAGTTCTTTTTTTGGAGAATACCAAAACCGAGGCCTACTTGCTTTTCTCAGCCCTGCTGGGCAGCAAATCTTTCAAGACGAGGAGGGAGGGATGTAAGTAGTAAGAAATTGGCTTCCCCAGAAAATGGGCTATAAGTTGTAAGAAATGGGCTTTAAAATTTTAAACCAAAGCCAACCGGCAATTACATTAAAATAACATTTTTTCTAGATTTCTCTACTCTCTACTCTTATAAAAACCAAAGCCAACTGGCAATTACATTAATATATCATCTTTTCTCCCACGAGATAAACTACTCATACAAATGCATCTTCATGTTCCATGCAACGCACGTGCATCTTGCTAGTTAAGATTTTAAATTTCATTCTTTTTTGCGGAGAATTTTTTTGATATAATTTTTAAAAAATTATTTTTAACGCGACTCAAAATTTTGTGACGAAAAGAGTTCGGACCCAACCGAAATATGCAAAATTTCGTTGAATTTTTTAGCAGTGCCCAGAATATATGGTCTGTAATGCTAATAAAAAGAATATGGGCTTCAAATATCCTTAAGAATTAGCAAATGGGCTGTAAATTATTGAAAATAATGGCTAATGGGTTGTATGTTGTTTTCCACAGATTTGGAGGCTGACTTCTGGGCCTACTAGGTTGACGATGACACTGGCCTAAATTTTTTTTGACGCGTACACAAGGCTTTGTCAACTTAGTCAACAAAAAGAGCAGTGACTGTTGGATGTCCATCCAACGGCCGCCGTGCTTCTTCAATCTCTGATCTTCCTGCTCCAGCTGCCCAAACCAGCACCGACGGGACTGGCTGCTCCGTCCTCCCGTGGCTGGCTGTGCTGCCGCTAGGCCATCCCTCTACCCACCCGCACATCCTGTTATTTTCCGGCGACGTCAGCCTCACCCCGCAGCCGACCAGTCAGCGCTCGTACACCCCTCTGCGTGGGCATCCGCTGCGGTGGCTTTGCCGGCTCCGGGTCGTTCCCTTCCTGGGCCTCGCCCTCGTCCACCGCGTTTGTGCTCTCGGCGCGGCGAGGTCAACATGGTCAACAAACAATAGCCATCGGAAGAGGCTGACAGTAGGGGTCTACACAAGGAAATGCCTCCTTATTACGCGCAAAATAATGATTCCTCCACCTGACAGTTGGGACCCACCAGAAGGGCCTGTGTATTTCTTGAAAAAAACGTTCCCCTGCTGTCAGCTCGGACCCACCAGGTATATCTTCGCACACAAGGAAGTGCCTCCTTATTACGCACAAAAAACGAATACTCCCCCTGCTAGCTAGGACCCCCCATTGTGGGAGGCTGACTTGTGGGCCTACTAAGATGACGGGGACGGAGGGCTTTGTCAACTTAGTCAATATGAACGATTCTAGCTCCAGTGACCATACGATGTCCATCCAACGGTCGTAGTGCTTCTTCAACCTCTGGTCTTCTTGCTCCAGCCGCCAAACAAGCGTCGGCTGTGCCGCCTGCTCCTGCCTCCCGTGTCCGGCTGTGCTGCCACCGCAGCCATGCCATCCCTCTATACTCACCCACACCTCCTGTTATTCTCCGGCGACGGCAGCCTCACACCGCAGCCGAAGCAGTCAACCCACGTACTCCCTCCGCGTGGGCATCCACTGCCGCGTCTACCCCGGCTCCGCGTCATCCCCTTCCTAGGCCTCGTCGTCATCCACCGCCCTGTTGCTTTCGGCGCGGCGTGGTTAACGTGGTCAACGAACGACTTCGATCGAAAGAGTACTGTACGTGGAGAGGCTGACAGCGGGGTCCTCGGCCGCAGCAAGGAAGTACCTCCTTATTACGCGCAAAATAATGATTCCTCCACCTGATAGGATGGACCCACCGGACGGGCCACCGTATTTCACAAAAAAATGTTTCCCCCTGACTGCTGGGACCCACCATCTACATCTTCGCACGCAAGGATGTGCCTGACAGTCGGGACCCACCCGGTCGAAGCGTATGTAGCGTTGTCATTCTGGTCGCGAACGTGTATGTACATACGATCGGTCTGTCTACAGGCTGCAGCAATGAACCGTGGCCGTGCAAGGAACGGCACGTGTCGTAGTAGAGGCACGCACGTAGCATGTACACGTATGTACAGAGGCCAGGGTGCAAGAATGTAAATACGGCCACGTACGTACATATACGGGTGGGGTCTCGAACGCCTACTCGCGCATACGTACTGCCAGGGCTCGTGTACATGGCTAGGTCGGAACGGAGAAACTGCATCATCGTCGTGTTCATGGGGAGGCAACAGAATGTGTCGTGTTCATCGGGAGGCAACGGAACGCGTGCTGTTCATCGGGAGCCACCCGACTTGGATGGAACAGCCGATGGAAACGAGGCATGGCGTACCGCAGAACGGAGGAAACGGCCTTGTGTTCGACCGGCCATGGTCGAAACGGGATCCTGTTAATCGGGAGGGGTCTGGCATACCGCAAAATGGAGGAAACGGACTTCGGTTGGACCTCCTACGGTCGAAACGGGGTCCTGTTGACCGGGAGGGGTGTGGCGTACCGCAAAACGGAGTAAACGGACTTGTGTTGGAGCGCTACAGTTGAAACGGGGGTCCTGTTCATCGGGGGGGGTGTGGCGTACCGCAAAAGGGGACTCCACGGGATACTGTTCATCTCCACCGTCGACCTCCTCCAGCCTCCACGGGCTACTGTTCATCCACCGTCGACCTCCTCCAGCCTCCACCTGCGACTGTTCATCCACGGGCTCCTGTTCATCCAGCCTCCACCGCGCGCTCCTCCACCGGCTACTGTTCAACCAACCCTCTCCACGGGGTCCTGTTCAACCACCCCTCCACGGGCTACTGTTCATCCAGCCCTCCACCGGCTACTGTTCAACCAGCCCTCCACGGGGACGTCCTGTTCATCCAGCCCTCCACGGGGTCCTGTTCATCCACCCCTCCACCGGCTCGATCGATCGGGGTCCTGTTCATCCAACGGCAACGGCCTCTACTACCACGGGGTCTTGTTCATCCAACCCCCCACCGGGAACTGTTCATCCAAACCCCCCAACAACGCTCACTGTTCATCAAGGGAAGGAGGCAGCAGTGTTCGATCGGCTTCAGTTAGCAGCTGTAGCGAATGAAGGAATCGCTCGATCGGGTTCAGTTAACAACCATCAATCGATCGCTCGGGTTCAGTAACGCGCAGCCTGTAGTGAAATCGCTCGGGTTCAGTAGGTGAACGCCTCGCTCGGGTTCAGTTAGAGCCCAACGCCTCGCACCCACGCGTGTACCTGTACGAGATAAACGCGCATCGCCCGGCCCCGACCACCCACCGTAACCGGGAACTCCTCGATATTTTCCTCGCCCTCGCTTCTACCATGGTTTTTCCGTCATGGATGGCCCAAAGAACGTCATGCAGCTGCGTCTCCGGCCCGCCGAGGACGAAAAGCCCATTTTCTGTCATGGTTTTTTGTCATAGAGGTAGTACCCCACCACATCTATGATGATACCTGGTTTTGTCACAATTATCGTCATAGAAGTGTCATAAGTATGACAGAATTTTTTTTCGTTCGGCCCAAAATGTCACGGATGTGTCTTTTTTTGGTAGTGTTAGTAGGCTCAAAGAGGCATGACTGGTAAATCTGGACTCGTAGAAGGCCTGCGCTGGCATTCCCCTGGGATAAGCAGTGGCACCTCTCCAGAGAATCAGACCACAAGCCGGCATCGCCACTCGAGTTGTAATGGCATGCCCACACTCGGGCCCCAAGTCTATCTCCTCCGATAGACCAAATGAATGCCAGCAGGATTTTCTCGATGATTAATAACACCTGGTCATCTGGGTAAACCTGTAGTCCGGAATCCGTTGTGTTTTCATCCAAGGAACGACAAGCCTGACTTGGAAACACATTCCGGATGCTCCCGCGACACTCGGATTCAACCGAAAGATCGGCTTGTTCGTCCTACGAAATCCCAACCGATTCGGGGGCTAATGATGTGGTCACCTATTACTGGTAGGGTCAAGGACCCATCATTTGGGACCCACATGGGGCCCATCACCATTGCAGGTAGGTCCCTGGACCATGCCAACATTCGGATGCTCACCTCGAGGAGTCCACTCGGACAGCTCGACGGCACTCGGACGACCGCACGACACTCGGCTGATGGACCGTCACTCGGACAAAGAAAGCAAGAGGGCGTCGTGGGAATTGCAACGGTCGAGGAATCCTAAGTCATCCTTTAACAAGAGTCAAGGCTACCGTTACCCATAACTGACGTATTAGAGGCTCATTAGAACCTGTAACTGTAGCACTAAGTACCATTTAATGCCTCGGCTGTGTGGGAGACATGGGCTGCAGCGCACTCTATATAAGCCGCACCCCCCTCCATAGCCAGGCACGAGCACCTTTTGTAACCATATCCATCAAATCAGAGCAAGCCTCCGGGCACGTGACGTAGGGATTTTACCTCTTCGGAGAGGGGCCTGAACTCGTTAAACACCGAGTGTTACACCTGCGCCGTAGCTAGGCTCTGCCCCTTATTCGTACCGCTAGTACTCATTGTCAGGATCGTAACCCTGACAGTTCCCCCCTTTAGCCTTGCCCCCGAAGCTAGGGAGTGGTGGGGCGCCACCCCCTTGGCCGTCGTCACAAGGGGAAGCCCCCTCCTCCAAGTCGGCCTCGCCCCTCCACCTATATATACCCATGGGGGCGCCCCCTATTGAGACACAAGTTCTCTCGCGATCTGGGGTGCCCCCCTCTCTAGTTCTCCACCATAGCTCTTCTCGCGAAGGGTTGCTCCTCCCTCGTTTTCTATTCCGGCATCGTCAAGCCCTACACGAGGAAGCACTACCGGATCTCTGGTGTCGAACGTGTGCAATGCACAGAGGGGCCGTACGTTCGGTTCTTGTTTGAGGGATCTATTTGTGGGACTTCAAGAACACGATCCTCACAAACTCTTTTTTCCACTCCAACTCGCTGTTGGTAAATATCAGATCTAACCTTGTATGTATGTCTTCATAATGATCCTGGTTTTTTTCGCAGGGTTTTTTTCTTTCTATACTACGATTCCCAACAATATGATGACCATGCTAGAGTGCCTTTTTTGGCCAAAATCATAATTATTGAAAGTTATTATGGCAACTCTGCTAGAGTTGCCCTTAGACGCGCCTCGTGAGTCTATCATGTGCTCAGACATGTGTAGGTAGTAATCGACAAGTATGGCCACACAAGTTTTCCCACAACAAAATCACATTGTGGGTCCCACATAGGATGTAAATTTTCTATTTTTTGGGAAATTTTGCAAAATTCTATAATTTCAAATTTTTGAAAGACTTTTTGAAGTTCTAAATTTTGCAAGTTCGAAGTATTCTAAAAGATCAAATTTTGAAAGTGAAACTTTTGAAAATGTTTTTCAAAAGTTCAAATTACGATTGTCAAAATTTTGAAAGTTGGAAGACCTGGAGCAGCCGCGCCGTCCATGATCGAGCTCGGCCGTTGGTCGGTCCGCCTCTTGCACGCAGCTCCAACGCACATCCGCTCTGGTGCTCACCTCCATGCCGGCCCCACGCTACCATGCATGGGATTCGAACCGCCGCGTCATCGGTGGAAGCACCTCGCGACACCAACGAACACTACACCAGATCATGCGCCAGCCCCAGCACATCCCGCATGGCACGGCATGGAAAAAATCCTACCATCGCACGTGTTTTGCCTGACTATGTCCTACAGGGACGGCAAGAGAGGAAGGAAGGAGCCGGTTGTACAGGTGAGTTGCTAGGATGGGGCGCCAAATTAGGGTATCTTTTCTCAAAACGAGGAATAAAAATACGAAGGATTTTAGTGACATGTCCTCTTGAATCCTATCGGATTAGAAAACTACAGGATTTCGGATAAAAGAGTTTGATATCACTATAAAGCAAATGAATTATACAAAGTGATTTGAGTGGATGCACATTTTTCTTCAAAATAAATTGCAAATGAATTCTAAGGAAACTTATCAAGGGCATCTCCAACGGCGACCCGCAAATTTCCTCCCGTCTATGGACACGGATGTGGGAGACCGCCATCCAGCCATAGCTGCATACCTTTTAACAACAATTCGATCTAACGGACGAAATTCGTTCGAACAAGTCCGGATTTCATATAAACACGGCCGGATTTCATATAAACATGCCGAATTTTATATAAATATGACAAATTTCATTACATTTCACACGTAGTTCTATTCTAAACCTAAACTAAATGATCGACAACGCTCGGTCCCCGTGTCCGTTCATGAGCCCCGAGAACTAAAGCTTCACCGTCTCCAGTTCTGCCTCGGCGCTCTCCAACTCCACTTCCGAAGGCCCGGGAACTGATCCTGTCGACCTCCACGTCGCAGCCAAGCGACTAATCGGCCGACCCACCAAGCTTGGCGTTGAAGGGAGGGGAGGAGCAGTGGCCTTCTTGGGACCACAGCAGCGACAACCTACCGTGCACTACTCTTCCTCGCTGCTGGCAGCACCCGCGGACGTGTCGGCTTCGTGGTCATGGCGGCGGGGCATGGCCTCGGTGGAGCCGGCGATATCCTCCCCCTCCTCGTCGGACTCGCCGTACACCACCTCACCCGCCTCGACACTCTCCTTGTAGGCGGCCGCCACCTCCACCATCCGCTGGCGGTACCACCAGCGGGCGAGGCGGGTCTCGCAGGCGGAGCGGTAAGAGTCGAGCAATGCCTCCTGCTCTGTCGGGTCCGCGTCCCGCGTGATCGCCCTGCCGGCGGCGAGGTGCTCCTCCGCCTACAGGTGCTCCTGGAGGAGTTGGTGGTTGTAGGCGTCGTCGGCCTGTGCCTCCCTGAACTGCTCCTCCCGCACCATGTCCATGTAATGGGCACGGGCCGGCCTCGCCGATGGTCATGGTGCAATGAACCGGCGAGGGTGGCGCGGAGGAGGAGGAGGGTGGCGCTGGCTCATCGTGGAGGCGTCCTCCATTGGGACGTCGTCGTCCTCCTTCGGCTCCCTGCTGACCTGCCAGCCGGTAGCAATGGCGGCCATCTCCTTCTTCTGGTCCAGCGTCAGCCCTTTCCAGAGAGCTTTGACGGCGGAGGAATCCTTGGTCGGGAGTGGTGCGGAGAGGGTTAGAGGCAGATGACTGCGGCTATGGTTGGGGCAGCAGTTTATATATCAATGGTGGGCGGCAGAGGGACGGACAGATGGCGTCGGTGGAGACGGCTTGGCAACCGCGTACCATCAGTGCGGACGGCAGATGGACGGCCGTCATGTCGTTTGAACGCATAGCAGTTTCCTGCACTGGGAAGTGGCGCGGGCGGCGGTCTCTCGGCTGGCGCGCCACTTCAATGCCGTCGCAAGTGAGCGGTCGTGTCCGTTTTTGCCGGGCATGAATGCGGCCACTCACTAGCTGACCGTTTCAGGCGGGGCCGCACACGGACGAGGGAGGAGTGGTTTGTCAGAAGCCGGCTTAGTAGGGGTCCGGACTCCCGCAAAGTCCCATTTTTGTCTCTAGTTTGCGAGACAAAACACGTCTGGACCATCTAGCGGACCAATATAAGTCCGCGTTGGATGACTTCCATGATCCAGACATATGCGTGATGTTTGCGGGTCGGGGATGCCCTAAACATTTCAATACCATGAATCAAACAGCCAACATAGAATGATCAAACCCCTTAACCTTTCATATGCTTCGTCTACTTACTTTCGTTGTCGTCACATGCCGACACTTTCGATCTGCTATCTTCTAGTAAGCAATACCTTTTTTTGCAAACGAAAAGAAGAACCATCAGATGTTTTTGGGGAATTGTCTTCTTCCCTCTGGTCGGCAGCCACCTGCCGATCCACCCATGCGAGCACACGTAGCGCCCTGCCTCGGCGATTCTTCCATCTGACCCACCTGCTCCAAGCAAATGAAACTCTATAAAGATATTTTAGTGGGTGCACATTTTTCTCCAAAAAGTAAAGTGCAAATGAATTCTAAGGAAAATTACCAAGCATATCCCCTAAAAAAAGTACCTAGCATATCAGTCCTATGAATGCAATAGCCAACATAGGAAAATACCTAGGATCTAGATCGTCTAAAATCCTATAAAACTCTTTTGAATCAATGCCCTTACCCTCTCATATGCTTCATCTGTATATTTTCCTTGTCGTTGCATGCCGACACTTTCAATCTAGTATCATCTTCTTAGGCAGACAATACCATTTTTTGCTAGAGAAAAAGAAGGATCAGATGGTTTTGGGGAACTCATCTTCTTCCCGGATGAGGATGAATGAGGTTGGGACGTGGCGACCGGGACGCGCCCACTGCCTTGCCTTCAGAGGCCCGGGCTCCTCTAGTCGGCAGCCACCTGCCGACCACTGATGCGACCACACGTAGCGCCCTGCCGCGGCGATTCGTCCATCTGATCACCCCTCTTTATGGGCTAGTCGGCACTCACCTGCCCATCCACTCACGAGAGCACATCTGGAGCTTCGTCCACCCTCGAACGGCCTATAAATAGTGCCTCATGCTGCACCTGCTTTACCCAACCACCTGCTTCACACAACCAAGAGAAGACAAGTAAACAGCAACACTAGTAGATTTCGAGTGACAAGTTCAACGCAAGATGGAGCACCAGGGACACGGCACCGGCGAGAAGAAGGGCATCATGGAGAACATCAAGGAAAAGCTCCCCGGTGGCCAAGGTGACCACCAGCAGACCGCTGGCCCCCACGCGCAGCAGGGACACACTGGAATGACCGGCACGGAGATGCATGACACCACGGCCACCGGCGGCACCCATGGGCAGCAGGGGCATACCGGAACGACTGGCACTGGGGCACACGGCACCGGCGAGAAGAAGAGTCTCATGGACAAGGTGAAGGAGAAGCTGCCTGGACAGCACTAAGCTCGGTCTGCCCACGGCCGCCACCTTTGAAGAATAATACTCCACCGTATATGAATTATGAACTGATCGAGTCTAGTTCACCTAGCTCACTTGGTCGTTGGAGGAGCGAATGTATCTTTGGATTAAGTTTTCACGGACATGTGTTTGCAGTTTACACTCTATGTCGTGCAAATTTCAGGCCCGTCCACGTGGGCGCCAGGGGTCCGTCGGGGCGGAGGACCTTTAGTCCCGGTTCTCATGGCTAACCGGGACTAAAGGCCTCCTCCGCAGGTTTAGGGTTTTAGCCCCCCTAAACCTGGTTTTTTTACGAATTTTTTTAATTTTTTTTTAATTTTCAAATTTCTGAATTATTTTAACCTCTAATCTCTAATCGCCACCCCTCATCACTGCTCAATTTATCCTCTAATCTCTAATCACCCCTCATCATTCCAAATCATCAAACTTCCCGGACGGTCACCCATCCTCTCACTACTCCAGCCTGAGCACGCTTAACTTCCGGGTTCTATTCTCCCTCGTTTCCAAGTCTGCACTTGTTGTTTTCCTGACAATAGTAGGATGTCAATTCTATTAACCCTCAGAAATTTAGCTTGAGCATGAAGTGACACATTTCACTGTTTGAGTTTGAAACTATTGTTTTAAAAAACAATAATTATTTAGTAACACTAATATTTCTGGAATAATTAGTTTGACCATTGTTTGACCACAGTTTGACCAGATTTGACCAAAATTTAAAAAAACTGAAATAATTATTTAGTAACACTAATAATCTAGAATAATTAGTTAGACCATTGTTTGACCACAGTTTGACCACAATTTGAAATTTTTTGAATTTTTTTGCCTCTCCGGATCTTAAAAGCCCCGTATCTTTTTTCTGTTAGGTTTTTGAGGATTTTGAAAATGTTTAACGGGGTTCCCCCGGTTAAATTCGGATGTAACTTTTCGAGTAGATGATTTTTCATATAAAAAACTTTTTCATCCGAGTTCGTATGCAAAAGTTATGCCCATTTTAAGAAATTCCAGAGAGATTTTGCACATAAAGTCGAAATTCATATTTGTTAATTTTTCCAACAACTAGACCACATATCACATGGGAAACTTATTTTATTTTATTTTATTGCTTGCACCGATGACAACTTACTTGAAGGATCTTACTCAATCCATAGGTAGATATGGTGGACTCTCATGGCAAAACTGGTTTAAGGGTTTTTGGAAGCACAAGTAGTATCTCTACTTGGTGCAAAGAATTTGGCTAGCATGAGGGGGAAAGGCAAGCTCAACATGTTGGATGATCCATGACAATATACTTTATCTCAGATATAAGAAAACATAACCCATTACGTTGTCTTCGAGTAGATGATTTTTCATATAAAAAACTTTTTCATCCGAGTTCGTATGCAAAAGTTATGCCCATTTTAAGAAATTCCAGAGAGATTTTGCAAATAAAGTCGAAATTCATATTTGTTAATTTTCCCAACAACTAGACCACATATCACATGGGAAACTTATGTCCGGGGGGGGGTGTAGAGTTTGATGGGCCCTTTAGTACCGGTTGGTCTGGCCAACCGCGACTAAAGGACTAACCTTTAGTCCCGGTTGGTCTGGCCAACCGCGACTAAAGGCCTTCGGGCCAGCCTGAGGACCTTTAGTCCCGGTTGGCCAGGCCAACCGGGACTAAAGCCCCTCCCGTCCACCAGCTGTCGACCGAGCGCGCTGGGCCCAGATAGTTGGTCGCGGGTCTCCTCCCGAACCGCGACTAAAGACCCCTTTGGTCGCGGTTCGATTATTTTGGGGACTAATGGGGGCGTATGGAAGCCTCTTTTTCTACTAGTGTATCAAGAGGGCCAAAGCCACCCGGTTCCATTATCAAATAATGAAACCAGAGTCAGTTCAACATCATGCATAAAGGCATGTTCAGGAAGGTAAAATGGGCTGGATTTGGGGGGGGGGTAGGGACGGCCCACGTTGCTCTCCACTAGCTACAAGGAATGACATCCCCTAAACGTGTATCTTCAGAGTGTCCAATACATCCTGCTTTTCGCCTTTGAGACCTCTCATGCTAAAGCTATGCACTTTTAATGCTAAATTAAAAATGATGGTGATAGCCCGCAATTTCCCGCTACAACGCTAAATTTGAAGTTATTTAGCCCTCTAAGCCGCAATACAAAACCATCCTTCTACATTATTTTTTGTTCTTATTTATGAGATATTTAATGCATTGATGCGAAGCTTGGTTATTGAATTAGGGCACCAGATTGGTGCTAGGGTTTCGATGGGCGAATATGTGTATATGTCGAGTAAATGCAATATATCATATATGATGCCTCATTTTGTATTTGTTTTTCAATTTTGCATGAATAAAGGAAAACACTAAACGGGACTTAGCTTTGCTATAGCTTTTCATAGCTTCTGGCCGAGCCGTCGCTAAATGGCATAGCCCGCTATTTAATTATACTGTTTCCACATAGCCCACAACACACATGCACATACAGATTTAAAGCAGTGTGTTTCTAAGGGCTAGCCAGAATTTGGCAATGGAGAGGTAATCTTTTCCTAGTTCATAGGAGAAGAATTCTGAAACAGAAGCCCAAACCTGTTTTGCAACAACACAATCAAAGAATAAATGGTGTATGGATTCTTACTCAGAACAATAAACACATTCAAGAGATTTTTCTACCCCTCTTTTAGCAAGGTTATCTCTAGTCCCGAATTTGTTGTGTGAGAGAAGCCATAGAAAAACTTGCACCCTGGGAGGAACCACAATAGACCAAATAGAGGGTATGTATATATCCCCTAAAGTTAATTATACTTTACCAAGATCCAGTGGTGTATTCTCCCTTGGATTCATGTTGCCAGACAAGGGAGTCTTCACCACGTAGGAAGTTGGTACTCAAAATGATTTGCTCAAGGTGTTGGAAGTATGCCCTAGAGACTAATCTAGAGTTTATATTCTATGTCATAACTGCTATGATCCTTGAATATGCGATTCAGTGGAAAACTCATATGCACGTATAGAACGATGAACAGTAACATAATATTCCTAGTCCCGCCTCTAAGACTAGCTCAAGTGTTGTTGGTGATCACATTTAATGGATCTTGAGTTATTGTTTTGTGTAACGATAGTCTCAAAACAACCTTGAGGGTATGCCGTTAGAAGAACGATCACATTGAATCGACCCAAACTTGTTTTTTATACTTTGAGATAATATCGTTATAAGTCAATTGCTATAACTCGGAGTATTAACTTGCGATTTTAGTTCCTTAGACCATGAGAGTATCGTAGTCACTTCTTATCGTACGATGAGCTTTGGGGTTGCTCAAACGTCATCAATAACTTTGTGAACATAACAACAACTTACAGGTTCATCGGAAAGTTTGACAAGGGAAACGATAGCTCAAGAGTGGAATTTGCTCCGCCAACGATGGAGAGATATTCTTTGGGTCCTCTCAATGTGACTGCATCCATCATCGTCTGGCCAGATACAGGTGACTTCCTCACAGGGATGCAGGAACACGACAACGAGAAAGAACAACAAAACAGGCAACAAGGAGATCGGTATAGTGAGCATGTGTATGACTCAAGAGTATAATGATATATCTCACCCCGAGTTTAGTAAAGTATAGTGAAGCAAAGGAAACATCACACTATAACCAAAGGTTCACTAGAATGACATTCGTGTAATCATAGGGATCGATATAGACGTCCACCGTACTGCTATCGGTCACTGAACGAAGGGGTTTTCATTAATGTCTATGGTTTACCGAACCTACAGGGTCACAAGCTTAAGGTAATCACGATGCGCTGAGTGTTAGTAGGACGAGAGTATCGAGGATTTATTTGTGAAATAGCTTCTTTAATATTCGGAATAGTTCCGAGAGGAATCGGAAGCGTTTCGGAGTCACCGGAAGGGTTTCGGACTTTATCAGGCAATATTGGGTATTCCTGATGTATAATATGTAGGTGGAAAATGTTCCTGGTGATGTTAAATTCTATATAAAAGGCTCTAGTAATTTTTAAAGGGCTTTTATAATTAATTAAAAATCAACGGGCCTTAAAAGGCCTAGTGGTGGAAGGCAACTTGGGCCACGAAGGCCCAAGTGGAGGAGGCGCCCCCCTTTCCTTGCGTGTGTGTCGTGGTGGGGGGGGATTGGAGTGGGCAAGGAGCCCAACTCCTCCTCCCCTTAGCCAGCTCCCCAAGGAGGCTTTCCCTCCTTGGTGGCTGCCCCTCTCTCCTCCTCTAACCTATATATAGTGGAGGTATTGGCCCTTTTCTCCATACAAGTTTTGGGTGCCTCCCTAGCCCAATATTACTAGTTCTAATTGAGATAATTAGAGCTAGATCTAGTTCCTCTAATCATCATAATTAGAAGCCCCGAGTGGTTCTAATCTTCTCCTTCGATTCTCCGGCGGCGATTAGTTCCGGATAGCGAAGCGCTGCCGGATCGTGAAGACCGTACGCTTGCAAACTGTAGAGAGGCCATGCTTTCGGTCTTCAGTTCGAGGGATCGTTCGAGGGCGGTTTGCGGGATCGTTCATCAACGGTTCGAGGGACTCCAAGTACGATCTACACCGACTTGTCTGCTTCCGCTCCATACTCTCAGAGCTGGTAACGATCATGATCCAATCCCCTAATGCACCTTCGTATTGTTCCTGGGTGTTCGAAGGCCTATTTTTTGTTTTATACTACGTTTCCCAACACAAGGCAGTACCAACTTCCCATCTGTTGGGAAACATTGCATGGAAAACAAAAAAATTCTACGCACAAGCAAGATCTATCCATGGAGATGCATAGCAACAAGAGGGAGAGAGTGTGTCTACGTACCCTCGTAGACCGTAAGCGGAAGCGTTTAACAATGCGGTTGATGTAGTAGAACTTCTTCGCGCTCCAACCGATCAAGTACCGAACGTACGACACCTCCGTGTTCTGCACATGTTCAGCTCGGTGGCGTTGTCTGCCTTCTTGATCCAGCAAGACGATGAGATAGTAGATGAGTTCCGACAGCACGACGGCGTGGTGACGGTGATGGTGAAGTGATCTCCGCAGGGCTTCGCCTAAGCACTACGAAAGTATGACCGGGGGTGTAAACGGTGGAGGGGGGCGCCGCACATGGCTAGGCAATTGTGTGTTATCTGCTAGGCGCACCCTCCCACATATATATAGGTGGGAGGGAGGGAGGAGCAGCCAAAAGAGGCACCCAAGTAGGAGGAATCCTACTTGGGGTCCCACCCAAGCCACGCCCCCTTCCCTTATTTGGAGTGCCGGGAAAGGAAGGGAAGAGTGGCGCCCCCCCTTTCCTTTCTCCCATGAGAGGGAAAGGCAGTAGGGGCTAGCCCTCCCCCTTTTCCTTCCCTAGGGCTGGCCAAACTAGGGAGGGGGCGCACCAGCCCCCTTGTGGGCTGGTCAGTCCCCTCCTTTGGTCCATAAGGCCCATATCTTCCGCGAGGGGGGGGGGGGTGATGACCCACAAGTGTAGGGGATCTATCGTAGTCCTTTCGATAAGTAAGAGTGTCGAACCCAACGAGGAGCAGAAGGAAATGATAAGTGGTTTTCAGCAAGGTATTCTCTGCAAGTACTGAAATAGGTGGTAACAGATAATTTTGTGATAGGATAATTTGTAACGAGCAACAAGTAACAAAAGTAAATAAAGTGCAGCAAGGTGGCCCAATACTTTTTGTATCAAAGGACAAGCCTGGACAAACTCTTATATAGAGGAAAGCGCTCCCAAGGACACATGGGAATTATCGTCAAGCTAGTTTTCATCACGTTCATATGATTCGCGTTCGATACTTTGATAATTTGATATGTGGGTGGACCGGTGCTTGGGTGCTGCCCTTACTTGGACAAGCATCCCACTTATGATTATCCTCTATTGCAAGCATCCGCAACTACAACAAAAGTATTAAGGTAAACCTAACCATAGCATGAAACATATGGATCCAAATCAGCCCCTTACGAAGCAACGCATAAACTAGGGTTTAAGCTTCTGTCACTCTAGGAACCCATCATCTACTTATTAATTCCCAATGCCTTCCCCTAGGCCCAAATAATGGTGAAGTGCTATGTAGTCGATGTTCACATAACACCACTAGAGGATAGACAACATACATCTCATCAAAATATCGAACGAATACCAAATTCACATGACTACTAATAGCAAGACTTCTCCCATGTCCTCAGGAACAAACGTAACTACTCACAAAGCATATTCATGTTCATAATCAGAGGGGTATTAATATGCATATAGGATACGAACATATGATCTTCCACCAAATAACCCAACTAGCATCAACTACAAGGAGTAATCAACACTACTAGCAACCTACTAGTACCGATCCCGGACTTGGAGACAAGAATTGGATACAAGAGATGAACTAGGGTTTTTGAGAAGAGATGGTGCTGGTGAAGATGTTGATGGAGATCGCCCTCTCCCGGTGAGAGGAGCGTTGGTGATGACGATGGCGATGATTTCCCCCTCCCGGAGGGAAGTGTCCCCGGCAGAACAGCTCTGCCGGACCCTCGATTAGTTCTGTCAAGGTTCCGCCTCGTGGCGGCGGAGTCTCGTCCCGAAAGCTTGCTTATGATTTTTCCTCGACGAAAGACTTCATATAGCAGAAGATGGCCACCGGAGAGCCAACAGGGGGCCCACGAGGCAGGGGGCGCGCCCCCCCACCCTCGTGGGCAGGTGGTGGCCCCCTTGACATATTTCTTCTGTTCAGTATTTTTTATTATTTCCAAAAATGACTTTCGTGGAGTTTCAGGACTTTTGAAGTTGTGCAGAATAGGTCTCTAATATTTGCTCCTTTTCCAGCCCAGAATTCCAGCTGCCGGCATTCTCCCTCCTTATGTAAACCTTGTAAAATAAGAGAGAATAGGCATAAGTATTGTGACATAACGTGTAATAACAGCCCATATTGCAGTAAATATCGATATAAAAGCATGATGCAAAATGGACGTATCAACTCCCCCAAGCTTAGACCTCGCTTGTCCTCAAGCGGAAGCCGATAACGATAAATATGTCCACATGTTTAGAGGTAGAGGTGTCGATAAAATAAAATACGAACATGAGGGCATCATGATTATTCTCAAACAGCAACATAAATGGATATTGTCATATGATTTCTTATGCTCAAGTAATAATCTATTCACAATGCCAAGTATGAATCAGAAACTTTATTGAGAACTAACAAACTATAATCTCAGTCATTGAAGCAATTGCAATTTACCATAACATCAGAAAGAGTCTATGTCAGAGCTTTCTAGCATGTCCACATACTCAACTATCATTTAGTCTTTCATAATTGCTAACACTCACGCAATACTTGTGGTTACGGACTTTTAATCGGACATAGAGAAAGATAGGGTCTTATAGTTTCGCCTCCCAACCTTTTACCTCAAGGGTAATGTCAACAATAATAACTCATGCTGACTTACATCCAATTAGATATATCTATCAGGATCTTTCCAACACCCTGTGCTTGCCAAAGGATAAAATGTAAAAAGGAAAGGTGAAGATCACCATGACTCTTGCAGAATGAAGAAGATAATAATAAAAGACAGGCCCTTCGCAGAGGGAAGCAGAGGTTGCCATGCGCTTTCAGGGTTGGATGCATAAAATCTTAATGCGAAAGAACGTCACTTTATATTGCCACTTGTGATATGAACCTTTATTACGCAGTCCGTCGCTTTTATTTCTTCCACATCACAAGATCGTATAAAGCTTATTTCCTCCACACCAATCAATCATACATATTTAGAGAGCAATTTTTATTGCTTGCACCGATGACAACTTACTTGAAGGATCTTACTCAATCCATAGGTAGATATGGTGGACTCTCATGGCAAAACTGGTTTAAGGGTTTTTGGAAGCACAAGTAGTATCTCTACTTGGTGCAAAGAATTTGGCTAGCATGAGGGGGAAAGGCAAGCTCAACATGTTGGATGATCCATGACAATATACTTTATCTCAGATATAAGAAAACATAACCCATTACGTTGTCTTCCTTGTCCAACATCAACTCTTTAGCATGTCATATTTTAATGAGTGCTCCCAATCATAAAAGATGTCCAAGATAGTATATTTATATGTGAAACCTCTCTTTCTTTATTACTTCCTATTAATTGCAACGATGACCAAAGCTATGCTTGTCAATTCTCAACAATTTTTAATCATCATACTCTTTCTATGTGAAGTCCTTACTCTCAATAAGATCAATATGATCTCTTTGTTTCTTTTTATTCTTTTTCTCTCTTTTGTTTATTCACTCAAGATCATAGCAAGAAAATCAAGCCCTTGACTCAACACTAATCTTTATTATATAGCTCACGGACTCGATTACATAGAGAGATCATAAAGCAAAACTCAAAATTAGACCATGCCATAAACTTTATTCTACTAGATCAAGATACTACTAATAGGGTCGAACTAAGAAAGCGGTAAAGATAAGAGTGTGATGGTAATACGATACCGGGGCACCTCCCCCAAGCTTGGCAGTTGCCAAGGGGAGTGCCCATACCCATGTGATTATGTCTCCTTTGTTGGTGAAGAAGGTGGAGCTGTTGATGATGCGGGTTTGTTGTCCATCTTCCAAGGCATAGGCTCACCATCATAGAAGGATGATCGAGTCTCCGGGATCCTCAAATCTGCAGCCAAACTCATCCTTTTGAATCTATATTCATACTCACAGTTTTGGTTTTGCAGGTCATAGATTTGGGCTTGAAGGTGCTCGATCTTCTCGTGAAGCTTGAAGATGGTCTCCCCAATGTTGTTGGCATCCAGTTTGTGGTTGTTGGTGAACTCCGTGATCATCATGTGGTTGGAGTTGAGTCCACGTTCCACCATCCCCTGGCACTTGAAAACTTGTTGCTCCATTGCTTCGAGCCTCGTCTCCACGCTTCTGGTCCCCTTCGGTCCCTCAACATCGCGGATGTGCAGCAACCCATCATGCATCTCAATGGTTTGAGGGTGTCGCAGCACCTCCGCGAGGTAAGGATTGATGACCTTCTCGAAGAACTTGTCCTTGGGGGCACTTGGAGACGTCATGATAGTCTAGATCTGTCAAAAACAGCTCGAAACAAGGGCAGAGGATATTGGCGTGATACCGGGGTCAAAACCTTCGGGAGATTATATAATGAATTTTTACCGACCAAAATACGTAACGTGCAAGAAAACGGAGTCCGGAGAGCACACGAGGTGCCCACGAGGTAGGGGGCACGCCCTCCACCCTCGTGGGGCCCTCGTGTCCTTCCCGGACTGCTTCTTATTTTTCTATTCTTCTAAATATTGCAAAACGGAGAAATATTGCCATAAAAATTGTTTTGGAGTCGGTTTACTTACCGTACGACATACCTATTCCTTTTCGGAGTCTGAAACGTTCCGGAAAGTGTCCCTTATGTATTCCTCCGGGGTTTCGGTTTCAATAACATTGGTTTCAACATTTATGGGATTACCTAAGATATAATGTTTGATTCTTTGACCGTTCACCACCTTCGGATTTGTGCCTTCGAAGTTGTTGATTTTTATGGCACCGGAACGATAGACCTCCTCGATAACGTAAGGGCCTTCCCATTTAGAGAGAAGTTTTCCTACACAAAATCTTAAACGAGAGTTGTATAGCAATACATAATCACCTACGTTAAACTCATGCTTTTGTATCCTTTTGGCATGCCATCTTTTAACTTTTTCTTGAAACAATTTGGCATTTTCATAAGCTTGGGTTCTCCATTCATCAAGTGAGCTAATGTCAAATAACATTTTCTCACCGGAAAGTTTGAAATCATAGTTGAGCTCTTTAATAGCCCAATAAGCCTTATGTTCTAGTTCGAGAGGTAAGTGACATGCTTTTCCATAAACCATTTTATACGGAGACATACCCATAGGATTTTTATATGCAGTTCTGTAGGCCCATAATGCATCATCAAGTTTCTTGGACCAATTCTTCCTAGATCTATTAACAGTCTTATGCAAAATTAATTTGAGCTCTCTATTACTCAATTCTACTTGACCACTAGACTGCGGGTGATAAGGAGATGCAATTCTATGGTTAACATTATACGTAGCAAGCATTTTATGAAAAGCACCATGAATTAAAATGTGAACCACCATCAGTCATTAAATATCTAAGGACTCCAAACATCGGAAAAATAATTTCTTTAAGCATTTTAATAGAAGTGTTATGATCAGCACTACTAGTTGGAATAGCTTCTACCCACTTAGTAACGTAATCAACAGCAACTAAAATATGTGTATAACCATTAGAGGCAGGAAAAGGTCCCATATGATCAAAGCCCCAAACATCAAATGGTTCAACAACGAGTGAATAATTCATAGGCATTTCTTGACGTCTACTAATGTTACCAATTCTTTGGCATTCATCACAAGATAAGACAAACTTACGGGCATCCTTGAAGAGAGTAGGCCAATAAAAACCAGATTGCAATACCTTATGTGCAGTTCTATCTCCGGCGTGGTGTCCTCCATAAGCCTCGGAGTGACACTTGCGTAGGATCTGTTCCTGTTCATGCTCATGTACACAACGTCTAATAACACCATCTACTCCTTCTTTATAAAGATGTGGGTCATCCCAAAAGTAATGTCTCAAATCATAGAATTTTTTTTCTTTTGCTGGTATGTGAAACTAGGTGGTATAAATTTAGCCACGATATAATTAGCATAATCAGCATACCACGGAGTACTACGAGAGGCATTTATGACATTTAATTGCTCATCGGGAAAGCTATCATCAATAGGTAGTGGGTCATCAAGAACATTTTCTAACCGAGACAAGTTGTCTGCAACAGGGTTCTCAGCTCCCTTTCTATCAACAATATGCAAATCAAATTCTTGTAGCAGGAGAACCCATCTAATAAGTATAGGTTTAGCATCTTTCTTTTCCATAAGATATTTAATAGCAGCATGATCCATGTGAATAGTTACTTTAGAATCAACAATATAAGGTCCAAACTTATCACAAGCAAATACAACTGCTAAGAATTCTTTTTCAGTAGTAGTATAATTTCTTTTAGCATTGTCTAGAGTCTTACTAGCATATTGAATAACATTTAATTTCTTATCAACTCTTTGCCCTAGAACAGCACCTACAGCATAATCACTAGCATCACACATAATTTCTAAGGGTAAATTCCAATCAGGTGGCTGAACAATAGGTGCAGAGATCAATGCTTTCTTAAGTATTTCAAATGCTTCTACACAATCATCATCAAAGATAAATGGTATATCTTTTTGTAATAAATTAGTCAGAGGCCGAGAAATTTTTGAGAAGTCATTAATGAACCTCCTATAAAATCCGGCGTGACCAAGGAAACTTCTTATACCTTTGATGTCCTTGGGACATGGCATCTTTTCAATAGCATCAACCTTGGCTTTATCTACCTCAATACCTCTTTCAGAAACTTTATGCCCCAAGACAATACCTTCATTAACCATAAAGTGGCACTTTTCCCAATTCAAGACAAGATTAGTTTCTTCACATCTCTACAAAACTCGATCAAGGTTGCTCAAGCAATCATCAAAAGAGGATCCATAGACGGAGAAGTCGTCCATGAAAACCTCACAAATCTTTTCACAAAAGTCAGAGAATATAGCCATCATGCATCTTTGAAAGGTAGCAGGTGCATTACATAAACCAAAAGGCATACGTCTATAAGCAAAAGTACCAAAAAGGCAAGTAAAAGTAGTTTTAGATTGATTGTTGGCTGACACAGGTATTTGGGAGAAACCAGAATGACCATCTAGAAAGCAAAAATGTGTATGTTTGGATAATCTTTCTAGCATTTGATCGATAAAAGGTAAGGGGTAATGATCTTTCTTAGTAGCTTTATTTAATTTGCGGAAATCAATTACCATCCTATAACCTGTAATAATTCGTTGCGGAATCAATTCATCTTTATCATTAGGAACGACGGTAATACCTCCCTTCTTAGGGACACAATGGACAGGACTTACCCACTGACTATCAGCAACGGGATAAATTATACCTGCCTCAAGGAGCTTTAGTATTTCTATTCTTACCACTTCTTTCATCTTAGGATTCAGCCTTCGTTGATGGTCACGAACTGGTTTGGCATCGTCTTCCAAATTTATTTTATGTTGACATAGAGTGGGACTAATGCCCTTAAGATCATCAAGAGTATATCCAATAGCAGCACGATGCTTCTTCAGAGTTTTCAATAGTCTTTCTTCTTCATGCTCTGAAAGGTTAGCACTAATAATAACAGGATATATCTTTTTCTCATCGAGATAAGCATATTTAAGAGTATCAGGTAAAGGTTTGAGCTCAAACACGGGATCACCCTTGGGTGGAGGAGGATCCCCTAGGATTTCAACAGGCAAATTGTGTTTCAGGATAGGTTCCTGTTTAAAGAACACTTCATCTATTTCCCTTCTTTCATTCATAAGCACATCATTTTCATGGTCTAGCAAATATTGTTCTAAAGGATCACTAGGAGGTACGGCAATAGAAGCAAGACCAATAATTTCATCCTTACTAGGTAATTCCTCTTCACGGTGTTGTCTACGAAATTTAGAGAAATTAAACTCATGAGACATATCACCCAAACAAATAGTAACAACATCCTTTTCGCAGTCTATCTTAGCATCAACGGTGTTCGAGAAGGGTCTACCAAATATAATGGGACAAAAGCTATCTTGTGGGGAACCAAGAACAAGAAAATCAGCAGGATATTTAGTTTTCCCGCACAAGACTTCAACATCTCTAATAATTCCCATTGGTGAAATAGTATCTCTATTGGCAAGTGTAATTGTAACATCAATATCTTCTAACTCAGCAGGTGCAATATCATGCTTAATTTCTTTGTATAAGTCAATAGTTATGGCACTAGCACTAGCACCCATATCACATAATCCATGATAACAATGATCTCCTATTTTAACAGAAATAACAGGCATGCCTACCACAGGTCTATGTTTATCTTGAGCACAAGGTTTGGCAATTCTAGCAGTTTCATCACGGAAATGAATAACATGCCCATCAATATTATCAGACAAGAGATCTTTAACAATAGCAATATTAGGTTCAACTTTAATTTGCTCAGGAGGTGTATAAGTTCTAATATTGCTTTTACGAACCACAGTTGAAGCTTTAGCATGATCCTTTATCCTAACAGGGGAAGGTGGTTTCTCAACATAAGAAGTAGGAACAACAGGATCATTATAAGTGATAGTATTTTCTTCAACTTTAATAGGTGCAGCTACTTTCACTTCTATGGGAGGATGATATTTAAACCACTTCTCCTTGGGGAGATCAACATAAGTAGCAAAACATTCACAGAATGAAGCTACTATCTCAGAGTCAAGTCCATATTTAGTGCTAAATTTACGGAAAACGTCGGTATCCATAAAAGATTTAACACAATCAAACTTAGGTGTCATACCTGACTCCTTACCTTCGTCGAGGTCCCAATCTTCAGAGTTGCATTCAATTCTATCCAATAAATTCCATTTGAATTCAATAGTCTTCATCATAAAAGAGCCAGCACAAGAAGTATCGAGCATGGTGCGATTATTATCAGAAAGCCGAGCATAAAAACTTTGAATAATTATTTCTCTTGAGAGCTCATGATTAGGGCATGAATATAACATTGATTTAAGCCTCGCCCAAGCTTGAGCGATGCTTTCTCCTTCGTGAGGCCAAAAATTATATATATAATTGCGATCACGATGAACAAGATGCATAGGATAAAATTTCTGATGAAATTCCAATTTCAATCGTTTATAGTTCCATGACCCCGTATCATCACATAGCCTATACCATGTCGATGCATCTCCCTTCAAAGATAAAGGGAATAACTTCCTCTTAACAACATCACCGGGTATACCTGCAAGCTTAAATCATCCACAAACTTCATCCACATATATTAGGTGCTCATCAGGATGCTTTGTTCCATCTCCTGCAAAAGGATTAGCTAGCAGTTTTTCTAACATACCCGAAGGAATCTCAAAGTGGACATTTTCGTTTTCATTTTCATTTTCAGTAGGTTCAGTAGGTTGAGGAGCAACTCTTTTCTCTACTGGTCGGGGTGAAGATACCCCGAACAAGCCCCTCAGAGGATTACTTTCCATAGTAACAAGTGACAGCAAATTTCAGCACACTATATAATTTTTTCCTTACCAAATTCCACCTACCAAAGGCGCTTCACTCCCCGGCAACGGCGCCAGAAAAGAGTCTTAACCCACAAGTGTGGGGGATCTATCGTAGTCCTTTCGATAAGTAACAGTGTCGAACCCAACGAGGAGCAGAAGGAAATGATAAGCGGTTTTCAGCAAGGTATTCTCTGCAAGTACTGAAATAAGTGGTAACAGGTAATTTGGTGATAGGATAATTTGTAACGAGCAACAAGTAACAAAAGTAAATAAAGTGCAGCAAGGTGGCCCAATCCTTTTTGTAGCAAAGGACAAGCCTGGACAAACTCTTATATAGAGGAACGCGCTCCCGAGGACACATGGGAATTATCGTCAAGCTAGTTTTCATCACGTTCATATGATTCGCGTTCGATACTTTGATAATTTGATATGTGGGTGGACTGGTGCTCGGGTGCTGCCCTTACTTGGACAAGCATCCCCCTTATGATTAACCTCTATTGCAAGCATCCGCAACTAAAACAAAAGTATTAAGGTAAACCTAACCATAGCATGAAACTAGGGTTTAAGCTTCTGTCACTCTAGCAACCCATCATCTACTTATTACTTCCCAATGCCTTCCCCTAGGCCCAAATAATGGTGAAGTGTTATATAGTCAACGTTCACATAACACCACTAGAGGATAGACAACATACATCTCATCAAAATATCGAACGAATACCAAATTCACATGACTACTAATAGCAAGACTTCTCCCATGTCCTCAGGAACAAACGTAACTACTCACAAAGCATATTCATGTTCATAATCAGAGGGGTATTAATATGCATATAGGATCTGAACATATGATCTTCCACCAAATAAACCAACTAGCATCAACTACAAGGAGTAATCAACACTACTAGCAACCTACTAGTACCAATCCCGGACTTGGAGACAAGAATTGGATACAAGAGATGAACTAGGGTTTTTGAGAAGAGATGGTGCTGGTGAAGATGTTGATGGAGATTGCCCTCTCCCGATGAGAGGAGCGTTGGTGATGACGATGGCGATGATTTCCCCCTCCCGGAGGGAAGTGTCCCCGACAGAACAGCTCTGCCGGAGCCCTAGATTGGTTTCGTCAGGTTCCGCCTCGTGGCGGCGGAGTCCTGTCCCGAAAGGTTGCTTATGATTTTTTCCTCGATGAAAGCCTTCATATAGCAGAAGATGGCCACCGGAGAGCCAACAGGGGGCCCACGAGGCAGGGGGGCGCACCCCCACCCTCGTGGGCAGGTGGTGGCCCCCCTGACGTATTTCTTCCATTCAATATTTTTTTATTATTTCCAAAAATGACTTTCGTGGAGTTTCAGGACTTTTGGAGTTGTGCAGAACAGGTGTCTAATATTTGCTCCTTTTCCAGCCCAGAATTCCAGCTGCCGGCATTCTCCCTCCTTATGTAAACCTTGTAAAATAAGAGAGAATAGGCATAAGTATTGTGACATAACGTGTAATAACAGCCCATATTGCAATAAATATCGATATAAAAGCATGATGCAAAATGGACGTATCAGGGGGTGCCCGGAATCCCTTCCCGTGAGCCGATTCCTTCCCGGTACGTCCGGAAACACTTCCGTTGTCCAAATATCATCGTCCTGTATATATCAATCTTTACCTCTCGACCATTTCGAGACTCCTCGTCATGTCCGTGATCTCATCCGAGACTCCGAATAACATTCGGTCACCAAAACATATAACTCATGTAACACTATATCGTCAACGAACGTTAAGCGTGCGGACCCTACGGGTTCGAGAACTATGTAGACATGACCGAGAAACCTCTCCGGTCAATATCCAATAGCGGAACCTGGATGCCCATATTGGCTCCTACATATTCTACGAAGATCTTTATCGGTCGAACCGTTATGACAACATACGTAATTCCCTTTGTCCATCGGTATGTTATTTGCCCGAGATTCGATCGTCGGTATCTTCATACCTAGTTCAATCTCGTTACCAGCAAGTCTCTTTACTCGTTCCGTAATACATCATCTTGTGACTAATTCCTTAGTCATTTGCTTGCAAGCTAATGATGTGTATTACTGAGAGGGCCCAGAGATACCTCTCCGATACTCGGAGTGACAAATTGTAATCTCGATCTATGCCAACTCAACAAACACCTTCGGAGATACCTGTATAGCATCTTTATGATCACCCAGTTATGTTGTGACGTTTGATAGCACACAAGGCGTTCCTTTGGTATCCGGGAGTTGCATAATCTCATAGTCGGAGGAATATGTATTTGACATGAAGAAAGCAATAGCAATAAACTGAACGATTATTATGGTAAGCTAACAGGTGGGTATTGTTCATCACATCATTCTCCTAATGACGTAATACAGTTATCAAATGACAACACATTTCTATGGTTAGGAAATCTTAACCATCTTTGATCAATCAGCTAGTCTAGTAGAGGCTTACTAGGGACACGGTATTTGTTTATGTATCCACACATGTATTTAAGTTTCTGGTCAATAAAATTCTAGCATGAATAATAAGCCTTTATCAGTATTTAGGAAATATAATAATAACCATTTTATTATTGCCTCTAGGGCATATTTCCATTAGTCTTGCACTAGAGTCAATAATCTAGTTCACATCGCCATGTGATTAACACCCATAGTTCATATCACCATGTGACCAACACCCAAAGAGTTTACTAGAGTCAATAATCTAGTTCACATCGTCATGTGATTAACTCCCAAAGACTACTAAGGTGTGATCATGTTTTGCTTGCGAGAGAAGTTTAGTCAACGAGTCTGTCACATTCAGGTCCGTATGTATTTTGCAAATTTCTATGTCTACAGTGCTCTGCATGGAGCTACTCTAGCTAATTGCTCCCACTTTCTATATGCATCCAGATTGAGACTCAAAGTCATCTGAATCGGTGTCAAAGCCTGCATCGACGTAACTCTTTACCACAAACTCTTTACCAACTCCATAACCAGGAAATATTTCCTTAGTCCTCTTAGGTAACTAAGGATAATTTTGACCGCTATACAGTGATTTCCTCCTGGATCACCATTGTACCCCCTTGCCAAACTCATTGGCAAGGTACACAATAGGTCTAGTACACAACATGTCATAATTTATAGAACCTATGCCTGAGGCATAGAGAATGACTTTCATTCTCTCTCTATCTTCTACCATGGTCGGGTTTTGAGTCTTACTCGACTTTACACCTTACAAACAGGCTAGAACTCCTTTGACTGATCCATTTTGAACTCCTTCAAAATCTTGTCCAGGTATGTACTCATGGAAAATCTTATCAAGCGTCTTGATCTATCTCTATAGATCTGGATGCCTAATCTGTAAGCAGCTTCACCGAGGACTTTCATTGAAAAATTCTTATTCAAGTATCCTTTTATGCAATCCAGAAATTCTATATCATTTCCAATCAGTAATATTTCATCCACATATAATAACTGAAATGTTACAAAAGCTCCCACTTACTTTCTTGTAAATAAAGGCTTCATCATAAGTCTGTATAAAACCATATGCTTTGATTACCTCATCAAAGCGTATATTCCAACTCCGAGATGCTTGCACCAGTACATAGATGGATCGCTGGAGCTTGCACACTTTGTTAGCACCTATAGGATCGACAAAATCTTCTGGTTGCATCAGATACACCTCTTCTTTAAGAAATCAATTAAGGAATGCAGTTTTGACATCCATTAGCCAAATTTCATAATTATAAAATGCGGCAATAGCTAACATGATTCGGACGGACTTAAGCATTGCTACGGGTGAGAAAGTCTCATCGTAGTCAACCCCTTAAACTTGTTGAAAACCTTTTGCGACAAGTCGTGCTTTGTAGACAGTAACATTACCATCAGTGTCAGTCTTATTTTTGAAAATCCATTTATTCTCCACGGCATGCCGATTATCGGGCAAGTGCACCGAAGTCCATAGTTTGTTCTCATACATGGATCCTATCTCAGATTTCATGGCCTCAAGCCATCTGTCGGAATCTGGGCTTATCATAGTGATGACACACAAGTATAGGCGATCTATCGTAGTCCTTTCGATAAGTAAGAGTGTCGAACCCAACGAGGAGCAGAAGGAAATGACAAGCAGTTTTCAGTAAGGTATTCTCTGCAAGCACTGAAATTATCGGTAACAGATAGTTTTGCAATAAGGTAATTCATAACGGGTAACAAGTAACAAAAGTAAATAAGGTGCAACAAAGTGGCCCAATCCTTTTTGTACCAAAGGACAAGCCTGGACAAACTCTTATATAAAGAAAAGCGCTCCCGATGACACATGGGAATTATCGTCAAGCTAGTTTTCATCATGCTCATATGATTCGCATTCGTTACTTTGAAAATTTGATATGTGGGTGGACCGGTGCTTGGGTACTGCCCTTCCTTGGACAAGAATCCCACTTATGATTAACCACTCTCGCAAGCATCCGCAACTACGAAAGAAGAATTAAGGTAAACCTAACCGTAGCATGAAACATATGGATCCAAATCAACCCCTTACGAAGCAACGCATAAACTAGGGTTTAAGCTTCTGTCACTCTAGCAATCCATCATCTACTTATTACTTCCCAATGCCTTTCCCTAGGCCCAAACAATGGTGAAGTGTCATGTAGTCGATGTTCACATAACACCACTAGAGGAAAGACAAGATATATCTCATCAAAATATCGAACGAATACCAAATTCACATGACTACTTATAACAAGACTTCTCCCATGTCCTCAGGAACAAATGTAACTACTCACAAATCATATTCATGTTCATAATCAGAGGGGTATTAATATGCATAAAGGATCTGAACATATGATCTTCCACCGAATAAACCAACTAGCATCAACTACAAGGAGTAATCAACACTACTAGCAACCCACAGGTACCAATCTGAGGTTTCGAGACAAAGATCAGATACAAGAGATGAACTAGGGTTTGAGATGAGATGGTGCTTGTGAAGATGTTGATGGAGATTGACCCCCTCCCGATGAGAGGATCGATGGTGATGAGGATGATGACGATTTCCCCCTCCCGGAGGGATGTTTCCCCGGCAGAACAGCTCCGTCGGAGCCCTAGATTGGTTCCGCCAAGGTTCCGCCTCGAGACGGTGGCGTGTCGTCCCGAAAGCTTCCTTTTGATTTTTTAGGGCGAAAGACTTCATATAGCAGAAGATGGGCATCGGAGGCCTACTAGGGGGCCCACGAGACAGGGGGCGCGCCCAGGGTGGTAGGGCGCGCCCCCACCCTCGTGGCTAGGGTGTGGGCCCCCTTCGGTTGATTCTTTCACCAGTATTTTTTGTTAATTCCAAAAAGTGCCTCCGTGAAGTTTCAGGACTTTTGGAGTTGTGCAGAATAGATCTATAATATTTGCTCCTTTTCCAGCCCAGAATTCCAGCTGCCGGCATTCTCCCTCTTCATGTAAACCTTGTAAAATAAGAGAGAGAAGGCATAAGTATTGTGACATAATGTGTAGTAACAGCCCATAATGCAATAAATATCGATATAAAAGCATGATGCAAAATGGACGTATCACAGAGCTTCTTCATAGTTCGTAGGTTCACCATGGTCTAGTAACATGACTTCTAGGACAGGATTACCGTACCACTCTGGAGTGGAACGTGCTATGTTCGACCTACGAGGTCCAGTAGTAACTTGATCTGAAGTTTCGTGATCATCATCATTAGCTTCCTCTCTAGTCGATGTAGGCATCACAGGAACATATTTCTCTGATGTACTACTTTCCAATTCTAGAGAAGGTACAATTACCTCATCAAGTTCTACTTTCCTCCCACTCACTTCTTTCGAGAGAAACTCCTTCTCTAGAAAGGATCCATTCTTGCCAACAAAGATCTTGCCTTCAATCTGTGGTAGAAGGTGTACCCAATTGTTTCCTTAGGGTATCCTATGAAGACACACTTCTCCGATTTGGGTTCGAGCTTATCAGGCTAAAGCCTTTTGACATAAGTGTCGCAACCCCAAACTTTAAGAAATGACAGCTTAGGTTTCTTGCCAAACCACAGTTCATACAGTGTCGTCTCAGCGGATTTAGACGGTGCCCTATTTAACGTGAATGCAGCTGTCTCTAATGCATATCCCCAAAACGATAGTGGTAAATCGGTAAGAGACATCATAGATCGCACCATATCAAATAAAGTACGGTTACGATGTTCGGACACACCATTACGTTGTGGTGTTCTAGGTGGCGTGAGTTGTGAAACAATTCCACATTGTTTTAAATCAAGGCCAAACTCGTAACTCAAATATTTGCCTCCACGATCAGATCGTATAAACTTTATTTTCTTGTTATGATGATTCTCCACTTCACTCTGAAATTCTTTAAACTTTTTAAATGCTTCAGACTTGTGTTTCATCAAGTAGATATACCCATACCTACTCAAATCATCTATGACGGTCAGAAAATAACGATACTCGCCGCGTGCTTCAACACTCATTGGACCGCATACATTGACATGTATTATTTCCAATAAGTCGTTAGCTCGCTCCATTGTTCCGAAGAATGGAGTTTTAGTCATCTTGCCAATGAGGCATGGTTCGCAAGTATCAAACGATTTATAATCAAGTGATTCCGAAAATCCATCTGCATGGAGTTTCTTCATGCGCTTTACACCAATATGACCTAAACGACAGTGCCACAAGTATGTTGCACTATCATTATCAACTCTGCATCTTTTGGCATCAATATTATGAATATTTGTATCACTATGACCGAGATTCAATAAACCATTCACATTGGGTGTATGGCCATAGAAGATTTCGTTCATGTAAACAGAACAACAATTATTCTCTGATTTAAATGAATAAACATGATCCAATCATATTCATGCTCAACGCAAAATATTTAGGTTTAACACTAATCCCGAAGGTAGAGGGAGCGTGCGATGGTGATCGTATCAACCTTGGAATTACTTCCAACACACATCGTCACCTTGCTTTTAACTAGTCTCTGTTTATTCTACAACTCCTGTTTTGAGTTACTAATCTTTAGCAACTGAACCGGTATCAAATACCCAGGGGTTACTATGAACACTAGTAAAGTACACATCAATAACATGTATATCAAATATACCTTTGTTCACTTTTCCATCCTTCTTCTCCACCAAGTATTTAGGGCAGCTCCGCTTCTAGTGACCATTCTCTTTGCAGTAGAAGCACTCAGTTTCAAGCTTAGGTCCAGCTTTGGGCTTTTTCACGGGAGTGGCAACTTGCTTGCCATTCTTCTTGAAGTTCCCTTTCTTTCCCTTGCCCTTTTTCTTGAAACTAGTGGTCATGTTAACCATCAACACTTGATGCTCTTTCTTGATTTCTACCTTCGCCGATTTCCGCATCGCGAAGAGCTCGGGAATTGTTTTCATCATCCCTTGCATATTATAGTTCATCACGAAGTTCTAGTAGCTTGGTGATAGTGACTAGAGAATTTTGTCAATCACTATCTCATCTGGATGATTAACTCCCACTTGATTCAAGCGATTGTAGTAACCAGACATTCTGAGCACATGCTCACTGGCTGAGCTATTCTCCTCCATCTTGTAGACAAAGTACTTGTCAGAGGTCTCATACCTCTCGACACGGGCATGCGCCTGAAATACTAATTTCAGCTCTGTGAACATCTCATATGCTCCGTGGCGTTCCAAAACATTTTTGAAGTCCCGGTTCTAAGCCATAAAGCATGGCGCACTAAACTATTAAGTAGTTGTCATATCGAGCTAGCCAAACGTTCATAACGTCTGCATCTGCTCCTGCAATAGGTCTGTCACCTAGCGGTGCATCAAGGACATAATTCTTCCGTGCAGCAATGAGGATAATCCTCAGATCACGGACCCAGTCCGCATCATTGCTACTATCATCTTTCAACTTAGTTTTCTCTAGGAACATATCAAAAATAGGGGAGCTAAACCGCGAGCTATTGATCTACAACATAGATATGCAGAAACTATAAGACTAAGTTCATGATAAATTAAGTTCAATTAATGAAATTACTAATGAACTCCCACTTAAATTAACATCCCTCAAGTTATTTAAGTGATAAGTGATCCAAATCAACTAACCCATGTCTGATCATCACGTGAGATGGGGTAGTCATCAATGGTGAACATCTCTATGTTGATCATATCTACTATATGATTCACGTTCGATCTTTCGGTCTCCAGTCTTCCGAGGCCATGTCTGTACATGCTAGGCTCGTCAAGTTTAACCCAAGTATTTCGCGTGTGTAAAACTGTCTTACACCCGTTGTATGTGAATGTAGAGTCTATCACACCCGATCATCACGTGGTGTCTCGAAACGACGAACTGTAGCAACGGTGCATACTCAGGGAGAACACTTTTACCTTGATATTTAGTGAAGGGATCATCTTATAATGCTACCGTTGTTCTAAGCAAAATAAGATGCATAAAAGATAAACATCACATGCAATCAAAATATGTGACATGATATGGCCATCATCATCTTGTGCTTTTGATCTCCATCTCCAAAGCATCGTTATGATCTCCATCGTCACCGGATCGACACCTTGATCTCCATCGTTGCGCCGTGGTCATCTCGCCAACTATTTCTTCTACAACTATTGCTAACTCATTGCGATAAGGTAAAGCAATTACATGGCGTTTGCATTTCATACAATAAAGAGACAACCATAAGGCTCCTGTCGGTTGCCTGATATCTTACAAAATATGATCATCTCATACAATAACGTATATCAGATAATGTCTTGACCATATCACATCACAAAATCCCCTGCAAAAACAAGTTAGACGTCCTCTACTTTGTTGTTGCAAGTTTTACGTGGCTGCTACGGGTTTCTAGCAAGAACCGTTCTTACCTACGGCAAAAACCACAACGGTGATTCATCAAGTTTGCTGTTTTAACCTTCAACAAGGACCGGCCGTAGTCAAATTCGATTCAAGTAAGGTTGGTCCGGGCCGCTTCATCCCACAATACCGCAGAATCAAAATAAGACGTTGGTGGTAAGCAGTATGACTCTCACCACCCACAACTCTTTGTGTTCTACTCATGCATATCATCTACGCATAGACCTGGCTCGGATGCCACTGTTGGGAAATGTTGCATGGAAAACAAAAAAATTTACGCACACGCAAGATCTATCCATGGAGATGCATAGCAACGAGAGGGGGAGAGTGTGTCTACGTACCTGCTACCTCTTGAGCACTGCGTTGGTTTTCCCTTGAAGAGGAAAGGGTGATGCAGTAAAGCAGCGTAAGTATTTCCCTCAGTTTTTGAGAACCAAGGTATCAATCCAGTAGGAGACCACGCACGAGTCCCTCGCACCTACACAAACAAATAAATCCTCGCAACCAACGCGATAAGGGGTTGTCAATCCCTACACGGTCACTTACGAGAGTGAGATCTGATAGATATGATAAGATAATATTTTTGGTATTTGTATGATAAAGATGCAAAGTAAAATAAAAGGCAATAAAAATAACTAAGTGTTGGAACATTAATATAATGGAAAATAGACCCGGGGGCCATAGGTTTCACTAGTGGCTTCTCTCAAGAGCATAAGTATTACGGTGGGTGAACAAATTACTGTTGAGCAATTGACAGAATTGAGCATAGTTCTGAGAATAGCTAGGTATGATCATGTACATAGGCATCACGTCCGAGACAAGTAGACCGACTCCTGCCTGCATCTACTACCATTACTCCACACATCGACCGCTATCTAGCATGCATCTATAGTATTAAGTTCAAAAGAACAGAGTAACGCTTTAAGCAAGATGACATGATGTAGAGGGATAAACTCATGCAATATGATATAAACCCCATCTTGTTATCCTCGATGGCAACAATACAATACGTGTCTTGCTGCCCCTACTGTCACTGGGAAAGGACACCGCAAGATTGAACCCAAAGCTAAGCACTTCTCCTATTGCAAGAAAGATCAATCTAGTAGGCCAAACCAAACCGATAATTCGAAGAGACTTGCAAAGATAACCAATCATACATAAAAGAATTCAGAGAAGATTCAAATATTGTTCATATATAAACTTGATCATAAACCCACAATTCATCGGTCTCAACAAACACACCGCAAAAGAAGATTACATCGAATAGATCTCCACGAGAGAGGGGGAGAACATTGTATTGAGATCCAAAAAGAGAGAAGAAGCCATCTAGCTAATAACTATGGACCCGAAGGTCTGAGGTAAACTACTCACACTTCATTGGAGAGGCTATGGTGTTGATGTAGAAGCCCTCCGTGATCGATGCCCCCTCCGGCGGAGCTCCGGAACAGGCCCCAAGATGGGATCTCACGGGTACAGAAGGTTGTGGTGGTGGAATTAGGTTTTTGGCTCCGTATCTGGTAGTTTGGGGTACGTAGGTATATATAGGAGGAAGGAGTACGTCGGTGGAGCAACATGGGGCCCACGAGGGTGGAGGGCATGCCTGGGGGGGTAGGCGCGCCCCCTACCTCGTGCCCTCCTGGTTGATGTCTTGACGTAGGGTCCAAGTCCTCTGGATCACGTTCGTTCCAAAAATCATGTTCCCGAAGGTTTCATTCCGTTTGGACTCCGTTTGATATTATTTTTCTGCGAAACTCTGAAATAGGCAAAAACAGCAATTCTGGGCTGGGCCTCCGGTTAATAGGTTAGTCCCAAAAATAATATAAAAGTGTATAATAAAACCCATTAATGTCCAAAACAGAATATAATATAGCATGGAACAATAAAAAATTATAAATACGTTGGAGACGTATCAGTACCCTCGTAGATCGTAAGCGGAAGCGTTTAACAACGCGGTTGATGTAGTCGAACTTCTTCGCGCTCCAACCGATCAAGTACCGAACGTACGACACCTCTGTGTTCTGCACACGTTCAGCTCGGTGGCGTCCTCCGCCTTCTTGATCCAGCAAGACAGCGAGTTAGTAGATGAGTTCCGACAGCACGATGGCGTGGTGACAGTGATGGTGAAGTGATCTCCGTAGGGATTCGCCTAAGTACTACGAAAGTATGAACGGGGGTGTAAACGGTGGAGGGGGCGTCGCACACGGCTAGGCAATTGTCTGTTATCTGCTAGGCGCCCCCATCCCACATATATATAGGTGTGAGTGAGGGAGGAGCAGCCAAAGGAGGCGCCCAAGTAGGAGGAATCCTACTTGGGGTCCCTCCCAAGCCGCGCCCCCTTTCCTTATTTGGAGTGCGGGGAAAGGCAGGGGAGGGTGGCCCCCCTTTCCTTTCTCCCATGAGAGGGAAAGGCAGGAGGGGCTAGCCCTCCCCCTTTTCCTTCCCTAAGGCTGGCCAAACAAGGGAGGGGGCGCACCAGCCCCCTTGCGGGCTGCTCTGTCCCCTCCTTTGGCCCATAAGGCCCATATCTTGCCGGGGGGGTGCCCGGAACCCCTTCCGGTGACCCGATTCATTCCCGGTACGTCCCGAAACACTTCCGGTGTCCAAATACCATTGTCCTATATATATATATATCAATCTTTACCTCTTGACCATTTGGATACTCCTCGTCATGTCTGTGATCTCATCCAGGACTCTGAATAACATTCGTTCACCAAAACATATAACTCATATAACACTATATCGTCAACGAACGTTAAGCATGCGGACCCTACGGATTCGAGAACTATGTAGACATGACCGAGACACGTCTCTGGTCAATAACCAGTAGCGAAACCTGGATGCCCATATTGGCTCCTACATATTCTACGAAGATCTTATAGGTCGAATCGTTATCACAACATACGTAATTCCCTTTGTCCATCGGTATGTTACTTGCCCGAGATTCGATCGTCAGTATCTTCATACCTAGTTCAATCTCGTTACCGGCAAGTCTCTTTAATTGTTCCGTAATATATCATCTTGTGACTATCTCCTTAGTCATTTGCTTGCAAGCTAATGATGTGTATTACCGAGAGGGCCCAGAGATAGCTCTTCGATACTCGGAGTGACAAATCCTAATCTCGATCTATGCCAACTCAAAAAACACCTTCGGAGATACCTGTAGAGCATCTTTATGATCACCCAGTTACGTTGTGACGTTTGATAGCACAGAAGGCATTCCTCCGGTATTCGGGAGTTGCATAATCTCATAGTCGGAGGAATATGTATTTGACATGAAGAAAGCAATAGCAATAAACTGAACGGTCATTATGCTAAGCTAACGAGTGGGTATTGTCCATCAAATCATCCTCCTAATGACGTGATCCCATTATCAAATGACAACACATGTCTATGGTTAGGAAACCTTAACCAGCTTTGATCAACGAGCTAGTCTAGTAGAGGCTCACTAGGGACTGATACGTCCATTTTGCATTATGTTTTCCTACTGTTATTTATGATGTTTTTATCCATAATAATGCTTTTTGGAGTAATTCTAATGTCTTTTCTCTCTTAATATGCAAGGTATTCACAAAGAGGGAGAATTCCGGTAGCTGGAAATCTGGACCTGAAGAAGCTACGTCAGGCTACCTATTCTGCACAACTCCAAATGAGCTGAAACTTCACGAGGATTTTTTAAGTAAATATATGAGAATTATTGGAGAAAATAACCACCAGAGGGGGCCCACCAGGTGGGCACAACCCACCTGGGCGCGCCAGGCAGCCCAGGCGCACGCAGACCCACCTCCGGTGCCCATCTTCTGGTATATAAGTCATTTTGACCTAGAAAAAAAATAAGGGGATGACTTTCGGGATGGAGCGCCGCCGTCTCGAGGCGGAACTTGGGCATGAGCCTTTGCCCTCTGGCGGAGCGATTTGATACGTCTCCAATGTATCTATAATTTTTGATTGTTCCATGCTATTATATTATCTGTTATGGATGTTTAATGGGCTTTATTATACACTTTTATATTATTTTTGGCACTAACCTACTAATCGGAGGCCCAGTCCAAATTGTTGTTTTTGCCTATTTCAGTGTTTCGCAGAAAAGGAATATCAAACGGAATCCAAACGGAATGAAACCTTCGGGAGAGTTATTTTTGGAACAAACGCAACCCATGAGACTTGGAGAGGACGTCAAGGAAGCAACGAGGACGCCATGAGGCAGGGAGGCGCGCCCAGGGGGGTAGGCGCGCCCCCCACCCTCGTGGGCCCCTCGTGGCTCCCCCAACCGACTTCTTTCGCCTATATATACTCATATACCCTGAAAACATCAGAGAGCACCACGAAACCCTATTTCCACCGCCGCAACCTTCTGTACCCGTGAGATCCCATCTTGGAGCCTTTTCCGGCGCTCCGTCGGAGGGGGAATCGATCACGGAGGGCTTCTACATCAACACCATCGCCTCTCCGATAATGTGTGGGTAGTTTACCTCAGACCTTCGGGTCCATAATTATTATCTAGATGGCTTCTTCTCTATCTTTGGATCTCAATACAAAGTTCTCCTCGATCTTCTTGGAGATCTATTCGATGTAATTCTTTTCGCGGTGTGTTTGTTGAGATCTGATGAATTGTGGGTTTATGATCAAGAATATCTATGAACAATATTTGAATCTCCTCTGAATTCTTTTATGTGTGATTTGTTATCTTTGCAAGTATCTTCGAATTATCAGTTTGGTTTGGCCTACTAGATTGATCTTTCTTGCAATGGGAGAAGTGCTTAGCTTTGGGTTCAATCTTGCAGTGTCCTTTCCAGTGACAGCAGGGGCAGCAAGGCACGTATTGTATTGTTGCCATCGAGGATAAAAAGATGGGGTTTATATCATATTGCTTGAGTTTATCCCTCTACATCATGTCATCTTGCCTAATGCGTTACTCTGTTCTTATGAACTTAATACTCTAGATGCATGTTGGATAGCGGTCGATGTGTGGAGTAATATAAGTAGATGCAGAATCGTTTCGGTCTACCTGTCGTGGGCGTGATGCCTATATACATGATCATGCCTAGATATTCTCATAACTATGCACTTTTCTATCAATTGCTCGACAGTAATTTGTTCACCCACCGTAATATTTATGCTATCTTGAGAGAAGCCACTAGTGAAACCTATGGCCCCCGGGTCTATCTTCCATCATATAAGTTTCCGATCTATTTTATTTTCTGATCTTTACTTTTCAATCTATACAACAAAAATACCAAAAAAAATTATCTTATTATCTCTATCAGATCTCACTTTTGCAAGTGGCCGTGAAGGGATTGACAACCCCTTTATCGCGTTGGTTGCAAGGTTCTTATTTGTTTGTGCATGTACGAGGGATTTGCGTGTAGCCTCCTACTGGATTGATACCTTGGTTCTCAAAAACTGAGGGAAATACTTATGCTACTTTGCTGCATCACCCTTTCCTCTTCAAGGGAAAACCAACGCATGCTCAAGAGGTAGCATGATTCCGCCGGGGGAACTTCTCTCCCGGAGGGGGAAATCATCGTCATCATCATCACCAACAACTCTCCCATCTTGGGGAGGGCAATCTCCATCAACATCTTCAACAACACCATCTCATCTCAAACCCTAGTTAATCTCTTGTGTTCAATCTTGTTACCGGAACTATAGATTGGTGCTTCTGGGTGACTAGTAGTATTGATTACATCTTGTAGTTGATTACTATATGGTTTATTTGGTGGAAGATTATATGTTCAAATCCAATATGATATTTAATACCCCTCTGATCTTGAGCACGATTATCATTTTTGAGTAGTTACTTTTGTTCTTGAGGTCATGGGAGAAATCATGTTGAAAGTAATCATTTGAACTTGATATGTGTTCGATATTTTGATAGTATGTATGTTGTGATTCCCTTAGTGGTGTCATGTGAACGTCGACTACATGACACTTCACCATATTTGGGCCTAAGGGAATGCATTGTGGAGTAGCAATTAGATGATGGGTTGCGAGAGTGACTGAAGCTTAAACCCCAGTTTATGCGCTATTCCGTAAGGGGCCGATTGGATCCAAAAGTTTAATGCTATGGTTAGAATTTATTCTTAATACTTTTCTCATAGTTGCGGATGCTTGCGGAAGGGTTAATCATAAGTACGAGGTTTGTTCAATTAAGAACAGCACCTAAGCACCGGTCCACCCACATATCAAATTATCAAAGTAGCGAACACAAATCGAACCAACATGATGAAAGTGACTAGATGAAATTCCCGTGTACCCTCAAGAACGCTTTGCTTATCATAAGAGACCGTTTTGGCCTGTCCTTTGCCTCAAAAGGATTGGGCTACGTTGCTGCACTTTTGTTACTACTATCGTTACTTGCTCGTGACAAATTACCTTCCTATCAAACTACTCCGCTACTTACAATTTCAGCACGTGCAGAAACTACCTTGCTGAAAACCACTTGTCATTTCCTTCTGCTCCTCGTTGGGTTCGACACTCTTACTTATCGAAAAGAGATACAATTGATCCCCTATACTTGTGGGCCATCAAGGCTATTTACTGGTGCCTTTGCCAGGGAGTGAAGCACCTTTGGTAAGTGGAATTTGGTAAGGAAACATTTATATAGTGTGCTAAAATTTATTGTCACTTGTTACTATGGAAAACAATCCTTTGAGGGGTTTGTTCGGGGTATCTTCACCTCGTCCGGAACCACAATTAGCTACCCCTCAACCTACTGCACCTACTAAAAATATTGAATATGAAATTCCTTCGGGTATGATAGAACAACTGCTAGCTAATCCTTATGCAGGATATGGAACTGAACATCCTGATATGCACTTGATATATGTAGAACAAATTTGTGGATTGTTTAAGCTTGCAGGTTTACCCAGGGATGAAGTTATGATTTTTTTCCTTTATCTTTAAAGGGAAAATCATTGGCATGGTATAGGCTATGCGATGATATTGGATCTTGGAATTGGAATCGATTGAAATTAGAGTTCCACCAAAAAAATTATCCTATGCATATAGTTCATCGTGATCGGAATTATATATATAATTTTTTGCCTCGTGAAGGAGAAAGTATCGCTCTAGCTTGGGGGAGGTTGAAGTCAATGCTATATTCATGCCCCTGAGCTCTCAAGAGAAATTAATATCCAGAACTTTTATGCTCGGCTTTCTCGTAATGATCAAACCATGCTTGAGACTTCTTGTGCTGGTTCTTTTCTGAAGAAGACTATTGAATTCCGGTGGGATCTTTTGGAAAGAATTAAATGCAACTCTGAAGATTGGGAACTCGACGAAGGTAAAGAGTTAGGTATTAAGCTTAAGTATGATTGTGTTAAATCTTTTATGAATACCGATGCTTTTAAAAAGTTTAGCAGTAAATATCGACTTGACTCTGAGATAGTAGCCTCCTTTTGTGAATCATTTGCTACTCATGTTGATCACCCTAAAGAGAAGTGGTTTAAATATCGCCCACCTATTAAAGAAGAAATCAAATAACCGGTACCAGTTAAAGAAGAAACTATAATTTATAATGTTCATCCAGTTGTTCCTTCTGCTTATATTGAGAAACCACCTTTTCCTGTTAGGATAAAGGAACATACTAAAGTTTCAACTGTGGTTAACAAAAGCTATATTAGAACACCTAAACCTAATGAACAAATTAAAGTAGAACCTAGTATTGCTATGGTTAAAGATCTCTTGGAAGAAGATATGGATGGGCATGTTATTTACTTGTGTGAAGAAGCTGCTAGAATTGCCAAACCTGATAAAAAAGGATAAACATAGACCAGTTGTTGGCATGCCTGTCATCTCAGTTAAAATAGGAGATCACTGTTATATGGTTTATGTGGCATAGGTTCTAGTGTGAGTGCTATTCCTTACACCTTATATCAAGAAATTATGAATGACATAGCACCCGCAGAGATAGAAGACATTGATGTTACTGTTAAACTTGCTAATAAAGACACTATATCACCAATTGGAATTGTTAGAGATGTTGAAGTCTTGTGTGGGAAAATAAAATACCCTACTAATTTTCGTGTTCTTGGTTCCCCACAAGATGACTTTTGTCCCATTATCTTTGGAAGACCTTTCTTGAACACCGTTAATGCTAAAATAGATTGCGAGAAACAAACTATCGATGTTAGTTTTGGTGATGAATCTCATGAGTTTAATTTTTCCAAGTTTAGTAGAAAGCTTCATGAAAAAGAATTGCCTAGTAAAGATGAATTAATTGGTCTTGCTTCTATTGTTGTGCCACCTACTGATCCACTAGAACAATATTTGCTAGACCATGAAAATGATTTACATATGCATGAAAGAAATGAAATAGATAAGATCTTCTTTGAACAACGTCCTTTGCTTAAACACAATTTACCTATTGAAACTCTGGGAGGTCCTCCTCCACCTAAAGGTGATCCTGTGTTTGAATTAAAACAATTGCCGGACACTTTGAAATATGCTTATCTTGATGAAAAGAAGATGTATCTTGTTATTATCAGTGCTAGCCTTTCAGAACATGAAGAAGAAAGATTATTGAAAGTTCTAAGGAAGCACCGAGTTGCTATTGCGTATACTCTTGATGATTTAAAGGGCATCAGTCCCACTCTATGTCAGCAAAAAATTAATATGGAACCTAATGCTAAACCCATTGTTGATCACCAACATCGGTTAAATTCGAAGATGAAAAAAGTGGTAAGAACGGAAATATTAAAACTTCTGGAAGTAGGTATAATCTATCCTATAGCTGATAGTAGATGGGTAAGTCCCGTTCATTGTGTCCCTAAGAAAGGAGGTATAATTGTTGTTCCTAATGATAAGAATGAACTTATTCCACAAAGAATTGTTACAGGCTAAAGAATGGTAATTGATTTTAGAAAACTAAACAAAGCAACTAGAAAAGATCATTACCCTCTGCCTTTTATTGATCAAATGCTTGAAAGTTATCTAAGCACACACATTTTTTCTTCCTTGATGGATATTCTGGTTTTTCACAAATACCTGTTTCTCAACCTGATCAAGAAAAGACCACTTTTACTTGTCCCTTTGGAACTTATGCTTATAGACGTATGCCTTTTGGTTTATGTAATGCACTTGCTACCTTTCAAAGATGTATGACTGCTATATTCTTTGACTTTTGTGAAGAGATTGTTGAGGTTTTCATGGACGACTTCTCTGTTTATGGGAAGTCTTTTGATGATTGTCTAAGCAATCTTGATCGAGTTTTGCAGAGATGTGAACAAACAAATCTCATCTTGAATTGGGAGAAGTGCCACTTTATGGTTAATGAAGGCATTGTCTTGGGTCATAAAATCTCTGAAAGAGGTATTGAAGTGGACAAAGCTAAGGTTGATGCAATTGAGAAAATGCCATGTCCTAAATATATCAAAGGTATTCGTAGTTTCTTAGGTCATGCTGGTTTCTATAGGAGATTTACCAAAGAATTTTCTTAAATTTCTAGGCCTCTTACAAGTCTTTTGCAAAAAGGATATTCCTTTTGTTTTCGATGATGATTGTTTAGAAGCCTTTGAAACACTTAAGAAAGCCTTAATTTCGGCACCTATTGTTCAACCACCTGATTGGAACTTGCCTTTTGAGATCATGTGTGATGCTAGCGATTATGCTGTTGGTGCTGTTCTAGGACAAAGAGTTGATAAGAAACTGAATGTTATTCACTATGCTAGTAAAACTCTAGACAGTGCCCAACGAAATTATGCTACTACTGAAAAAGAAGTCTTAGCAATGGTGTTTGCTTGTGATAAGTTCAGACCTTATATTGTTGATTCTAAAGTAACTATTCACACCGACCATGCTGCTATTAAATATCTTATGGAAAAGAAAGATGCTAAACTTAGACTTATTCGGTGGGTTCTCTTGTTACAAGAATTTGATTAACAGATCACTGATAGAAAAGGAGTTGAGAACCCCGTAGCTGATAATTTATCTAGGCTTGAACTGTGTGTGATGACCCACTACCTATTGATGATAGTTTTCCTGATGAGCAGTTAGCTGCAATAAATGTTGCTCATAGTACTCCTTGGTATGCTGACTATGCTAATTACACTGTTGCTAAATATTTACCACCTAGTTTTACAAACCAACAAAGAAGAAAATCTTCTATGATTTAAGACATTACTTTTGGGATGACCCACATCTTTATAAAGAAGGAGTAGATGGTATTATTAGACATTGTGTACCTGAGCATGAACAGGGACAAATCCTACGGAAATGTCACTCAGAAGCTTATGGAGGGCATCACGCTGGAGATAGAACTGCTCACAAGTAATTGCAATCTGGATTTTATTGGCCTACTCTATTCAAGGATGCCCGTAAGTTTGTCTTATCTTGTGAGCAATGTTAAAGAATAGGTAATATCGGTAAGCGTCAAGAAATGCCTATGAACTATTCACTTGTTGTTGAACCATTTGATGTTTGGGGATTTGATTACATGGGACCTTTTCCTTCCTCTAATGGGTATACACATATTTTGGTTGCTGTTGATTATGTTACTAAGTGGGTAGAAGCTATTCCAACCAGTAGTGCTGATCACAACACCTCTATTAAAATGCTTAAGGAAGTTATTTTCCCAAGGTTAGGAGTCTCTAGATATTTGATGACTGATGGTGGTTCACACTTTATTCATGGTGCTTTCCGTAAAATGCTTGCCAAGTATGATGTTAACCATAGAATTGCATCACCTTATCATCCTCAGTCTAGTGGTCAAGTTGAACTTAGCAATAGAAAAATAAAACTATTTTTGCAAAAGACTGTTAATAGTCCTGGAAGAATTGGTCTAAGAAATTAGATGATGCACTTTGGGCTTATAGAACAACATATAAAAATCCGATGGGTATGGTTTATGGAAAAGCTTGTTATTTGCCTCTTGAGTTAGAACATAAAGCATATTGGGCAATCAAAGAACTCAATTATGATTTCAAACTTGCTGGTGAAAAGAGGTTATTTGATATTAGCTCATTAGATGAATGGAGAACCCAAGCTTATGAAAATTCAAAATTATTCAAAGAAAAAGTTAAAAGATGGCACGATAAAAGAATCCAAAAGCGTGAGTTTAAAGTCGGAGAATATGTTCGTTTGTACAACTCTCGTTTCAAATTCTTTGCAGGAAAATTCCTCTCAAAATGGGAAGGCCCATATGTCATCGAGGAGGTTTATCGGTCTGGAGCCATCAAGATAAATAATGCCGAAGGTACTAACCTGAAGGTTGTCAATGGGCAAAGAATAAAACATTATATCTCAGGTACACCCATTAATGTTATCCAAACTTTGACACCGAAAGAACACATAAAAGAGTCCTTCCGGAACACTCTAGAATCGTGAAAATAAAGAGGTATGTGATACGGTAAGTAAACGGACTCCGAAAAATCCGCAAAAATATTTTTTATCAGTTTTGGAATCTTTGGAAAATTAGGAAAATAAGAAACTTCCAGGAAGCGTACCCTGGTGGGCACAAGACACCAGGGCGCGCCAGGAAAGCCTGGCGTGCCCTGGTGTCTTGTGCCCACCTGGGGCACCTTCCGGACTCCGTTTTTCTTCCGTTTGCTTGTTCCCAAGATAAAAAATCTTTATATACTTCCCGAACCTGTTAACCACCGTATCGCGGAGAAATCCTCTGTCTTCTTTTCCTTGTTGTTTCCTGTCAGATCCCATCTACCATGGCTGCTTCAAACTCCTCCAAGGACAAGTTCTTCAAGAACATCATCAACCCATATCTGCGGGAGGTGGTGCAGCACCCTCAAACCATCTAGATGCATGAGGGGGTGCTTCACCTCCGCGATATGCAAGGACCCAAGGGGACTGGAACCGTGGAGGCCAGGCTTGAAGCTATGGAACAGGAAGTCTTCCAGTGCAAGGGGATGGTGGAGCGTGGACTCAACGCCAATCACCTCATGATCACGGACCTCTCCCGTGATCTCAAGGTGGATGGCAAGACCATGAAGGACATCGTCTTCACCCTCAACGAGCAAATCTCCAAAGCCAGATCTATGATCTCCAAAACCAAGTCTTTGAATATGAGGCGAGGTTTAAAGGTATGAGTTTGGCTGCTAGTTGCAGGACCCGCGAGAATCACTCCTCCTACTTATGGAAATCCGAGGGCAAGATCTCTTCTTCATCACCACCACCTTCTTCTTCGTCACCAAAGGATAATTGAGTATCAGGTATGGGCACACCCCTTGGCTTTCACCAAGCTTGGGGGAGGTGCCCCGGTATCATATCATCCCACTATCTTTTTGCCTTTACTTATTTTAGTTCGATCTTTTGCTTTAGATGAATAAAAGTTTAGTTCGATCCTTTCTTTTCGATAGTTTTGCTTAGTGATCTATGAGGAAAGTTAGTTTCAGTTTTTGCTTTCTTTACTGTCATGTTGCAATAAAAAGAAAGGAAATAAATTAAGAAGATCATATGCTAATCTTATGGTAGGTGATGACACCACAAAAGGAAAAGTATAAGTAGGAAATTTTATTAGAGATTGACAAACCCGATTTTGGCATGGTCAAGAATCCGGGTTCGTATGCAAAAGTTAGAGGCAACACTTCGCGGGTCGGCCCTGAGTGAGAAAGTATTTGGCCTTTGCCGGCTGAATGAAAACCTTGCCGGGGTAAAACATTGCGGTGTGAAGGCTTGCCGGTGTGGAAAGCTTGCCGGCGGAGAAGCTTGCCGGTGTGAAATCTTGCCGAGGGAGAAACCTTGCCGGGGAGGAACTCTTGCTGGGAAGGAACCCTTGCCGAGGTAGAAACCTTGCCGGGGTTAAACCTTGCTGATGTGAAAGCTTTCCAGGTAGAAACCTTGCCGGTGTGGAAAGCTTACCCGGGTGGAAGGCCTGCCGGGGTGGAGGCTGTGATAGTCAAGCCGACGAGAAGTTGAAGATGGGCTCAGAAGATTATTCAGATAATCTTGGATGGAAAAGTGTTGTACACGGAAGTTGTCCATCTCGTCAAAACGATCAATTTTGATATAAAGATTGTCTCAATCCGAGGTCGTATGCAAAAGTTAGAACCCGCACAGCGAGACCCTCCAGCGAGCAAAATATGACGCCCGGAACCAGACACATATGTGGGTATGTCTGATGAGCTGCGTGAGTAATTAGCTGTTTTGCGCGAAAGATTTGACCCTCGAGATGACCTCTGATGAAAAAACGTTCAACATGAAAGATCTTCGTCTCGTCGAAACGGTCAAGATTGCTTTTGGGCTCGTTTCCATGTGAGGTCGTTTGTCACCACAAAAAGGACCCTCAAAGTACAGCCAGTTTAAACCGAACAGTTTTGGAAAGTTCGGATAAAACCAGTCCGAATTTGACTAGGGTTTTGGACATAAATTGATGTAATTTTCTTGCAAGGAAAGCCTAGATAAATCCTTTGCTTGTACGGGAAGTCCAGCCGCCTCTTATATATGTTGGGGGTGACAGCCGATTGAAACAACACAGAATCGAACAAATCAATATACTACTTTTTCAGTCTACGTTTTATCTCTCCACCGTTTTTCTCTCTCGTTCTTCGTTGTTCTTCGTGTTTGAGAGCTGCGAATCTCGAGGCTCTAGGGGCGAGAGAATCGACCTAGGGCAGCCCATAGCCGCCGCACTCCCTGACGGGGTCCCTCCCGGGGGTGTGGGGTTTTCGGGTCTGCAAAAGCGCCCGTCGACTATCTTGCGTATCGCACTATCGGTCGGGTCTCCTTCGACGTGAGCTGCGTTGCATCACCCCCGGCGTCGAGGGTACACGTGACGTGTTCGTGTGTCAACACAATTTTTGGCGACTCCGCTGGGGACTGAAAATCAATCGTCATCATCCACCATGCCCGATCTTCCCAAGCCATCTGAGGTAGACGCTGATGACATCATCAAGCCCAGTCTTGATGAAATATCAGCCGATCATCGCCAAGTCTATGAGGAGTACAAGAAGGCGCGCGAGGAGAAGGACTTGCAGGAGTTCCTTGCAAAGTTCAATAAGGATCGCCAAGGCAACATCACTCCGATTGAAGAAATCAAGTTCCCTCCTCTTCAAGGCGAGCAGGTTAAACCCTCTGTGAGTACTACCTTTTCTCCTGAGCAGTGGACTGAGATTGAGAGTCGTATTGCTGATGGTAACAATCTGGTCTATCAAACTTTCATAGAAAATACTAATGCTCAGAAAAATATATCTCAATCATCTAGTGGTAATGATGGTGTAGCTGCTAGTGTGCAAAACCCTAATCTGGCTTTACCTATCTCATCGGCGCCTCCCATGCCGATGACTTATTATCCTACTCAAACAAATCAGATTGTGACTGCACCTATTAATCCTATTATGAGCATGCCAGGTTCGGTGGCAACCCCGAACCAAACCCTACCTGCAGCTACAACCACTCGGCCATTACCGAACTATGGTTCGACATACATGCCACAGTTCCTACCTACTGCTAGTAGTCTTACTCCTCCTATGCCGCTGCCACAAGTTGCATCGTGCACTGTGGATGATGGTCTAGCTAATCTTAGAGAGGAGATGGCTAAGATGCTCCGAGAGAATTTTGGAGTTGCGTTACCTCGGAATCGGATTTACCAAAAATCATACCCCGAGTACTTTGATGCTATCCAGTGCCCTCCAGGATATAAGATTCCAGATTTTGTTAAGTTTAATGGAGAAGGCACGAAAACCACATGGGAGCATGTTAGTCAATATTTAGCACAATTGGGTGAGGCAGGCTCGCTAAATGAATTGAAAGTGCGTTTATTTCCTTTGTCATTAACTGGTACTGCATTTTCATGGTTTTCTTCTTTACCACATGGTTCCATTCGGGTTTGGTCGCAGCTAGAGCAGAAATTTCATGATCACTTTTATAGCGGCGACAATGAACTCAAGTTGTCACATCTAACATCGGTTAAACAGAAGCATGATGAATCGGTCTCCGATTACGTCAAGAGATTCAGAGAAACAAAAAACCGGTGTTTTAATTTGGTGATAACCGAAAGGGACTTGACGGACCTAGTGCTGAGTGGTTTGAGAACTCCCATTAGAGAAAAGCTAGAAGGCTATGAGTTCTTAAATATCAACCAAGTCTTACAAAGGGCTTTGGCTCAGGAAAGCCGAAGCAAAGATCTCAAAGAAGTGCATAGATGTAAAGCCGATCGTCCAAAGATGAATATGGTCGAATATGATAATGATCACTCGGACGATGAGGGTGATGTTTTTGCTACTGAATTTGTTTGGCCATCTAAGGCCAAACCCTTTACTTGCAATGATATAAAACCGATTCATAAGAATCGTGATGAAGACATGAAGTTTACTTTTAACATTGCTAAATGTGATAGAATATTTGATGCTTTGCTACAGGCTAAGATTATTAGAATATCTCATACTTTACCACCGTTTGAAGAGCTGAAACGGCGCGCTTGTTGCAAGTATCATAATTCTTTTTCTCATGCTACTAACGATTGCAATGTTTTTCGACGACAGATACAATCGCCCATTAATGACGGGCGATTGAACTTTTCTGAGATGCAAGTTGATAAACAGCCTTTTCCAATGAATACCATGGATTTGGAGGGGAAGAAGCTACTCATTCGGCCAGAGGTAGCCGAATCTGCTAATAAAGCTAATGTTATTGTTGGTGAGCCCAGGAAAGACAAGGAGGACAACAAGATCTTGGGAAGACAAGTTGTGCTTGATAAGCAACCCGGTGGCAAGGAGATAATCAAGATCACCATCAAGAATCCGACACTCGGGGGGGCAACCACAAGTACAAAAGAACACTCATGTCAGATTTGTTAAGCCCAAGAGTCCAGAAGTTGGTAAGTGGAAGACGAATTAAGCTAAAGTGCAGCGCAAGAAAATCAAGCCAACTTTTGATATGTTGTTGTCAAAGTATGCCAATCATGCGGCCAGTTCTAGCTCTAACCGGTCATCAAATTTGAAGCGCTCAAGGTCACCTCCTCGGGAAGAATTTCAGCATCATGCGAGGCCATATGGGTCGTGGGCGCCGGGACCATGGATGCCGCCACTCCCCTATGCGCCATACTACATGGGAGGTTTCAATGGAGGATGGGGGCAGCCCCCAATGGCCCCTTATGCTTTTGATCCGGGTTGGGCAGAACCAAGGAGGCCCGTTCACGAGAGACTTTCTTATCCCACACGAGGTCGTTTGAACAATGGTGTCAATCGGCCAGTGCAAGATAATCAAAAAAGGGTCGGCAAGCAAGAATGGCGTGTTAAGTCGCCAAGTGCTGCAACGGTTGAGTCAAGCAAAGGCAAGGAAAAAACCGATGCCGACTCACTCATCTTGGGCACCGAAACATTCACCATACAACAGCCGATTATGCATAGCAATCCGACTGAGCTGATACTTGCTATCGCGCCAAAGCACTCGGCTAATGACCTTGAAGGAAACACCAGCCAAGTAAAGACGAGAGATCCTAAATACACTCAGCCAAAGTGGTGTCCTCCAGGGCTGACAAAGACACAAAAGAGGATACTACAGAGGTTAAGGAGTCAAGAGATGACAGAACAAGAGGCCGAGAAGCAAAGGGATAAGTTGTTCAATGACACTCGGCCCATGGTGCCTACAAAACAAGTGTGGAGGCCTAAACAAATACAAGATGCAGTGGCTTCTACACCTATCATAGCAGCACCTGCGCCACCAAAGGAGGACGATGCGACAGCTATTACATCGTCTGCGACAGCTATTACATCGTCTGCGACACTTCTTACTTCTCCTTCACTTGGACAGATTTCAGAATCGGTGGATGCACTTGAAGAAGAGGATGATATGTTGGATTATGAGTCTAGACCGGTTCATGAAGGTATGGATATCAATATGGTATATTACTTACCTGCTGAGTTTCGTGCTGTAGATGAGGAAGGGGAGATGGCTCAGCTCGATTTTGGCTCGAAAAACGCAATATTCGAGAAGCCAAAAGACCCAGTAACGCATCTGAAACCGTTATATCTCAGAGGTCGTATCAATGGGTCACCGCTCACTCGGATGCTTGTTGACGGTGGTGCTGTGGTGAATCTTATGTCGTATTCGGTCTTTAAAAAATTGGAGCTACATGATGAAGAGTTGATAAAGACCAACATGGTGCTCAATGGATTTCAAGGCAAAGAGAAAACTGAAGCCAAAGGTGTGATGTATGTGGAGCTCACGGTGGGAATTAAAACTTTGGCTACCGCATTCTTTGTCGCAGAGGTGCAAGGTAACTACAACGTCATACTAGGCCGTGATTGGGTTCATGCAAACCAGTACGTGCCATCCACTATGCACCAGTTTTTTATCCAGTGGGTTGATGATGAAGTGCAAGTCATTCATGCGGATAACTCTGCTTGTGTTGCTTTGGCCGAGGCATCGGTGGATTGGCAACACCCAAATGCTACTTGCTTGACGGGACGTGACTTGTCAGAGTTCGATTTTCTCAGCGCGACCAAGAATGGTTTCGTGCCCGTCTCTTTAAAGCCGACTGAATGCAATCGGCTCCAAGGTATGATATGTTTAAATGGATCCGAACTCAGAGTGGTTACAAAAGCGACTTGTAGAATATCGGTCCAATGAGAATGATATGTATGAGTCCATAGACGAGTTAGATGATATGGATAAATTAGGACAAGGTTTTACATCGGCCGATCTATTAGAAGAGATAGATATAGGAGATGGTTCAATTTCTAGGCCGACGTTTATAAACAAAAATTTGAAAGCCGATTGTAAAGCTAAGTTAATTGAGCTATTGAAAGAATATGTTTGTTGCTTTGCATGGGAATATCATGAGATGCCAGGTTTAAGCCAAGAGCTAGTGGAGCATCAGTTACCTATAAAGGCTGGTTTTAGACCATATAAACAATCGGCCAGGAAGTTTAATCCAAAAACATATGACCGGATCAAGGAAGAGATCGGTCGTTTGCTTAAAGCTAATTTTATTAGACCTTGCAGGTATGCCGTGTGGATTTCTAACATTGTCCCAGTGGAGAAGAAAGGATCCAGCAAATTGAGGGTGGGCATTGACTTCAGAGATTTGAATAGGGCTACACCCAAAGATGAGTATCCCATGCCAATAGCCGATATGCTTATTAATGATGCTTCTGGACATAAGGTTATTAGCTTTCGAGATGGTAATGCCGGATACAATCAAATTTTTATGGCCGAAGAAGACATGTCCAAGACAGCTTTTCGATGCCCTGGTTTCCTTGGTTTATTCGAGTGGACAGTGATGACATTTGGATTAAAAAATGCTGGAGCAACATATCAAAGGGCTATGAATTTGATCTTTCATGATTTACTCGGTGTCATACTTGAAGTCTATATTGATGATATTGTTGTCAAATCGGATGCTTTTGAATCTCACTTGGCCGATTTGCGTTTAGCTTTTGAAAGAATGAAAAAGTATGGACTGAAGATGAATCCTTTGAAGTGTGCATTCGGCGTGTCAGCTGGTAAGTTTTTGGGTTTCATTATCCATGAAGATGGCATAGAGATTGATCCCAAAAAGATAAAGGCCATACAGAAAGTGGAGGCTCCAACATGCAAGAGAGATATGCAAAAGTTCCTTGGCAAGGTCAATTACTTGAGGAGGTTCATAGCTAATCTGTCAGGGAAGGTTGATGCGTTTACTCCTATCCTTTGGTTAAAGAATGATGCTGATTTCACTTGGGGGGCAAAACAACAAGAAGCATTTGATATGATCAAGAATTATTTGTGCACTCCTCCGGTGATGAAAGCACCCAAGCATAGGGAACCCTTCAGGCTTTACATTGCAGCAGAGGAAGGAGTTATTGGTGTTGTTCTGACTCAAGAAACCGAAGGAAAAGAGCATGCCATCACTTATTTGAGCCGCCGCTTATTGGATGCCGAGACAAGGTATACATTTGTTGAAAAATTATGTCTATGTTTATATTATGCTTGCACAAAATTGAGACATTTTTTAGTACCGAGTGCTTGCGTAGTAGCTTGTCAAACCGATGTTATTAAGTACATGCTGCATAGGCCAATTCTTAGTGGTAGAATTGGCAAGTGGGCTTATGCTTTGATTGAATATGATTTGGCTTATGAATCTCTAAAATCCATGAAAGTCCAAATCGTTGCTAATTTTATTGTTGAACATCGGATTGATGACAAGCATGACATTGATATAAACCTTGTCTCATTAGTACCGTGGAGATTATATTTTGATGGTTCAGTTTGTAGCAATGGCCAAGGTGTTGGTATTGTTTACGTATCTCCTCATGGTGCTGTTTTTGAATCCTCATGCCGCTTAGAATATTTTTGTACAAACAATCAAACCGAATATGAAGCATTGTTATTCGGCCTAGAGATGTTACTTGCTATAGGTGTTACACATATTGAGGCTTATGGTGATTCGTTATTAGTAGTCCAACAAATATCCAAAGTCTTTCAATGTTTTGACGAATCTCTTAATGTTTATCTTGATAAATGTCTAGATATAATTTCTACTTTGGATTATTTTAGCATTGCTCATATATCTAGACATGACAATTGGAAAGCAAATGAGTTGGCACAACACGCATCTGGCTATCATGTTGATCATGGCGTGTTTCATATTTCTGAAAAGCCATTGTCGAGTCTTGCCAACATAGGGGAGGCCGAACCGGAGCCCACCGTTTCGGCCACTAATGAAATATTCAATGCAGGAGAAAATCAAGACTGGAGGAAACCCATTGTTGATTATTTGTGTGATCCTAGTAGAAGGGTGGACAGGGCTGTTCAGCGTATGGCTTTTAAATACACAATGAGAGATGATGGTCTCTATCGCCGAACGGTTGATGATGTTCTTATAAAGTGCTTGGACGAGGACCAAGCGAGAGTTGCTATGGGGGAGGTCCATGAAGGTATTTGTGGCACTCATCAGCCGGCTCCCAAGATGAAATGGTTGCTACGACATGCTGGATTTTATTGGCCGACTATGATTAATGATTGCTTCAGATATTACAAAGGGTGTGAAGCTTGTCAAAAATTTGGTGATATTCAGTTGGCTCCTGCTGCTATGTTACATCCCATTATCAAGCTGTGGCCTTTCAGAGGATGGGGTTTAGACTTTATTGGAAAAATTCATCCGTCTTCCTCAAAGGGGCATCGGTTCGTATTGGTGGCAACCGATTATTTCACTAAATGGTCTGAAGCGGTACCTCTCAAGAACATGACACATGCGGAGGTAATTAAATTCATAATCGAGCACATTATTCATAGATTTGGCGTTCCTCAAACGTTGACTACAGATCAAGGCTCATCTTTTATGTCATACCAAGTCAGAGAATTTGCCGAATCTTATAACATAAAGTTGCTCAATTCCTCTCCATATTATGCCCAAGCCAATGGACAAGCTGAGTCTAGCAATAAAATTTTAATCAAACTCATCATGAAGAAGATTGAGGATAATCCAAGGAGATGGCATGAGTTGTTGTCTGAGGCTTTATGGGCACATAGGATCTCAAGGCATGGTGCTACGAAGGTGACTCCATATGAGCTAGTATATGGTCAAGAGGCTGTTTTACCGGTGGAAGTAAATTTGAATGCTTTGAGAATAGCCAAGCAAAATGATTTATCGGCAGTAGACTTTTATAACTTAATGATGGACAACATTGATGAAGTTGCCGATAAATGTTTGGTTGCTTTGAAGGCCATAGAGAGAGACAAGTTGAGGGTGGCAAGAGCTTACAATAAGAAAGTTAAGTTGAAGAATTTTCAAGTTGGTGATCTCGTCTGGAAAGTAATTCTGCCGATTGGTTCAAGAGATAAAAAATTCAGGAAGTGGTCCCCAAGTTGGGAAGGTCCTTTTAGGATTACAAGAATAGTTCCCGGAAACTCATATTTGGTGGAATCCATACAAGGGGCATTGTTACCTCGAGCTCTCAATGGCAAGTACTTGAAGAAATATCACCCGAGTGTGTGGCAAGAAGCCTAAATAGGCAATCGTCGATACATAATTATCGCCCTAAGAAAAATAAATGGCCGATGGGGTGTTGACATCGTCCTTAGAACAAACACAGTACAAGTTATTTTTCGGCACACAAGCTTTGCCGAAAAACAGAGGGGCATGTGTTGACACCAGATTTTGGCATGGTCAAGAATCCGGGTTCGTATGCAAAAGTTAGAGGCAACACGTCGCGGGCCGGCCCTGAGTGAGAAAGTATTTGGCCTTTGCCGGCTGAATGAAAACCTTGCCGGGGTAAAACCTTGCCGGTGTGAAGGCTTGCCGGTGTGGAAAGCTTGCCGGCGGAGAAGCTTGCCGGTGTGAAATCTTGCCGAAGGAGAAACCTTGCCGGGGAGAAACTCTTGCCGGGAAGGAACCCTTGCCGAGGTAGAAACCTTGCCGGGGTTAAACCTTGCTGATGTGAAAGCTCGCCGGGTAGAAACCTTGCCGGTGTGGAAAGCTTACCCGGGTGGAAGGCCTGCCGGGGTGGAGGCTGTGATAGTCAAGCCGACGAGAAGTTGAAGATGGGCTCAGAAGATTATTCAGATGATCTTGGATGGAAAAGTGTTGTACATGGAAGTTGTGCGTCTCGTCAAAACGATCAATTTTGATATAAAGATCGTCTCAATCCGAGGTCGTATGCAAAAGTTAGAGCCCGCACAGCGAGACCCTCCAGCGAGCAAAATATGACGCCCGGAACCAGACACATATGTGGGTATGTCTGATGAGCTACGTGAGTAATTAGCTGTTTTGTGCGAGCGATTTGACCCTCGAGATGACCTCTGATGAAACAAAGTTCAATATGAAAGATGTTCGTCTCGTCGAAACGGTCAAGATTGCTTTTGGGCTCGTTTCCATCTGAGGTCGTTTGTCACCACAAAAAGGACCCTCAAAGTACAGCCAGTTTAAACCAAACAGTTTTAGAAAGTTCGGATAAAACCAGTCCGAATTTGACTAGGGTTTTGGACGTGAATTGATGTTATTTTTCTTGTAAGGAAAGCCTAGATAAATCCTTTGCTTGTACGGGAAGTCCAGCCGCCTCTTATATATGTTGGGGGTGACGGCCGATTGAAACAACACAGAATCGAACAAATCAATATACTACTTTTTCAGTCTACGTTTTATCTCTCCACCGTTTTTCTCTCTCGTTCTTCGCTGTTCTTCGTGTTTGAGATCTGTGAATCTCGAGGCTCTAGGGGCGAGCGAATCGACCTAGGGCAGCCCATAGCCGCCGCACTCCCTGACGGGGTCCCTCCCGGGGGTGTGGGGTTTTCGGGTCTGCAAAAGCGCCCGTCGACTGTCTTGCGTATCGCACTGTCGGTCGGGTCTTCTTCGACGTGAGCTGCGGTGCATCACCCCCGGCGTCGAGGGTACACGTGACGTGTTCGTGTGTCAACAGATGCAACTCATGAAAGAATTAATAAGGGAAGAGAAGATTCACATATAAATATACTATCCTAGAAATCTTTTGTGATTGTGAGCCCTCATCAAAATATTATATGCCAAAATTGTTGACATTGGACAAGGAAGACAACTTAATGGTTTATATTTGTTTATATTCACATAGAAGTCATATTGTCATAGATCCTTCAATAGGTTGTTCTTGCCCCCTATCTTTGCTAGCCAAAAATTCCGCACTAAGTAGAGATACTACTTGTGCATTCAAAAACCGTTAAACCCAAATTTTATTTTCAAGTGTCCACCATACCTACCTAGGGATTGAGCAAGATCCCTCAAGTAAGTTGTCATCGGTGCAAAAAGGCAATAAAAAGTGCTTTTAAATGTGTGAGATCATTTAGTGTAAGAGAAAATTGAGCGTTGCACAAACTTGTGATGGTGAAGAATAAAAGCGACAGACTGCATAATAAAGGTCGCTATCACAAGGGGCAATGCAACGTGACGTTCTTCTGCACTAAGGGGTTGAGCATACAAACAAATAAACGCATGGCAACCTCTGCTTCCCTCTGCGAAGGGCCTATCTTTTACTTTTATGTATTTACTTTTATGCAAAGAGTCAAAGTTTTCCTTCTATTCCTTTTTATTTTTCTCCTTTGGCAAGGATCATGTGGTGAGGAAAGATCTAGGCACATATGTCCAGTTGAATATAGATAGCATGAGTTATTATTGTTGACATCACCCTTGAGGTGAATACGTTGGGAGGCGAAACTATAAGCCCCTATCTTTCTATGTGTCCGGTTGAAACGTTTTGCTCATGTGTACGCGGTGAGTGTTAGCAATCATAGAAGACTATATGATGGTTGAGTATGTGGACTTGCCTAAAGGCTCCGATAGGTGACCCTTCCTGAAAAGATGATGAATTGTAGTTGCAAAGTTGACTGAGAACATAGTTTGTTGGCTTTTAATAGAGTTTTTGCTTTATACTTCGATTGTGTGATGAATTGTCACTTATTCATGAGAAGTCTATGATAAATGTTCTATGATAAAAGTCTTATGTTTAAATTTGTTGTTGTTATAATAATGAACATGATGCTTCTATGTCCATATTTTGTTTTTATCGACACCTCTCTCTCAAAGCATGTGGACATGTTTTTCGATTTCGGTTTTCGCTTGAGGACAAGCGAGGTCTAAGCTTGGGGGGAGTTGATACATCCATTTTGCATCATGTTTTCCTACTGTTATTTATGATGTTTCTATCCATAATAATGCTTTTTGCAGTAATTCTAATGCCTTTTCTCTCTTAATATGCAAGGTATACACAAAGAGGGAGAATTCCGGTAGCTGGAAATCTGGACCTGAAAAAGCTACGTCAGGCTACGTATTCTGCACAACTCCAAATGAGCTGAAACTTCACGAGGATTTTTTTATGTAATATCTGAGAATTATTGGAGCAAATAACCACCAGAGGGGGCCCACCAGGTGGGCACAATCCACCTGGGCGCGCCAGGCAGCCCAGGTGGGCCCTGGTGGGTTGTGCTCACCCAGGCCCACCTCCGGTGCCCATCTTCTGGTATATAAGTCATTTTGACCTAGAAAAAAAAGGGGAGGACTTTTGGGACGGAGTGCCGCCGTCTCGAGGCGGAACTTGGGAAGGAGCACTTTTGCCCTCCGGTGGAGCGATTCCGCCAGGGGAACTTCCCTCCCGGAGGGGGAAATCATCGGCATCATCATCACCAACAACTCTCCCATCTTGGGGACGGCAATCTCCATCAACATCTTCAACATCACCATCTCATCTCAAACCCTAGTTCATCTCTTGTGTTCAATCTTGTTATCGGATCTATAGATTGGTGCTTGTGGGTGACTAGTAGTGTTGATTACATCTTGTAGTTGAGTACTATATGGTTTATTTGGTGGAAGATTATATGTTCAGATCCAATATGCTATTTAATACCCCTCTGATCTTGAGCATGATTATCATTTGTGAGTAATTACTTTTGTTCTTAGGGTCATGGGAGAAATCATGTTGCAAGTAATCATGTGAACTTGATATGTGTTGGATATTTTGATAGTATGTATGTTGTGATTCCTTTAGTGGTGTCATGTGAACGTCGACTACACGACACTTCAACATATTTTGGACTAAGGGAATGCATTGTGGAGTAGCAATTAGATGATGGGTTGCGAGAGTGACAGAAGCATAAACCCCAGTTTATGCGCTATTCCGTAAGGGACCGATCGGATCCAAAAGTTTAATGCTATGGTTAGAATTTATTCTTAATACTTTTCTCGTAGTTGCGGATGCTTGCGGGAGGGTTAATCATAAGTAGGAGGTTTGTTCAAGTAAGAACAGCACCTAAGCACCGGTCCACCCACATATCAAATTATCAAAGTAGCGAACGCAAATCGAACCAACATAATGAAAGTGACTAGATGAAATTCCCGTGTACCCTCAAAACGCTTTGCTTATCATAAGAGACCGTTTTGGCCTGTCCTTTGCCTCAAAAGGATTGGGCTACCTTGCCGCACTTTTGTTACTACTATCGTTACTTGCTCGTTACAAATTACCTTGCTATCAAACTACTCCGCTACTTAGAATTTCAGCACCTGTAGAAACTACCTTGCTGAAAACCACTTGTCATTTCCTTCTGCTCCTCGTTGGGTTCGACACTCTTACTTATCGAAAAGAGATACAATTGATCCCCTACATGAATAAAACCTTCTATGGTCATACACCCAATGTAAATGGTTTATTGAATCTCGATCGTAGTGATACACATATTCACAATATTGATGCCAAAAGATGCAAAGTTGATAATGATAGTGCAACATATTTGTGGCACTTCTGTTTAGGTCATATTGGTGTAAAGCGCATGAAGAAACTCCATGTGGGTGGACTTTTGGAATCACTTGATTATGAATCATTTGATACTTGCGAACCATGCCTCATGGGCAAGATGACTAAAACTCCGTTCTCCGGAACAATGGAGCGAGCCAATGACTTATTGGAAATAATTCGTACCGATGTATGCGGCCCGGTGAGTGTTGAGGCACGTGGCGGGTATCATTATTTGATGACCTTCACAGATGATTTGAGTAGATTTGGGTATATCTACTTAATGAAAATCAAGTGTGAAAAATTTGAAAAGTTCAAAGAGTTTCAGAGTGAAGTGGAGAATCATCGCAACAAGAAAATAAAGTTTCTACGATCTGATCGCGGAGGCGAATATTTGAGTTACGAGTTTGGCCTTCACTTAAAACAATGTGGAATAGTTTCACAACTCACGCCACCTGGAACACCACAGCGTAATGGTGTGTCCGAACGTCGTAACCACACTTTATTAGATATGGTGCGGTCTATGATGTCTCTTACCGATTTACCACTATCGTTTTTGGGGTTATGCATTAGAGACAGTTGCATTCACATTAAATAGGGCACCATCTAAATTCGTTGAGACAACATCGTATGAATTGTGGTTTGGCAAGAAACCTAAGCTGTCGTTTCTTAAAGTTTGGGGTTGCGACACTTATGTCAAAAGGCTTCAGCTTGATAAGCTCGAACCCAAATCGGAGAAGTGCATCTTCATAGGATATCCTAAGGAAACAATTGGGTACACCTTCTACCATAGATCTGAAGGCAAGATCTTTGTTGCCAAGAATGGAACCTTTCTAGAGAAGGAGTTTCTCTCGAAAGAAGTGAGTGGAAGGAAAGTAGAACTTGATGAGGTAATTGTACCTTCTCCCGAATTGGAAAGTAGCACATCAGTGAAATCCGTTCTCGTGATGCCTACACCAACTAGAGAGGAAGCTAATGATGATGATCATGAAACTTTGGATCAAGTTACTACTGGACCTCGTAAGTCGAACAGAGCACGTTCCGCGCCAGAGTGGTACGGTAATCCTGTCCTGGAAGTCATGTTATTAGACCATGGCGAACTTACGAACTATTAAGCTATGATGAGCCCAGATTCTGACAGATGGCTTGAGGCCATGAAATCTGTGATAGGATCCATGTATGAGAACAAAGTGTGGACTTTGGTGGATTTGCCCGATGATCGGCAAGCCATTGAGAATAAATGGATCTTCAAGAGGAAGACGGACGCTGATAGTAGTGTTACTATCTACAAAGCTCGACTTGTCGCAAAAGGTTTTTGACAAGTTCAAGGTGTTGACTAAGATGAGATTTCTCACTCGTAGCGATGCTTAAGTCTGTCCGAATCATGTTAGCAATTGCCACATTTTATGAAATCTGGCAAATGGATGTCAAAACTGCATTCCTTAATGGATTTCTTAAAGAAGAGTTGTATATGATGCAACAAAAAGGTTTTGTCGATCCTAAAGGTGCTAACAAAGTGTGCAAACTCCAGCGATCCATCTATGGACTGGTGTAAGCATCTCGGAGTTGGAATATACGCTTTGATAAGGTGATTAAAGCATATGGTTTTATACAGACTTATGGTGAAGCCTATTTTTACAAGAAAGTGAGTGGGAGCTCTGTAGCATTTCCGATATTATATGTGGATGACATATTGTTGATTGGAAATGATATAGAATTTCTGGATAGCATAAAAGGATACTTGAATAAGAGTTTTTTAATGAAAGACCTCGGTGAAGCTGCTTGCATATTAGGCATCAAGATCTATAGAGATAGATCAGGACGCTTGATAAGACTTGCCTGTATTGTAAGGAGTGAAGTTGACTAAAGACTCAAAACCCGACCATGGCAGAAGATAGAAAGAGAATGAAAGCCATTCCCTATGCCTCAGCCATAGGTTCTATAAAGTATGCCATGCTATGTACCAGACCTGTTGTGTGCCTTGCTATGAGTTTGGCAAGGGGGTACAATAGTGATCCAGGAGTAGATCACTGGACAGCGGTCAAAATTATCCCTAGAGGACTAAGGAAACGTTTCTCGGTTACGAGGATGCAAGCATTAACACTAATCTAGATGACTCTGAGTCTCAATCTGGATACGTATTGAAAGTGGGAGCAATTAGCTAGAGTAGCTCCATGCAGAGCATTGTAGACATAGAAATTTGTGAAATACATACGGATCTGAATGTCGCAGACCCGTTGACTAAACTTCTCTCACAAGCAAAACATGATCACACCTTAAGTACTCTTTGGGTGTTAATCACAAAGCGATGTGAACTAGATTATTGACTCTAGTAAACCCTTTGAGTGTTGGTCACATGGCGATGTGAACTATGGGTGTTAATCACATAAAGATGTGAACTATTGGTGTTAAATCACATGGCGATGTGAACTAGATTATTGACTCTAGTGCAAGTGGGAGACTGAAGGAAATATGCCCTAGAGGCAATAATAAAGTTGTCATTTTATATTTCCTTATATCATGATAAATGTTTATTATTCATGCTAGAATTGTATTAACCGAAAACTTAATACATGTGTGGATACATAGACAATACACAGTGTCCCTAGTAAGCCTCTACTAGACTAGCTCGTTAATCAAAGATGGTTTAGTTTCCTAACCCTAGACATGTGTTGTCATTTGATGAACGGGATCACATCATTAGGAGAATGATGTGATGGACAAGACCCATCTGTTAGCATAGCATATTGATCGTTCAGTTTTATTGCTATTGCTTTCTTCATGTCAAATACATATTCCTTCGACTATGAGATTTTGCAACTCCCGGATACCGGAGGAATGCCTTGTGTGCTATCAAACGTCACAACGTAACTGGGTGATTATAAAGATGCTCTACAGGTATCTCCGAAGGTGTTTGTTGGGTTAGCATAGATCGAGATTAGGATTTGTCACTCCGAGTATCGGAGAGGTAACTCTAGGCCCTCTCGGTAATACACATCATAAGAAGCCTTGCAAGCAAAGTGACTAATGAGTTAGTTGCAGGATGATGTATTACAGAACGAATAAAGAGACTTGCCGGTAACGAGATTGAACTAGGTATGAAGATACCGACGATCGAATCTCGGGCAAGTAACATACCGATGGACAAAGGGAATTACGTAGGTTGTCATTACGGTTCGACCGATAAAGATATTCATAGCATATGTTGGAGCCAATATGAGCATCCAGGTTCCGCTATTGGTTATTGACCGGAGGAGTGTCTCGGTCATGTCTACATACTTCTCGAACCGGTAGGGTCCGCACGCTTAACGTTCGATGACGATTTTGTATTATATGAGTTATGTGATTTGGTGACCGAATGTTGTTCGGAGTCTCGGATGAGATCATGAACATGACGAGGAGTCTTGAAAAGGTCGAGAGGTAAAGATTGATATCTAGGACGATAGTATTCGGACACCGGAAGTGTTCCGGAGGGTACCGGGTACATATCGGGTCACTGGAAAGGGGTTCCGGGCACCCCCGGCAAAGATATGGGCCTAATGGGCCAAGAGGGGAAACACAGCAGCCAGCATGGGCTGCTGCGCCCCCCATAGGCCGAACCTGGAGGGGAAGGAAAGAGGGGAAGAGAGAAAGGAAGGGAAGGGATTCGGCCTCCCCCTTCCTTCCCTCCTCCCTCCCCCTTCCTTCCCCCTCCGGTAATTATGGTAAGGGGGGCGAGTAGGACAAGGGCCCCAAGTAGGATTCCTCCTACTGGGGCACCCCCTTGGCTGCTCCCTCTACCTCCCGCCTATATATATATATATATATATATATATATGAAAGGGGGAGGCGCCTAGAACACAGACCAACAATTGTTAGCCGTGTGCGGCGCCCCCCTCCATAGTTTACGCCTCCGGTCATATCTTCGTAGTACTTAGGCGAAGCCCTGCACGGATCACTTCACCATCACCATCACCACGCCATCGTTCTGACGAAACTCTCCCTCGACACTTTGCTGGATCAAGAGTTCGAGGGACGTCATCGAGCTGAACTTGTGCAGAACTCGGAGGTGCCGTACGTTCGGTGCTTGATCGGTCGGAACAAGAAGAAGTTCGACTACATCAACCGCGTTGTCAAACGCTTACGCTTTCGGTCTACGAGGGTACGTAGACACACTCTCCCCATCTCGTTGCTATGCATCTCCTAGATAGATCTCGCGTGAGTGTAGGATTTTTTTTGAAATTGCATGCTACGTTTCCCAACATTTAGGAAACATAATAATAACCATTTTATTATTGCCTCTAGGGCATATTTCCATTACCATCATGACGTGGTGAAGACCCCCCCCCCCCCCCCCAGAAGTCAATCTGATGGTATTTTTATCCCGGGCCTCTACTAGGGTCATAGCATGTTGATGACAAATAACATAAAGGGGCCGAATTGTACTGATAATGGAGATGTGCCAAAGCATATATCTTCCCAAAATATGATTATCCTACCATCTCCAACCACCCATCTATAGCCTAATTTAAGTGATTTGGCAGCCCACATGTCTCCTTGCTAAAATCTAGAAGGGTTTTGTGTGGTACAAGAAAACATATTAGGCGTGTTCCTTATGTACTTAGCATCTACTATGGATCTCCAATCCCCCCCCCCATCATCTTTTACAAGGAGGCAGAGGTTTACATGTCTGATGTTTGGCACCCCTAATCCTCCATATTCTTTTTTCATACAAACTAAGTTCCAATTGGCAATCTGTAATTTTCTATTTCCTTCAAAGTCACTCCAAAGGCAGTGAGCTAGTTGGATATTTATTAGCTTCAAATTCAAGATGGGAATGGGCCGGCCCGGACCTGGCCTTGGACCTGGCCCCGTGGCCCCAAGGTCAATATGTGAGACCATGAGTCGACCCATTTCATCAAAAATTTGTGGCCTCACTGACCCATTGGGTATATGAGGCCGACCCAAGATTAAGATGGAAAATCCATGAATCCAGTGATCACTATCTGAAGACTGGGAAGGCCACTGGGACAGCGAGTTGTACAAGTTAGAGAGGAATAGTACAGTGACCGAGATGACCAGCTGGTTTTTCTACGTGCATATACTAGTAGTTGACGTAACAATCAATCCACCTGTCTCTCTGTCTGCTTCTTGTGTACAACGCATCTCCAACAGAACCGATCGAGTTCATATACCGTAGATGCGTCCAGGGGCGTCTCGAACAGGGTCGGCCAGCAGTGATTAGGGCCTAGCGATTCGACTGGGTCGACCCATCTGACCCATCGGGTCACACGGTGCCGGCTCCACTGAACCATATATCATTTGAGGCCGACCCATTTGGCCCATTGGCCTTGAAATTTCGGGCCGGGTCAGTGACCCAGCGGGCCGACCCGGCCCGTTCCCATCTTGACTTCAAAGCCCACTTGGGGAACGTTTTGGGCCTCTTATTTGACAAACAGACGCAACGACCATTGCCAGATCAAACTCCGGGAGCAACTAGTTAACGAGCGCTCCTTCGGGAGCCTCGCAACGATCAGCGCCACTTGGCGCACTCTCAGCCATTCGCCATGTGTCGCGCTTTGGACGCTCCCATCAGATTTTGTTTTTTTTTATTTTTCCGTACGCGTTTTTGGTTTTTTAAACGGTTTTTTTCCGGTTTTTTTTACATTTTGGTTTTCCCCCGGTCTTTCTTAGCTTTTCGATCAAAAAAATTTTAAATTTTTTTTTTCGCGAAAAAACGCGTTTTCTTTTTTTCCCCTTTCGCGAAAGTCACGGTTTTTCTTTCGCGAGAGGCACGGTTGTGCTTTATCGAGAGTCACGGCCGTGCCTTTCGGAAACGAAAAAATAAACGTGTTTTCTGTTTTTTTTCTTTCGCGAGAGTCACGGTTTTGCTTCCGCGAGAGGCACGGTTGTGCTTTCGCGAGAGTCACGGCCGTGCCTCTCGGAAAGGGCAAAACAAAACGCGTTTTCTGTTTTTTTTTCTTTCGTGAGAGTCACGGTTTTGCTTCCGCGAGAGGCACGGTCGTGCTTATGCGAAAGTCACAGCCGTGCCTCTCGGAAAGGGAAAAAAATACGCGTTTTCTGTTTTTTTTTATTTCGCGAGAGTCACGGTTTTGCTTTCGCGAGAGGCACGGTTGTGCTTTCGCGAGAGTCACGGCCGTGCCTCTCGGAACTGGAAAACAAAACGCGTTTTCTGTTTTTTTCTTTCGTGAGAGTCACGGTTTTGCTTCCGCGAGAGGCACGGTTGTGCTTACGCGAAAGTCACAGCCGTGCCTCTCGGAAAGGAAAAAAATACGCGTTTTCAGTTTTTTTTTCTTTCGCGAGAGTCACGGTTTTGCTTTCGCGAGAGGCACGGTTGTGCTTTCGCGAGAGTCACGGCCGTGCCTCTCGGAAACGGTTTTTTGTTTTTTTTCCACGAGAATCACGGTTTTGCTTTCACGAGAGGCACGGTTGTGATTTCGCGAGAGGCACGGGCATGCCTCTTTCGGAAAAGGAAAAAACCGTGCTCCCGGTTCGGTTTTTTCGCCCGGTTTTTTTCGTCCGTTTTTTTCATGAAAAAAAAGTTTGTCAAAACCTATCAACATGGGATCTAGTTTTGAAGATCTCGACGCGAGAAATCCAATGGTGAAAACGGTTCGAGATTTCGACGCACGGTTTAAGAGATAAAACGTTTTGAATAAACGGATCTACGAAAAAAGGGAAACTCCCCGGTTGCGGCAAGTGGCGCGCTGCATGTGCGCCACTTGTCGCGACCTGGGAAAGTGGAGTGTTCTTTGCAACGAGTACTCTTTAATTAATGATTTCGTCAAACTCCGGGTTAATCCTACATGACCACATTACATATCAACCCTACTATAGGTCCACTACCGAGTCACGGGCTTCCAACACAACCTCAATCAAAGTGCTTTAGCTTGCAGCACCTTGTTACAGCGCCGCCGACTCAGCACCTTCCGGAAAACCTGCAGTGGCATGTCAAAATTATGTGTTTTGGAAGTTGTCGATAGAACTTCAACAGCTTGCCAGCAAAGAGGACCACATGAGTCCTAGTATCAGGCGACACTTGGTGGTAATTGCTTACGATTCTGAAAAGAGGTCGGCAAGAAGAAAAATGGCTAATAAAAAAATACTAGTAATGCTTAGCAGAAATCACATACAATGAATAACAATTAGTGTTGAGTGGGTCTGGCAAAATAATAGTTTTATTAAAAGCATTTATTAAATGTATGTATCTACCGTATAATAAACAAATAGGACATCAAATGAGCTCTGAATTAGATGACATTTTAGGTGTAGCCTCTCTACGCTATAATGACCACAAGGAAAATAATCGACCCATTTGGAGAATTTTTAATATTTGTTTTGAAATTAATTACAAAAATGACATAAAGGTGATTTGAACTAGGGTTGTGTGCTAGGCTTGTGCAAAAAATTGTGAAATAGTTTTTGGGGCATTCAAATATTGTACAAAGTCCATGTGCAAAGTTGGGACTCTATCTTATTCTACAAGGACAAAAGGGAAAATGGTTTTGGTAAAACCCAAATAAATAAACAGTAAAATAATTTGCTTTTATGTGTTTGATATATTTGTTATGTTTGTTGAGAATAATGCATAGTGAAATGATGCCATTATGCCATGATGATGCAAAATAGAATAACATACATTTATTTTAGGTAAGGAATTAGTCTAATCTATTACAACCATCTAAAAATTTCACTATGGATGATGCATAAGCTGTGAAAGTACCCTTCTACTCCCGAGCTCATTTGAGCTCGGGATGAACAGTAAATTCCGAAAAAATCAAAAAAATCTCAAAGTTTTTGGTGCAAACTTTCACAAATGTTCTCAGTGCATGGAAATTTTCAGCCCAAAACAACAATTGTGGAACGTGTGGCCAAAAAAAATCAGCACTCCAAATGCTTTCAAAAATATCATTTTTGGAGATTAGATTTTTTTTACCACAACTTCCAGGAATGTTGTTTTATGATAAATTTTTGCAAGCACATAAAGCATTTGTCAAAGCTTGCACTAAAAAAATTCAGATTTTTTGATTTTACTGTTCATCAGGGTGCATTTGAGCTCCGGTGTAGATATTTCGTGTCCCATTAACTGAGAAAATAATTGGCCCTCTTCTATCACAACAAAACCCAATCTTCCTTTCATGTATGTGCTCGACTTTTATGTCAAACTGGAACTCCTTCAAGGTTGACTATGAATCGACTCCTACGCGCGGTAGCCCGTGGGAGCGGGCAACACACACTCGAAGGCGCTTCGATAGGTCCGAGGTTGCCAGAATCATGATTTCGAACCGGATAGGAACTCCGATGGCAGGATAGCAAATCATAGAATCTTATCTATCATGATCGTAGAAACGTAGATTTTATGAACTAAAATCGCAAAATTGGATGGGTTAGTTTGGATGGTAAAATCGTATAACAGAACCGCGATTCTCACAACCATGGATATGTCTATTGGCTAGCACACGCAAGCACCTTTTTCTTAGACAAGCTCTAGCAAAGTAGTCATATTTGCAGCCTCTATATCGACAGCGCGCTCCATATGAATTATGGAGGTCACCGAGGAAAATCGCAAAGTCAGAATCCTCATATTTGTGCCTCTGTAGTCATGGGACCCACTCATCAATGGGACATTTTTTTCCAACCTTCTTGCAATCCCATGTGAGGTGGGGGGCACCTAAAGTTTCCTTCCCACCACACAAACGAGACGTAACTTTCATATGGAGCATGCTCCAAAAGGTAGCCCCGAGACACCATATATGACATGGTAGATATGGAGGGCACTCCATAAAATATGACGATCCCTGACAAGAAGGAAACTTTGCCAGAGGGCTTTTTTGACCAAAGTTGCCATAATAGAGGTTATTATGGCGATCGGTCATATATAGCCACTCTCATAGAATTTCTCTTAAAAGCGCCACGTGAGTCTCTCACGTCCTATGACCGGTAGAAGTGGTAACCGACATGTTGGGATACACAAGTTTTCCCACTGCACAATGTGCTTCAGTTGTCTGTCACATGGTGGTGCTGGATTGTGGGTTATGTGGTCTACCCTTGAATTCATCTTATTTGTGGCACCGCTAACAATTGCATATTAAGCCTAGAGGGTAGGAACCTATTTATGGACTATATTTCTGCCACAAAAGTATGGATGACCTGAGTTATGTCATGGACCATGATTCAACACGACAGTTCTATGAGTCTAATATTATAGTCTCTAGCATACATGTGCGAGTTATGTGCATGATCACATTGCGTATATGAGATTAAGTTCCAATCCGAGCATGTGGGTCAACACCTTGCAGAACTAACCATGCAAAATGAACCCAACTCTTCCACCATGATAATAAACGTACATACATATTAATTTTACTAGAGTCAACCTCAAGTAATTCCTCTATTGTATTCTAGCACAGTTTTCCTCGACACCTCGAGTATTGCTTCCACAAATGAAATTACAGCTACATCGGCACCTCAGGTATTACTTTTCGAGTATAATTTTGCATTTGTTATTATGCATCATGTACATCAATAATATGAACATTCCAAATCGAGTTTAATAAATAATAACCATGTTGAATCAATGTTGGAAGTCACAAAAATACCCCACAAAGGATGCTAGTTTTCTAGTCTTTTTCGCATGATAGTTTACAAAATTATATAAGTTTGAAATTTCAAAATAATTTTGAAAGTTCAAAGTGTTTTAAAAGAAAAAAATGAAAGTCAAGATTTCTGAAATTTATTTTTGAAAGTACAAATTCGGAAAGTTAACGTTTTGAATTTCAAAGATCCGGAGCGGACACACCGTCCATGATCTACCTCGCATTGTTGTGGTCGTCCTCCTCTTGCACGCAGCTCGAACAAGTAACCGCTCGTGTACTCACGTCCATGTTGGTCATGCACTAGCTCGCATGTGTCGCTGCGCCATCAGAGAAAGTATCCCGCACCCAGTGTCGGAGCTAGCGGGGAATCAAAGGGGGGGGGCAAAGTGAAAATATGCACTTTTGAAGCGGCCAAATGACAACAATCTTCTTAATTTAAGCCTCTTATTTTTTTTCCTTCAGCAAATATGGTATGGCTGGGGTGGGGGGGGGGGTGGCGGCCCCCTCAACATTGCACATAGCTTCGCCACTGCCCGCACCAACGATGGCCACCAGACCATATCCCACGCCAATGTGACCACATACCGCATGCCACGCCATGAAAAAGCATGGCACCCACGTGTTTTGTCTCACGGCGTCCTACGGCGATGGGAAGGAGGGAGCAGGTGGGACGGGTGAGTTGCTAGGTTGGGGCGCCAAACCAATGCCTCTTTGATTCTCAAAATGCGGTGATAGAAAAAAAATCAAGGATTATAGTGACATGTCATCTCGAATCCCACCGAATTAGAAAACTAGGAGAATTCGGATAAAGTAGTGTTTGATACTTCCTTCATTCCTTTATACAAGGCTATTATGAAAAATACATGTCGCATCTATATAAGGCCACTAACAGTAATTGAGATAAAAATTTATGATGTTTTAATACTTGCATGCATGTAGTCATAATGACAGTATGCTACTTCATTCCCGTTCCTTTTTTTGCATGCATGCAAATGTATTAATGATCACGATTAACGTAAAAAAAAGTTGTCTTGCAAAGCAGTCATTAAATTTTATCTTGATACCTGTAATCTGAGTTTGTGGTCTTGTATAAGGAAATGGTGAAAGTACCAGCATAACGAATTCTAAGGAAAATTACTACGCATTTCAAACCCATGAATCGAGTAGCCAACAGAGAAAAAAATCCTATAAAATTCTTTGAATCAAAGCACTTGCCCTCTCGTATGCTTCGTCTAGTTACGTTCGTTGTCGTCACATGCCGACACTTCCGATCCGCATCTCCTTAAGCAAACAATGCCATTTTTGCAAGCGAAAAAGGGGAGGAATCATTTTTTTCCGGACGAGGACGAATGAGGTGGGACGTGGAGACCGGGACGCGCCCGCTGCCTTCCGAGGCCCGGCTCCTCTAGTCGGCAGCCACCTGCCGACCAACTCATGCAAGCACACGTAGCGCCCTGCCACGGCGATTCGTTAATCTGACCACCCCTCATTATGGGCTAGTCGGCAGTCACCTGCCCATCCACTCACGAGAGAACACGTCGTGCTTCGTCTATCCTCTAACGGCCTATAAATACTGCCTCGTGGAGCACCTGCTTCACACAACCACCTGCTCCAAGTAAACACTAAACAACAGCACTAGTAGATTTCCCAAGTGACAAGTTTGGTGCAGGATGGAGCACCAGGGACACGGCACCGGCGAGAAGAAGAGCATCATGAGCAAGATCAAGGCGAAGCTCTCCAGCAGCCACGGTGATCACCAGCAGGCCGCTGCCACCCACGGGCAGCAGGGACACACCACTACGGGGACGCATGGCACCCCGGCCACCGATGGTGCCTACGGGCAGCACGGACACACCGGAGCCACCGGCACGGGGATGCACGATGCCGACACCGGCGAGAAGAAGGGCGTCATGGAGAATATCAATGACAAGCTCCCTGGTGACCACGAGGACCACCAGCAGACTGGTGGCACCTACGGTCAACCGGGGCAGACTGCCGCGGCGACGCATGGCGCCTCAGTTACCGGCGGCACCTATGGCCAGCAGGGAAACACCGGTATGGAGACACATGGCGCCCCGGCCACCGATAGTGCCTCCAGGCAGCACGGACACACTGGGTCCACCGACACGGTGATTCACGGCACCGACACCAGCGAGAAGAAGGACGTCGACAAGCTCCCTGGTGGCCATGGGGACCACCAGCAGACTGGTGGCACCTACGGGCAGAAGGGACACACGGCCGCGGAACCGCATGGCGCCTCAGCAACCGGCGACACCTATGGCCAGGAGGGAAACACCAGTACGGGGACACATGGCGCCCCTGCCACCAATGGTGGCTACGGGAAGCACGGACACACCAGGACCACCGGGACGGGGATGCACGGCGTCGAGACGGGTGAGAAGAAGGGTGACGTGGAGGACATTGATGACAAACTCCTTGGTGGCCATGGGGACCACCAGCAAACTGCTGGCACCTACGGCCATCAGGGACACATCGCTACGGTGACGCATGGCACCTCAGCCATCGATGACACGTATGGGCAGCAGGGAAACACCGGTACGGGGACACATGCCGTACCGGCCACCGATGGTGCCTATGGGCAGCACCGACACACCGGGGCCACCGGCACGGGGATGCACGGCACCAACACGGGCGAGAAGAAGGACGTCATGGAGAACATCAATGACAAGCTCCCTGCTAGCCATGGGAACCACCAGCAGACAGGTGGCACCTACGGGCAGCAGGGACACACCGATGTGGCGACGCATGGCCCCACAGCCACCAGTGGCACCTATGGGCAGCAAGAAAATACTGGTACGGGGACACATGGCGCCCCTGCCATCCATGGTGCCTACGGGCAGCACGGACACACCGGGGCCATTGGGGCGGGGCTGCATGGCGCCGACACGGGAGAGAAGAAGGGCGTCAAGGAGAACATCAATGACAAGCTCCCTGGTGGCCACGGGGACCACCAACAGACTGGTGGCACCTACGGGCAGCAGGGACACACCGATGCGGCGACGCATGGCGCATTAGCCACTGGCAACACCACTGTGCAGCAAGGAATCATCGGTACGGGGACACATGGCGCCCCGGCCACCGATGGTGCCTACGGGCAGCACGGACACACCGGAGCCACTGGCACGAGGATGCACGGCATCGACACCGGCGAGAAGAAGGGCATCATGAAGAACATCAACGACAAGCTGCCTAGCGGCGACAAAGACCACCAGCACACCAGTGGCACTTACGGTCAGCAGGCACAAACCGGCACGGCGATGCATGGCGCCTCAGCCACGGGCGACACCTATGGCGAGCAGGGACACACCGAAATGACCGGCTGGGGGACGCACGGCAACAACGAGAAAAAGGGCGTCATGGAGGACATCAAGGCCAAGCTCCCCGGTGGCGACGATGATCGCCAGCAAACCGGTGACACCTATGGGCAGCAGCGACACACCGACACTGCAACACATGGCACCCTTGCCACCGGCGACACCTACGGGCAGCAGGGACACACCGGGATAACCGACACGGGGACATATGGCACCGGCGAGAAGAAGGGCGCCATGGAGAACATCAAGGAGAAGCTCCCTGGTGGCCATGGTGACCACCAACAGACTGGTGGCACCTACGGGAGCCAGGAAGACACCGAAATGACTGGAATCGGGATGCATAGCACCACGGCCACAGACGGCATAGATGGTCAGCAGGGACACACCGGAATGACCGGCAGAGTGTCACACGACACCGACGAGAGGAAGGGTGTCATGGAGAACCTCAAGGAGAAGCTCCCCGACGGCCATGACGACCACCCGCAGACTGTTCGCACCGACGAGCGCCACGCCGGCACGGGGACGCATGACACCCCGGCCACCGACGGCACCTATGGGCAGCACGGACACACTGGAGTGACCGACACAAAGGCGTACGGCTCTGGCGGCACAGGCGAGAAGAAGAGCATCATGGAGAACACCAATCAGAAGCTCCCCGGGGGCCAGAATGACCGCCAGCAGACCGGTGACACCTACGGGCAGCAAGGACACACCGACACAGCGACGCATGGCACCCCGTCCACCGGCGGCACCTACGGGCAGCACGGACACACCGGAGTGACCGATAAGGGAACACAGGGCACCGACGGCATCGACAAGAAGAAGGATGCCATGGAGAACATCAAGGAGAAGCTCCCCGTTGGCCACGATGACCACCAGCATACTGCTGGCACCTACGGGCAGGATGGACACACTGGAATGACCGGCACGGAGATGCATGGCACCACGGCCACCGACGGTGGGCAGCAAGGACACAACGTAACAACTGGTACTGGGACACACGGCACCGACGGGGCCGGTGAGAAGAAGAGCCTCATGGACAAGATCATGGAGAAGCTGCCTGGACTGAACTAAGCCCGGTCTGCCTACGGCCGCTACCTTTGCAGAATAATACTCCACCGCATATAAATTGATTGAGTCTGGTTCAGAGAAGCGAATGTATCTTGGTTTAAGTTTTCATGGACAACATGTGTTCACAGTTTTTTTTTTAACATTGTCGTGCAAATTTCCTTCTGCTTTAACCCATGTATGTATGCTATGATGCCTGCCAGATCATGACGGCGCACGTTGCTGCGCCCGTCCATTTTTTCAATAGGATGGTTGGAACTCATAAAAATATATGGATATATATTTCACAATTGTTTGCTGTTAAAGTATTATCATACATGATTTATCATCAACCTGTGTTGTTGTTTTTTCGCTGGAAACCTGTGCTGTTTATTATTAGCAATTTGAATGAAAACAATGCAACCAATGCTCTGGCCTTCATAGTATTTGATTTTGTAAAGTGTGAGAAAAAGCAACAGTGTTTGAATTACCTAACACGATTTGCTGCATAGATAACACAAGCACCAGCACAAATGAGTGAAATGACCAATTACTTGGTGTGTATCACATATGAGTATAGACTTCAAGGAGGAACAATTTTACTAATATATGAACAAACACAATCTGTTCTAAATGTGCAAACAATGAAGAGAGGTAATCCATGTCAACATCACAACACTGGTTGATGTAATAAAATAGACATGTCATAATTTAGCGACCAAGGTGATGTTTCCCAAAACTTTCTGTCGAACCAAATCAGGCTACAATTGCACAATATGGTTATCACGATGGAATAAATGGCACAAACTTGCAGCAGGCATACTATGCATATCACATTTAGGTATATTATGTATTTCTCTTTTCTTAGAGCATCTCTAGCCGTTCGGCCCTAGAACGCCGAAAAAGCGCCGCCTGGGGCCGAACCGACGTTAATTTTGGCGTGGGGGCGAACGTGTTCCCAGCCGCCGCCCCCAGATCGCCCCCAAATCGGCCAAACACGACACAAAATTCGTCCAAACTCGGTGATTCATTCAAATTTGTACAAAAAAAAACATGATTTAAAACTACATAAAAACGACAACTAGGCCTAGCACTACTACGCCGTTGCCGCCGCCCGCCTTCCACATGCCGAGGAAACTGTAGAACCGGGTGTAGTCGCCGCCGCCGTTGTCGTCGTCGTCGTCATCATCGCCGCTGCCCTGCGTCCCGCCGCCGCCGCCGTCCCTGCTGCACCCCTGACCAGGGTCGCCGACGCGCGGGGGGTTGGACGGCCCGGGTGCCTCCTCGTCACCGCTGTCGAGGATGACGACGCCGCCCTCCTCGCGTCCGCGGTGCCGAGCGGCGATCTTGTCGAAGGCGCGCGCTGGCGCTCCATCTGCTCACGGACGTAGTCGTCCCTCGCCCACTTGAGAGCCGTCTCGTCGTCGGCGGCCATGTCTGCGTGCCCCTTCTTGACGGGGAGCAATCTTGGCTCGGTCTTCGGCCTGACGAGGCAGTAGGAAGAAGGAGAGGGGCGGCCACACTCGTTGATGACGAGGGCGCCGCCGCGGGTGCGGCACCCAAGCGGCGTCTCCTGCGGCTACGGCTTGACGGGGCGGAGCGCCGACAAATTGGAGGAAAGAGAGCCCGATCCCCGACGACGAAGAGGTCGCCGTCTCCATTCGTCGCGGCATCCAGGAACGACCGCGGCGGCGAGAGAAGGACGGGGGTGCCGGGTACTCCAGGCGTGGCATGTTGCCGGCCTCGATGTGGTCGAGGACGGCTTCGAGGGTGCAGCCGAGCACGCCCCACCATTCGCGCCACCCGTCGGAGTTGAGGCGGCCGCGGGGCAGGACGCCGTTTGTGGAGGCGACCTGGTCGGCGTGGCGGCGGTCGAAGTACATCGTCCACAGCATGTGGCCGTCGGAGGCGTACGTCGGCTCGTTCCGCTTCTCCTCCGACAGTGACGAGCTGATGCGCGCTATCTCGGCGCGCCGTTCTACACCAATGGGCGCCGGGGGCACCGGGACGCCACCGGCGCTTAGCCTGCACGAGCTCGGCACCCGCATGTCCGGGGGCACCGGGTAGTCGGCCTCGTAGAGGAGGCGCGCCTCGTCCTCGTGCAGATGGCGTCGGCCGAAGCCGTCCGCTGCCGCGGCGTCACCTAGGTAACGCTCGACCATTGCTCGTCGGCGGGGAAGAGTGGGGGAGAGGGGCTTCGGTGGCGAGAGGGGGCGAGAGGGGCTCGGTAGCGAGTTGTGGCGAGAGGGGCGTCAGTTACGAGTTGTGGCGTTCACCGGCGGGGAGGTCGGCTTCTATAGCCGAGGATGGGCGGTGAGAGGCTGCCCACCGGGTACCACGTGGCGGGAGCGGGCGGTTCGCGCGTCCCCCGCGGCTTCACTGGGCCGCCCGTGAGGCATCAACGGAAGGCTGACCGGCGCGGCAGCACGGCAGCCTTGACATTGATTCCCGCGGGAACCGGGGCGATGAGGACGACGAAGGCGGCGAGTCGCTAACTCAGCGGGCCCATTCCCGTTCGCGCGAAAATATGTTTCCCCGGCGCCCCCAGGTGCCCCGCAGCATGCCGGGTTCGGACTGGGTCCGCCGACGCCAAAATCGGCCCGAGCCGGCAAAAATTGGACTTATGGGGGCACGACTGGGCCGAATATTCGGCACCGGCGACAAAAAAAGGGGCCTATTGGAGGCGCGGCTGGAGATGCTCTTACCTTTAGAAACATCAATGAATATGGAGATTCATCTCCTAGCTGTAGCACTTCAAAATATTGTTGGTGGTACACTTAAAGGACCATCATATATAATATAAAATAATTCTCTAATGTCCTTGCCTATGCTTCTTTCATGAACTGTTCATATGCTATCATAGCCTAAGTCAACTACTTAATGGTGTATGCATCTTTGTCACTTTTTTGGGCATAATTATTTTCAGAACAATTTGTCTAATTCACATCTAGATGTTTTCTAAGGATGTCACATCTAACCTCCCACAAATAAGGCAGCAACAAAGAACAAAAAAAAACTGAGACAAAAAAAATAGACCACAAACATAGTGAAGATCAGGTTAGATGTGACATAACTCTTTTCAGAAATTTAGATGTGTCCTAGACAGACTCTTTTCAGAAATTTGATGCTCGTCCAATCACAAAGAATGAAAACTCCCATTTATTCCACAACAAGCGCGTGCAATATACATATCAACAAAGACCAATAGCTCGTAAAACAAAACATACGGTGATTTTGCAGATTACATGCCGAAGAATTAGGAATTTATGTCACAATAGGGAGTGCAAACAAACCATACAGAAAATGTGATTCCAAATTGCATTATGCAGAATTGCAGAGCACATTATACCTTCATCTAACATTGTGGCCTTGACGATTTACAAAATCTAATATGCCTGATTGGACACCAAATTCCAAATGTCCTTGATGTGAAGACATCCCTAATGACATAGTTCTATACCCTGCACTCTAAACTGCAACAGACTGAGCATATTTTTTGGAAGGAACAAAGATAAATAAATACAGGGAATAAACAAAGCTAACCTCCCAGGAGCCATGTACAAACTTAGGGGAGAGCGGGTGCAGCTAATCAAACCACACCTCTGTTTGTCATTGAAGCCCATGCGAGATTAAAGAAATAGATCCCGAGGCTACAAATGCCTATTAGAGTTGGACGATAGAAATCTGATTCACACTGATTGCATCGTTACACAAGAGTACAAGATATACACGAGTCAGCCCGTGGGAAGCGGCACGCAGGCCTGGGCTCTCGGTTAGATCCTAAAATCTAGGAAGGTTACATACAAACGTGTATACAAGTGTACAGGAGTTACATGACATATTAACACCCCCCCTCAGCTGGAACGCCATTAGGCTGGACGTTCAAGCTGCTACGGAACTCATGAAACACATGGGATGGCAGACCCTTGGTGAATACATCAGCGTACTGGGAGCTGGATGGCACGTGCAAAACGCGAGCTTCACCGAGCGCCACGCGGTCACGGACGAAGTGCAAGTCAATCTCGATGTGCTTCGTACGCTGGTGTTGCACCGGGTTGGAAGCGATGTATGTAGCACTGACATTGTCACAATATACAATCGTAGCCTGAGAGGGCGGGCGACGTAACTCATGAAGGAGCTGCCGTAACCAACAGGACTCTGCCACACAATTTGCGACACCGCGGTACTCAGCCTCGGCACTGGAACGGGACACCGTGGGTTGCCGTTTCGACGACCACGAGAGAAGGTTCTGCCCAAGAAAAACACAGAACCCAGAGGTAGATTTACGGGTGACGGGGCAACCGGCCCAATCGGCATCCGTATATGCAATGAGATCATGAGAAGAGGAGCGATAAAACTGTAAGCCAAAGTGTGTGGTGCCGCGGATGTTGCGTAAGATGCGTTTGATGAGCTGCATGTGGGAGTCGCGTGGTGCATGCATAAAGAGGCAAACTTGTTGGACGGCGTATGAGATGTCGGGGCGAGTGAGTGTGAGATACTGTAAAGCACCGGCGAGACTACGATACAGCGTGGGATTGGCCAAGGGAAGGCCATCGGCGGCGGACAGTTTAGACGTGGTGTCAATGGGTGTGGAAACAGGCTTACAGTTTAGCATATGAGCGCGGTCGAGGATCTCTAGTGCATATTGTTGTTGGCAGAGAAAGAGGCCCGAATGGTTGGTGGTAACATTGATGCCAAGAAAGTGGTGGAGGTCGCCGAGGTCGGTCATGGAGACTTCTTGCTTAAGATAATGGATGACATGGCGAAGGGTGTGTGGGGAGCTGGCGGTGAGGATGATGTCATCTACGTACACAAGCAAATATGCGATGGAAGTGCCGTGATGTAGAATGAACAGTGAGGAGTCACTCTTGGATGCAAGAAAACCTAGTGACAAAAGGAAAGACCGAAAGCGATGGAACCATGTGCTAGGGGTTTGTTTCAAGCCATAAAGAGACTTACGAAGGAGACACACATGGTCCGGACGAGACGAGTCCACAAAGCCAGCCGGTTGTGCACAATAGACCGTCTCCTTGAGGTCCCCATGGAGGAAGGCATTTTTGACGTCAAGTTGGTGGATGGGCCACGAGCTCGTCGTAGCAATGCTGATGACAGCGCGGATGGTAGCCGGTTTGACCACCGGACTAAACGCCTTGTCATAGTCGACACCTTCCTTTTGAGTGAAACCACGAACAACCCAGCGCGCCTTATACCGTGCCAATGTACCATCATTGTTGAACTTGTGGCGGAAGATCCACTTGCCAGTCACCACATTCACACCTGTAGGCTTAGGAACCAAAGACCAAGTCGAATTAGCGGTTAAAGCATCAAATTCATCACGCATTGCTTGTTGCCAATGTGGGTCTTGGAGAGCCGAGCGATATGTGGGAGGGATAGGAGATATGGTGGAACTCGGCTGGGCAGAGAGGAAAAGACGTTTGGGAATGCAAAATCCGGATTTGGCACGTGTTTTCATTTTATGGGAGTTGTGTGGGGGCTTGATTGGCTGGGCGCGGGCAGGAAGACGCGGCCGAACGGGAGTGGAAGGCGCGGAATCGGAGGAAGATGGCGTGGGGTCCCGGCCAGAGCGGGAAGGCGCGGGACCCGAGGAGGATCTGGGGGCAGGGTCGGGGGGTGCGTGATCCGAGAAGGAAGGGGTGGCAGGCGGATCGCCCGAGGACGCGCGTGGGGCAGGCGATGCATGCGAGGCGGATTCGGTGGGCCGGTGCGAGCTGGTGGAGGCGGGGCTCGTGGGTGGGGTGGTGGGGTTGTTGGACGGCTGGCGAGGCGAGATAGGGTTGCATGGAGGTGTCCCATCGGATTGGGTAGGTGAGATGGGGAACGAGGAATCAGCGGGGTTGGCGACCGAATCTGGAAGCTGAAGGAGGCGGGATCGCGCCGGATTTTCTGTGGGGAGGCGTGGAGAGGCCGAGGGTGCGGGGGGCTCGTAGGGAAAAATTCTTTCGTCAAAGACGACGTGACGTGAAACTATAACACGACGAGTTGTGAGATCGTAGCAGCGGTACCCCTTATGCTCGAGGGGATAGCCCAGAAAAACGCAGCGAGTGGAGCGTGGGGAGAGTTTGTGGTCGGTGGTGGCATATAAATTAGGAAAACAAAGGCAGCCAAACACGCGGAGATGGTCGTATGTAGGATGAACGCCATGAAGCATGTAGTATGGGGTGTAGTTTTGAATGGCACGAGAGGGTCTCCGGTTGAGAAGGTAGGTGGCGGTATGAAGTGCTTCGACCCAAAACGGCGGGGTAAGATTGGCTTGGACAAGGAGAGTGCGCACAATGTCGTTGGTGGTCCGAAGAAGGCGCTTGGCTTTTCCGTTTTGGGGGGAAGTGTGGGGGCACGAGAAACGATAGACAATGCCATTCGCAGAGAAGAAAGTGCGTAGGGAGGAGTTGATGAATTTGCCGCCATTATCGCATTGCAATGCCTTGATGATTATGTTGTATTGGGTACGAACAAACGAGAAGAAGCGTTATAGGGTGGTGGAGGTGTCGGATTTGTGGCGTAGAGGAAATGTCCACGAGAAGTGGGAGTAATCTTCAAGCACAACCAAATAATACTGATAGCCAGAAAAACTGACCACTGAAGAGGTCCACAAATCACAATGTATTAATTCAAATGGTGCAAAGGTGCGACTACTAGAGGAAGGAAAGGAAAGGTGCGGTTGTTTTCCTAATTGACAAGCGGTACATGGAGAGTGTGCACGTTTATTACAAGGAGCGAGAAAATCAGTAGCCACTAATGAAGACAAAGTTTGTGGACTAGGGTGGCCGAGGCGACGATGCCACACATCGCCGGAGGAGACAGTGGTGGAGAGAGCAGCACGCCAAGCCTGGTTATTGCCATAAAATGGATAGAGGTCGCCGGTACTAGCGGAGATCATGATGACTTTCCTGGTGCGAAGGTCCTTCACAAGAAAACCGAATGGGTAAAATTCTATAGAGCAAGAATTGTCTTTAGTAAATTGACGAACAAAAATAAGACTAGTAACAACAGTGGAAGAGAATAAAACATCACGTAGATGGAAGTTGTGGGGAGGGTGAGAGGTGGAGCCGGTGGCCTGAATAGGGAGATGAGTACCATTGCCAACAACAATACTAGATAAATGACGCTTTAAACGAGAATTCAAGAAGGTGAGGTTACCAGGGTTGCCTGTGACGTGGGAGGAAGCGCCGCTGTCGAGGTACCACTCATGGGAGGGGGCACCAGTGTTGGGGAAGCCTTGAGAGCTGTAGGCGGCTTGCAGCATGGCAAGGTGATCCCATGATGGCTGCTGTGGGGGGATCGGCGCAGGGTAGGCGGGGAGCTGCATCGGGTAGGCATGCGCGTGGGATCCCGAGCGAGGACCTAGCACACCGGCGCTGTTGGGCGGGATCCAACCAGGACGCGAACCGGGCAGTGCCATGCCGTAGGGGGCGAAGAACCCCATGTACGGGCTGAACTGGGGCGCGTAGGGGTTGGTGTTGCCGCCGCGCCCGCCTTGGTCGCCGCGCCCGCGGCCACGGCCGCGCCCACGATCTGCACCGTCCTGACGCGAACCGGAGCCCCGTCCTGGCTGTGGGCCGCCGCGATCTGGACCGCGCTCCGAGAAGCGGTCGCCGCGGTCACCCTGCCGTGCGCCAGATGGAGCGGCCTGACCAGAGGAACCCGTGGGAGGGGTAGCGCTACCATGGATAGCGAGCAGCATGGCGCTCTCATCAGCAGAACGCTGGGCTTGATTCTCCTCGGCGAGCTTGAGGTGGGAGAACACCGTCTCGAAGGGCGGTAGGGGCACCGTGTCCCCCAAGACCACACGGATGGTGTCGAGGCGCTTGTCAATGCCATGGAGGAATTGGGTGGTGAGGTCCACCTCAGTGACGGCGTGGTCAATGTCGGCGAGCCCGGCGGTGAGGAGCTTCATGCGACGAGCGTACTCGGCGACGGAGAGATCCCCTTGCTTGAGGTTGCGGTACTGCCGGTTGAGCATCATGTACCGAGCAGCCCGATTGGCGAGGAAGTAGTCGTGGATCCGAGACCAGAGCTCGTATGCGGAGGTGGCGCCGACGACGTGATCAACAATGGGGTCAGCGAGGGTGGCATAGATCCAAAGGACAAGGTGGGCGTCCATCTCACGGGTGGCAGCATCGGCGTTGGGTGGCAGAGGGTGCTCGATGAAGTGGGTGACGCCGTACCGGATCAGGACCATGAGGAAGAATGACTTCCACTTATGGTAGTTGTGGTCATCTGGATTGAGAAGGAATTTGATGTGGTTTTGGATGCTGTCACGAAAGATTGGGTGTTGGGAGGAGGTGGCGGAGGGAGACGGCAGTGGTGCAGTGAAGAAGAGAGGGGCGAACTGGGAGGAGGTGGGGGCCGAGGTGCCGCCGAAGATGAACGGCGAGGAGGCAGGGGAGGTGCCGCCTGAGTCGGAGAGGGAACCCGGCGAGGTCGCAGCGCTAGAGGCCGAGGACGTGGCGGCGAGAGTGGCCGCGGAGGAGGAGGAGTCGACGGCCATGGCGAGAACCTGTAGTGTGATACCAAGTTGGACGATAGAAATCTGATTCACACTGACTGCATCATTACACAAGAGTACAAGATATACACGAGTCAGCCCGTGGGAAGCGGCACGCAGGCCTGGGCTCTCGGTTAGATCCTAAAATCTAGAAAGGTTACATACAAACGTGTATACAAGTGTACAGGAGTTACATGACATATTAACAATTAGTGCAGATCCGACGACCGAAAACATGGACTGCGTGTTGGAAGAGTCACCACAGCTCCCGCCTTTGCTTGGACCCATGCCCATCAGGGTGGCGATCTTATCAACACTAATGTTATAAATGGTACGCAGATCTTAGTCATCATACATGACTAACCGATACCAAATTGGAAGAAAGTTGACTGAATTACCATGTCCACTTCGTCCATGGCCGAAGGAGCATACACACGTCAAGAACACTAAGCTTCATTCCTTGGCTTGGACTATGTGCCTCTTTTGCTTAGAAATTGGATGTACGGGTAGATAGAAATGGTGATACAACAAGGAACCCTCACAATTACATGAACTGAAAATCAAATATCCACATTAGAGTCACCATATATGAAACTGAATCTGCACGACACAAAAAATAGTTGCTTAATTAGTATTGTGAATTAGAAACTCAACCACAATACCTTGTACCAAAAAATCTTACATTTGAGATGAATGGGGAAGGGAAACGTGGATGCTTACTGATCATCGGGCAATGGACATATAGCGAACATAACGACTGCAAAAATTAGTACAACCAGAGGGACAATCCTAATGCTTAGTCGTCGGGGGTTTGGGAGACATATGCCAAAGGATGGCTTATATATCATGGTAGGAGCTAGTAAGATGTCGCCGGTGCCTGGAAACGGGATAAGGCGTAGACACAAACGCCGGCGCACTTTACCCAGGTTTGGGGCTCTCCTAGGAGATAACACCCCTACTCCTGCTCTGCGGGGTCTCCGCATGATCACTCGAGCAACAATGGTGGCTACAAGCTTGCTCCTTGAGCTGTTGCTCTAGAGGGGGAAGAAGAACAAGGCTTGCCCTAGCTTCCTCTCTCTATGTGTATGTATGGGTGGACTAAGGTCTCAACCCTTTGCATGGGTGTTCTGAGGGTTTATATAGGCCTACCCCCAGGGGTACAATGGTAATCTGGCCGGGCGTAGGATCTGGCTGTCAGTTTCTACGGTCGCCGGCTTGTTCGCCGGCCGCTGGGGCCCGCCGCCTGGTGGGTCCCGCTGGCTGTCTCGCACTTGGCCGACAGGCCGCGCCCGCCGCTGGCGGGTCCTGCCGACTGCTTAGTACTGTGGCAATGCCACTGATGATGTGTGCTTTGTCGGGGAAGGCATGGCTACAATGCCGCCGCCTGGCGGGCACTCACTGTAGCCACTCCCCGTCTCTTCTAATTAATGGCGCACAAGCTTCGAGGGAGGGGGAGGGCCGCCTGCTGGGAGTCGCCCCCCCCCCCCCCCCGCGCCGACTGGTTTGGGCTCGCCGCCTTCTGGCTTCTCACGGACAGGTAGGGCCCGCCGCCTGCGGACCGTACCGACAGCCCGTAGTGGGAGCATGGTCTTCTCTGCCATGGGTGAGGTCATGGGCTGCGTGGCAACAGTGTCGCGCCGGGCGAGGGACGTCCGCCCGGTATGCTGCACTGTAGCCACGCTCTGCCCGAGATTCGGGGGTGGCATGCTGCATTGTAGCCACGCCCCGTCTTCCGGTCGCACTTCCTCCAGGGCTTCGGCATGCCGGCAAGCGGCTTCTTCCGTTCCTTTCTCCAATTCTATCACCTCCAGCCGCACCACCTCACACCGAACACAGTGGTTCTGCTGTCCGCATTCGTTACCCTCTGCGAGGGTTACCTTGGCGTTCTCCCCACCCTCGAGCTCTGAGGGGAGTTCTTCTACACCAAGCTCGGCACCGCCATCAAGGGGGAGGCGGCCCAGTGCGGAGCCTTCATCGCGGTGCAACGTCCGAGCTCCGGGAACAGCTTCCCGTCCATCAGCTTGACGCAGTCGGTCAAGGTGTGGCAAAAATCTTACTTCTATGTCAAGAACGTCCACCCGACGGGCAACTTCGTGAACCTGCCGGCTTATACAGCCGGCCCGCCGGCTGAACCTTGCACCAACTGGACTTTCAAGCCGAGGACGCTGTCGGCCGCCTCCAACGCCGTTGTCGCTCGGCTCAAGGAGATGACGGAGTCGGAGGGCCTCAAGGGGTCGGACTTGCTGACCGCCTTCGTGGTGCGCCGGGTGCTCCCTCTTCAAGGCCGGCCTCATCTGATCATCCGGATGAGAGGGCATCAAGACCCGTGCCGGATGTGCACCAAGGAGATGCCGGACATGGAAGTGGCCTGGCTGGTGAACTATATTTCGAACTACAAGCTCCCAGAAGCAGAGTGGCAGTTCGGCAAGCGACCCTACTCCCGCGCAGACCCGCCGCCCGCGGTGAGTCCTCAATTCTTTTCTCTTTGTCTGCCGGGTTCTGCTTTGCCACCTGATCAGTCGGTCACGATGCAGATCTTCACAACCCAGCTGGCAGCCGATGCCCTGGAATAGGGTCAGGAGTACCTGTCGGACCGGTCAGTGAGTGACGCGGACGATCCCGACTTGGGGGCGGCCGCCCTGGAAGAAGACGACGCCACAGGTGGCGGTGGCGGAGCAGGCGACTCGGGAGGAGGCGGCGTCGAGGACTAGCCCGACGACTATGAGGAGGAGGCCCCGCCGCCCGCGGGGAGTCGATAGGGCGGGTGCGAGCTCCTCAGCGGTGCCGACCGCGCCAGGCGACGCGCCGAGCTGGCCCGCCGCTGTTCGGCAGCCGGCCGAAAAAGCCCAGGAACTCGGCCGTTGCGACCAGGCGGCCCAGTTCCAGAGGGCCCCGAAGCAGCCGCCCACGGTGTCTTCATAAGTGTTTGCTATCCCTTTGCGCTTTCTTTTTCTTCTTTCTTGCAAACTCCTTCTGAGTTTCTTCTTATCTTGCTTTGAATACGGCCCCGCTCTCTCTCGAGCGGTCTGACTCTGTGTCCGTGATCAGGACGGCGGAGGGCTCCTCCAGCACCCGCCACGTAGACACGCGCGCCGAGCTTCATGCGGAGACAGAGCGGAACGCCCGGGAGGCGCGCGAGGAGCGGGAGAAGGCGGAGAAGGAAAAGGCAGAGCGGGAGAAGGCGTACGCGGCCAAGGCGGCGCAGGAGGAGGCCGACGCAGCGGCCAAGGCGCAGGAGATCGCTGCCGCCAAAGCGCAATCAGAAGAGTCCGTGTGTGGCCGGGCTCCGCAACTCGTCCTCCCACTGCACTCCGCGCCACCGGTGCCAGAGACACAGGCGCCGACTGGAAGAGCCGGCGACGACCAGCCGGTCATGGAGAGGGGAGGGGGCGACCCCGTCATCATGGAGGCAGAAGCGACCCCGCCCATCCCGACCGTCGATGCTCAGACCAGTCGGCCTGAGGCGCCGCAAGTGCCACCAATCGGTGGCGAGCTGGTGGCGGGGGCGACCCCGGCGGTGCGTACTACGGCGCGCCATCGCGCGGAGAAGGCGGTTTCAGCACCACGGCCGCAGGAGGTCAGGGCCGCGAGTTCGTCAACCCCTAACGCAGAGGCGAGCAGCCGCGCCCCGCCGGAGTGGACGCCTGGGGGCGGCATGGCCGTCTTGAACACGGCTGCATAGGACGTCCGGGCCCTTCTCCAAGCCCAAGGTGCCACCCTTCAGGAGTACACGAAGGCGTTTGTGGCGACGCGAACTGCCGTCCGGGTATGCCCCTTGTTTTTGCTTTTGATCTTTGTAATCTTCCGTGGGGGCGCGACAGCGCACCCACTGGGTGTAGCCCCCGAGTTCCGGGCCGGCTGCTGGGCAGGCGGCTCGGAACTTATAGGTAAGGTCCGGGTGCTAACTTGTTTTTCTTCTTGTTTTCTTCGTTGCAGGATTACCACAACATCTGTGCGGCCGCCTTCAACTCCCATATCCAAGAGCTGGCCAAGCGGAACACTGACTTGGTTGAGAGCCGGAGTAAGCACTCCATCTTCTTTCTCTCGCGGGGGCGCGTCAGCGCACCTGCTGGGTGTAGTCCCCGAGATTCGGGCCGACTGCTGAGCAACCGGGCCGGATCTTCCGGCAACCACTCTTCTTTTTGTTGATTGTTGACTTGTCTTTTCTTTCTTGTCTTTGTAGGAGCCAACGCCGCCTTGCAGCAGCAGCTGGGCGAGGCCCAAACCGTGCTGCGTGCTAAGGAGGAGGAGTGTCGCAAGGCGGCCGGAGAGCGCGACCGTCTGGCTGACCAGGCGGATCAACACAAGGCGGCCCTCCAGGCAGCGAAGGACGGCGAGGCCAACCTCCTGGCCGAGTTCGAGACTGAGTGTTCGAGCTGGGCCGACAAGGAGAAGGCACTGAGCGACGGCTATGGCGATATTGAGGACATGATCGATGGTGAGTTGGCTCTTCCTTTTGAACAGCCGCCGATTGCTGCAGAAGTCGGCTTCTCGCTTCTAATATTTTCTTCTCGTGCAGAGTTCTTCCCTGGCTTCGCCGTTGCCGCCGGTCAGTGAAAGTGCAACTATCCCTGGGTGGTTTTGGTAATTACTAACAACATATAGCTCATTGAGCTAATGCTATCTCAAGATAAATATTTCAGGAAAGCTCAATGATTGGCATGGCATGGATTAGGAATGTGGACCCCTCAAAATGCTACACATGTTGGCTCAAGCTCAAGACTCTATATTTTACTTTTAGTGATCCAAGATCACATTGAGTCCATAGGAAAAGCCAATACTATTAAAAGGGGATGAGGTGTTGCTTAATGAGGTTCTTGCTCAAAATGCTTAGTGATATGCTCCAAAATCCTCAACCACTTTCTCATATCCACGTATGTCCCAAACCAAAAGTCAAACTCGGCCCTACCGAATCTTTCTATCCGGCGCCACCGAGTTCTGCTGACATAGCCATTGCCAAAAACCCTAGTCACTTCAGTCTCACCGATAGGGATCTCGGTCTCACCGAGATGGGATTGCAAACTCTCTGTTTCCCTTCGTAACGTTTCGGTCTAACCGAGATGAGTGATCGGTCCCACTGAATTCGCAATGCAAACTCTCTGTTTCCCCTTCGTAATGTTTCAGTCCAATCGAAATCAGCGAATCGGTCCAACCGAGTTTGCCTGACCAACTCTCTGTTTGCTTATTACCAAAATCGGTACTACCGAGTTTGTGTAATCGGTCTCACCGAGATTACGTTATACCCTAACCCTAATGAAATCGGTCTCACCGAGTTGACATGTTGGTCACACCGAAAATCCTAATGTTCACATTTTGAACTGAATCGGTCTGACCGTCATTCGGTCCCACTGAGTTTGGTAAATTCTGTGTAACTGTTAGATTTTGTGTGGAGGCTATATATACCCCTCCACCCACTCTTCATTCATGGAGAGAGTCATCAGAACATGCCTACACTTCCATCATACATTTTCTGAGAGAGAACCACCTACACTTGTGTTGAGCTCAAGATATTCCATTCCAACTGTTGGGGAATGTAGTAATTTCAAAAAAAATTCCTACGCACACACAGGATCATGGTGATGCATAGGAACGAGAGGGGCGAGTGTTGTCTACGTACCCTTGTAGACCGAAAGCGGAAGCGTTAGCACAACGCGGTTGATGTAGTCGTACGTCTTCACGATCCGACCGATCCAAGTACCGAATGTATGGCACCTCCGAGTTCAGCACACGTTCAGCTCGATGACGTCCCGCGAACTCCGATCCAGCAGAGCTTCACGGGAGAGTTCCGTCAGCACGATGGTGTGATGACGGTGATGATGTTGCTACCTACGCAGGGCTTCGCCTAAGCACCGCTACGGTATGATCGAAGTGGAATATGGTGGAGGGGGGCACTGCACACGGCTAAGAGATCAAGAGACCAATTGTTGTGTCTATGGGGTGCCCCCTGGCCATGTATATAAAGGAGTGGAGGAGGGGGAGAGGGCCGGCCCCTATGGCGCGCCCTGGAGGAGTCCTACTCCCATCGGGAGTAGGATTCCTCCCCTTCCAAGTAGTAGGAGTAGGAGACAAGGAAGGGGAAGAGGGAAGAGAAGGAAGGAGGGGGCGCCGCCCCTCACCCTAGTCCAATTCGGACTAGTCATTGGGGGGGGCGCGCGGCCTGCCTCTCTCTCTCCCCTAAAGCCCAATAAGGCCCATATACTTCTTCCCCGTATTCCCGTAACTCCCCGGTACTCCGAAAAATACCCGAACCACTCGGAACGTTTCCGATGTCCAAATATAGTCGTCCAATATATCGATCTTTACATCTCGACCATTTCAAGACTCCTCGTCATGTCCCCGATCTCATCCGGGACTCTGAACTACCTTCGGTACATAAAATCACATAAAATCATAATACAAATCGTCACCAAACGTTAAGCGTGCGGACCCTACGGGTTCGAGAACTATGTAGACATGACCGAGACACGTCTCTGGTCAATAACCAATAACGGAACCTGGATGCTCATATTGGCTCCCACATATTCTCCGAAGATCTTTATCGGTCAAACCGCATAACAACATACGTTTTTCCCTTTGTCATCGGTATGTTACTTGCCCGAGATTCGTTCGTCGCTATCTCAATACCTAGTTCAATCTCATTACCGGCAAGTCTCTTTACTTGTTCCGTAATGCAACGTCCCGCAACTAACTCATTAGTCACATTGCTTGCAAGGCTTATAGTGATGTGAATTACCGAGAGGGCCCAGAGATACCTCTCCGACAATCGGAGTGACAAATCCTAATCTCGAAATACGCCAACTCAACAAGTACCTTCGGAGACACCCGTGGAGCACCTTTATAATCACCCAGTTACGTTGTGACATTTGGTAGCACACAAAGTGTTCGTTCGGTAAACGGGAGTTGCATAATCTCATAGTCATAGAAACATGTATAAGTCATGAAGAAAGCAATAGCAGCATACTAAACGATCAAGTGCTAAGCTAACGGAATGGGTCAAGTCAATCACATCATTCTCCTAATGATGTGATCCCGTTAATCAAATGACAACTCATGTCTATGGTTAGGAAACTTAGAGTCTTCTGGATCAGTGTCAAAACTTGCATCGACGTAACCCTTTACGACGAACCTTTTGTCACTTCCATAATCGAGAAACATATCCTTATTCCACTAAGGATAATTTTGACCGCTGTCCAGTGATCTACTCCTAGATCACTCTTGTACTCCCTTGCCAAACTCAGTGGTAGGGTATACAATAGATCTGGTACACAGCATGACATACTTTATACAACCTATGGCTGAGGCATAGGGAATGAATTTCATTCTCTTTCTATCTTCTGCCGTGGTCGGGCTTTGAGTCTTACTCAATTTCACACCTTGTAACACAGGCAAGAACTCTTTCTTTGATTGTTCCATTTTGAACTATTTCAAAATCTTGTCAAGGTATGTACTCATTGAAAAAACTTATCAAGCATCTTGATCTATCTCTATAGATCTTGATGCTCAATTTGTAAGCAGCTTCACCGAGGTCTTTCTTTGAAAAACTCCTTTCAAATACTCCTTTATGCTTTCCAGAAAATTCTACATTATTTCTGATCAACAATATGTCATTCACATATATTTATCAGAAAATGATGTAGTGCTCCCACTCACTTTCTTATAAATACAGGCTTCTCCAAAGGTCTGTATAAAACCATATGCTTTGATCACACTATCAAAGCGTTTATTCCAACTCCGAGAGGCTTGCACCAGTCCATAAATGGATCGCTGGAGCTTGCACACTTTGTTAGCACCCTTTGGATCGATAAAACCTTCAGGTTGCATCATATACAACTCTTCTTGAAGAAATCCATTAAGGAATGTAGTTTTGGCATCCATTTGCTAGATTTCATAAAATGTGGCAATTTGCTAACATGATTCGGACAGACTTAAGCATCGCTACGAGTGAGAAAATCTCATCGTAGTCAACACCTTGAACTTTGTCAAACACCTTTTTCGACAAGTCTAGCTTTGTAGATAGTAACACTACTATCAGCGTCCGTCTTCCTCTTGAAGATCCATTTATTTTCTATGGCCTGCCGATCATCGGGCAAGTCAACAAAAGTCCACACTTTGTTCTCATACATGGATCCCATCTCATATTTCATGGCCTCAAGCCATTTCGCGGAATCTGGGCTCATCATCGCTTCCTCATAGTTCGTAGGTTCGTCATGGTCAAGTAACATGACCTCCAGATTAGGATTACCGTACCACTCTGGTGCGGATCTCACTCTCGTTGACCTACGAGGTTCGGTAGTAACTTGATCTAAAGTTACATGATCATCATCATTAGCTTCGTCACTAATTGGTGTAGGAGTCACAAGAACAGATTTCTGTGATGAACTACTTTCCAATAAGGGAGCAGGTACAGTTACCTCATCAAGTTCTACTTTCCTCCCACTCACTTCTTTCGAGAGAAACTCCTTCTCTAAAAAGGATCCATTCTTAGCAACGAATGTCTTGCTTTCGGATCTGTGATAGAAGGTGTACCCAACAGTCTCCTTTGGGTATCCTATGAAGACACATTTTTCCGATTTGGGTTTGAGCTTATCAGGATGAAACTTTTTCACATAAGCATCGCAACCCCAAACTTTAAGAAACGACAACTTTGATTTCTTGCCAAACCACAGTTCATACGGTGTCGTCTCAACGGATTTAGATGGTGCCCTATTTAACGTGAATGCATCTGTCTCTAATGCATAACCCCAAAATGATAGTGGTAAATCGATAAGAGACATCATAGATTGCACAGTATCTAATAAAGTACAGTTACAATGTCGGACACACCATTATGCTATGGTGTTCCAGGTGGCACGAATTTGTGAAACTGTTCCACATTGTTTTAACTGAAGACCAAACTCGTAACTCAAATATTCGTCTCCTGCGATCAGATCGTAGAAACTTTATTTTCTTGTCACGATGATTTTCCACTTCACTCTGAAATTCTTTGAACTTTTCAAATGTTTCAGACTTATGTTTCATCAAGTAGATATACCCATATCTGCTCAAATCATCTGTGAAGGTCAGAAAATAACGATACCCGTCGCGAGCCTCAACACTCATCGGATCGCCTACATCAGTATGTATTATTTCCAATAAGTCAGTTGCTTGCTCCAATGTTCCGGAGAATGGAGTTTTAGTCATCTTACCCATAAGGCATGGTTCGCAAGCATCAAGTGATTCGTAATCAAGTGATTCCAAAATCCCATCAGCATGGAGTTTCCTCATGCGCTTTACACCAATATGACCTAAACGGCAGTGCCACAAATAAGTTGCACTATCATTATTAACTTTGCATCTTTTGGCTTCAATATTATGAATATGTGTATCACTACGATCGAGATCCAACAAACTATTATCATTGGGTGTATGACCATCGAAGGTTTTATTCATGTAAACAGAACCAAAATTATTCTTTGACTTTAAATGAATAACCGTATTGCAATAAACATGATCAAATCATATTCGTGCTCAACGCAAACGCCAAATAATATTTATTTAGGTTTAACACTAATCCCGAAAGTATAGAGAGTGTGCGATGATGATCATATCAATCTTGGAACCACTTCCAACAAACATCGTCACCTCGCCCTTAACTAGTTTCTGTTCATTCTGCAACTCCCGTTCCGAGTTACTTCTCTTAGCAACTGAACCAGTATCAAATACCGAGGGATTGCTATAAACACTAGTGAAGTACACATCAATAACATGTATATCAAATATAACTTGTTCACTTTTCCATCCTTCTTATCCGCCAAATACTTAGGGTAGTTCCGTTTCCAGTGACCAGTCCCTTTGTAGTAGAAGCACTTAGTCTCAGGCTTAGGTCCAGACTTGGGCTTCTTCACTTGCGCAGCAACTTGCTTGCCGTTCTTCTTGAAGTTCCCCTTCTGCCCTTTGCCCTTTTTCTTGAAACTAGTGGTCTTGTCAATCAACACTTGATGTTTTTCTTGATTTCTACCTTCACCGATTTTAGCATCGCGAAGAGCTTGGGAATTGTTTTCGTCATCCCTTGCATATTATAGTTCATCATGAAGTTCTAGTAACTTGGTGATAGTGACTAGAGAACTTTGTCAATTACTATCTTATCTGGAAGATTAACTCCCACTTGATTCAAGCAATTGTAGTACCCAGACAATCTAAGTACATGCTCACTGGTTGAGCTATTCTCCTCCATCTTGTAGGCAAAGTACTGTCAGAGGTCTCATACCTCTCGACACGGGCATGAGTATGAAATACCAATTTCAACTCTTGGAACATCTTACACGCTCCGTGGCGTTCAAATGTTTTTTGAAGTCCCGGTTCTAAGCCGTAAAGCATGGTGTACTAAACTATCAAGTAGTCATCATACCGAGCTTTGTCAAACGTTCATAACGTCTGCATCTGCTCCTGCAATTGGTCTGTCACCTAGCGGTGCATCAAGGACATAATTTTTCTGTGCAGCAATGAGGATAATCCTCAGATCACGGACCAAGTCCGCAACTTTGCTACTATCATCTTTCCAGTTAGTTTTCTCTACGAACATATCAAAAATAAAGGGGGAGCTATATCGCGAGTTATTGATCTACAACATAGTTATGCAAATACTACCAGGACTAAGTTCATGATAAATTAAAGTTCAATTAATCATATTACTTAAGAACTCCCACTTAGATAGACATCCCTCTAATCATCTAAGTGATCACGTGATCCATATCAACTAAACCATGTCTGATCATCACGTGAGATGGAGTAGTTTTCAATGGTGAACATCACTATGTTGATCATATCTACTATATGATTCACGCTCGACCTTTCGGTCTCAGTGTTCGGAGGCCATATCTGCATATGTTAGGCTCGTCAAGTTTAACCCGAGGATTCCGCGTGTGCAACTGTTTTGCACCCGTTGTATTTGAACGTAGAGCTTATCACACCCGATCATCACGTGGTGTCTCAGAACGAAGAACTTTCACAACGGTGCATACTCAGGGAGAACACTTATACCTTGAAATTTAGTGAGAGATCATCTTATAATGCTACCGACGATCTAAGCAAAATAAGATGCATAAAAGATAAACATCACATGCAATCAATATAAGTGATATGATATGGCCATCATCATCTTGTGCTTGTGATCTTCATCTCCGAAGCACCGTCATGATCAGCATCGTCACCGGCGCGACACCTTGATCTCCATCGTAGCATCGTTGTCGTCTCGCCAACCATTGCTTCTACGACTATCGCTACCGCTTAGTGATAAAGTAAAGCAATTACAGGGCGATTGCATTGCATACAATAAAGCGACAACCATATGGCTCCTGCCAGTTGCCGATAACTCAGTTACAAAACATGATCATCTCATAAAATAAAATATAGCATCATGCCTTGACCATATCACATCATAACATGCCCTGCAAAAACAAGTTAGATGTCCTCTACTTTGTTGTTGCAAGTTTTACGTGGCTGCTATGGGCTGAGCAAGAACCGTTCTTACCTACGCATCAAAAACCACAACGATAGTTCATCAAGTTAGTGATGTTTTAACCTTCTCAAGGACAGGGCGTAGCCACACTCGGTCAACTAAAGTTGGAGAAACTAACACCCGCCAGCCACCTATGTGCAAAGCACGTCGGTAGAACCAGTCTCGCGTAAGCGTACGCGTAATGTCGGTCCGGGCCGCTTCATGCAACAATACCGCCAAACCAAAGTATGACATGCTGGTAAGCAGTATGACTTGTATCGCCCACAACTCACTTGTGTTCTACTCGTGCATATAACATCTACTCATAAAACCTGGCTCGGATGCCACTGTTGGGGAACGTAGTAATTTCAAAAAAAATTCCTACGCACACACAGGATCATGGTGATGCATAGCAACGAGAGGGGAGAGTGTTCTCTACGTACCCTCGTAGACCAAAAGCGGAAGCGTTACCATAACGCGGTTGATGTAGTCGTACGTCTTCACGATCCGACCGATCCAAGTACCGAACGTACGGCACCTCCGAGTTCAGCACACGTTCAGCTCGATGACGTCCTGCGAACTCCTATCCAGCAGAGCTTCACGGGAGAGTTCCGTCAGCACGACAGTGTGATGACGGTGATGATGTTGCCACCGACGCAGGGCTTCGCCTAAGGACCGCTACGATATGATCGAGGTGGAATATGGTGGAGGGGGGCACCACACACGGCTAAGAGATCAAGAGATCAATTGTTGTGTCTATGGGGTGCGCCCTGGCCACGTATATAAAGGAGTGGAGGAGGGGGAGAGGGTTGGCCCCTTTGGCGCGCCTTGGAGGAGTCCTACTCCCACCGGGAGTAGGATTCCTCCCCTTCCAAGTAGTAGGAGTAGGAGACAAGGAAGGGGAAGAGGGAAGAGAAGGAAGGAGGGGGCGCCGCCCCTCCCCCTAGTCCAATTCGGACTAGTCATTGGGGGGCGCGCGGCCTGCTTCTCTCTCTCCCCTAAAGCCCAGTAAGGCCCATATACTTCTTCCCCATATTCCCGTAACTCCCCGGTACTCGGAAAAATACCCGAACCACTCGGAACCTTTCCGATGTCCAAATATAGTCATCCAATATATCGATCTTTACGTCTCGACCATTTTGAGACTCCTCGTCATGTCCCCAATCTCATATGGGACTCCGAACTACCTTCGGTACATCAAATCACATAAACTCATAATACAAATCGTCACCGAACGTTAAGCGTGCGGACCCTACGGGTTCGAGAACTATGTAGACATGACCGAGACACGTCTCCGGTCAATAACCAATAGCGGAACCTGGATGCTCATATTGGCTCCCACATATTCTACAAAGATCTTTATTGGTCAAACCGCATAACAACATACGTTGTTCCCTTTGTCATTAGTATGTTACTTGCCCGAGATTCGATCGTCGGTATCTCAATACCTAGTTCAATCTCGTTACCGGCAAGTCTCTTTACTCGTTCCGTAATGCATCATCCCGTAACTAACTCATTAGTCCCATTGCTTGCATGGCTTATAGTGATGTACATTACCGAGAGGGCCCAGAGATACCTCTCCGACAATCGGAGTGACAAATCCTAATCTCGAAATACGCCAACTCAACAAGTACCTTCGGAGACACCTGTAGAGCACCTTTATAATCACCCAGTTACGTTGTGACGTTTGGTAGTACACAAAGTGTTCCTCCGGTAAACGGGAGTTGCATAATCTCATAGTCATAGGATTATGTATAAGTCATGAAGAAAGCAATAGCAGCATACTAAACGATCAAGTGCTAAGCTAATGAAATGGGTCAAGTCAATCAGATCATTCTCCTAATGATGTGATCCCGTTAATCAAATGACAACTCATGCCTATGGTTAGGAAACTTAACCATCTTTGATTAACGAGCTAGTCAAGTAGAGGCATACTAGTGACACTATGTTTGTCTATGTATTCACACATATATTATGTTTCCGGTTAATACAATTCTGGCATGAATAATAAACATTTATCATGAAATAAGGAAATAAATAATAACTTTATTATTGCCTCTAGGGCATATTTCCTTCACCAACCACATAAATCTTGATCTCTAGCCTTCCCCAAGTTGCTTTCCACTCAAATCATCTTTCCACCAAATCCAATCCTATGAGAGAGAGTTGAGTGTTGGGGAGAATATCATTTGAAACACAAGAGCAAGGAGTTCATCATCAACACACCGTCTATTACCTTTTGGAGAGTGGTGTCTCCTAGATTGGTTAGGTGTCACTTGGGAGCCTCCGTCAAGATTGTGGAGTTGAACCAAGGAGTTTGTACGGGCAAGGAGATCGCCTACTTTGTGAAGATCTACCCTAGTGAGGCAAGTCCTTTGTGGGCAATGGCCATGGTGGGATAGACAAGGTTGCTTCTTCGTGGACCCTTCGTGGGTGGAGCCCTCCGTGGACTCGCGCAACTGTTACCCTTCGTGGGTTGAAGTCTCCATCAACGTGGATGTACGATAGCACCACCTATCGGAACCACGCCAAAAATCTCCGTGTCTACATTGAGTTTGCTCACTCAAACTCCTCCCTTTACCTTCATATGCAATTGTTTTACATTCCGCTGCTATACTCTTAGAATTGCATGTGTAGGTTGATTATTTGACTTGTGCTAAGTTGTTAAAATCTGACAAGACTTAAAATTGGGGAAAGGCTAGTTTTTTATTTGGTCAAGTAGTCTAATCACCCCCCTCTAGACATACTTTTGATCCTACAAGTGGTATCAGAGCTTTGGTCTCCATTTGCCTTGATTTCCATAGCTTTTGGTGATCATAGCCTTGGTTTCACAACCTAGGAGAGTATGGCGTCTAGCGAGGGAAATTACCACCGTAGAGGTCCTTACTTTGATGGTACTAATTTTGCTAGTTGGAAGCATAAGATGAAAATGCATATTCTTGGACATAACCCCGCCGTTTGGGCAATTGTGTGTATTGGCTTGCAAGGTGAATTCTTTGATGGGAGAGAACCGAACCGTGAAGCTACCGCGGAAGAGTTGAATTTGCTGCAATACAATGCTCAAGCTTGTGATATTCTCTTCAATGGATTGTGCCCCAAAGAATTCAACAAAATTAGCCGTCTAGAAAATGCAAAGGAAATTTGGGATACTTTGATTGATATGCATGAAGGTACCGACTCCGTCAAGGAATCCAAATTGGATGTGCTTCAAAGTCATCTTGACAAGTTCAAAATGAAGGATGGTGAAGGTGTCGCTGAAATGTACTCTAGGCTTGCTCTCATCACAAATGAGATTGCCGGCTTAGGAAGTGAAGAGATGACCGACAAATTCATCATCAAGAAGATCCTAAGAGCCTTGGATGGAAAATATGATACCATGTGCACATTGATCCAGATGATGCCCAATTACAAAGATCTCAAGCCAACGGAAGTCATTGGAAGAATTATTGCTCATGAGATGTCACTTAAGGATAAGGAAGAGCTCCACAACAAGTCAAGCGGTGCTTACAAAGCCTCATGTGATGCTCCCACATCATCAAGTGAGAAACGAACCTTCAATGAAGAATTGAGCCTAACGGTGAAGAACTTCAACAAGTTCTACAAGAGTAGAAGCAAGGAAAGAAGTTCCAAGTCAAGGTCCTACAATGACAAAAGATCTTCAAGTTGTGGACACTACTCCAATGAGTGTACGGCTCCCTACAAAAGAAGAGAAGATTCTCCCAAAAGAAGGAGTAGGAGAGAAGAATCACCACCAAGAGAGAGAAGGAGTAGAGATGATCGTTATGAACGAAGACCCTCTCGGATAAGCAAGGATTCGGAAAGGAAGGACAAGTCATCAAAGAACTACACAAAACGAAGACATCAAGCTCATGTTGGTGAATGGATATCCGGCTCCGACTCCAACCATCACTCCGAAAGAAGTTATCACTCCGACTCCGAATATAATCAACACTACTACAAAAACAGCTATAGCCAATATGGACACTAATGGCGCACTATGCATGTGGTGCGCCATTACTATATTTAGTAATGGCGCACCATGTGTTGGTGCGCCATTAGTGTGCAAATACTAATGGCACACCACATCCACGGTGCGCCATTAGTAATTTTTTTTTTCAAAACTAGTAATGGCGCACCAGGGGATAGTGCGCCATTACTAGGGATAGTGCGCCATTACTAGTTAAACTAGTAATGGCGCACCACTCCCCTGGTGCGCCATTATGAATTTTGTTTCAATTTTTTTTTCAAATTGTTTTTTATTTTATTTTTTAAAACTACTAATGGCGCACCGTGGGTGCAGTGCGCCATTACTAGTTGAACTAGTAATGGCGCACCACTCCCACGGTGCGCCATTAGTAATTTTGTTACAAATTTTGTTTCTTTTTTTTAAAAAACTACTAATGGCGCACCGTGGGGGTGGTGTGCCATTACTAGTTGAACTACCCCCGTACACGTTCTCTCCCCTCCCCTTCCTCCTGACACAGCCACCCGCCTCTCCTCCGGCTCTCACCCAACGCCGCCGCTGATCTCCTCTTCCGCGTCACCTCTTTGGCGGCCTCCTCTCCCCATCCACGCCGCGCCGACGACCTTCCTATCCTCTCCTCTGTCTGCCCGGTCGGGCCGAGACCCTAGCCCGATGCCATGGCGACCATGGCAGCAGGAGGAGCCCGGTCATGGCGGCCTCCTCTCCCTGCAGCGCCGCCGCACCTCACCTTCTCTTCTCTTCTCTCCTCTTCTCTCCCAGTAGAGGAGAGGAGGGGAGGGAAGGGAAGGCCTTCTCCGGCGAGCTTCCAGGGAGGTGAGGAGCGCCTATATCCAGATCCACGGCGCATCGTCCCGTCGTCGACCTGAGCCGCGACCATCCATGCAGGGCCGGCAGAAGCCAGGACGGAGATGCCAGAAACCCTAGCCTAGCCATGGAGGTACGACGCCTCAACTTCCGGCGATGGACGACGGCTACAGGCCATCTCCGGCGACGGATCTCCGACCCCGACCATGGTGCGTGCGGCTGCAGGCCATCTTCTTCATCTCCCCTCCCCTCCCCTCATTGGTTCGTTTTATGTGCAGGGCAGGCTGCTCCGAACGAGCTGCTACTGCTGCTGCAGGTGCACGACGCATGGCTGCTCCCTCCTCCTCTGCCTACTGCAGGTGGACATGGTGAGCACATCTTATCTAGCTTGCCAATTTGATTGATTGCAATTCTTCTTTCTGGTGGTGTTGATTGCCATTGTGCAGTTCAGTTCAGTTTCAATCTGAATGCACCTCTCGGTCTCTTCCTCCTCTCTTGTGCTTTTGCATCTCCATGCCCAGATTTGGGCTTAATTAATTCCATTGCCTGCTGTTTATGGACGGATTGTTAGGTTAGATTGCTCACTTTATCCATCTCATCATGTCTCCTGAATGAATAAATGAATGAATGAATAAGCACTTTAATTGATGCTTGCTGGTTGGATGGATGGATGTCGTACATGCCATGCTTTTGGGTTAATTTGTCCGTCAAATTGATCCATTGGCCCGCTTGGTTCAATTTATCTGATGCCACAAGTGGCGTCATTTTTATTCTGTATGGACTGCCATTATAATGTACGTACATGCCACTGAACATTCAGTCTTTACTTGTGTGTAAGACCGGACTTTCTTCCGTTGTCAACGCAACTCGACGCAAGACCAGTGCCTTGGTCGCTTGCTCCGGTGTGGTGCAGCTGAGCTGGGCCAACGACCATGCCGTGTACAAGGGCAAACTTCCCTCCGACAAGACGGCTCCTAGCTCGGGTAAGCAGCAGCACCCCCATGGTCGTTTTAGTTTTCAGAGAGCCCTTTTTTGTGTGTCAGCTGATGATGCCTTCATTTTCTTGTCCGTTGAGGATCCTCAACAGGTAAGAATAAGTTCCACCGCCGGTCTGAAACTCGTCCCAACTGGGCAAGGGATTCTCTCACTACCTTCTAATTAAGTGAGTAGTCAACATCTTCAGGGCCCTTTACTCTGCTGTCTTTCTACTTCAAGCAAGGAGATGATTTATATGCATCTAAACAAGTAGTTGTCGCTGCACTGCTATAACAATCAATGTACATGCATAGCTCTAAGCTCTAGCCTAGTGCACTACACTGCCTCTGTTTGTCAACATGCTGAATATATGAACCCAGAAAATTTTAGAACTTCTCTGTAAAAATTGGTTGCTAGCTCTGTTTCTCAGCCCCTTCTCATTTGTTTGTTTGATTTGGATGGAGTAGGAGTCATCCATGGACGACATCGACGATGAGGTCTTGGTCTTGTATGATGCGTGTGTGGACAGTGTTGGTCTATTCATACGCTAGGGTGTGGCCTGATGAGGTCTTGGTCTTGTATGATGCGTGTGTGGACAGTGTTGGTCACTTACTAGCTATGGTTCTTTTGCTGCTGGACAGTGTTATTTCAATTTGTACCCCATCTAAGCCGCTCACTGTTTTCGTTACCTAATTGCTACTGGATGCAGAAAAATGTGTAAGCTTTATATGCCAAAAGGTTATGCATTTACTCATGAAGCATTTCTTGCAAATGGAAGATTTTGGTGTCCATGATTAGTGACGATCCTCAAGTAGGATGAATCTTTAGTTTTGATGGGTCTCAGATTTACTTTTGTTAAGTTGTGATGATATAGTGCTTAATCTGAGCATGTTCCACGTAATGCAATGGACTGTTCCAAGGGCTGGGCGCTGCTGCAAGGCCCATCTTTATCTTTGCTCTTGCGCATGATGGATGGTCAAGGACTAGTTAAGTAGGTCATTTTGCGACCAAATGAATGGTCTTCCTGTTTGGTATCTCTAAATGATGATTACATATTAGCGTGTTCTTCAGTTTGGGATATACATTTATGTGTAATAGTGAATTATGTCTTGGAAGGCATGTTACTTATTTCCTGTTGATTCATTGGACATCGCATGACAATCTCTAATAAGGTTGTATTTACTGATCAATCATTTCTTGCACGATTTTGTTGTTGATGATTAGTGTTGAACCTCATATGTCCTCTGCAATTCATTTCCATTATAATCTTACTCATACAATATTCACACCATGTAATTCTGGAAATATATGCTCATATCTAATTCTGCATAAAAAATGACAGTATTGACATGTTATAAATAGTTTGTTTGTATTTCTGTTTATTTTGTTACATTTTGCAGGGATAAAGTGAAGAAAAAGAAGAAAAGATTACTAGAAGATTAGTTTTGGGATTTTCTTTTATTTCCTTGTAATTTTCCTTTTATTGGATACTTGTAAAGACATTGTAATATTCTTACTATAATAAAAAATATGATTCTATTTCATTTTTTGTTTTTAAATTATTTTCCTTATAGGTTGTTTTCTGTAAATTTGGATTTTTTTTGTTTTCCAAATACATTACTAGTGACGCATCATCAACTAGTGCGCCATTAGTAAGCCAGAGCACATGGGTAAATATGGCCCCCTGGGAGGCATACTAATGGCGCATTGTGGGATATACTAATGGCGCACTGCGTGATGCGTCATTAGTATACCAGATACTAATGGCGCACCAGTGGTGCACCATTAGTATTTAATACTAGTGGCGTGGTACTAGTGGCGCACCAGTAGTGCGCCATTAGTAGGCAAAACTGGTGCGCCACTAGTAGGCCTTTTCCTAGTAGTGCAAGATGAAGGTGTTGCCGGTCTAGCACTTGTGTCAACCAACTCCTACGACATATTTGACTCACCAAATGAAGGAATTGGAAGATGCTTCATGGCTAAAGGCCCAAAGGTATCACACCCCGAGTATGTTGATTTCAATAGTGATGAAGATGATTTGCTAGGAGATGATGATTTACTTGTTGACAACTCTAGTTATGAAAACTATGACGAACTTGCTATTAATCATGCTAATCATGATAAAACAAATGACGATGATAAGAAGGAGATTGAGCGTCTAACTAAAGAACTAAACACTCTTAAGTTAGCTCATGAAACTACCTTGGAAGATCATCGAGAACTTTTAAAGACTCATGACAAGCTACGCTTTGAAAAGCTCAACCTTGAGCAAGAGCATGAGTTCTTAAAGGCAATCAATAATGATCTCCGCAAGAAAAGTTCTTCTTACATTGCCAAGTGTTTACTCTTGTCTACTTACATGCCACAAGTTAAATCTAGCAACAAGAACAAGAAAGATTCTTCTTCTAGTAGTAACAGTAATTATGCTAAAACCAATGTTGTTGCTTCTAGTAGTTCTCTTGATTCCACTAATGATTCTCTTAGCCAAGTTACACTTGAGCAAGAAAATATCTTATCGAAGGGAATTATAGAGAAAGGTATTTACAAGAGCCTTGCCGGAAGTAAGCAATTTGAAGAGATTGTACGCAAGCAAGGAAGACACCGGAAGAATCAAGGTGTTGGTTTTGAACGAAAGTTCAACGCCAATAGAGTTGAGTGGGAAGAAGATCAATACCCCAAGACGAAGTTTGTTCCACAACAAGAGAAGTATGATCCTACTTCTTTCCAAGGAACACAAGCTCAAGATGATCTTCCACCACTAGACCACAAGCAAAAGGGCAAGGACAAGCTTCAAGAGGAGATTGATGCATTTGAAGAAGCCCCTAAGGCATTGGTCAAGTGGGTTCCCAAGACTACATCAAGTTTTACTTCATCAAGTACGACTACAACTCCAAGGATTCCCATCAAGATGGTGTGGATCCCGAAGAAGAAGAACTAGAGAGTTCTTGAGGGTGACTCCGCCAACATACTTCACTCATATCATTTTGGTGAGGACAAGTGCAAACAACTTCCATATCTTGCACTAGTTCAAGGAGTCACAAACACTCTTGTTGGTAAGACAAGGGACAAGGTAACCTAATGCTTTCATGGACATCATCCTATCTGAACATCACTCTATGTCTATGGATATCCTTGTTTGTTCCTTGTGGGACTAACCTGTGTAGGTATTGAAAGTGCAACTCACTCCAATGAATTGCTCCGAATGATCTACATCAACATTGTGCATCTACATATTCAACACCTACATGAAGTCATCATCGACAAAACCCAAGGTTAGTTCATCCCTCTTAGGGGGGATATCACATCTAGGGGGAGCTTTGCTCTAATCAATTGAGCTAAAGCAACTCTAACGATGTGAACACAACAATGCTTTATGTAAAAGTGGTAACCCCACTTGTGCTTAAACAATGAGTATGACCTATGATCAAATGTTCTCATTTGACTCCTAAGTCAATATAGTCATATATAGATGACCTAGTCATCGCCAAACTGCTTGATAGATGCTAGAGTGATTGTGCATGCTTTGACACATATTTCATTTGCCATCTTATTGTGTGAGCATGTTGGATGCATATTTTACTCATTCGAGGACATCCATTTGTTGCTTTGATTGTTTGGCTCTTTCTCTTTTGCCAAATGGAGGGAAAAGAATGCCTAGGGACTCCCTCTAGCTATCTATACTTTTCTCGTCTCAAACTCTATTCATGCTACATCACAAAGTTTGATCAAGTCAGATTCGAACAACTCTGTGTGAGGAGCACTCGGAGTCCCTGATTCATCATAGACTTAAACTTCCAAAACCTCTTTCTCCATTTCAGTATGACCGAGTCATCCACTTCGGTCACACCGAGTTCACTAAGTTGATCTAGGTTTTCAATCTAGGTGCAACCAATTTGATCTTTTTGGTCACACCGAGTTGCAGTAACCGCTTGCGATTCTGCATCTCGGTGCCACCGAGTTGTTCCACTCAGTCACACCGACAGGGTCGGGATATATATACCCACAGGTGAGATTTTGGAAATTTCTTCAAACTCCTCAGCCCGCGCGTGTGTCCTGTTCTGCCTCCTCGGGTCTCCAGACCGTCTCCTCGCCACCAGCGACCTCCCGCCGCTGGTCTCCATCGCCGTCAATGGAAATCTGCTCCGCCGTTGTCGCCGTAGCGAACTCCCGCCGAACTAGGGTATGGGTTCAACCTTTTGCGCTATTGTTTTACCTCTGATTCAGAGCACATTGTTTTGCCATGATCCTTACCACGTATGCAAACACTCTATCCACTGAAAACATCCTTTAGGTTAGATTTGATTTGAAAATTTAGGGTTAGGTCTCCGCCGAACTCATCTCGGACCGACCGAGTTGTAGAAATCGGTCTCACCGATTTGGCTTAGGCCCTAGCACTTGCGATTTTCGGTCTGACCGAAAATTGCAAATCGGTGTGACCGAGTTCGATTCTTTGTGAAACCCTAGCAATCTCGGTGCCACCAAACTATGACTCGGTCCAACCAAGTTCACTAGTTTAGGTTCCAAATGTTGCTTCGGTATCACCGAGTTTACAAATCGGTAGCTCCGAAATGCTTTCTGTGGAGAAATAAAACTAAGTTTTTAATTCATCTGTTTTGCAAAATCTCTGCACTTTGTGATGCTCATCCACTCTACCTCATCTACATCTATTCACAGGGTCTGCTGTCAGTAGGTTTGCAAAGATGTCTGATCAGAGTGGCAGTTAGAACAGGTCTAAGGAACATGTGCAGCTGAGTGAGGGTTCACATTGAGGGAGTCCTGGATTAGGGGGTCCTCGGATAGCCGGACTATATACTTTGGCCGGACTGTTGGACTATGAAGATACAAGATTGAAGGCTTCATCCCGTGTCCGGGTGGGACTCTCCTTTGTGTGGAAGGCGAGCTTGGCGATTCGGATATGTAGATCTCCTCCCTTGTAACCGACTCTGTGTAACCCTAGGCCCCTCCGGATTCTATATAAACCGGAGGGTTTAGTCCGTCGGACAAGAACAACAATCATAACCATAGGCTAGCTTCTAGGGTTTAGCCTCTACGATCTCGTGGTAGATCAACTCTTGTAATACTCATATCATCAAGATCAATCAAGCAGGAAGTAGGGTATTACCTCCATCGAGAGGGCCCGAACCTGGGTAAACATTGTGCCCGCCGCCTCCTATTACCATTAGCCTTAGACGCACAGTTCGGGACCCCCTACCCGAGATCCGCCGGTTTTGACACCGACATTGGTGCTTTCATTGAGAGTTCCACTTGTCCATCACGATAAAGGCTTGATGGCTCCTTCGATCATCGCCAACGATGCGATCCAGGGTGAGGTATTTGTCCCCAGACAGATCTTCGTATTTGGCGGCTTCGTACTGCGGGCCAACTCGCTTGGCCATCTGGAGCAGATCGATAGCTACGCCCCTAGCCATCAGGTCAGATTTGGAAGCTTGAACTATACTGCCGACATCCGCGGAGACTGGATCTTCGACAGATTCGAGTTCATGTCAGGTGCGTCGCACAGTCACGACGAGCATGACTTAGCTCTGCCATCGGTCGGTGTTCGGGAGATCACACCTGCGGCTACTCCGGTCATCAATCCGGAGCAGATCGTGCCATCCGAGGATGGGTGGATGGACCCCGCCACGGAGGCCGCACACTCAGCGGCGATAGAGCCGAATACTGACTTCACCTCCTATGAGACCTGTGTTATCGGACCCTTGGATTCGTCCCCGGCCACAGGCTCCGAACCGCTTGCGTCCATGCCTATCCAATCTGATTGGGCACCGATCACGGAGTTTACCTCCGCGGATATTTTTTAGCACTCGCCCTTGGGCGACGTGCTAGATTCATTGAGGTCTCTCTCCTTGTCAGGAGACCCTCGGCTGAACTATGTCCGGCTCGAGTGGGAAGCGGACGACGAAGAAATTCATTCCCCACCCACCACGCACTTAATAGCCACCGTCGACGACTTAACCGACATGCTTGATTTCGACTCCGAAGATATCGAAGGTATGGACGACGATGCAGGAGAGGAACCACCGCCCACAGGGCACTGGACAGCCACTTCATCATATGATATATACATGGTGGATACACCCAAAGAAAACAGCGACGAGGAACGGAAGGATGCAGCGAAGGATAACCCCCTTGAGAAGCAATCAAAGCGACGACGTAGGCGCCACTCCTAATCTCGCCTCAGCAAAAACAACGATAACAACGCAAGAAAGAATAATACCCCGGTCGACTCTAAAGGAAACGACAACTACATGGACCCAACGATGGAGCAGGATGAGCCAGCGGACGGCGAACATAGTACGGAGCCGCTGTCCGATCACGGCGACACCGAGGGTAAAGCTCATCAACCTGTCTCCGGAGAGGAGAACAGTCCGGACGACGATGCACACATCATCCCGAAAAGGCACTTGGAGCAAGAGAACCTCCATAGAAGGTTTATTGCCACCGCGAGGAGCCTGAAGAGGCAGAAGCAAAGGCTTAAGGCCGCGCAGAATACGCTCAACAGCAGATGGAACAAAGTGCTTGACACTGAAGAAAAGTACGGTGGCAGTCGCCACACAAAGAGCTATCCAAAGCGCAAGCTGCTGCCTGAATTCGACGACGAGGCTTTAGAGCCCATTCAGCCGAAAAATAAAACGGCCGATCAGTCGGATCGACCACCCCGTGGCCGCGACAGGGCGGCTAACGACGTCGCACACAAGTCAGCGCACGATTTACGTGAGGACCTGCACAAAAAAGCCGGTATGGCCAGGTCCATCTACAGATCTAGGAAGTGCGCTCCGGCACAGAATCATGGCCGCCCAAATGACTATACTGACCGAACAGCTCGGAATCAAAACCGAACACTACAACCGTCAGAAAAATGCCATGACACATCCAAATACAGGGGTGCCGCGCACCCCCTATGCTTCACCGATGAGGTGCTGGATCATGAATTTCCAGAGGGATTCAAACCCGTGAACATAGAGGCATATGACAGAATGACAGACCCTGGGGTCTGGATTGAGGACTTTATCCTTCACATCCACATGGCTCGCGGAGATGATCTCCATGCCATCAAATACCTGCCCCTCGAGTTGAAAGGACCAGCTCGACACTGGCTGAAAAGCCTCCCCGAAACTCAATTGGAAGTTGTGAAGAGCTTGAGGATGCTTTTAGGGCTAATTTTCAAGGGACCTATGTTCGACCTCCGTATGCAGAGGATTTAAGTCACATAATTCAACAACCCGGAGTGTCAGCCCGAAAGCTTTGGAACAGATTTCTCATGAAGAAGAATCAAATCATCGACTGCCCGGATGCCGAAGCCTTAGCGGCTTTCAAACACAGTGTCCGGGACGAATGGCTCGCCAGACACCTCGGCCAGGAAAAACCGAGGACAATGACAGCCCTAACAAGCCTTATGACCCGCTTCTGCGCGGGCGAAGACAGTTGGCTGGCCCGTAGCGGCACCAGCAATCCAGGCACATCTGGAGTCAGGGATGGCAACGGGAAACCGCGACGCAATAAAAGCAAGCGTCGAAATAATGAAGACAGCCCAGACAACACGGCGGTAAATGCCGGATTCAGGGGCTCTCGACCCGGTCAACGGAAAAAGCCATTTAAAGGCAATAGAGGTGGACCGTCCAGCCTAAACAAGATTCTAGACAGATTATGTCAGATTCATGGCACCTCCGACAAACCTGCAAATCACACCAATAGAGAATGCTGGGTCTTCAAGCAGGCCAGCAAGCTAAACGCCGAACACAAGGGGAGGGAGACACCAAGTGAAGACGAGGATGATCCTCGCCAGCCGAACACTGGGGGACAGAAAAAAATACCCACCAGAGGTCAAAACAGTGAACATGATTTACGCAACTCACATACCGAAGAGGGGGCGCAAACGCGCACTCCGAGACGTATACGCCGTGGAACCCGTCACCCCCAAGTTCAACCCTTGGTCGGCCTGCCCGATCACTTTTGGTCGCAGGGATCACCTGACTAGTATCCGCCACGGAGGATCGGCTGCCTTGGTGCTAGACCCAATAATTGACGGATACCATCTCACCCGAGTCCTTATGGACAGCGGCAGTAGTCATAATCTGATATATCAGGACACCGTCCGCAAAATGGGGATAGACCCGACAATAATCAGCCAAAGCAATACTACCTTTAAAGGAGTAATGCCAGGCCCAGAGGCCCGCTGCACGGGCTCTCTAGTACTAGAGGTTGTATTCGGTTCTCCCGACAACTTCCAAAGCGAAGAATTAACCTTCAACATCGCCCCATTCCGAAGCGGCTATCACGCACTACTCGGAAGAACGGCCTTCGCTCGTTTTAATGCAGTACCGCATTACGCTTATCTTAAGCTTAAGATGCCCGGTCCACGTGGCATCATCATAGTTATTAGAAACATAGAGCGTTCCTCACGTGCGGAGGAATATGTGGCGGCCCTAGCAGCCGAACACTGAACGACCTCTCCAACCAGAATAAATGATCGGTCATCAAGACCGCGGACACAGTTAGACGAGTTCGGCGCACCACTAGCTGTAACAGCTCAGATAAACCTGAGAATTGGGTCGATGGATATACCCCCATAGGTGGTGCTAGGGGCTTCCCGCATGTAAAAAGGGCTACAGTTCGACTTGACCCTATTTAGATTGTATTTTAATGGTTCATTAAGAATAACCAATTTTTCACACGAAGACTTTCACCTGGGTTTTTCTCTTTTACAGATGATCATCGTGCTACACCCTTCCAGGATACGGCACACCAGAGACACAGGCGCAGACGTGTAGCAGGGCCCCGCTCAAAGGTTTCTTTTTAGATTAAGTCCCTGTGTAAACCTTTTTTACTGTCTCTTGTTGCTTTACACCCTCCGGATACTCAACACAACCGAGAGGGATGCTGGCATTATTGGCATTTCGTCACGTCAGACTAATGCACGTACCTGGAAATTCAGGGCTCATTATCAAGGGCGTTACTTAGCCCAGTATATGTTGTAATGTCCGAATACCTTAGGGAGTGTTCGGCGTCGCGAGTTTGGCCTTATATGCATCAGCTCCGAAGCATGTCTTTGGTCAATAGTTGGGTTTGCGCGGCTCCCGTGTTTTGCTACCTTATGTTCCGCTCTATCGGCTAAGGTGGCACCGGGAGAACTACTGCGATTGTGCCCTGGTTCATCTGGATGAGCACCTCAGTAGAGAAAGCCGAGAACTGACTGTCATGATAAAGCGTGAGACTGGTCAACCACTTGATGACTCAGCGAAATCTTCGCGATTCCTCCGCATTAACGAAGGACCGGTTTCCCGGTCATGTATGTACGCGCACCATATTCGGATGAGCGCGGAAGTACCAATGGCTATATAGTAGCCCCACCGTCAAACTCCTATGGCTAAGTGAAAGTGTTAAAGCTATATAGTCTGATTGCCTTGTTCGCCGCGCTATCACCTCCTTAATGGACCAAGACGTTGGATCAAGTGTGAATACGCGCTTTTCTGAACACCCCCGCATTATATGTGTGGGGGCTGAAGCCGACGACTACAAACTTTCAGGTTATATACATACATAAACGGCCGCACAGGAGGCATCATAATACTTTCAGGCAAAAGTATAAACACACCCTTTATAATCCAAATAGCATTGTTTTTACAATTGGGATACATGTCACTCGAACATGATACTCTTCGAGCACCGAGCCTCTGTTAAACGAGCGCCTTCTAGGACTTCTTCAAAATAGTGCTCGACCGAGACCTGGCCTATGGCCGGACCCCGGGTTGCAATAGTGGTGGCCTCCATTTCTGCCCAGTATGTCTTAACACGTGCAAGAGCCATCCGCGCACCCTCTATGCACGCCGACCTCTTTACAGCGTCGATATGTGGCACAACACCAAGGAATCGTTGCACTAAACCAAAATAACTATTTGGCCTTGGTCCCTTTGGCCAAAGATGATCCACGACAGACCTCATGGCAAGTCCTGACAACCTATGGAGCTCGGCCCACTCGGCCATTTGTTCATTTAACAACAGTGGACGCGTTGGAGCACTGAACTGCGACCAGAACAACCTTTCCACTTCATGATCTTTCTGATCTTTGAAAAACTCAGTCGCATCAGCAGCACTCATTGCCAAGTCCAAGTACGCGTCTGCAGCACTCCATAGTTGATCTAGAGGGGCATACTTCGGATCTCCGAACTTCGTCCGCAACAAAAAGGGCTTCCCAGCCGTGATATCTCCGGGTTGACGGAGCTCCTCCTTTGCCGCTGTGACTTTAGAGCGGGTTTCCTTGGCTGCTTCCATGGCTTTCTTCAGGTCAGCCGCTTTCGCTTGGCTTTCCTGTTCAAGAAGCTCATATCGGCTGACAGCATCTTTCAGCTCAACAGCCATATTGGTTATTTTATCTTCGCTCTGGCGATGAGCAGCCTGTTCGGCTCTTAAATCTTCGGCCGCCTTTAGGGAGGCCGCATCACTTCTTCTGGCTTGTTCCTTGGCTCGGGCAAGTTCCGCCCGAAGGGTCTCCACGGCGGCAGCTCCATCTGCAGTCACAGCATATTATAGATACTAGCATCATGCTCCTCTTAATATTTGTTGACCACCCAAAAATACATACCCTGTGCCTCGTCAGGCCGCTTGTTCACAAGCGCGATGTCGGCATCTGCCGCGTCAAGCTGCCGCCTCAGTTCGGCAAACTCAGCAGTCCGGTCAGCCACCGGACCCTCAGCCGCCTGCACATGAAAGCAGCGCGATCATTACTTGGGACTATGATCCTCTGTTTTCCGCCTCTGGACAGCAACTAGAGTCTCAGGGGCTACTATCTGTATAGCACACCTAGCGTGTGCGTTACCGTCAAAAAATATATATTACTTTGCGTACCTCAAAGCCTCTTAGCAGGCTCGTAAAAGCTTCATGCAACCCACTTTTGGCAGATGAAATCCTCTCAACCACCGTACCCATTAAAGTATGATGCGCCTCTGAGATAGCCGCTTGCTCCAGAAGACCCATCAGTGCGTCCGGTTGTGCACCGGACAGTCCCAGACTCTTTCTGTTGCTCTCCTTAGGAGCCGAATACTCCGGACTTCGGGTGGCCGAAGGGTTACCTTCTGGCCTTGGCGGATCAGGAGAAATCCTCCATGACGACACCTCAGGGTCGTCCGCCCCATGAGGCGGGGAGACAGGGGGAGGCGTTTCGCTCTCCATCATCTCCGGAAGAAGATCCCTCGAAGAAGAACTTTGTCAAGAAGGGCTACGAGCCAGACTGTAAGATAGATGTCTCGGTTATTGTCCTTGGAGATAAAGCATGATATATTTACCAAAGTACTCTTGTTCACTTACAGCTCGGTGGAGGGCTGGCCCCCTTGCGGGCGCTGTGCGGTAAGGACGCCCTCCGGGGCAGGGCCCCCTGGCGAAGGTTTCTTCCCTCGTTTGGAAACCTTCATTTCCAAGTATTCAGAGGCGGTCCTTTTCCTTCCTTGGGGAGACGGGATTCTAGATTCTTCTCCCCGATTATCCTCCTTCGCGGAGACACTAATTCCCCCGGTTTGGATGTGTAATGTGTGAAGCCTGCTTTCGGCTTCTTTATTCCTCCCTTTATCTTCCCCTAATGGCACTTGATAAGGTGCGTGCTCAAGCATCCTGGCTAGTACATGATCCGGTGAGCCTTCGGGAAGGGGGGGCGAACACCTGATCCTCTCCGCCTTTCTTATCCAGTCCTGGCCAAGAGCGATTTTTTCAGGATGATGTTGTGACAAATAAAAAGACAGCATGTTTGGCCACAGAATTACTTACGTGGGTATCTAGACGGTTGCAGTTGAGACCCGCATCCTCGGTGGTGTCCGGACACTTTATTCGTGATTCGAAGAACAATCCATACGTCTCTTCGAGTGTCACACCGAAGAATTGCTGAATAGTTCGCAGTCCTTCCGGGTTGAATTCCCACATACGGAGAGATTGACGTTGGCATGGCAGGACCCGACGAACTAGCATAACTTGTATTACCTTTACAAGACTGACTTCCCTCTTGAGGAGATCTCAGATGCGACTTTGCAATGTCAGCACGTCATTAACTAGCCCCCAGTCCAGCCCCTTGTTGACCCATGACACCAGTTGCGGTGGAGGGCCCGAGCGGAAGGCGGGGGCAGCTGCCCACTTTGTACCTCGGGGAGCTGTGACGTAAAACCACTCCTGTTGCCATAAGTTGGACACCTCCGGGAAGGAACCCTTTGGCCATAGGGCGTCAGCGCCTTTGCTTATTATGGCACCTCCGCATTTTGCATGTCGCCCATCGATCGTCTTCGGCTTCACATTGAAGGTCTTGCGCCATAAGCCGAAGTGTGGGGTGATGCGGAGGAAGGCCTCACACACGATGATAAACGACGAGATGTGAAGGATGGAATGTGGAGCTAGATCGTGGAAATCGAGCCCGTAATAGAACATAAGCCCTCTAACAAAGGGATCAAGACTAAAGCCTAGCCCTCGGAGGAAGTGGGAAACAAATACGACACTCTCGTTGGGTTTGAGAGTGGGGATGACCTGCCCTTGAGCAGGCAGCCTGTGCGGGATTTCGGCGGTCAGATACCAGGCTTCCCTTAGCTTCTCGATGTCCTCCTCTGTGGCAGAGGAGGCCATCCACTGACCTTGAAGGTTGGATCCGGACATGGTTGAAGGTCCGAAGCGCTTCCGAGCCTTGGGTGTTGGAACTCGAGGTGGGGGAAGGGAAGGATCGAGCGTGAGAAGAAAAGGACAAGCCTTGGCCCCTTTATAAAGAGGGTGAATATCAAGCGTCCTCCGCGTGGCCGTTTGGAACTTGCCTAAAATCGAGGAGTCATACTAACAAGCACAATTGGGTTACCCACACCCGTATTGATGAGAATCCCGTGATAAGGGGAACACGATCTCTGCTTCGACAAGACGTGCCAATAAAACCGCCTCGCAACACGTGCGGTGGCAGGCTGGGAAAAACGGTTCATAATGACCGGACCACGGCAGGATGTCACGTTATGAAAAGTTGTCAGCAGATTAGATTTGTGGAATATTATACTCTCTACAGTGGTATGTGGAATTTGTTTTACAGAGCCGGACACAATCCTTGTGTTCAAAATCTTCTATGGAGTATTCGGAGAAGGAACCCGCCTTGCAATGCCGAACACAATCTGCGCGCCGGACTCATCGTCATTGAAGCCTGGTTCAGGGGCTACTGAGGGAGTCCTGGATTAGGGGGTCCTCGGACAGCCAGACTATATAGTTTGGCCGGACTGTTGGACTATGAAGATACAATATTGAAGGCTTCGTCCCGTGTCCGGGTGGGACTCTCCTTTGCGTGGAAGGCAAGCTTGGCGATTCGGATATGTAGATCTCCTCCCTTGTAACCGACTCTGTGTAACCCTAGCCCCCTCCGGTGTCTATATAAACCGGAGGGTTTAGTCCGTAGGACAAGAACAACAATCATAACCATAGGCTAGCTTCTAGGGTTTAGCCTCTACGATCTCGTGGTAGATCAACTCTTGTAATACTCATATCATAAGGATCAATCAAGCAGGAAGTAGGGTATTACCTCCATCGAGAGGGCTCGAACCTGGGTAAACATTGTGCCCCCCGCCTCCTGATACCATTAGCCTTAGACGCATAGTTCAGGACCCCCTACCCGAGATCCGCCGGTTTTGACACCGACACACATCCCTCAAGCACTTCTGATGATGGTAGCAGGAGCACTCCAAGCAACTTGCCCAAGGCAGCCACCAGAACCAGGAAGAAGATAACCTCAGATTCAGAGGATGAGGACTATGTGGGTACTAAGGAGGAAGTAAGCTCCAAGAAGAAGGTGCTGAAGAAGGAGTATGGCACAGCTGCTACAACAAAGCCAGGCTTGAACAAGAAGGCACCTGCCAGGAGGATCCCAATGTCAAAGCCAAGGAAGGTAGCAACATGAGAAAAATTGAAATTCACCATAAAATCAGATGATGGTGAAACAGCAGGTGATGACTAGAAAAAGAAGAGGGAAAGAACCACTACTACATAGGTTCTTGGAAAATCTACTATGGTAAGAGATTCAGAAGAAGAAGAGTATGCTGTACCAGCACCCAAAGCTCAGAAGCTTATGGGAGATGCTATAAAGGCAGGGGCTGCTCCATCAAAGCCCAAGTCTGCTCCCAAAGCTCAAGCTCAGAAGCCTAGTAAGCCCAAGAGGAACACCAGAAATATACCCGCTGAAGAGAAGAACAAGGCCCCAGTGCCTCAAGCTAAAGAAGGGGATGATGAATCTCTTGTTTTGAGACAATTGAAGCCCAAGATTCCAGACCACAATGATGCTCATCCAGTGGCTGAAGACATGCATATCAGAAAGGATGCTGGACTGAGATTGTGGAGACAGTCTGATCCTTATGCTGTGAGGAAGAGGACTGTAGTTGACTGCATGTTTCATACAAAGGAGCAGCAAGACTTCTATGAAACAATTTTGCTTGACAAGAAGCCAATTGTATGTGACATGAGATGGGTTGATTGGGAATACATCAAGGAGGAAGAAGATCACTTTCCAGGAGTTTATGACAGCTTCAAGGCATGTGGAGTTGACAAATTTGTTGGGCAGAGGCTCACAAAATGGAATGATGAGCTGATCATGCAGTTTTACTCCACTGCTCACTTCTATCCAGATGGGAGGATAGTTTGCATGTCAGAAGCTACTAGGTATCAATCCACTGTTGAAGAGTGGGCCAAGATGATAAATGCCCCAGAAGAACATGAAGATGACTTGGATGTGTATGCCAAGAAGAAGAAGGACAACAACACTATGGCAAACATGTACAAGGAGATCCCAGATAAAGCTTTGGAGACTCACAAGCTTGGATCAGTACATTACTTGTTGTCCGGTCTGCCTACCATCAACACAATCTGATGTAGGGTGGAACCCTATACGGCCGATCTTTCACGAAAGGAGCGGATCCCAACTAAGAACACGAAGAACACAAGGGGAAACATGAGGGAAAACATGAGAGAATCACTCAAACCAACAAGATTCGATTACACATGTGCTAGATCCACGGAACACAAAGGGAGATACACGATCCAAAGTCAACAAAGGACGATACAAAGGGTAACCGGTTCTTCTCCGTGAGGAGGTCTTGAATCCACGAGGGGATCTCCCCGTGAGGGGTCTTGAATCCAAGGTGGATCTTCTCCGTAGAGGGGCCGCGGTCTCTCTCAAGGAGTAGATCCGTATGGATGAGCAAAGCTCTATCTCAAGTATGAGCTAAACCAATGCTAACCCTAGAAAGAGGGAGGAGGAGTATATATAGTCTAGGGGGAGAAAGGGTACAAGGGCCTCGGCCCTTTACTATGCGCACACAGACAGGGCCGGATGTCCGGGCTTTCGCGAGGAGCCGTATGTCCGGGCCTTTGGCCGGATGTCCGGGCTGAAGGTGTTCAGCTTCGGGCATGTTCTGTGACGGGCGCCAGATTTCCGGGCAGCGGCCGAATGTCCGTGCTGTCGGGCCGGATGTCCTGGTCCTATAGCTTTCGCGGCTGGAATGTTGCTGTAGTGGATGTCTCCAGCGGCCGGATGTCCGGGGCTGGGGCCGGATGTCCGGGACCTGGAGCTCCCTTCTTCTCCTTCCGTTGGTTCTCCTCATCCATGGACTTGGCGGCTTGTCCGTCTTCATGAGCATCTCTGGGAGGGTCCTCTTGACACCTAATCATGCATAGCATATCGGACTTAGGAAGTAGCGATGTCTCGAGTGGATCATATGTGATATCACTAAGGAAGGAAGTCACCTCGTTCTCGAGAGCTCTAGCTCGTGCTCGTGTCATGGGTCCTCTTGGCTCTTGATGAGACGATGGTAGGTCCATTGGGATGACCATAGGATGCTCCGGATCATCTCCCCTCCCTTGGGAAAGATCCGACCTCGGATCGAAATGCTCATCACCATGGTACGGGGAGAGATCTTTGATGTTGAAGATGTCGCTCACGGGGTACTTGTCACGTGGGAGGTCGATCTTGTAGGCGTTGTTGTTGTAGCGTGCAAGCACCTTGAAGGGTCCATCCACTCGGGGAAGAAGTTTTGACTTGCGTTTGTTGGGGAAGCGGTCCTTGCGAAGGTGTAGCCACACAAGATCTCCAATGTTGAATATCATGGGTTGCTTGTTGACGTTGAGCTTGGTCGCGAGTCGTTGTACTTGGCACTCGATGGTGTGCCTTGTATCTTCATGCATCTTCTTGAGGTAGTTGACGCGGGCACTCGCGTCCATGTTTGTGTGCTCTTGTAGTAGTAGAGGAAGAATGTCCAATGGTGACAACGGGTTGAAGCCATAGACGACCTCGAAGGGGGACTTGCCGGAAGTGGAATGTCTTGCACGGTTGTAGGCGTACTCGGCGATTGGTAGGAACTCCTCCCACTCCTTGATGTTCTTCTTTATCAACATGTGTAGTAGAGGAGAGTGTACGGTTGGTCACCTCCGTTTGGCCGTCGGTTTGTGGATGGTATGCCGAAGAGAACAAAAGCTTGATTCCGAGCTTGGCGCACAATGTCTTCCAGAAGTAACTCAAGAACTTGACGTCGCGGTCCAAGACACTCGTCTTTGGTACTCCATGAAGGCGCAAGATTTCCCTACAAAACAAATTTGCAACATGTGAAGCATCGTCTATCTTGTTGCAAGGAATGAAATGCGCCATTTTGGAGAATTGGTCCACAACAACGGAATCCCTGCCATTTCTAGTTCTAGGCAAACCAAGCACAAAATCCATGCTAATATCTTCCCATGGTAGGTACAGAATTGGAAGAGGCACATAGAGTCCATGAGATTGAGCTTTAGACTTAGCTTTGCGACATGTAGAGCATCGGTTGGTGAAACGATTGACGTCCCGACACATCTTGGGCCAAAAGTAGTTCTTGGAGAGCGTAGCAAATGTCTTGTCACATACAAATTGTCCCATTAGTCCTCCTCCATGAGATTCTTGCAGAAGTAACAAACGAAGAGAAGACTCGGGGATGCAAAGTTTGTTAGCTCTCATAATATAACCATCCTTGAGCTAATATGGATCCCAAGAAGTATGTGTCAAACACTTGGCATAAGGAATAGCAAAAGTAGGATCATGCTCATACAAGTCTTTTATGTGCTCAAAACCAATGACATTCAACTCAAGTTGAGTAACAATCATGCATATACGGGAAAGTGCATCCGCCACAACATTTTCTTTGCCTTTTATGTATTTCATGACATAAGGAAAAGACTCTATAAATTCACACCATTTAGCATGACGCTTGTTCAACTTAGTTTGACCCTTAAGGTACTTAAGCATTTCATGATCGGTATGGATGATAAATTCATGAGGGCGAAGATAATGTTCCCATTCACACAAAACTCGCACTAAAGCATATAGCTCATTGTCATAGATGGGATAATTGAGTTGCGCTCCGGAGAGTTTCTCACTAAAGTATGCTATGGGGTGCTTCTCTTGCGTTAACACACCTCCTATGCCATTACCACTAGCATCACAATGAATTTCAAAAGGTTTTTCAAAGTTGGTTAATGCAAGCACAGGAGCATGAGTAAGCAAATTCTTAAGCTCATTGAATGCGCTATCTTGAGATGGTCCCCAAACAAAGGGTGCATTCTTCTTGCTCAAAGCATGTAAAGGAGATGCAATGGTGCTAAAATCCTTCACAAAACGACGGTAAAAACCAGCTAAACCAAGAAAACTATGCACTTGCTGCAAATTGGTTGGTTGGGGCCAAGTTTTAATAGCATTGATCTTAGATTCATCAACATGAACACCCTTAGAAGATACTACAAAACTCAAGAAAACAAGCTTATCAACATCAAAGAGGCATTTTTCCATATTAGCATAGAGACGCTCTTTTTGAAGAGTTTGTAGCACGGTTCGACGGTGGGTGACATGCTCTTTGAGAGATTTGCTAAACAAAAGGATATCGTCGAAGTAGACAACAACAAATTCACCAATATAAGGGTGAAACTCATAATGCATAAGACGCATGAAAGTACCGGGTGCTTCCGATAAACCCATAGGCATGACTAGTAACTCATACAACCAAACTTTGTTTTGAAAGCGGTTTTCCATTCATCACCCTCTTGTATGCGTATTTGATAGTAACCACTTTTAAGATCAATTTTGGAGAAAATAGTGGCACCGCTAAGTTCATCTAGGATATCGTCAAGGCGTGGAATGGGGTATCTATAGCGAACGGTGATAGCATTGATTGGTCTACAATCAGAGCACATACGCAAGCTACCGTCTCTTTTTGGCACAAGAATGACCGGAACGGCACAAGGGCTCAAACTTTCACGCACATGTCCATGGTCTATGAGATGCTTTACTTGCCTTTGTATTTCTTTGGTTTCTTCGGCGTTGACGCGGTAGGGAGCTCTGTTTGGAAGTGGTGCTCCGGGGATGAGGTCGATGTGGTGCTCGATGCCTCATAGTGGAGGTAAACCCGGAGGTAGCTCATCGGGGAAAACGTCTTGGAATTCCTGCAAAAGAGAAGATAACACTAGAGGAAGATTGTGAGAGGTGTTAGCGTTTGGTGCCTCATCTTTGCACAAAAGGACATAGTGCATGACGCTTGATGGGTTCTCACACACTTCTCTCATCTCACGTTTGGTGGCAAATAGAACTAAGGTTTTCTTGTCGCTCATCGTGGAGGCACTCAATTTTGGCTTGTGGCGCTCACTCTCTTTTTGGTGGTTCGCTCGCTCACTATTCTCTCCACGATGGGTGGCTTGCTTGTCGGTGATCACTTGGCTTGGAGACATAGGTCGTAGCACATACTCCTTCCCTTTCATCTTGAAGCTATAGTGGTTTGTATGCCCGTTGGGGATGACACCTCGGTCAAATTGCCATGGTCGTCCAAGAAGGAGGTGGCAAACGGTCATCGGAAGGACATCACACTCCAAAGTGTCTTCGTAAGCTCCGATCTTGAAAGATACTTGTACCCTATGCTCGACTTGGATGGTGCCGTTGTCGCTTAGCCATTGAACTTTGTAAGGGTGCGGGTGCTTCATCTTGACCAAGTTGAGTTTGTAGCATAGTTCTTCACTTGCTAAGTTATGGCAACTTCCTCCATCGATGATGACCTTGACGGACCTTCCATTGATGCCGGCTTTGGTGTGGAAGATATGGCATCTTTGGTCTTCTTCTTGTTGATGTTGACGAGTCAAGACCTTGGAGACAACGAGAGCGGGGCTCGAATCTTCATCGCAAAAGACTTGATCATCTTCATCTTTGTTCACGCACCGGTGCATGGCCACTTGCTCAAGGGCTTCCATCTCCTCTTCACTCATGGAGTCATAGGTTCCGTCGTCGTTGAGGATGATGGTGCGCTTGTTTGTTCACTCGAAGGACTTGTGGCCTTGGCCGCCACATGTGAAGCATTTGAAGGAACTCGTCTTGATTGTCTCATCGGTTGGGGTAGATGATGATGAAGCTTTCGGCTTGAAGTTGCTTGTAGTAGGAGGACGACTTGAGGTTGTCGAAGCTTCTTGTAACTTGACTTGTCTCCGTTGCTTGTAGATGGTTTGGTTGGGGTCAAAGTTATTGGAGTCGTTGACGCTTGAGGGTTGGAGAAGCCGTAGGACTTGGATGAGAACTTGGCATATTTGAAGTCATCTTGCACTTGACGTTCCGCTTTGGTAGCTTGACGTACTAGCTCGATGAGGTTGGAGTATGGTTGGAAGTCGGCGATCTTGATAGGGTGGTTGAGTCCATTCAAGAAAGGGGCCATAGTTTTCTCATCATCTTCCTTGACAATGGATATTATCATGGCAATCTCCATTTCCTTGCAGTATTCTTCAACACTCTTGGTTCCTTGCTTGAGGAGTTGGAGTTTCTTGAAGAGGTCGCAGTTGTAGTAGGTTGGCACGAAACGTGCTCTCATGACATCTTTCATTTGCGCCCAAGTAGTGACGGGTGGTTCACCTCTTGCCTCACGGCGCTCAAGGACTTGTTCCCACCATATGAGAACGTAGTCTTGGAACTCAAGGGATGCCATAGCGATCTTCTTCTCTTCCTCATAGTTGTGCAAGCAGAAGATTTTGTCAACCTTCAATGCCCATGAAAGATACTCTTCGGGATCATTGCTTCTGGAGAACTTGGGCATGGTGAACTTTAGCTTGCCGTATCGTTGCTCTTCATTGTGTTGGGGACGGGGATGATGACGCCCTTGATGTGGATGGTTGTCAACCTCATATTGCTCTTGGCGTGGAGGCGCTCCATAGTCATCATGTTCTTGTTGAACTTGGGGTACTTGTCGAGCTTGTGGAGGAACTTGTCGAGCTTGACGAGGAGCTTGAGGAGCTTGACGATGTGCACGTGCTTCATAGATTCGTTCTTGAACTTCATCACGAAGTTCTTCTTCTTGTTCACGAGCTTGCCGGTTGCGCGTGGCGACGGCTCTACTTGAATCTCGGAGGGCTTGTTGCGCCTCAAGTGCTTGAGCTTCACGTAGTTGTTGTTCTTGACGTTGTGCCTCGGCATCTTGTGCATCTTGGTGTTGTCGCGCTTACTCCTCTTCTTGTTGGTGTTGGCGTTGCCATTCTTGTGCCTGCGCGAAAGTTCCTTGATTTTGACGGTGTCGATGTTCTTGCGCTCGAACTTGCTCTTGAGAGTTGTTGTCGTGTAGAGGATTGCGGTTTGCTTGATGATCTTGACGCGCGGCACGACGAAGAGTGTTTGATGTCGCGGTACTTGAGCCGGAGATAGTGTCATCGGCGTGTCGATTTGAGCGGCTCCGTCTTGAGTAGGACGACGAGGTAGAAGAGCCGTTGACCAACAAGGCATGAATCTCGTCCATTCTTGCATTGCTCTCTTGCTTTTGTTCGTCGATCTTGTGGTCGAAGTAGTCTCTTGTACGTTGCTCGGAGAGTCGCAAGTCGGTGGCGAGATGGTCGATGCGGTCGCTCATTGCTTGTTGCTCTTGATGCAAAGCTCGTTATGCACCAAAGAGGTGGCTCTTCGTGACATATGATGACATGTCGTCGTCTTGCTCCAAGAAGAGTGGGTTGGTAGAGGTACTTGGCCTATCCATCATTTCAAACAAATATGTGAGTGGAAGAAAGAGAAGAACTTATACCAAATGTACCTTGGCCGATGTTGAAGATGGATCAATGATCACTCAAATGTGGAACAAGGAAATAGCGCAATTGGTACCAATTCTTGTCGGTTTCTCACACCTACACAAGTAAAAGCTTATAGTGGAGCTTGGTTAGGATGGCGGCACAAAATTTGATGCAATTGTTAGTGAGCTTGATCAATAATGTTGGAAAAGATTCGCAAATTTGCAAATGCAACAAGTAGACCAATAGCAAGATATGGTACACAGAAACACACACGCAAATAGATAGGTGGGGTCGTGCAACCAAGGAGTGAGCAAAAATGTGGAATCCACGAAAATGCTCTTGTTGCACAACCCTAAGTCTGATATGCTAGCACGATTGCACAATAGGCGGATACGAACTTGTGCACAACCTACTAAGAAAAAAATGCAACGACTTCTATCCCAAGTATGCTATATGTATGGTATTCCGATGGTATGATCCAAGATGATCGAGTATGACAATCTTAATGTTGTATGATGCTACGGTTCTTGCTTATGAGCTCTTTGCTTATCTTTCCTCTTTTGCTTAAAAGCTTGTTTGGCTCTTTGTGGTTGAGCTCTTTTCTCATGCAAAACTTCACGAACCAAGGTAGCAATTGAGTATATGCGATGACAACTTTGCGACACAAGAGATGATACCAAGATATGCAACACTATGATATGGTATGTATGCTATGGGAAGTATGATCACTAATGTGCACAAGTCATGTTGCCGGCAATACTCAAAGGCTAGTCTCGATGGGTAAGTAACGCAAAAGTAAGGCTATGGGGTTATCAATGCAATTGCAAAAGACTATGCTGATATCACAATACCGAGATGAGGTTGACGCCAAAATGATGTAACCGTTCGTAGTAATCCGTGGCGAAGATGAGCGGCAGTGATGTCGATGTCGAACCGTACCTAAATAGCCGAAACACAATAGGACACGGGAACCGCAACTCAAATTCTCAAAGCAAAACGGGTCAAAATTGTCGGAGTTGGTAGCGGGAGAGCTATGGTGGTGCTATGCGGAAGTGGTGGGGTTATGCGGAAGTGGATGTGGGCACCGGAACAAAATTGGGCGAAAGTTAGGCGGGAAACGGGGTGGTGGATGATAGTGAAGCTGTCAGGGGCCGGACGTGCGGGCTGAGGGCCGGATGTCCGGGGTGGCCGGATGTCCGGGCAGTCAGGCCGGATGTCCGGGCTCTTGATCCGTGGACGAACTCGATGAACACCGCTTGGAGAGGTCAAATCCGGGGCAAAATTCGAGAGATTTTGTGGATGGAAATTGGGGAAAAGATGGGGAAAAGCTATATATACCTGCAACACATGAAATCCGCGGATCAAATCCAACAAAACTTCATCACACCAACAAATCACAAAAAAAATTAAAATTTTGGGGCAATTTTTGTGGGGCAATTTTTGAATTAGGAACAAAATCAACAAAACTAGGCTAGAAAACAAAGAGAGGGGGCTTGGAAATCGTGATCAATGTGGCTCATGATACCAAGATGATGTAGGGTGGAACCCTATACAGCCGATCTTTCACGAAAGGAGCGGATCCCAACTAAGAACACGAAGAACACGAGGGGAAACACGAGGGAAAACATGAGAGAATCACTCAAACCAACAATATTCGATTACACATGTGCTAGATCCACAGAACACAAAGGGAGATACACGATCCAAAGTCAACAAAGGATGATACAAAGGGTAACCGGTTCTTCTCTGTGAGGAGGTCTTGAATCCACGAGGGGATCTTCCCGTGAGGGGTCTTGAATCCAAGGTGGATCTTCTCCGTAGAGGGGCCGCGGTCTCTCTCAAGGAGTAGATCCATATGGATGAGCAAAGCTCTATCTCAAGTATGAGCTAAACCAATGCTAAACCTAGAAAGAGGGAGGAGGAGGAGTATATATAGTCTAGGGGGCGAAAGGGTACAAGGGCCTCGGCCTTTACTGTGCGCAGACAGATGGGGCCGGATGTCCGGGCGACGGGCCGGATGTCCGGGCCTTCGCGAGGAGCCGGAGATTCGGGCCTTTGGCCGGATGTCCGGGCTGAAGGGGTTCAGTTTCGGGCATGTTCTGTGACGGGCGCTGGATTTCTGGGCAGCAGCCGGATGTCCGGGTCCTGTAGCTTCAGTGGCTGGAACGTTGCTGTAGTGGATGTCTCCAGCGGCCGGATGTCCGGGGATGGGGCTGGATGTCCGGGCCCTAGAGCTGCCTTCTTCTCCTTCCATTGGTTCTCCTCATCCATGGACTTGGCGGCTTGTCCGTCTTCATGAGCATCTCCGGGAGGGTCCTATTGACACCTAATCATGCATAGCATATCAGACTTAGGTAGTAGCCATGTCTCGAGTGGATCATATGTGATATCACTAAGGAAGGAAGTCACCTCGTTCTCAAGAGCTCTAGCTCATGCTCGTGTCATGGGTCCTCTTGGCTCTTGATGAGACGATGGTAGGTCCATGGGGATGACCGTAGGATGCTCCGCATCACAATCCTTAGGCACACTCTGCTCCCCAAGTCAGGAGATCACAAGATGACCAGAGGGCATTCTATCTACCTGCTACAGCTTTTGGATGTCGCTCAGAAGTTCAAGGTCATGAGTCTGATTGTAGAGACAATCAAGAGGACTGCTGCTGGCCAGAACAGAAGCTGTGGGTATGCTCCACACATGCATGAGCTCATCAACTCCAAGATGGGCACATGAACATATCTATTGGATAAGGAGCATCTACCCTTATATCCTGATTTTGAAGACAACACTGTAGTGATGAATGAGGAGGAACCATCATTAGCTGAAGCACAGGAGAAGAGAGCCAAAGCAAAGGCTGAGAAAGCTGCCAAGATGCCAAGTGTTGAAGAGGCATCTCAAGTTTTCCTGAAGAGCAAGCAAGATCAACTTGCATATCTGATCCAGTCTACACTGAGGATTGAGAAGGGCTTGGCCACCCTGACTCAAAACCAGGAGAGCTTGGAGAGGATCATAGAAACCAAAATTTATGATCTTGATATGAAAGTAACTGAGATTCAAACAGTAGTTGAGCAGCTTCAGGAGGAAGCAGAAGAGAACAGAGGGAAGGCAACTACTGATGCATTTCAGCGAGTGCCTAGAGGACAGAGGTCTGCTGCAGTGCATGTACCTGATAAAAGAGCAACAACATCAGCACCAGCAGCCACAGCTCCAGTGCCACCTCCAGCAGCCACTCCACAAGCACCAACTACATCAACTGATGCCTTCGTCCTTGGAGTTCTCTCTACACCACCTCCCGAGGACCAATCCTGAGAGACGCATAGCACTATGCATATTTGAACTTTTTGGTAACTTGTTGCCAAAGGGGGAGAAATATGTATAGATCATAGGCTTCGAGAGAGTGTTTTGCTCCTTTGCTTTTGGTTGAACTTTTTATTGTGTGCCTGTGTGAGATACTTTATGTCCTTGTGCGAGATACTTGTGTGATCATGTGATTGATCATATGCTACTTTAATGCTTGCCTGGATGATACTATCTTTTATATCTCTATATAATCATTCACTTTATTTGGTGATGAGTGCACGTTTTTAATGTTTATTATTTTGAGCGCTCCACCAAGATGTATGTGACATGGAAGAGTGACCCATGATCCTAATCGATTGTACATTTGCATTCAAAAGCAAATTTTAAATAATGCACAAATTTAGGGCGAGCTCTTGCTTATCACATACTTCTCAAAGCGACGATGTATTTCAATCTTATTATCATTTGTCGAAGCTTTGATCTATATGTTGTCATCAATTACCAAAAAGGGGGAGATTGAAAGTGCAACTATCCCTGGGCGGTTTTGGTAATTACTAACAACATATAGCTCATTGAGCTAATGCTATCTCAAGATAAATATTTCAGGAAAGCTCAATGATTGGCATGGCATGGATTAGGAATGTGGACCCCTCAAAATGCTAAGGAAACATGTTGGCTCAAGCTCAAGACTCTACATTTTACTTTTAGTGATCCAAGATCACATTGAGTCCATAGGAAAAGCCAATACTATTAAAAGGGATGAGGTGTTGCTTAATGAGGTTCTTGCTCAAAATGCTTAGTGATATGCTCCAAAATCCTCAACCACTTTCTCATATCCACATATGTCCCAAACCAAAAGTCAAACTCGGCCCTACCGAATCTTTCTATCCAGCGCCACTGAGTTCTGTTGACATAGCCATTGCCACAAACCCTAGTCACTTCGGTCTCACCGATAGGGATCTCGGTCTCACCGAGATGGGATTGCAAACTCTCTCTTTCCCTTCGTAACGTTTCGGTCTAACCGAGATGAGCGATCGGTCCCACCGAGTTCGCAATGCAATCTCTCTGTTTCCCCTTCGTAACATTTCGGTCCAACCGAAATGAGCGAATCGGTCCCACCGAGTTTGCCTGACCAACTCTCTGTTTGCTTATTACCAAAATCGGTCCCACCAATTTTGTGTAATCGGTCTCACCGAGATTACGTTATGCCCTAACCTTAATGAAATCGGTCTCACTGAGTTGACATGTTGGTCCCACTGAAAATCCTAACGTTCATATTTTGAACAGAATCGGTCTGACGGAGTTTTCTCATTCGGTCCCACCGAGTTTGGTAAATTGTGTGTAACAGTTAGATTTTGTGTGGAGGCTATATATACCCCTCCACCCACTCTTCATTCGTGGAGAGAGCCATCAGAACATGCCTACACTTCCATCATACATTTGCTGAGAGAGAACCACCTACACTTGTGTTGAGGTCAAGATATTCCATTCCAACCATATAAATCTTGATCTCTAGCCTTCCCCAAGTTGCTTTCCACTCAAATCATCTTTCCACCAAATCCAATCCTATGAGAGAGAGTTGAGTGTTGGGGAGACTATCATTTGAAGCACAAGAGCAAGGAGTTCATCATGACCACACCGTCTATTACCTTTTGGAGAGTGGGGTCTCCTAGATTGGTTAGGTGTCACCTGGGAGCCTCCGTCAAGATTGTGGAGTTGAACCAAGGAGTTTGTACGGGCAAGGAGATAGCCTACTTCGCGAAGATCTACCCTAGTGAGGCAAGTCCTTCGTGGGTGATGGCCATGGTGGGATAGACAAGGTTGCTTCTTCATGGACCCTTCATGGGTGGAGCCCTCCGTGGACTCGTGCAACCGTTACCCTTCGTGGGTTGAAGTCTCCATCAACGTGGATGTATGATAGCACCACCTATCGGAACCACGCCAAAAATCTCCGTGTCTACATTGCGTTTGCTCCCTCAAACTCCTCCCTTTACCTTCATATGCAATTGTTTTACATTCCGCTGCTATACTCTTAGAATTGCATGTGTAGGTTGATTACTTGACTTGTGCTAAGTTGTTAAAATCTGCCAAGAATTAAATTTGGGAAAAGGCTAGATTTTTATTTGGTCAAGTAGTCTAATCACCCCCCTCTAGACATACTTTCGATCCTACAGTCAGGCCATCGATGCACGCCTCGACGAGCGAAGGAGCGAAGGCGTGGAAATCGCGCTCAACGCGCCTCGGACCCTCAACGAGCAGCTTCTCGCCATCCGGGTGCACCTTCAGCCCGCTCACAGAATGCTTTGCCGCCTGCAGCGCGTCGGAGCTCAGGTGCTGTCCGCCCTCTGGCCAGAAGCCAATATTCCGCGCACTCCCCGTCGAACTGCCGACTGGCTGGAAGTGGCTGTTGGCCGTCTTCAGGCCTGGAAAGGCTCTTCGGCCCGGGCGGGTGCACGCAGGGCCTTGGAATTCGTCAAGGCCTGGTACCCCGGGCTAAACCTCGACAAACTGGCCACCTTTCGGCAGGAGGCCGTCGGGGAGTTGGCGGTGGTAGCAGCCAAGCTTACTCAGCGTGCGCCGACGATCGCCAAGTATACCAACACCAATGACTTCATCCCCGAGCTGGACGAGGAGGGTGCCGAGCTGCCGCCCAACTGGTTCGGGCTGAACCTGGCCGACGACGAGGACTCGATGGAGGATATCGCTTCCAATGACGAAGGTGAGGACGAGGATGGTGAAGACGACTGATGTCTACTATGCAACCTTCTCCTTGTAGACGTTGTTGGGCCTCCAAGTGCAGAGGTTTGTAGGACAGTAGCAAATTTCCCTCAAGTGGATGACCTAAGGTTTATCAATATGTGGGCAAACAACTTATGGGAACAACAATCAACTAGCATAGGAAGGCAAAACAAGCATAACTTCAAAACTTTAAGCACATAGAGAGGAAACTTGATATTATTGCAATTCCTACATGCATATATTCCTCCCTCATAATAATGTTCAGCAGCATCATGAATGAATTCAACAATATAACCAGCACCTAAAACATTCTTTTCATGATCTACAAGCATAGAAAATTTATTACTCTCCACATAAGCAAATTTCTTCTCATGAATAGTAGTGGGAGCAAACTCAACAAAATAACTATCATGTGATTGAAAATTAAGATCAAAATGACAAGTTTCATGGTTATCATTATTCTTTAAAGCATACGTGTCATCACAATAATAATCATAGATATGAGGCATGCTTTCATCATAATAAATTTGCTCATCAAAACTTGGGGGACTAAACATATCATCTTCATCAAACATAGCATCCCCAAGCTTGTGGCTTTGCATATCATTAGCATCATGGGTATTCAAAGAATTCATACTAACAACATTGCAATCATGCTCATCATTCACATATTTTATGCCAAGCATTCTATGTAATTCTTCTTCTAGTACTTTGGCACAATTTTCTTTTCCATCATACTCACGAAAGATATTAAAAAGATGAAGCGTATGAGGCAAACTCAATTCCATTTTTTTGTAGTTTTCTTTTATAAACTAAACTAGTGATAAAACAAGAAACTAAAAGATTCGATTGCAAGATCTAAAGATATACCTTCAAGCACTCACCTCCTTGGCAACGACACCAGAAAAGAGCTTGACGTCTACTACGCAACCTTCTCCTTGAAGACGTTGTTGGGCCTCCAAGTGCAGAGTTTTGTAGGACAGTAGCAAATTTCCCTCAAGTGGATGACCTAAGGTTTATCAATCCGTGGGAGGCGTAGGTTGAAGATGGTCTCTCTCAAGCAACCCTGCAACCAAATAACAAAGAGTCTCTTGTGTCCCCAACACACCCAATACAATGGTAAATTGTATAGGTGCACTAGTTCGGCGAAGAGATGGTGATACAAGTGCAATATGGATGGTAGATATAGGTTTTTGTAATCTGAAAATATAAAAACAGCAAGGTAACAAGTGGTAAAAGTGAGCGTAAACGGTATTGCAATGCTAGGAAACAAGGCCTAGGGTTCATACTTTCACTAGTGCAAGTTCTCTCAACAATAATAACATAATTGGATCATATAACTATCCCTCAACATGCAACAAAGAGTCACTCCAAAGTCACTAATAGCGGAGAACAAACGAAGAGATTATGGTAGGGTACGAAACCACCTCAAAGTTATTCATTCGGATCGATCTATTCAAGAGTTCGTACTAGAATAACACCTTAAGACACATATCAACCAAAACCCTAATGTCACCTAGATACTCCAATGTCACCTCAAGTATCCGTGGGTATGATTATACGATATGCATCACACAATCTCAGATTCATCTATTCAACCAACACATAGAACCTCAAAGAGTGCCCCAAAGTTTCTACCGGAGAATCAAGACGAAAACATGTGCCAACCCCTATGCACAGGTTCATTGGCGGAACCCGCAAGTTGATCACCAAAACATACATCAAGTGAATCACGTGATATCCCATTGTGACCACAGATACGCACGGCAAGACATACATCAAGTGTTCTCAAATCATTAAAGACTCAATCCGATAAGCTAACTTCAAAGGGAAAACTCAATCCATTACAACTGTGTAGAGGGGGAGAAGAGACATCATAAGCTCCAACTATAATAGCAAAGCTCGCGATACATCAAGATCATGCCAAATCAAGAACACGAGAGAGAGAGAGAGAGAGAGAGAGATCAAACACATAGCGACTGGTACATACCCTCAGCCCCGAGGGTGAACTACTCCCTCCTCGTCATGGAGAGCGACGGGATGATGAAGATGGCCACCGGTGAGGGTTCCCCCCTCCGACAGGGTGCCGTAACAGGGTCCCGATTGGTTTTCGGTGGCTACAGAGGCTTGCGGTGGCGTAACTCCCGATCTATTATGTTCCCCGATCGTTTTAGGGTATATGGATATATATAGGGGGAAGAAATACGTCAAGGGAGCCACGAGGGGCCCACGAGGGTGGAGGGCGCGCCCAGGGGGGTGGGCGCGCCCCCCTGCCTCGTGCCTCCCTCCTTGCTTTCCTGGCGTGCACTCCAAGTCTCCCGGGTTGCTTTCCTTCCAAAAATAACTTCTCCAGAAGGTTTCATTCCGTTTCGACTCCGTTTGATATTCCTTTTCTTCAAAACACTGAAAAAAGGGAAAAACATGAACTGGCACTGGGCTTTGGGTCAATAGGTTAGTCCCAAAAATAATATAGAAGTGCATAGTAAAGCCCATAAAACATCCAAGATGGATAATATAATAGCATGGAACAATCAAAAATTATAGATACGTTGGAGACATATCAGCATCCCCAAGCTTAATTCCTGCTCGTCCTCGAGTAGGTAAATGATAAAAACAGAATTTTTGATGTGGAATGCTACTTGGCAAAATTTCAATGTAATTCTTCTTAATTGCGGTATGAATATTCGGATCCGAAAGATTCAAGATAAAAGTTCATATTGACATAAAAATAATAATACTTCAAGCATACTAACTAAGCAATTATGTCCTCTCAAAATAACATGGCCAAAGAAAGTTCATCCCTACAAAATCATATAGTTTGGTCCTGCTCCATTTTCGTCACACAAGAATGCTCTCATCATGCACAACCCCGATGACAAGCCAAGCAATTGTTTCATACTTTAGTAATCTCAAAAATTTTCAACCTTCACGCAATACATGAGCATGAGCCATGGATATAGCACTATGGGTGGAATAGAATATGATGATGGGGGTTATGTGGAGAAGACAAAAAGGAGAAGGTCTCACATCAACGAGGCTAATCAATGGGCTATGGAGATGCCCATCAATTGATGTTAATGCGAGGAGTAGGGATTGCCATGCAACGGATGTACTAGAGCTATAAATATATGAAAGCTCAACAAAAGAAACTAAGTGGGTGTGCATCCAACTTGCTTGCTCACGAAGACCTAGGGCACTTGAGGAGGCCCATTGTTGGAATATACAAGCCAAGTTCTATAATGAAAAATTCCCACTAGTATATGAAAGTGACAAAACAAGAGACTCTCTATCATGAAGATTATGGTGCTACTTTGAAGCACAAGTGTGGTAAAGGATAGTAACATTGGCCCTTCTCTCTTTTTCTCTTTTTTTGGCTTTCTCTTTTTTATGGCCTTTCTCTTTTTTTATTCCTCACTTGGGACAATGCTCTACAAAATGATGATCATCACCCTTCTATTTATTTACAACTCAATAATTACAACTCGGTACTAGAACAAAGTATGACTCTATATGAATGCCTCCGGCAGTGTACCGGGATATGCAATGAACCAAGAGTGACATGTATGAAAGAATTATGAATGGTGGCTTTGCCACAAATACTATATCAACTACATGATCATGCAAAGCAATATGACAATGATGTACGTGTCATGATAAACGGAATGGTGGAAAGTTGCATGGCAATATATCTCGGAATGGCTATGGAAATGCCATAATAGGTAGGTATGGTGGCTGTTTTGAGGAAGATATAAGGAGGTTTATGTGTGAAAGAGCGTATCATATCACGGGGTTTGGATGCACCGGCGAAGTTTGCACCAACTCTCAATGTGAGAAAGGGCAATGCACCGTACCGAAGAGGCTAGCAATGGTGGAAAGGTGAGAGTGCGTATAATCCATGGACTCAACATTAGTCATAAAGAACTCACATACTTATTGCAAAAATCTACAAGTCATCAAAAACCAAGCACTATGCGCATGCTCCTAGGGGGATAGATTGGTAGGAAAAGACCATCGCTCGTCCCCGACCACCACTCATAAGGAGGACAATCAAAGAACACCTCATGTTTCAAATTTGTTACATAACGTTTACCATACGTGCATGCTATGGGACTTGCAAACTTCAACACAAGTATTTCTCAAATTCACAACTACTCAACTAGCACAACTTTAATATCACTACCTCCATGTCCCAAAACAATCATCAAGCATCAATCTTCTCTTAGTATTCAACACACTCATAAGAAAGTTTTTACTATTCTTGAATACCTAGCATATTAGGATTATTTAAGAAAATTACCATGCTATTTAAGACTCTCAAAATAATCTAAGTGAAGTATGAGAGATCAATAGTTTCTATAAAACAAATCCACCACCATGCTCTAAAAGATATAAGTGAAGTACTAGAGCAAAAACTATATAACTCAAAAGATATAAGTGAAGCACATAGAGTATTCTAATAATTTCCGAATCATGTGTGTCTCTCTCAAAAGGTGTGTACAGCAAGGATGATTGTGGTAAACTAAAAAACAAAGACTCAAATCATACAAGACGCTCCAAGCAAAACACATATCATGTGGTGAATAAAAATATAGCTCCAAGTAAAGTTACCGATGGAAGTAGACGAAAGAGGGGATGCCTTCCGGGGCATCCCCAAGCTTTGCCTTTTTGGTGTCCTTAGATTATCTTGGGGGTGCCACGGGCATCCCCAAGCTTAGGCTCTTGCCACTCCTTGTTCCATAATCCATCAAATCTTTCACCCAAAACATGAAAACTTCACAACACAAAACTCAGCAGAAAAACTCGTGAGCTCCGTTAGCGAAAGAAAACAAAAGACCACTTCAAGGTACTGTAATGAAATCATTCTTTATTTATATGGGTGTTAAACCTACTGTATTCCAACTTCTCTATGGTTTATAAACTCTTTTACTAGCCATAGATTCTTCAAAATAAGCAAACAACACACGAAAAACAGATTCTGTCAAAAATAGAACAGTCTGTAGTAATCTGTAACTAAAGCAAACTTCTGGAACTCAGAAAAATCTACCAAAATAGGACGACCTAGATCATTTTTTATTGATCTACTGAAATTGGAATCAGTATTTTATCACGTTCTGGTGATTTTTAACAATTGTTTTTGCGAACAGAAAGTTTCTGGAATTTTCAGCAAGATCAAATAACTATCATCCAAGAAGATCCTATAGGTCTTACTTGGCACAAACACTAATTAAAACATGAAAACACATCTAACCAGAAACTAGATGGATTATTTATTACTAAACAGAACCAAAAAGCAAAGAACTAAAATAAAAACTGGGTTGCCTCCCAACAAGCGCCAACGTTTAACGCCCCTAGCTAGGCATGATGATTTCAATGATGCTCACATAAAAGATAAGAATTGAAACATAAAGAGAGCATCATGAAGAATATGACTAGCACATTTAAGTCTAACCCACTTCCTATGCATAGGGATTTTGTGAGCAAACAACTTATGGGAACAACAATCAACTAGCATAGGAAGGCAAAACAAGCATAACTTCAAAACGTTAAGCACATAGAGAGGAAACTTGATATTATTGCAATTCCTACATGCATATATTCCTCCCTCATAATAATGTTCAGCAGCATCATGAATGAATTCAACAATATAACCAGCACCTAAAACATTCTTTTCATGATCTACAAGCATAGAAAATTTATTACTCTCCACATAAGCAAATTTCTTCTCATGAATAGTAGTGGGAGCAAACTCAACAAAATAACTATCATGTGATTGAAAATTAAGATCAAAATGACAAGTTTCATGGTTATCATTATTCTTTAAAGCATACGTGTCATCACAATAATAATCATAGATATGAGGCATGCTTTCATCATAATAAATTTGCTCATCAAAACTTGGGGGACTAAACATATCATCTTCATCAAACATAGCATCCCCAAGCTTGTGGCTTTGCATATCATTAGCATCATGGGTATTCAAAGAATTCATACTAACAACATTGCAATCATGCTCATCATTCACATATTTTATGCCAAGCATTCTATGTAATTCTTCTTCTAGTACTTTGGCACAATTTTCTTTTCCATCATACTCACGAAAGATATTAAAAAGATGAAGCGTATGAGGCAAACTCAATTCCATTTTTTGTAGTTTTCTTTTATAAACTAAACTAGTGATAAAACAAGAAACTAAAAGATTCGATTGCAAGATCTAAAGATATACCTTCAAGCACTCACCTCCCTGGCAACGACGCCAGAAAAGAGCTTGACGTCTACTACGCAACCTTCTCCTTGAAGACGTTGTTGGGCCTCCAAGTGCAGAGTTTTGTAGGACAATAGCAAATTTCCCTCAAGTGGATGACCTAAGGTTTATCAATCCGTGGGAGGCGTAGGTTGAAGATGGTCTCTCTCAAGCAACCCTGCAACCAAATAACAAAGAGTCTCTTGTGTCCCCAACACACCCAATACAATGGTAAATTGTATAGGTGCACTAGTTCGGCGAAGAGATGGTGATACAAGTGCAATATGGATGGTAGATATAGGTTTTTGTAATCTGAAAATATAAAAACAGCAAGGTAACAAGTGGTAAAAGTGAGCGTAAACGGTATTGCAATGCTAGGAAACAAGGCCTAGGGTTCATACTTTCACTAGTGCAAGTTCTCTCAACAATAATAACATAATTGGATCATATAACTATCCCTCAACATGCAACAAAGAGTCACTCCAAAGTCACTAATAGCGGAGAAGAAATGAAGAGATTATGGTAGGGTACGAAACCACCTCAAAGTTATTCATTCGGATCGATCTATTCAAGAGTTCGTACTAGAATAACACCTTAAGACACATATCAACCAAAACCCTAATGTCACCTAGACACTCCAATGTCACCTCGAGTATCCGTGGGTATGATTATACGATATGCATCACACAATCTCAGATTCATCTATTCAACCAACACATAGAACCTCAAAGAGTGCCCCAAAGTTTCTACCGGAGAATCAAGACGAAAACGTGTGCCAACCCCTATGCATAGGTTCATGGGCGGAACCCGCAAGTTGATCACCAAAACATACATCAAGTGAATCACGTGATATCCCATTGTGACCACAGATACGCACGGCAAGACATACATCAAGTGTTCTCAAATCATTAAAGACTCAATCCGATAAGCTAACTTCAAAGGGAAAACTCAATCCATTACAACTGTGTAGAGGGGGAGAAGAGACATCATAAGCTCCAACTATAATAGCAAAGCTCGCGATACATCAAGATCATGCCAAATCAAGAACATGAGAGAGAGAGAGAGATCAAACACATAGCTACTGGTACATACCCTCAGCCCCGAGGGTGAACTACTCCCTCCTCCTCATGGAGAGCGCCGGGATGATGAAGATGGCCACCGGTGAGGGTTCCCCCCTCCGACAGGGTGCCGTAACAGGGTCCCGATTGGTTTTCGGTGGCTACAGAGGCTTGCGGTGGCGTAACTCCCGATCTATTATGTTCCCCGATCGTTTTAGGGTATATGGATATATATAGGCGGAAGAAATACGTCAGGGGAGCCACGAGGGGCCCACGAGGGTGGAGGGCGCCCAGGGGGGTGGGCGCGCCCCCTGCCTCGTGCCTCCCTCCTTGCTTTCCTGGCGTGCACTCCAAGTCTCCCGGGTTGCTTTCCTTCCAAAAATAACTTCTCCAGAAGGTTTCATTCCGTTTCGACTCCGTTTGATATTCCTTTTCTTCAAAACACTGAAAAAAGGGAAAAACAGGAACTGGCACTGGGCTTTGGGTCAATAGGTTAGTCTTAAAAATAATATAGAAGTGCATAGTAAAGCCCATAAAACATCCAAGATGGATAATATAATAGCATGGAACAATCAAAAATTATAGATACGTTGGAGACATATCAGCATCCCCAAGCTTAATTCCCGCTCGTCCTCGAGTAGGTAAATGATAAAAACAGAATTTTTGGTGTGGAATGCTACTTGGCAAAATTTCAATGTAATTCTTCTTAATTGTGGTATGAATATTCGGATCCGAAAGATTCAAGATAAAAGTTCATATTGACATAAAAATAATAATACTTCAAGCATACTAACTAAGCAATTATGTCCTCTCAAAATAACATGGCCAAAGAAAGTTCATCCCTACAAAATCATATAGTTTGGTCATGCTCCATTTTCATCACACAACAATGCTCTCATCATGCACAACCCCGATGACAAGCCAAGCAATTGTTTCATACTTTAGTAATCTCAAACTTTTTCAACCTTCACGCAATACATGAGCATGAGCCATGGATATAGCACTATGGGTGGAATAGAATATGATGATGGGGGTTATGTGGAGAAGACAAAAAGGAGAAGGTCTCACATCAACGAGGCTAATCAATGGGCTATGGAGATGCCCATCAATTGATGTTAATGCGAGGAGTAGGGATTGCCATGCAACGGATGTACTAGAGCTATAAATATATGAAAGCTCAACAAAAGAAACTAAGTGGGTGTGCATCCAACTTGCTTGCTCACGAAGACCTAGGGCACTTGAGGAGGCCCATTGTTGGAATATACAAGCCAAGTTCTATAATGAAAAATTCCCACTAGTATATGAAAGTGACAAAACAAGAGACTCTCTATCATGAAGATTATGGTGCTACTTTGAAGCACAAGTGTGGTAAAGGATAGTAACATTGGCCTTTCTCTTTTTTTATTCCTCACTTGGGACAATGCTCTAGAAAATGATGATCATCACCCTTCTATTTATTTACAACTCAATAATTACAACTCGATACTAGAACAAAGTATGACTCTATATGAATGCCTCCGGCAGTGTACCGGGATATGCAATGAACCAAGAGTGACATGTATGAAAGAATTATGAATGGTGGCTTTGCCACAAATACTATATCAACTACATGATCATGCAAAGCAATATGACAATGATGTACGTGTCATGATAAACGGAATGGTGGAAAGTTGCATGGCAATATATCTCGGAATGGCTATGGAAATGCCATAATAGGTAGGTATGGTGGCTGTTTTGAGGAAGATATAAGGAGGTTTATGTGTGAAAGAGCGTATCATATCACGGGGTTTGGATGCACCGGCGAAGTTTGCACCAACTCTCAATGTGAGAAAGGGCAATGCACCGTACCGAAGAGGCTAGCAATGGTGGAAAGGTGAGAGTGCGTATAATCCATGGACTCAACATTAGTCATAAAGAACTCACATACTTATTGCAAAAATCTACAAGTCATCAAAAACCAAGCACTATGCGCATGCTCCTAGGGGGATAGATTGGTAGGAAAAGACCATCGCTCGTCCCCGACCACCACTCATAAGGAGGACAATCAAAGAACACCTCATGTTTCAAATTTGTTACATAACGTTTACCATACGTGCATGCTATGGGACTTGCAAACTTCAACACAAGTATTTCTCAAATTCACAACTACTCAACTAGCACAACTTTAATATCACTACCTCCATGTCCCAAAACAATCATCAAGCATCAATCTTCTCTTAGTATTCAACACACTCATAAGAAAGTTTTTACTATTCTTGAATACCTAGCATATTAGGATTATTTAAGAAAATTACCTTGCTATTTAAGACTCTCAAAATAATCTAAGTGAAGTATGAGAGATCAATAGTTTCTATAAAACAAATCCACCACCGTGCTCTAAAAGATATAAGTGAAGTACTAGAGCAAAAACTATATAACTCAAAAGATATAAGTGAAGCACATAGAGTATTCTAATAATTTCTGAATCATGTGTGTCTCTCTCAAAAGGTGTGTACAGCAAGGATGATTGTGGTAAACTAAAAAACAAAGACTCAAATCATACAAGACGCTCCAAGCAAAACACATATCATGTGGTGAATAAAAATATAGCTCCAAGTAAAGTTACCGATGGAAGTAGACGAAAGAGGGGATGCCTTCCGGGGCATCCCCAAGCTTTGCCTTTTTGGTGTCCTTAGATTATCTTGGGGGTGCCACGGGCATCCCCAAGCTTAGGCTCTTGCCACTCCTTGTTCCATAATCCATCAAATCTTTCACCCAAAACATGAAAACTTCACAACACAAAACTCAGCAGAAAAACTCGTGAGCTCCGTTAGCGAAAGAAAACAAAAGACCACTTCAAGGTACTGTAATGAAATCATTCTTTATTTATATGGGTGTTAAACCTACTGTATTCCAACTTCTCTATGGTTTATAAACTCTTTTACTAGCCATAGATTCTTCAAAATAAGCAAACAACACACGAAAAACAGATTCTGTCAAAAATAGAACAGTCTGTAGTAATCTGTAACTAAAGCAAACTTCTGGAACTCAGAAAAATCTACCAAAATAGGACGACCTAGATCATTTTTTATTGATCTACTGCAATTGGAATCAGTATTTTATCATGTTCTGGTGATTTTTAACAATTGTTTTTGCGAACAGAAAGTTTCTGGAATTTTCAGCAAGATCAAATAACTATCATCCAAGAAGATCCTATAGGTCTTACTTGGCACAAACACTAATTAAAACATGAAAACACATCTAACCAGAAACTAGATGGATTATTTATTACTAAACAGAACCAAAAAGCAAAGAACTAAAATAAAAACTGGGTTGCCTCCCAACAAGCGCCAACGTTTAACGCCCCTAGCTAGGCATGATGATTTCAATGATGCTCACATAAAAGATAAGAATTGAAACATAAAGAGAGCATCATGAAGAATATGACTAGCACATTTAAGTCTAACCCACTTCCTATGCATAGGGATTTTGTGAGCAAACAACTTATGGGAACAACAATCAACTAGCATAGGAAGGCAAAACAAGCATAACTTCAAAACTTTAAGCACATAGAGAGGAAACTTGATATTATTGCAATTCCTACATGCATATATTCCTCCCTCATAATAATGTTCAGCAGCATCATGAATGAATTCAACAATATAACCAGCACCTAAAACATTCTTTTCATGATCTACAAGCATAGAAAATTTATTACTCTCCACATAAGCAAATTTCTTCTCATGAATAGTAGTGGGAGCAAACTCAACAAAATAACTATCATGTGATTGAAAATTAAGATCAAAATGACAAGTTTCATGGTTATCATTATTCTTTAAAGCATACGTGTCATCACAATAATAATCATAGATATGAGGCATGCTTTCATCATAATAAATTTGCTCATCAAAACTTGGGGGACTAAACATATCATCTTCATCAAACATAGCATCCCCAAGCTTGTGGCTTTGCATATCATTAGCATCATGGGTATTCAAAGAATTCATACTAACAACATTGCAATCATGCTCATCATTCACATATTTTATGCCAAGCATTCTATGTAATTCTTCTTCTAGTACTTTGGCACAATTTTCTTTTCCATCATACTCACGAAAGATATTAAAAAGATGAAGCGTATGAGGCAAACTCAATTCCATTTTTTTGTAGTTTTCTTTTATAAACTAAACTAGTGATAAAACAAGAAACTAAAAGATTCGATTGCAAGATCTAAAGATATACCTTCAAGCACTCACCTCCTTGGCAACGACACCAGAAAAGAGCTTGACGTCTACTACGCAACCTTCTCCTTGAAGACGTTGTTGGGCCTCCAAGTGCAGAGTTTTGTAGGACAGTAGCAAATTTCCCTCAAGTGGATGACCTAAGGTTTATCAATCCGTGGGAGGCGTAGGTTGAAGATGGTCTCTCTCAAGCAACCCTGCAACCAAATAACAAAGAGTCTCTTGTGTCCCCAACACACCCAATACAATGGTAAATTGTATAGGTGCACTAGTTCGGCGAAGAGATGGTGATACAAGTGCAATATGGATGGTAGATATAGGTTTTTGTAATCTGAAAATATAAAAACAGCAAGGTAACAAGTGGTAAAAGTGAGCGTAAACGGTATTGCAATGCTAGGAAACAAGGCCTAGGGTTCATACTTTCACTAGTGCAAGTTCTCTCAACAATAATAACATAATTGGATCATATAACTATCCCTCAACATGCAACAAAGAGTCACTCCAAAGTCACTAATAGCGGAGAACAAACGAAGAGATTATGGTAGGGTACGAAACCACCTCAAAGTTATTCATTCGGATCGATCTATTCAAGAGTTCGTACTAGAATAACACCTTAAGACACATATCAACCAAAACCCTAATGTCACCTAGATACTCCAATGTCACCTCAAGTATCCGTGGGTATGATTATACGATATGCATCACACAATCTCAGATTCATCTATTCAACCAACACATAGAACCTCAAAGAGTGCCCCAAAGTTTCTACCGGAGAATCAAGACGAAAACGTGTGCCAACCCCTATGCATAGGTTCATGGGCGGAACCCGCAAGTTGATCACCAAAACATACATCAAGTGAATCACGTGATATCCCATTGTGACCACAGATACGCACGGCAAGACATACATCAAGTGTTCTCAAATCATTAAAGACTCAATCCGATAAGCTAACTTCAAAGGGAAAACTCAATCCATTACAACTGTGTAGAGGGGGAGAAGAGACATCATAAGCTCCAACTATAATAGCAAAGCTCGCGATACATCAAGATCATGCCAAATCAAGAACACGAGAGAGAGAGAGAGAGAGAGAGAGAGAGAGATCAAACACAAAGCTACTGGTACATACCCTCAGCCCCGAGGGTGAACTACTCCCTCCTCGTCATGGAGAGCGCCGGGATGATGAAGATGGCCACCGGTGAGGGTTCCCCCCTCCGACATGGTGCCGTAACAGGGTCCCGATTGGTTTTCGGTGGCTACAGAGGCTTGCGGTGGCGTAACTCCCGATCTATTATGTTCCCCGATCGTTTTAGGGTATATGGATATATATAGGGGGAAGAAATACGTCAGGGGAGCCACGAGGGTCCCACGAGGGTGGAGGGCGCGCCCAGGGGGGTGGGCGCGCCCCCTGCCTCGTGCCTCCCACCTTGCTTCCCTGGCGTGCACTCCAAGTCTCCCGGGTTGCTTTCCTTCCAAAAATAACTTCTCCAGAAGGTTTCATTCCGTTTCGACTCCGTTTGATATTCCTTTTCTTCAAAACACTGAAAAAGGGAAAAATAGGAACTGGCACTGGGCTTTGGGTCAATAGGTTAGTCCCAAAAATAATATAGAAGTGCATAGTAAAGCCCATAAAACATCCAAGATGGATAATATAATAGCATGGAACAATCAAAAATTATAGATACGTTGGAGACATATCAGCATCCCCAAGCTTAATTCCTGCTCGTCCTCGAGTAGGTAAATGATAAAAACAGAATTTTTGATGTGGAATGCTACTTGGCAAAATTTCAATGTAATTCTTCTTAATTGTGGTATGAATATTCGGATCCGAAAGATTCAAGATAAAAGTTCATATTGACATAAAAATAATAATACTTCAAGCATACTAACTAAGCAATTATGTCCTCTCAAAATAACATGGCCAAAGAAAGTTCATCCCTACAAAATCATATAGTTTGGTCATGCTCCATTTTCGTCACACAACAATGCTCTCATCATGCACAACCCCGATGACAAGCCAAGCAATTGTTTCATACTTTAGTAATCTCAAACTTTTTCAACCTTCACGCAATACATGAGCATGAGCCATGGATATAGCACTATGGGTGGAATAGAATATGATGATGGGGGTTATGTGGAGAAGACAAAAAGGAGAAGGTCTCACATCAACGAGGCTAATCAATGGGCTATGGAGATGCCCATCAATTGATGTTAATGCGAGGAGTAGGGATTGCCATGCAACGGATGTACTAGAGCTATAAATATATGAAAGCTCAACAAAAGAAACTAAGTGGGTGTGCATCCAACTTGCTTGCTCACGAAGACCTAGGGCACTTGAGGAGGCCCATTGTTGGAATATACAAGCCAAGTTCTATAATGAAAAATTCCCACTAGTATATGAAAGTGACAAAACAAGAGACTCTCTATCATGAAGATTATGGTGCTACTTTGAAGCACAAGTGTGGTAAAGGATAGTAACATTGGCCCTTCTCTCTTTTTCTCTTTTTTTGGCTTTCTCTTTTTTATGGCCTTTCTCTTTTTTTATTCCTCACTTGGGACAATGCTCTAGAAAATGATGATCATCACCCTTCTATTTATTTACAACTCAATAATTACAACTCGATACTCGAACAAAGTATGACTCTATATGAATGCCTCCGGCAGTGTACCGGGATATGCAATGAACCAAGAGTGACATGTATGAAAGAATTATGAATGGTGGCTTTGCCACAAATACTATATCAACTACATGATCATGCAAAGCAATATGACAATGATGTACGTGTCATGATAAACGGAATGGTGGAAAGTTGCATGGCAGTATATCTCGGAATGGCTATGGAAATGCCATAATAGGTAGGTATGGTGGCTGTTTTGAGGAAGATATAAGGAGGTTTATGTGTGAAAGAGCGTATCATATCACGGGGTTTGGATGCACCGGCGAAGTTTGCACCAACTCTCAATGTGAGAAAGGGCAATGCACCGTACCGAAGAGGCTAGCAATGGTGGAAAGGTGAGAGTGCGTATAATCCATGGACTCAACATTAGTCATAAAGAACTCACATACTTATTGCAAAAATCTACAAGTCATCAAAAACCAAGCACTATGCGCATGCTCCTAGGGGGATAGATTGGTAGGAAAAGACCATCGCTCGTCCCCGACCACCACTCATAAGGAGGACAATCAAAGAACACCTCATGTTTCAAATTTGTTACATAACGTTTACCATACGTGCATGCTATGGGACTTGCAAACTTCAACACAAGTATTTCTCAAATTCACAACTACTCAACTAGCACAACTTTAATATCACTACCTCCATGTCCCAAAACAATCATCAAGCATCAATCTTCTCTTAGTATTCAACACACTCATAAGAAAGTTTTTACTATTCTTGAATACCTAGCATATTAGGATTATTTAAGAAAATTACCATGCTATTTAAGACTCTCAAAATAATCTAAGTGAAGTATGAGAGATCAATAGTTTCTATAAAACAAATCCACCACCGTGCTCTAAAAGATATAAGTGAAGTACTAGAGCAAAAACTATATAACTCAAAAGATATAAGTGAAGCACATAGAGTATTCTAATAATTTCCGAATCATGTGTGTCTCTCTCAAAAGGTGTGTACAGCAAGGATGATTGTGGTAAACTAAAAAACAAAGACTCAAATCATACAAGACGCTCCAAGCAAAACACATATCATGTGGTGAATAAAAATATAGCTCCAAGTAAAGTTACCGATGGAAGTAGACGAAAGAGGGGATGCCTTCCGGGGCATCCCCAAGCTTTGCCTTTTTGGTGTCCTTAGATTATCTTGGGGGTGCCACGGGCATCCCCAAGCTTAGGCTCTTGCCACTCCTTGTTCCATAATCTATCAAATCTTTCACCCAAAACATGAAAACTTCACAACACAAAACTCAGCAGAAAAACTCGTGAGCTCCGTTAGCGAAAGAAAACAAAAGACCACTTCAAGGTACTGTAATGAAATCATTCTTTACTTATATGGGTGTTAAACCTACTGTATTCCAACTTCTCTATGGTTTATAAACTCTTTTACTAGCCATAGATTCTTCAAAATAAGCAAACAACACACGAAAAACAGATTCTGTCAAAAATAGAACAGTCTGTAGTAATCTGTAACTAAAGCAAACTTCTGGAACTCAGAAAAATCTACCAAAATGGGACGACCTAGATCATTTTTTTATTGATCTACTGCAATTGGAATCAGTATTTTATCACGTTCTGGTGATTTTTAACAATTGTTTTTGCGAACAGAAAGTTTCTGGAATTTTCAGCAAGATCAAATAACTATCATCCAAGAAGATCCTATAGGTCTTACTTGGCACAAACACTAATTAAAACATGAAAACACATCTAACCAGAAACTATATGGATTATTTATTACTAAACAGAACCAAAAAGCAAAGAACTAAAATAAAAACTGGGTTGCCTCCCAACAAGCGCCAACGTTTAACGCCCCTAGCTAGGCATGATGATTTCAATGATGCTCACATAAAAGATAAGAATTGAAACATAAAGAGAGCATCATGAAGAATATGACTAGCACATTTAAGTCTAACCCACTTCCTATGCATAGGGATTTTGTGAGCAAACAACTTATGGGAACAACAATCAACTAGCATAGGAAGGCAAAACAAGCATAACTTCAAAACGTTAAGCACATAGAGAGGAAACTTGATATTATTGCAATTCCTACATGCATATATTCCTCCCTCATAATAATGTTCAGCAGCATCATGAATGAATTCAACAATATAACCAGCACCTAAAACATTCTTTTCATGATCTACAAGCATAGAAAATTTATTACTCTCCACATAAGCAAATTTCTTCTCATGAATAGTAGTGGGAGCAAACTCAACAAAATAACTATCATGTGATTGAAAATTAAGATCAAAATGACAAGTTTCATGGTTATCATTATTCTTTAAAGCATACGTGTCATCACAATAATAATCATAGATATGAGGCATGCTTTCATCATAATAAATTTGCTCATCAAAACTTGGGGGACTAAACATATCATCTTCATCAAACATAGCATCCCCAAGCTTGTGGCTTTGCATATCATTAGCATCATGGGTATTCAAAGAATTCATACTAACAACATTGCAATCATGCTCATCATTCACATATTTTATGCCAAGCATTCTATGTAATTCTTCTTCTAGTACTTTGGCACAATTTTCTTTTCCATCATACTCACGAAAGATATTAAAAAGATGAAGCGTATGAGGCAAACTCAATTCCATTTTTTGTAGTTTTCTTTTATAAACTAAACTAGTGATAAAACAAGAAACTAAAAGATTCGATTGCAAGATCTAAAGATATACCTTCAAGCACTCACCTCCCTGGCAACGACGCCAGAAAAGAGCTTGACGTCTACTATGCAACCTTCTCCTTGAAGACGTTGTTGGGCCTCCAAGTGCAGAGTTTTGTAGGACAATAGCAAATTTCCCTCAAGTGGATGACCTAAGGTTTATCAATCCGTGGGAGGCGTAGGTTGAAGATGGTCTCTCTCAAGCAACCCTGCAACCAAATAACAAAGAGTCTCTTGTGTCCCCAACACACCCAATACAATGGTAAATTGTATAGGTGCACTAGTTCGGCGAAGAGATGGTGATACAAGTGCAATATGGATGGTAGATATAGGTTTTTGTAATCTGAAAATATAAAAACAGCAAGGTAACAAGTGGTAAAAGTGAGCGTAAACGGTATTGCAATGCTAGGAAACAAGGCCTAGGGTTCATACTTTCACTAGTGCAAGTTCTCTCAACAATAATAACATAATTGGATCATATAACTATCCCTCAACATGCAACAAAGAGTCACTCCAAAGTCACTAATAGCGGAGAAGAAATGAAGAGATTATGGTAGGGTACGAAACCACCTCAAAGTTATTCATTCGGATCGATCTATTCAAGAGTTCGTACTAGAATAACACCTTAAGACACATATCAACCAAAACCCTAATGTCACCTAGACACTCCAATGTCACCTCGAGTATCCGTGGGTATGATTATACGATATGCATCACACAATCTCAGATTCATCTATTCAACCAACACATAGAACCTCAAAGAGTGCCCCAAAGTTTCTACCGGAGAATCAAGACGAAAACGTGTGCCAACCCCTATGCATAGGTTCATGGGCGGAACCCGCAAGTTGATCACCAAAACATACATCAAGTGAATCACGTGATATCCCATTGTGACCACAGATACGCACGGCAAGACATACATCAAGTGTTCTCAAATCATTAAAGACTCAATCCGATAAGCTAACTTCAAAGGGAAAACTCAATCCATTACAACTGTGTAGAGGGGGAGAAGAGACATCATAAGCTCCAACTATAATAGCAAAGCTCGCGATACATCAAGATCATGCCAAATCAAGAACATGAGAGAGAGAGAGAGAGAGATCAAACACATAGCTACTGGTACATACCCTCAGCCCCGAGGGTGAACTACTCCCTCCTCGTCATGGAGAGCGCCGGGATGATGAAGATGGCCACCGGTGAGGGTTCCCCCCTCCGACAGGGTGCCGTAACAGGGTCCCGATTGGTTTTCGGTGGCTACAGAGGCTTGCGGTGGCGTAACTCCCGATCTATTATGTTCCCCGATCGTTTTAGGGTATATGGATATATATAGGCGGAAGAAATACGTCAGGGGAGCCACGAGGGGCCCACGAGGGTGGAGGGCGCCCAGGGGGGTGGGCGCGCCCCCCTGCCTCGTGCCTCCCTCCTTGCTTTCCTGGCGTGCACTCCAAGTCTCCCGGGTTGCTTTCCTTCCAAAAATAACTTCTCCAGAAGGTTTCATTCCGTTTTGACTCCGTTTGATATTCCTTTTCTTCAAAACACTGAAAAAAGGGAAAAACAGGAACTGGCACTGGGCTTTGGGTCAATAGGTTAGTCCCAAAAATAATATAGAAGTGCATAGTAAAGCCCATAAAACATCCAAGATGGATAATATAATAGCATGGAACAATCAAAAATTATAGATACGTTGGAGACATATCAGCATCCCCAAGCTTAATTCCTGCTCGTCCTCGAGTAGGTAAATGATAAAAACAGAATTTTTGATGTGGAATGCTACTTGGCAAAATTTCAATGTAATTCTTCTTAATTGTGGTATGAATATTCGGATCCGAAAGATTCAAGATAAAAGTTCATATTGACATAAAAATAATAATACTTCAAGCATACTAACTAAGCAATTATGTCCTCTCAAAATAACATGGCCAAAGAAAGTTCATCCCTACAAAATCATATAGTTTGGTCATGCTCCATTTTCGTCACACAACAATGCTCTCATCATGCACAACCCCGATGACAAGCCAAGCAATTGTTTCATACTTTAGTAATCTCAAACTTTTTCAACCTTCACGCAATACATGAGCATGAGCCATGGATATAGCACTATGGGTGGAATAGAATATGATGATGGGGGTTATGTGGAGAAGACAAAAAGGAGAAGGTCTCACATCAACGAGGCTAATCAATGGGCTATGGAGATGCCCATCAATTGATGTTAATGCGAGGAGTAGGGATTGCCATGCAACGGATGTACTAGAGCTATAAATATATGAAAGCTCAACAAAAGAAACTAAGTGGGTGTGCATCCAACTTGCTTGCTCACGAAGACCTAGGGCACTTGAGGAGGCCCATTGTTGGAATATACAAGCCAAGTTCTATAATGAAAAATTCCCACTAGTATATGAAAGTGACAAAACAAGAGACTCTCTATCATGAAGATTATGGTGCTACTTTGAAGCACAAGTGTGGTAAAGGATAGTAACATTGGCCCTTCTCTCTTTTTCTCTTTTTTTGGCTTTCTCTTTTTTTATTCCTCACTTGGGACAATGCTCTAGAAAATGATGATCATCACCCTTCTATTTATTTACAACTCAATAATTACAACTCGATACTAGAACAAAGTATGACTCTATATGAATGCCTCCGGCAGTGTACCGGGATATGCAATGAACCAAGAGTGACATGTATGAAAGAATTATGAATGGTGGCTTTGCCACAAATACTATATCAACTACATGATCATGCAAAGCAATATGACAATGATGTACGTGTCATGATAAACGGAATGGTGGAAAGTTGCATGGCAATATATCTCGGAATGGCTATGGAAATGCCATAATAGGTAGGTATGGTGGCTGTTTTGAGGAAGATATAAGGAGGTTTATGTGTGAAAGAGCGTATCATATCACGGGGTTTGGATGCACCGGCGAAGTTTGCACCAACTCTCAATGTGAGAAAGGGCAATGCACCGTACCGAAGAGGCTAGCAATGGTGGAAAGGTGAGAGTGCGTATAATCCATGGACTCAACATTAGTCATAAAGAACTCACATACTTATTGCAAAAATCTACAAGTCATCAAAAACCAAGCACTATGCGCATGCTCCTAGGGGGATAGATTGGTAGGAAAAGACCATCGCTCGTCCCCGACCACCACTCATAAGGAGGACAATCAAAGAACACCTCATGTTTCAAATTTGTTACATAACGTTTACCATACGTGCATGCTATGGGACTTGCAAACTTCAACACAAGTATTTCTCAAATTCACAACTACTCAACTAGCACAACTTTAATATCACTACCTCCATGTCCCAAAACAATCATCAAGCATCAATCTTCTCTTAGTATTCAACACACTCATAAGAAAGTTTTTACTATTCTTGAATACCTAGCATATTAGGATTATTTAAGAAAATTACCTTGCTATTTAAGACTCTCAAAATAATCTAAGTGAAGTATGAGAGATCAATAGTTTCTATAAAACAAATCCACCACCGTGCTCTAAAAGATATAAGTGAAGTACTAGAGCAAAAACTATATAACTCAAAAGATATAAGTGAAGCACATAGAGTATTCTAATAATTTCTGAATCATGTGTGTCTCTCTCAAAAGGTGTGTACAGCAAGGATGATTGTGGTAAACTAAAAAACAAAGACTCAAATCATACAAGACGCTCCAAGCAAAACACATATCATGTGGTGAATAAAAATATAGCTCCAAGTAAAGTTACCGATGGAAGTAGACGAAAGAGGGGATGCCTTCCGGGGCATCCCCAAGCTTTGCCTTTTTGGTGTCCTTAGATTATCTTGGGGGTGCCACGGGCATCCCCAAGCTTAGGCTCTTGCCACTCCTTGTTCCATAATCCATCAAATCTTTCACCCAAAACATGAAAACTTCACAACACAAAACTCAGCAGAAAAACTCGTGAGCTCCGTTAGCGAAAGAAAACAAAAGACCACTTCAAGGTACTGTAATGAAATCATTCTTTATTTATATGGGTGTTAAACCTACTGTATTCCAACTTCTCTATGGTTTATAAACTCTTTTACTAGCCATAGATTCTTCAAAATAAGCAAACAACACACGAAAAACAGATTCTGTCAAAAATAGAACAGTCTGTAGTAATCTGTAACTAAAGCAAACTTCTGGAACTCAGAAAAATCTACCAAAATAGGACGACCTAGATCATTTTTTATTGATCTACTGCAATTGGAATCAGTATTTTATCATGTTCTGGTGATTTTTAACAATTGTTTTTGCGAACAGAAAGTTTCTGGAATTTTCAGCAAGATCAAATAACTATCATCCAAGAAGATCCTATAGGTCTTACTTGGCACAAACACTAATTAAAACATGAAAACACATCTAACCAGAAACTAGATGGATTATTTATTACTAAACAGAACCAAAAAGCAAAGAACTAAAATAAAAACTGGGTTGCCTCCCAACAAGCGCCAACGTTTAACGCCCCTAGCTAGGCATGATGATTTCAATGATGCTCACATAAAAGATAAGAATTGAAACATAAAGAGAGCATCATGAAGAATATGACTAGCACATTTAAGTCTAACCCACTTCCTATGCATAGGGATTTTGTGAGCAAACAACTTATGGGAACAACAATCAACTAGCATAGGAAGGCAAAACAAGCATAACTTCAAAACTTTAAGCACATAGAGAGGAAACTTGATATTATTGCAATTCCTACATGCATATATTCCTCCCTCATAATAATGTTCAGCAGCATCATGAATGAATTCAACAATATAACCAGCACCTAAAACATTCTTTTCATGATCTACAAGCATAGAAAATTTATTACTCTCCACATAAGCAAATTTCTTCTCATGAATAGTAGTGGGAGCAAACTCAACAAAATAACTATCATGTGATTGAAAATTAAGATCAAAATGACAAGTTTCATGGTTATCATTATTCTTTAAAGCATACGTGTCATCACAATAATAATCATAGATATGAGGCATGCTTTCATCATAATAAATTTGCTCATCAAAACTTGGGGGACTAAACATATCATCTTCATCAAACATAGCATCCCCAAGCTTGTGGCTTTGCATATCATTAGCATCATGGGTATTCAAAGAATTCATACTAACAACATTGCAATCATGCTCATCATTCACATATTTTATCCCAAGCATTCTATGTAATTCTTCTTCTAGTACTTTGGCACAATTTTCTTTTCCATCATACTCACGAAAGATATTAAAAAGATGAAGCGTATGAGGCAAACTCAATTCCATTTTTTTGTAGTTTTCTTTTATAAACTAAACTAGTGATAAAACAAGAAACTAAAAGATTCGATTGCAAGATCTAAAGATATACCTTCAAGCACTCACCTCCCTGGCAACGACGCCAGAAAAGAGCTTGACGTCTACTACGCAACCTTCTCCTTGAAGACGTTGTTGGGCCTCCAAGTGCAGAGTTTTGTAGGACAATAGCAAATTTCCCTCAAGTGGATGACCTAAGGTTTATCAATCCGTGGGAGGCGTAGGTTGAAGATGGTCTCTCTCAAGCAACCCTGCAACCAAATAACAAAGAGTCTCTTGTGTCCCCAACACACCCAATACAATGGTAAATTGTATAGGTGCACTAGTTCGGCGAAGAGATGGTGATACAAGTGCAATATGGATGGTAGATATAGGTTTTTGTAATCTGAAAGTATAAAAACAGCAAGGTAACAAGTGGTAAAAGTGAGCGTAAACGGTATTGCAATGCTAGGAAACAAGGCCTAGGGTTCATACTTTCACTAGTGCAAGTTCTCCCAACAATAATAACATAATTGGATCATATAACTATCCCTCAACATGCAACAAAGAGTCACTCCAAAGTCACTAATAGCGGAGAACAAATGAAGAGATTATGGTAGGGTACGAAACCACCTCAAAGTTATTCATTCGGATCGATCTATTCAAGAGTTCGTACTAGAATAACACCTTAAGACACATATCAACCAAAACCCTAATGTCACCTAGACACTCCAATGTCACCTCGAGTATCCGTGGGTATGATTATACGATATGCATCACACAATCTCAGATTCATCTATTCAACCAACACATAGAACCTCAAAGAGTGCCCCAAAGTTTCTACCGGAGAATCAAGACGAAAACGTGTGCCAACCCCTATGCATAGGTTCATGGGCGGAACTCGCAAGTTGATCACCAAAACACACATCAAGTGAATCACGTGATATCCCATTGTGACCACAGATACGCACGGCAAGACATACATCAAGTGTTCTCAAATCATTAAAGACTCAATCCGATAAGCTAACTTCAAAGGGAAAACTCAATCCATTACAACTGTGTAGAGGGGGAGAAGAGACATCATAAGATCCAACTATAATAGCAAAGCTCGCGATACATCAAGATCGTGCCAAATCAAGAACACGAGAGAGAGAGAGAGATCAAACACATAGCTACTGGTACATACCCTCAGCCCCGAGGGTGAACTACTCCCTCCTCGTCATGGAGAGCGCCGGGATGATGAAGATGGCCACCGGTGAGGGTTCCCCCCTCCGACAGGGTGCCGTAACAGGGTCCCGATTGGTTTTCGGTGGCTACAGAGGCTTGCGGTGGCGTAACTCCCGATCTATTCTGTTCCCCGATCGTTTTAGGGTATATGGATATATATAGGCGGAAGAAATACGTCAGGGGAGCCACGAGGGGCCCACGAGGGTGGAGGGCGCGCCCAGGGGGGTGGGCGCGCCCCCCTGCCTCGTGCCTCCCTCCTTGCTTTCCTGGCGTGCACTCCAAGTCTCCCGGGTTGCTTTCCTTTCAAAAATAACTTCTCGAGAAGGTTTCATTCCGTTTCGACTCCGTTTGATATTCCTTTTCTTCAAAACACTGAAACAAGGGAAAAACCAGGAACTGGCACTGGGCTTTGGGTCAATAGGTTAGTCCCAAAAATAATATAGAAGTGCATAGTAAAGCCCATAAAACATCCAAGATGGATAATATAATAGCATGGAACAATCAAAAATTATAGATACGTTGGAGACATATCAACGACGCGCCGTAGGACGGAGCGGATGGGGAAGTCGGAGAAGACAACCAGCCTCAGCTCGACCGCGTCTCGAGCAACGAGCGGCGTGCGAGCACGTCGACTGCTGCTGAAGGGGGCCAAGCTGAGACCCGCCAGCCGACCGCTCCACCAGCTGGTGCAGCCGACTCCACCAACCTGCTGGACCCGCCTACTACTCCTCTGGCCTAGCTGGCCAGTTTTATCTTTAACTTTTCCTGCTTCATAGTTTCTTTGAACAACACTTGTTAAATTTGCGCAGTTCCACCCGCTGGGGGTGTATTCAAACTTCGTTGAATGCTGGCCAACGGCCTTTTGATATGTAAATTAAATTCCGCACGAGTTGTGCTTTGCCGAGTTCTGACTTGTATGGCTTTTCTGTTCTTTGGCCTTTTCATTTGCCGCCCTCCCTCGATTGCCGTCTTGCCAGCCAGACAGCCGCTCTGCGGACTGTGGCTAGGCCAAGTACTTAGTCACTTGGGAGGGCAAGTACTTTGGCCGATTAGAACATAGTAAGCTAAGTAGGAAGCCGGTCGGCCGGCTGCTCAGCAGCCGGTCGGTGAGGCGAGGAGCCGGCTTGGCCTATGTTAGTGCTTTGGTCCTTAGCCATTTTTCATGTGGGTGTCTTTTCTTGCCTTTAGCTCTTGCCAGCCAAACAGTCGCTCTCCGAACTCCGGCTTGTGGCAAGAGAGGGCTTAGATGCTGGCACATTAATTGTCGACTGCAGATAGCACCGACATAGTACAAGGCGGCAAGCCCCCGGGCCGACTGGTTGAACCCGGTGCCAGGCAGAAGAATGAAATAACACATTCATAGGAATAAAACTTATCATATAGATAAAAAGGGTAGCCCCCGAGTGCTCCTCGAGGGACCCGATGTCTTGCGCTTGATACAAAAGGTAGTGTGGTACATACTGCATCAACTATAAAATCTTCGAAGGAGAATTGCATTCGACGGGTGCTCTGATTCCTTGCCAGAGTCGTCTCTCTTCCGTGCCCTGGGCTTCTGTGCGTCGATCAGGTAGTAGGAGTCGTTGCCCAAGGCTCTGCTGATGATGAAGGGGCCTTCCCAAGGGGCCGAGAGGTTGTGCTAGCCGGCCGTTTGCTGGATCAGCCGGACCACAAGGTCTCCCTCTTGGAAGGATCTTGGCTTGACCTTCCGACTGTGGTAGTGGCGCAGACTCTGCTGGTAGATGGCGGACCGGCTGAGTGCCAATAGCCGGCCCTCTTCCAGCTGATCGATGTCGTCTTCTCGTGCTTCCTTCACCTCTACTTCTGTGTACATGGTTACGCGAGGTGAGTCGAACTCGATGTCAGTTGTGATGATAGCCTTGGCCCCATACACAAGGAAGAAAGGAGTGAAGCCGGTTAACTTGTTCGGAGTGGTGCGCAGAGTCCAGAGGACGGCCGGCAGCTCGTCGATCCAGTAGCCGGCCGAGCGCTCCAGAGGTTCGACCAGTCGGGGCTTGATGCCGGACAAGATGAGGCCGTTTGCTCGCTCAACCTGGCCGTTTGACTACGGATGGGCAACAAACGCTAAGTCCAGTCGGATGCCCTGCGTTGCGTAGAAACGGGCCAATGTGCCTTTGGCAAAGTTTGTGTCATTGTCAGTGATGATGCTGTGTGGTACACCGTACCGGACGGTGATATCTGCGATGAAGGTCACAGCAGTCGGGCCGTTCAACTTCTTGATTGGCTTTGCTTCGATCCAAATTCTGGAGAAGGCTTGATTGACGGCTTGCGAAGGCACTGAAGGGACACGCCGGCTAGTATTGCTTGACGGGTGGGGCCGATCCGTGCTAGAGCGTCAGCTGGCTCGTTTTCATTTCGTGGCATGTGAAGGAACTCTCACCCCTCAAAATATTCGCTAAGCTCTTGAACGAGGAAGCGGTAACTTGGCATGTTGGCGTCCTTGGCGTCCTGGTCACCAGACGATTGTTGGACCACCAAGTCGGAGTCGCCGTAGCACAGGATCCGGCGGATGCCGATCTCTTTGGCCAGCCGGAGGCATGGTACTAGCACCTCATACTCGGCCACATTGTTAGAGGCGGCGAAGTGAATTTGCAATGTGTATCTGAGCTTGTCGCCTTTGGGAGAGATGATGCCAGTGCGCATCTTCGAGCCATCAAAGTGCATCCGCCAATGAGTGGAATCCGGAGCTGGCGGCAGGTACTGGGTCTCGGCCCAGTCGACGAGGAAGTCGGCCAATGCTTGGGACTTGATGGTGATGCGTGGCTGGTAGAAGATGATGTAGGGGGCCAACTCGATGGCCCATTTGGCCACCCGGCCAGATGCATCTCTGTTGCCAATGATCTCAGCAAGCGGGGCAGTGCAAACAACCGTGATTGGGTGCTCTTGAAAGTATGGCTTCAGCTTCTTGGCGGCAAAGTGCACGCCGTAGCACATCTTCTGGTAGTGAGGGTAGTTCTACTTCGAGGTTGACAGCACCTCGCTCAAATAGTACACAGGCCTCTGGACCGGCTGTGCCCTGCTGTCTTCTGGGCGCTCTACTACCATGACAGTGCTGACCACCCGGCTGGTGGCGGTGATGTAGAGGTACATGGGTTCTTTAGCAGTCGGAGCCGCCAGGACAGGCGGCGTGGTCAACATCTTCTTCAACTGGAGAAAAGCTTCATCTGCCTTGTCATTCCACTTCAAATGAGTGGTTTTCTTCATGAGCTGGTACAGGGGAAAAGGCTTCTCGCCCAGCCGACTGATGAAACGGATGATGGACGCCAAACAGCCGGTGAATTTCTGGACGTCTCTCAGTCGGGTGGGCGTCTCCATCCTCTCGATGGCCTTGATCTTCACAGGGTTGCACTCGATGCCGCGTTCTGAGACTAGGAAGCCAAGGAGCTGGCTGATACGTCTCCATCGTATCTACTTTTCCAAACACTTTTGCCCTTGTTTTGGACTCTAACTTGTATGATTTGAATGGAACTAACCCGGACTAACGCTGTTTTCAACAGAATTGCCATGGTGTTATTTTTGTGCAGAAATAGAAGTTCTCCGAATGACCTGAAACTTCACGGAGATAATTTTTGTAAAAAATAAAAAATACTGGCGAAAGAATCAAGGCCAGGGGGCCCACACCCTGTCCACGAGGGTGGGGGGCGCGCCTACCCCCTGGGCACGCCCCCCTGCCTCGTGGGCCCCCTGGTGCTCCACCGACCTCAACTCCAACTCTATATATTCACGTCCGGGGAGAAAAAAATCAAAGAGAAGGATCCATCGCGTTTTACGATACGGAGCCGCCGCCAAGCCCTAATCTCTCTCGGGAGGGCTGATCTGGAGTCCGTTAGGGGCTCCGGAGAGGGGAATCCGTCGCCGTCGTCATCATCAACCATCCTCCATCACCAATTTCATGATGCTCACCGCCGTGCGTGAGTAATTCCATCGTAGGCTTGCTAGACGGTGATGGGTTGGATGAGATTTATCATGTAATCGAGTTAGTTTTGTTAGGGTTTGATCCCTAGTATCCACTATGTTCTAAGATTGATGTTGCTACGACTTTGCTATGCTTAATGCTTGTCACTAGGGCCCGAGTGCCATGATTTCAGATCCGAACCTATTATGTTTTCATGAATATATGTGAGTTCTTGATCCTATCTTGCAAGTCTATAGTCACCTACTATGTGTTATGATCCGGCAACCCCGAAGTGACAATAATCGGGACCACTCCCGGTGATGACCGTAGTTTGAGGAGTTCATGTATTCACTATGTGTAAATGCTTTGGTCCGGTACTCTATTAAAAGGAGGCCTTAATATCCCTTAGTTTCCAATAGGACCCCGCTGCCACGGGAGGGTAGGACAAAAGATGTCATGCAAGTTCTTGTAACATCCCAAATTTTCAATTTGGAATGTTATACATTAGATCATCATTGCATACCATATTTTATTGCATTTCGGCAAATCCTCGAAAATCCTAAGCAACTCAAGGACCCTCGGAGAGAGTTGGGGATTTTTCCCGGTTTTCATATTTGAATTTTATCAAATAATGAAACGAGGATTTTTGTTTTAATTATTTTTCTCTCCGAAAAATATTTCATATTAAAATATATGAGAGGAGAAAATATGAATTCTCCAAAATAATTGAAATATTGGAGGAAAAATATTAAATTCAAATATTTGATTTCATTCGGATTTTATTTGCATTAGAAAAATTGCACGTTTTCAAAACTGCATTTTTGGGCCAAGAAAATGTTCATCTCGTTCTAATTATTTTCATTAGACAGAGAAAATTTGTTTTGGCATTTTTAGATTTTTATTTATTTTTCTAGGATTTTTTTAGGTTCGGCGAATTTTTTTCCCCGCGCCCGACTGGGCCGAGGCCCGCCGAGCCAGGCCGGCCCATCCCGCGTCACCATCTCCCTCCTGGAGACCGGATCGAGCACGCGCCGCCGCCCGAGTCCGGGACGGCCCCGCCTCGCCGCCGCCATACCCCTCCCCCAAGGCAGCACCCCCCCTCCATAAGTACCCCGCACCCCCGCCGCCTCACCTCGTCCCGCCCCGCCGCCGAATCCCGCCGACGCCGGAGCCGCCAGAAGCCGAAGCCGCCGGAGCCGCCGAACGCCGCCTCCCGTCGCCACCCGCCGACGCCCGCAGCCTGCCCGCACCCCGAAGCCCCGCCGGAGCCGCCCCGCCCCGCCGGAGTAACCTCGCCGGAGGTAACCAAAGCCGCCGCCGCCGAGTCTGGTTTTTTTTAAAAACCGATTCGGCTTCTTTTTTAGGAACCCTAGTTTTTTTATATATCGGTTTTTTCGGTTTAGTTAGTTAGTGAACGTTCGCCGATTCGTTCGTTTTAACGAACGTATTCGCCGTTTAGCAGCAGTTAACGAACGTCCGTTCGTTAAACTGTTCGTCAGTTTTTCTTTTTCTCGGGTTTTCCGCGATTATTTCAGATCGCGATTGCTAATCCGATTTTCGTTCTGGTATATCTTTTAGCTGGTTTATCGGAATCAGGCGATTCAAGCGCCTAGAGTTTCGTCTCGAAATTCTCTTTCCGTTTAACCTACTCAAACCAGTTTTTGCTACTGTAAAATTTGACTTACATCCAGAATAGTAAACGAAGCTTGTTTCTTTTGCCGTTTGACTTTCGTTGCTTCGTTTGATTTGATTCTTTTTGCAAACCGGAGTTCTTAAGTTGAACTTTCTGGTTAGATCTTTTATTTGAGTTTTACTTGTGCATTAGATGAGTGCTTATTGTATGCTTGTTTGTTTGCGATAGAGTACCCAGTGTCGGGTGGTTGGTGCGACATATGCCAAGGGATGGCTTATCATTGTGGGAGCCAATAAAACGTCGCCGGTGCCCAGAAACGGGATGAGGCGAAGACATGCACGCCGGCGAATCTTACCCAGGTTCGGGGCTCTCCGAGGAGATAACACCCCTAGTCCTGCTCTGCGGGGTCTCCGCATGATCACTAGATCGATAAAGGGTAGCTACAATCGCTCCTAGAGCTGTTGAGATCAAGGGAGAAGAAGAACAAGGCTAGCTCTTGCTTCTCTCTATCTATGGTGTGTGTGCTATGCTTAGGAGGCAGCTCTATGCTCAGAGGCCAACTATGCTTGGGTGCGAACTAGAAGCGAACCCTTTGCATGGGTGCCCCGGGGGGTTTATATAGGCCTACCCCCCGGGGGTACAATGGTAATCCGACTGGGAACTGGTCCCAGCCGTCAGTGTCTACGCTCGCCGGCTTCTCCGCCGGCTGGTGGGTCCCGCCGGCTGGGGGTCCCGCCGGCTGCCGGCCACTTGGTCGACAGGCCGGCCCCACCGCCTAGGGTCTTGTCGGCGGCTGCTTACTGTAGCCTCGCCTGTGATGACGAGGGCTTTGTCGAGGTAAGCGTGGCTACAGTGGGCCACCTTGGGGGCTATCACTGCAGCCTTACCTCGTCTTGTCTCCTTAATGGGGCTCCTGCTTCGAGGAAGGGAGTAGCCGGCTTCTGGAGGCCGGCTATGCTCTTGGCCGACTGGGAAAGGCCGGGCCGCCTTCATGCCTCTCTCTGGCTGAAGGGGCCCGCAGTCCTTGGGCCGTACAGGAGTGGGTCGTGGATCACGTCGAGGCTAGCATGGCTACAGGGCCGAGCCGCACGGGAGACGTCCGTCCCGTACGGCCTCCTGTAGCCACGCCCGCCTCGGGCTTTGGGGGTAGTGGGCCGCACTGTGGCCACACCCCGTCACGTCGCCGTTATGTGGGAGTGGTTGTGGTCTTCGCCGGCTCCTAAGAGTCGGCGTCCTTCTTAGCCGGCTTCTTGGAGTCGGCAACCCCGTAGTCGTCCTGGGGAGAGGTTGCTCGAGGCTGGGTTGCCTCCCGGGAGTCGGCTTTGGAGGTAGCCGGCTAGGGAAGGCGGCCCAAATGCTTGGAATGCTTGAAGGCCCAAAGGCCCGATAATTTTGCTGAAGAACCAAGGGTAGTCGGTTAGGCTACCCGTGGCCATTTACTCCGACAGTAGTCCCCGAAGCTAATTGGGCTTCGAGGTGGAGTGGGATTTGAGAAGCTCGATCAGCTTCCTATCGCGACAAGCCGGCAGCTGGGAGCCGGCCTTGGTCAGGCACGCCGCCTGAGTCGAAATCTTCTGGAGTCGGAGGGCGGGAACCCGCTGGCATGTGCACCGGGCCGCGGGCCGGCCACGGGCAGTTGGCGAACCACGTGGCCGGAAAGCCTGCCAGCCCACGCGCGTGACGGGACGTCGCCGCAGGGCGGGGGCCCGCCACGTCCGCGCCCCGGCCCAGGCGCGGATCCTTTGTATCCCGAAACCGCCCGCACGTTCCGTGCGACAGTTTCGGCTCGCACTTATGCGTAATAAACGCGAGACGTGGGGGGAGTGGGCGCAGTTAATCCCACGTCTCCCCCCCACGTCCGGCCTCTTCGGCCTCGTGAGGCTATGAGTAGGGGGAGGTGGAGGGCGGCAGGCCCTCGCACGCTCCTCCTACTTCCGTCATCTTCTTCCCTTGCTCGCTCTCGCGACAACGCCTCGCCGCCGCGCTCTTTGTCCGCACGCTTCCCTGCCGCCGCACTAGCTCTCGCCATGCCTCCTCACGTAGAGCAGCTTGGCGGGGATTGGGACGGCTCCATCGTCCATAACGACCACATCGACTTCCTCCGCGACACCCGGCGTCTGCCCAGCGCGGACAAAGTGGAGGTCCGCCTCGCGCCGGAGAAGGAAATCAGGCCAGCGCCGCAGGAGGGCGAGCGGGTGGTCTTCCGCTCGCACTTCCTGCGCGGCTTCGGCCTGCCGGTGAGCGCCTTCTTCCGCTCCTGGCTGGATTTCTATCAGCTCCAGCCGCACCATCTCACCCCCAACGCGGTGGTGCTGCTGTCGGCCTTCGTCACCCTGTGCGAGGGCTATCTCGGCGTCCTCCCCACCCTCGAGCTCTGGGGGGAGCTCTTCCAGTCGAAGCTGGGCACGCGCAGCAAGGGCGTGCCGGCTCAAACTGGCGCCTTCATCGCGTTGCGGAGATCGGGCGCCGACAACCCCTTCCCCGTCATCACCCTGATCCAATCGGTGAAGAAGTGGCAGAAGTCGTACTTCTACGTGCGGAACATCGCTCCGCGGGGCGACTACATCAACCTGCCGGCTTACGTAGCCGGCCCACCGGCGGGGAGGCTGCCTCAGTGGTCCTTCCGGGCTGTGACGCTGTCGCAGGCAGGAAACGCTGCATTCGCCCGACTGCGGGTGATGGTCCAGTCGGAGGGCCTGACGGGGCCCGACCTCCTGGCCGCATTCGTCACGCGCCGGGTCCTTCCGCTCCAGAGCCGGCCTCATCTGATCTGTCAGATGAGCGGCCAGCTCAATCCGAGCCGAATGTGCACCAAGTAGATGCCGCAGCACGAGGTCGCCTACATGGTGAACTACCTCGCCAACTGCCAACTCTCTGAAGAGTGGCAATTCGGCACGGAGCCATATAGCCGTGCCAATCCTCCGCCTACGATACACTCCCCTTGTCTCTTTTTCTCTCTCTCTCTCAGCCTTGTTGCCGAGTTCCTCTGGGCCGACTCTAACTCAGTCGGCTTGTTCTTCGACAGAGCCCTCTGCTTCGGCCGGCCGGCGGGTCAGACGCGGAGCGTCGCTTCGTCCCCGACCGGACCGAACACGACCTGGAGGACCCCAACCTGGGGGCGGTCCATATGGACGACGCCGTCGAGCCGGCCGGTGGCCAAGCCGGCGACGAAGCAGGCGGCTCCGGATTCACTGCTACCTTCGAGGACTGGCCGGACGAGGATGAAGCCGAAGCCGTCCCGCGCCGCCAGCCGGCATCCGGACGCGGCGCGGGCTCCTCCGGCACGCAGCCTGCTCGGGGTAGAGGCCAGCAGCGTCGCGCCGCCCAGGGCTTGTTCGGCAGCCGAACGAAGAAGCCCAGGGGCGGGGCGGCAGCCACTAGGCGGGAGGAGGCGGCCGCGAAGGCGGCTCGCTTCCGCAAAGTGGTGAAGCAGCCGCAGACCGTGTCGGCGTAAGTTCTCTTTCTCTATGTGCTCTCTTTCTTTCTTTTCTTTCTTTCTTTGGTGGTTCTTGGACTCTCGTCCTTTTCTTCGACAATTCAGAGCTCCATTGACACTTGAGCGAGTGGCTGCCGGCTCCGTCGTCGAGTCGCCAGGGGGCTCTAGGAGCACCACCCGCCGCGTAGATCCCCGCGCCGCCCTCCAGGAGGCGACGGAAAGGAACACGCGGGAGGCGCGGGAGGAGCAGGAGGCACGGGAGGCGGAGGCACGGGAGGCGGCCGCCGCCCAGGCGGCACTGGAGGAGGAGGCGGCGAAGGCACTCGCCGAGGCCACAGCCAAGGCCCAGGCAGAGGCTGAGGCCGAGGCGGCGGCAGGGGAGGCTTTGATGGTCACCCCCCTGTGCACCATGGCGCCCGGGGACGTGGAGCCCTCGCCAGGGGGAGCCAGCGGTTCCCAGCCGGGGCTGGGAGGAAGCGGCGACGATGTCATCATCTTGGAGAAGGCGCCGGAGCCGACTCCTCCGACTAGGGCGGCCCAAGGCGGCCGGCCTGAGCCTGCGCCCGCACAGTCGGCGGAGGGCGAGCCGGCCGCGGGAGCTGAGGTGGCGGTCCGGGTTCCGCCAAGCCGGCGTGCAGGGAAGGCCGCGTCGGAGCCGCAGAAGGCTGCGTCGGAGCCACAGCCGGCCGTGGGCTCCAGCTCGTCGGCCCGAGACGCGGAGGCGGCCAGCGCTACCTCGGGGTGGACGTCGGGCAGAGAGACAGCCGTGGTGAACGTCGCTGCACAAGACGTCCGGACCCGGCTCCAAAGCCAAGCCGCGGCGCTGAGGCAGTTCACCGACGAATTCCTCGCAAGGCGGGCAGCCATCCGGGTTAGTATTCTCATCTTGCTCTTTCTTGATCTTGATTTCTCTCATGGGGCGCGTCAGCGCACCCACTGGGTGTAGTCCCCGAGTTCCGAGTCGGCTGCTGAGCAGGCGGCTTGGAACTTCTTGGAGGTTTTGTCTTTGCTGTTTTTGTTCTCACTTCGGTCTTCTGTCCATCTTGCAGGACTATCACAATCTTCGAGCGGCCGCCTTCAACTCCCAGGCTCGGGAGCTGAATCAGAAGACCGCCGACCTTACTGAGAGCCGAGGTACGTGACTTGATCTTTATCTCATGTGGGGGCGCGTCAGCGCACCCACTGGGTGTAGTCCCCGAGATTCGGGCCGACTGCTGAGCAGTCGGCTCGGATCTTCCTTGATGATTTCTTATTGTTCTTCTTCTATTTCTGCAGTGGCCAACGCCAGTCTAAGGGCGCAGCTGGGGGAGTCCCAGACTGCTCTTCATGCCAAGGACGCCGAGCTCGCCGCCTTGGTGCAGGAGCGCGACCGCCTGGTCAAGAAGCTGGCCGACCAGGAGGAAGGCCACAAGGCGGCGCTGAAGGCTGCGCAGGATCGCGAAGCCACCCTTCAGGCCGAGTTCGAGACGGAGGCGGCCGGCTGGGCGGAGGCCAGGCAGACTCTGATCTCCGGTTATGGCCAGATCGAGGATCTGGTTGACGGTAAGTCGTCTACCCCTTCGTCCTTTCTTGCCATCTGCCACTTTGGCTTGTTTTTCTGATTCTGGTGTTCTTCTCTTCCTTTCTTCTTCGCGCAGAGTACTTTCCTGGCTATTCAACTGCCGCCAACCAGGCCATCGAGGCCCGTCGCCAGGCGAAGAGGCAAGCCGGCTTCAAGATCTTGCCAACCGCCGGCCGCTCGCTGGAGGAACAGCTCCTAGCGATCCAGGCTCGCATCCAGCCGGCTCACAGGCTACTCCGCTGGCTTCAGCATGCCGGGTCGCAGGTCTTGGCCGCCCTTTGGCCCGGCCAAGTGGTCCCTCGCACCCCCAGTCGGACCGCCGACTGGCTGGAGGTGGCAGTCGGCCGCTTCGAGGCTTGGAAGGCGTCGGTGGCTCGCTCCGGTGCCAGGCGGGCGCTGGAGTTCGTCAAGGCCTGGTATCCCAGCCTGAACCTGGACCAGCTGGCTACCTGGTGGCAGCAAGCCGACACGGAGCTGGAGCCGGCGCGGCCGGCCATCATTCGGCGGGCTTCAGTGATCGCCGACTACACCGACACCAACGTCTTCGCCCCCGAGGTGGACGACAATGGAGTCGCCCAGCCGGAAGATTGGTTCGGGCTGGACCCGGCGTACGGCGAGGACTCGGCGGAGGAGATCGACTCCAGCGACGAGGGCGAAGAGGAGGAGGAGGAGGGTGAAGACGACGAGCCGGCTGGTGGAGCAGCCGGCCAGCCTCAGCCTGACCGCGCCTCCAGCACCACGTCGCGTGCGAGTGCGTCTCCTGCCGCAGGAGGTGGTCAAGCCGGGACCAGCTAGGCGGCCACTCCTTCAGCCGGCGAGGCCGCCTTCACCGACCAGCTCGGTCTTTATGTCGCGCCCTAGTCTTCTTTCTTTTGTTTTCCTGTCTTGTTACTTTTGAACAATGTTTGGTTAAGTCTGCACAATTCCACCCACTGGGTGTATTCAAACTTAAGTCTGCTGCCGGCCTGTTGGCGGCTTTTATGTATATATAGTTTATGCAATTGGCCTTTCCTTGTACTTTTTGCTCTTTGTCCTTCTGCTTTTTCCTTTGCCGCCCTCCCTTGGTTGCCGCGTCCCTAGTCAAACAGTTGCTCTGCAATCTGTAGCTGGCGAGTACCTGGCCGATTAGGGAGGAGGAAGTACTCTAGCTTCGCCTGGACTAAAGCTAAGATTTAGGAAGCCGGCCAGCCGGCTGCTTTGACAGCCGGCAGGCATATTTGGAGGCCGTCTCTTTGCTATATAGGTTAGTTGTTCCTTAGCCATTTTTCGTGCAAGCGTCCTTTCTATCTTCTCTCCTGCTAGTCGGACAGTCAGTTCTTTGAGCTGCGACTTTCAACAGGAGAGGACTTGGGAGCCGGCGCACTACTTTTCTGACTTTAGGAAAAACTCGCGATATAGCTCAAGGCGGCCAGTCCCCGGGCCGACTAGTCGAACCCGGTGCCGGACAAAAATTCGAAATGTAATAATACATTCATGGATATGACACTTGGTCATTCATAGATAAACAAAGGCAGTCCCCGAGTACTGTTCGGGGGGCCTGTTGGTTTGTACTTAATACAAAAAGGGGTAGCGTGATACATACTGCTTTTCAGCTGTAAAATCGTCTTAGGAGGTTTGCGTTCCATGGTCGCTCCGACTCCTTGCCGGAGTCGTCTCTCTTGCGTGCTCTTGGTTTTTGCGCGTCGATCAAGTAGTAGGAGTCGTTGCCGAGTGCCTTGCTGACGACGAAGGGGCCTTCCCAAGGGGCCGAGAGCTTCTGCTGGCCGGCTGTTCGCTGGATCAGCCGGAGCACAAGGTCGCCCTCTTGGAAGGATCTTGGCTTGACCTTGCGGTTGTAGTAGCGGCGCAGCCCTTGCTGGTAGATGGCGGACCGGCTGAGTGCCAACAGCCGACCTTCTTCCAGTAGGTCCACGCCGTCTTCTCTTGCTTCTTTGGCTTCCTCCTCCGTGTACATGGTGATCCGAGGCGAGTCGAACTCGATGTCTGTTGGAATGACGGCCTCGGCACCGTACACGAGGAAGAATGGAGTGAAGCCAGTCGACTTGTTGGGTGTAGTGCGCAGACTCCAGAGGACAGCCGACAGCTCTTCGAGCCAGCAGCCGGCCGATCGCTCCAGTGGTACAACCAGTCGGGGCTTGATGCCGGAGAGGATGAGTCCATTTGCTCGCTCGACCTGGCCGTTTGACTGCGGATGGGCAACGGACGCTAAGTCCAGTCGGATGCCCTGCGTCGCGCAGAAACGTGCCAGTGCGCCTTTGGCGAAGTTCGTGCCATTGTCGGTGATGATGCTGTGCGGCACGCCGTACCGAGTAGTGATGTCGGTGATGAATGTCACGGCAGTCGGCCCGTTCAGCTTCTTAATCGGCTTGGCTTCGATCCACTTTGTGAACTTGTCCACAGCAACGAGTAGATGTGTCAGGCCGCCGCGGGCTGTCTTGAAAGGGCCTACCATGTCCAGTCCCCAGACGGCAAAAGGCCAGGTGAGGGGAATGGTCTTGAGTGCAGAAGCCGGCAGATGTTGCTTGGAACTGAAAACTTGACATCCTCTGCAGCTCTTGACTATTTCTTTAGCATCCTCCAAGGCAGTCGGCCAGAAGAAACCATGGTGGAAAGCCTTGGCCACGAGGGATCTTGAGGCGGCGTGATGGCCGCATTCGCCTTGGTGGATGTCTTTGAGGATTGTCACTCCTTTTTCTGGCTCGACACAACGCTGGAAGACTCCAGTGACGCTGCGCTTCACAAGCTCTCTGTTGATTATTGTATATGCTGCGGCTCGTCATTGCACTAGTCTTGCTGAGATCTCATCAGCCGGCAGCTCTCTGCTGACTAGGAACTTGAGGATGGGCTGGGCCCATGAGGGAGCTGTGACTTCTTCTTCTGTTAATGTGGCCACCATGACTCGGGTGGGTGGGTTGGGTGTTGCATTGGAGTCGACCACCGCTTCTTGTGTCGTTGCAGTCCCCGGGCCGACTGCTGCAGTCCCCGGGCCGGGTTCTGAAGTCCCCGGGCCGGGTTCTGAAGTCCCCGGGCCGGGTGCGACTACGGCAGTCCCCGGGCCAGTCGTCGAAGTCCCCGTGCCGCCTGCGGGATATCTTGAGCCGGATCCGGCTGTTTCTGGCGCAGGCGGTACGAAGATGGAATCCGACTCTGGAGACGGCTTGATGGACGGCTTGAGGAGGCGCTGGAGGGAGACGCCAGTCGGTATGGCTTGTCGGGTGGAGCCGATTCGTGCTAGGGCATCTGCTTGGTCGTTGTCGGCCCTTGGCACGTGAAGGAACTCGCACCCTTCGAAGTATCCGCTTATCTGTTGGACGAGGAAACGGTAGCTCGCCATGTTCGCGTCCTTGGCATCCCAGTCGCCAGACGACTGCTGGACCACCAAGTCGGAGTCGCCGTAGCACAGAATCCGGCGTATGCCAGGTTCTTTGGCTAGCCGGAGCCCATGTACGAGCGCCTCGTACTCGGCCACGTTGTTGGAGGCGGCGAAGTGGATCTGCAGCGTGTACTTGAGCTTGTCGCCTTTGGGAGAGGTGAGGACGATGCCGGCTCCCAAGCCGGTGCGCATCTTGGACCCGTCAAAGTGCATCCGCCAATGGGTAGAGTCGGGAGCCGGCGGTAAGTACTGGGTCTCGGCCCAGTCGACGAGGAAGTCGGCCAATGCTTGCGACTTGATGGCGGTGCGGGGTTGATAGAAGATCGTGTAGGGCGCCAAGGCAATGGCCCATTTGGCCACCCGACCGGATGCATCCCGGCTGCCTATGATCTCGGCGAGCGGGGCAGTGCACATGACCGTGATGGGGTGCTCTTGGAAGTAGGGCTTCAATTTCTTGGCAGCGAAGTACACCCCATAGCACATCTTCTGGTAGTGCAGGTAGTTTTGCATTGAGTTGGACAGTACTTCGCTAAGATAGTAGACCGGCCTCTGGACCAGCTGGGCTCGGCCTTCCTCCGGGCGCTGGACCACAACAACAGTGCTGACGACTCGGCTTGTCGCGGCGATGTAGAGGAGCATGGGCTCCTTCTCAGTCAGCGCAGCCAGGACAGGCGGAGTGGTCAACATTTTCTTCAACTCATGGAAGGCTTGGTCGGCTTGATCATTCCACTCAAAGTGAGTGGACTTCTTCATGACTCCGTACAGGGGGAGAGCCTTCTCTCCTAGTCGGCTGATAAAACGGTTCAGGGAGGCTAAGTAGCCAGTGAACTTCTGCACATCTCGCAGCTTGGTGGAAATCTCCATCCTCTCGATGGCTTTGATCTTGACAGGGTTGCACTCAATGCCGCGTTCGGAGAGCAAGAAGCCTAGCAGCTGGCCAGCTGGCACTCCGAACACGCACTTCTCGGGGTTGAGCTTGATCTGGAATCGGCGCAAGTTGGCAAATGTTTCCTTCAGGTCTTCCAGTAAGGTACCGCGCTTCTCTATCTTCACCACAATGTCGTCTACGTAGACGTGGGCATTTCTGCCGAGTTGTTTCAAGAGACATTTCTGCATGCAACGCTGAAAAGTGGCACCGGCATTTCTCAAGCCGAATGTCATTGTCAGGTAGGAGAAAGCTCCAAAGGGTGTGATGAAGGCAGTCTTCAGGCGGTCAGCCGGGTCCAACTTGATCTGATGATACCCTGAGTATGCATCCAAAAAACTTAACAGCTCGCATCCGGCTGTGGAGTCTATCACTTGGTCAATCCGTGGCAAAGCAAACGGATCCTTTGGGCAGGCCTTGTTCAAACTTGTGTAGTCTATACACATGCGCCACTTGTTCTTCTTCTTCAAAACCAGAACTGGATTGGCAAGCCATTCTGGAAAGAACACTTCCATGATGAAGCCGGCGGCAAGGAGCCGGGCTATCTCTTCTCCCACGATTCTTCGCTTCTCTTCTGATAGTCGGCGGAGGGGTTGCTTGACCGGCTTCGCATCAGCTCGGACATGTAATTTGTGCTCGGCGAAATCCTTCGGGACACCCGGCATGTCCTTTGGGGACCATGCAAAGATGTCTCGATTCTCACGGAGGAAGTCGACGAGCTCGCCTTCCTATTTACTGTCCAGGTTCGCCCCAATCACGGCGAACCTCTCCGGGTGCTCCTGGTCTAGAGGTATCTTCTTCGTCTCTTTGGCAGGCTGGAAGGAGCCCTGCGCATCACAGTCCTTGGGGTTGGGGGACAAGGCCGGCTGCTTGCCGGCCATGGCCACAACCCGTTCCAACATCTTCTTCTCTTCTGCCACCACGAGGGACTCGGCCAGCCAGCTGCTGGCCATGGCACACTCGATGGACTTCTTGTAGTCGCCGGCTACCGTGATGATCCCTTCGAGCTCGGCATCTTCATCTTCAGGTAGGCGTAGTGGGGCACAGCCATGAACTTGGCCAAAGCAGGTCGGCCAAGTAGTGCATGATAGGGGCTCTCCAAATCCACTACCTCGAACCATATTGCTTCCCGGCGAAAATGATCTTTGTCTCCGAAGAGAACATCCATTTTGATCTTGCCGATTGGAGAGCAAGATAAGCCGGGTACGATACCATGGAAGACGGTGCGGCTCGGCATGAGCTGCTTCGCTTTGATGTTCAGCTTGTCCATGGTATCGCGGTACAGTATGTTGATACTGCTTCCGCCGTCTATCAGGACGCGGGAAAATCTGGCAGCTCGCCTCTCCGTCGCAAGGGTGACGTCCAAGACCATAGCATAGGAGCCAGGCGAAGGCATCACCTCTGGGTGGTCGGCCTGGCTCCAGCTGATGGGCTTTTCCGACCAGTGCATGAACTCGGCGGTGCTAGAGGCGACTGCGTTTACTTCTTGGTGCTGCCGGCGTCGGCTGCGCTTGTCGTCGACTTGACTTGTGAAGACGACGTAGGCGTCGTGCGCTTCGGGGAACTCGTCTTGGATGGCGCCGACTGCCGGCCGGGCCGCCGGCTGCTGGGGAGCTGGAGGCGGCGGGCCGGGAGGCGGAGGCGGCACCATCCCTTCACCCTTGGTGATGCGGGTGAGCCAGTGGCATTTCCGGGTTGTGTGGTTGGACGGCTTCGCGCCGCTATGAAACTTGCAAGGGGCATCAAGAGCCTGCTCGTAGGAGAAGGCCGGCTGCCAAGGCGGCCGGCCGCCCTTCTTCTTGGGAGCGGGCCGTTCTTCGGGCTGCTCGTCTTCAACTGTGGCCACCTGCCGACTAGAGGAAGTCGGCATAGGGCCCTTGCGCTTGTGGTCGTTCTGATAGGGGCGCCGATTGGAATCGCCAGCCGGCGTCTTGGGAGCCGGAGCGATAACTTTCCCCGAGGCATCCACTCGGAGCTCGGTCTTCATCGAAGAGTCGGCGGTGGCGTACTTGTCGGCGATGATCAGCAACTCATCAAGGGTAGCCGGCTCGTCGCAGAGGAGTCGGTGCTTGAGGAGGGTGCCCTCTCGGCACCCGGCGGTGAAGTACTCGATGGCTTGGACCTCATGCACCTCTTCGCAGGAGTTGCGGAGCTCGGCCCATCGCGTGAGGTAGTCGCGGGTCGACTCGTTGGGCCCTTGGACGCAGAGGGAGAGCTGGCGAGGCTTGGGAGGCCGCTTGTAGGTGCTGGTGAAGTTGCAGACGAAGACTTCGGTGAAGTCCAGCCAGCTGTTGATGCTGTAGGGCTTGAGGCTATTGAGCCATGTGCGTGCCGTGCCTTGCAGCATGAGGGGGACGTACTTCACGGCGACGCGCCGATTGCCGTTGGCTATGCTGACGGCCGTGGAGTAGTCGATGAGCCAATCTTCCGGCTTCACCGAGCCGTTGTACTTGGGCGTGTCTCTGGGGAGCGAGAACCCTTTGGGGAAGGGCTCGTCGCGGATGCGGGGGCCGAAGCATGGCGGGCCGACATCGTCTTCTTCTTCTAACGCCAAGGATCGAGCAAGGCGGTCGATCCTGTGGCGGGCGTCGTTCTCGCCGACTCCTTCTCGGCGGCCGAGTCGGTCGCCAAGAGTCGGATGTGTGACAGGCGGCGGAGTGAGGCGTCTTTCTCTTCGAGGCGGGGGAGGAGGCAGGTTTCCCTGGTGCTCTACAGCTCGAGGGCGGCCATCTGCGTCGCGCTTGATGGTAATGCGAGTCCGGCTGCGGCAGGCAGCCGGCTCCTTGTCTTTCTTCTGGCGCGCGCCGCTCGCAGTCGGCGAGCGGGACGTCGCGGCGTGCTCCCGACGCGGGGGATGGCTATCAGCACGGGCGCCGGCTTCGTGCCGTTCTGCAGCCGCGTCGATCAGCTGCTATATCCGTCTTGTCATGTAGGGGAGCTCATCGGCTCCCAGCCAATTGAGCTCCTCTGCAGCCGCCTGAGCGGCTCGCAGATTCTCGAGCGGGCTGGCGTAGACGGGGTGATCTGCGCCCAGCATGCTGGCAACGGCTGCGCCGCGCTTCTGGACGAAGCCGGCTCGGCTCGGGCCGCTAGGCGGCGGCGTGCCGAAGGCGGCGCGGTCGACTTCACGCTGGTGGGCCTCGGTGAGGCGTCTCATCGAGGCTATCTTCTTGCCCTCCGCGATGAGGGCAAGGCGGCGTGCTTCCAGGGTCTCGGCGTCGGCGTCGGCCGGGATGGGGACGGAGGGGTCGTGCATCGCCGCTTGCTGAGCGTCGCGGGCGTTCTCGCCCGAGTTGGAGACGTGGCTGATGACCAGCACTTCGGTGACAGCGCTGCTGCCGCTGTCAGCTCGAGGGAGGGGGTCGTCGAAGACCACCACGTCGGAGGGGTAAGCGTCGAGCAACGCGGTGTCGGAGTCGATGAGCATCGGGTCGGTGGAGCCGACCGACTCCATGTCTGCAGCAGGCTCGCTGGAGACGTGAAGCTGGTCGAGGAGGCTGACGAGGCGGCTCTCGGGGTAGTCGGTGCCTGCGTCGCACGCAGGCTCGTCGGAGATGCGAGTCTCGCCGAGCAGATCGGCGAGGCGGCTCGCTGCGCAGGCGTCGTCGACGCCTTGCAGCGCGTCAAGGCAAACGCCATCGGGCGCAGCAGGCTGGCTGCGCTCGCGGGGGAGGAAGAGGGTTCCCGTCCAGAATAGGTCTTCGGACGACGGTGCACCTGGCCCCACGGTGGGCGCCAAATGTCGGGTGGTTGGTGCGACATATGCCAAGGGATGGCTTATCATTGTGGGAGCCAATAAAACGTCGCCGGTGCCCGGAAACGGGATGAGGCAAAGACATGCACGCCGGCGAATCTTACCCAGGTTCGGGGCTCTGCGAGGAGATAACACCCCTAGTCCTGCTCTGCGGGGTCTCCGCATGATCACTAGATCGATAAAGGGTAGCTACAATCGCTCCTAGAGCTGTTGAGATCAAGGGAGAAGAAGAACAAGGCTAGCTCTTGCTTCTCTCTATCTATGGTGTGTGTGCTATGCTTAGGAGGCAGCTCTATGCTCAGAGGCCAACTATGCTTGGGTGCGAACTAGAAGCGAACCCTTTGCATGGGTGCCCCGGGGGGTTTATATAGGCCTACCCCCCGGGGGTACAATGGTAATCCGACTGGGAACTAGTCCCAGCCGTCAGTGTCTACGCTCGCCGGCTTCTCCGCCGGCTGGTGGGTCCCGCCGGCTGTCGGCCACTTGGTCGACAGGCCGGCCCCACCGCCTAGGGTCTTGTCGGCGGCTACTTACTGTAGCCTCGCCTGTGATGACGAGGGCTTTGTCGAGGTAAGCGTGGCTACAGTGGGCCGCCTTGGGGGCTATCACTGCAGCCTTACCTCGTCTTGTCTCCTTAATGGGGCTCCTACTTCGAGGAAGGGAGTAGCCGGCTTCTGGAGGCCGGCTATGCTCTTGGCCGACTGGGAAAGGCCGGGCCGCCTTCATGCCTCTCTCTGGCTGAAGGGGCCCGCAGTCCTTGGGCCGTACAGGAGTGGGTCGTGGATGACGTCGAGGCTAGCATGGCTATAGTGCCGAGCCGCACGGGAGACGTCCGTCCCGTACGGCCTCCTGTAGCCACGCCCGCCTCGGGCTTCGGGGGTAGTGGGCCGCACTGTGGCCACACCTCGTCACGTCGCCGTTATGTGGGAGTGGTTGTGGTCTTCGCCGGCTCCTAGGAGTCGGCGTCCTTCTTAGCCGGCTTCTTGGAGTCGGCCACCCCGTAGTCGTCCTGGGGAGAGGTTGCTCGAGGCTGGGTCGCCTCCCGGGAGTCGGCTTTGGAGGTAGCCGGCTAGGGAAGGTGGCCCAAATGCTTGGAATGCTTGAAGGCCCAAAGGCCCGATAATTTTGCTGAAGAACCAAGGGTACTCGGTTAGGCTACCCGTGGCCATTTACTCCGACACCCGGAGTGCGCCGCTTGCTACTTCGAATCTCTAAGTTTCACGGACCATCAGCAAGGCAAGTAACACTTTGATCATACCTCTTTATTACCCAGTTTTATTGCATTAGATCAACCCTCAAACATTGCATGATTAGGATCTAATTAAACTGTGGGAATCGGGAAGTAGTTGAGGTAGTACCTATCACCGTTTTACTATCAAACCTTGGGAGTTACTTCTACATTTGCTCATATTGCTATGCTATGCTAGTAGACGTGGATTGGGTTTGAGTGTTACCATGACAGATGTGAGATTGTTAATTAATGGTTAAACTTAAGGGGGCAACTAAAACTCACATCTGGGTGGATTGAGGTACCTGGGTATTCCAGGATTGCCTGTTTTCTTTTGGACCGCCACCCAGGCTCAAAGGGATCATGAGATTATTCATGCTAGAAACTTCCGTGTGCAGCCACATGCTATTATGGCCTCTAGCATAGTTGAGTAGGTTGTGTGAGCTCTTGAAGAGGTAGACTAGCAGATGTAGGGGATGTAGGAGGTACTGTCTACCCGGAGTAGAGAGTTAACACTTCTGAAAGACTGTGTCTCGGTCATCCGTTTCTCAAACACCATGAAGTGCGAGAATCCCAACGGAGGAGATCGAGTCTTGTGGGGAAAAGTGCGCAAACCTCTGCAGAGTGTATAAACTAATCATGGTTAGCCGTGTCCCGGTTATGGACAACTTGATTATCTAGTACTTGGATTATCATGTGAATCTCATCATGTTACTTTAATTAATTTTGTTGGGTTTTGATGATGATACTTAATTGGGATTGAGAATGCTGTCAACCATTCTCAATGTTTAACAACCACCATGATAGTTAAATAAAATTTATTCCTTTGCAGTAGGGAAAAATTGGCTTTTCGCAAAACTGTAACCATAGAGCCTTCTACCAGCCATATATGCATGTAGTATAGCATTATTCTGTTCATTACTCTCTATGTGTTACATTGCCAGCATATTCCATGTGCTGACCCGTTTTCGGGCTGCAACGTTTCATGTTGCAGACTTTTCAGACGACGAGTAAGGTGCCTTAGGTCGTGGTCTTATACTCCGTGATGCCGTTGGAGTTGATGGACTCACTTATCTTCCAAGTCTTCCGCTGTTATTGTATTAGATGGCCTTAAGCCATATTTGTCATACTTATTTCTCTCTTGAGATACATGATGTAATAAGTGTGTGATTGCTACTCTGTTATAAATCCTCCAAGTACTGTGCGTGTCAGCATTACTGATCCAGGGATGACACTGGTGCACGGTAGATCAGACTGTTTGAGGTCTGGTCGCTATAGTTCTTTTCCATAAGCATGTATGACTATATTCGGAATACATGCCTACATTATATTGATGAATTGGAGCTAGTTCTGTGTCACCCTATGTTATATCTGTTGCATGAATAATCGCATCCGTTATAATTCTCCATCACCGATCCAATGCCTACGAGCTTTTCACATATTGTTCTTCGCTTATTTACTTTTCTCTTGCTACTGTTACAATCACTACAAAACTATCACTATTACTTTTGCCACTGCTACCACTATTATCATATTACTTTGCTACTAAATACTTTGCTGCAGATATTAAGTTATCCAGGTGTGGTTGAATTGACAACTCAACTGCTAATACTTGAGAATATTCTTTGGTTCCCCTTGTGTCGAATCAATAAATTTGGGTTGAATACTATACCCTCGAAAACTGTTGCGATCCCCTATACTTGTGGTTTATCAAGACTAATTTCCGGTGCCGTTGCTGGGGAGCATAGCTCTATTCTTTGAGTCACTTGGGATTTATATCTGCTGGTCATTATGAGGAACTTGAAATACGAGAAAACAAAAATTTATCCCTCAACTACGAGGGGAGGTAAGGAACTGCCATCTAGCTCTGCACTTGATTCACCTTCTGTTTTGAGTAAGCTTGCGACACCTAAACCTGCTTCTGCTATTAATTCTGATATGTCGCATGTTATTGATGATGCCACTTCTCCTATGTGTGATACTTATGATGAAACTACTTCTATGCTTGATACTACTATGCCACTAGGTGAATTTCTTGATGAACAACTTGCTAGGGCTAGAGAGAATGAAACTATTGAAACTGATAATATTGATGAAAGTGATGATAAAGATTCTCCCCTAGATATGAATTGCCTGTTGTGCCTGAGGGTTATGTTATGGATGCAGAAACTGCTAGAGACTTTCTTGCTTGCAATGATAGGAGGGATCTTAAGAAATTATTAGCTAAGCTGAAAGAAAAATCTCTGAATGCTAGAATGAAATATGACCCTGCTTTTGCTACTTCACCTATCTTTATTACTGATAAGGATTATGATTTCTCTGTTGATACTGAGATAATTACTTTGGTTGAATCGGATCCTTTCTATGGCTATGAATCTGAAACTGTTGTGGCACATCTTACTAAATTAAATGATATAACCACCCTGTTCACTAATGATGAGAAAACTCGCTACTACTATATCCTTAAATTATTTCCGTTCTCATTAAAGGGTGATGCTAAGATATGGTTTAATTCTCTTGATCCTGGTTTGTGTGCGTAGTCCCTAGGATATGATTTATTACTTCTCTGCTAAATATTTCCCTGCTCATAAGAAACAAGTTGCTTTAAGGGATATATATAATTTTGTGCAAATTGAAGAAGAGAGTCTCCCACAGGCTTGGGGGAGGCTTCTCCAATTACTTAATGCTTTGCCTGATCATCCTCTCAAGAAAAATGAAATACTTGATATCTTTTATAATGGACTAACCGATGCTTCTAGAGACCACCTGGATAGTTGTGTTGGTTGTGTTTTCAGGGAAAGAACTGTTGATGAAGCTGAAATTCTATTGAATAATATGTTGATGAATGAAAACAATTGGACACTCCCTGAACCAAATCCTAAGCCAACTCCGAAGAAAAGGGGTATTCTATTTTTTAGTCCTGAAGATATGCAAGAGGTAAAGAAATCTATGAAAGAAAAAGGTATAAAAGCTGAAGAAGTTAGGAATTTACCTCCTATTGAAGAAATACATGGTCTTAATTTGCCACCTGTTGAAGAAATACATGGTGTTGATAACCCGACACAGGTAGTAAAGGTAAATTCCCTCTATAGATACGATAAAGCTGAAATCCCGCGTGCTAAGTTTGCTAGCCAATGCTTAGATGAGTTTGATAATTTTATGGTTAAGCAAGAAGATTTCAATGCTTATTTTGGTAGACAATTAAAACGCAATGCTTATATGATTGAACACTTGAGTGATTATATGTCTAGAATTAAAGGTGAACTTAAACTCATTAGTAAACATGCTTCTATGGTCACCACTCAAGTAGAACAAGTACTTAAAGCTCAGAATGACTTGCTCAATGAATTAAATAATAAGAAGAATGATAATGCTATTAGAGTTATGACTAGAGGGTGTAAAATGACCCAGGAACCTTTGTATCCTTAAGGTCACCCTAAGAGAATTGAGCAAGATTCTCAGTGAACTAATGTTGATACACCTAGTCCTTCTAAGAGGAAGAGAAAGAAAAATGATAGGACTTTGCATGCTTCTAGTGAACCTGTTATTGACACACCTGAGAATCCCAATGTTATTTCCATTTCTGATGCTGAAACACAATCTGGCGATGAACATGAACCTAGTGATAATGTTAATGATGATGTTCATGTTGATGCTCAACCGAGCAATAACAATGAAGTAGAAATGGAACCTGCTGTTGATCTTGATAACCCACAATCAAAGAATCAACGTTATGATAAGAGAGACTTTGTTGCTAGGAAGCATGGTAAGGAAAGAGAACCATGGGTTCAGAAAGCCTTGCCTTTTCCTCCCAAACCATCCAAGAAAAAGGATGATGAGGATTTTGAGCGCTTTGCTGAAATGATTAGACCTATCTTCTTGCGTATGCGTTTTACTGATATGCTTAAAATGAATCCTTATGACAAGTATATGAAGGATATTGTTACAAATAAAAGAAAGATACCAGAAGCTGAAATTTCCACCATGCTTACTAACTATACTTTTAAGGGTGGAATTCCAAAGAAACTTGGGGATCCAGGAGTACCAACTATATCATGCTCCATTAAAAGAAACTATGTTAGAACTACTTTATGTGATCTTGGAGCCGGTGTTAGTGTTATGCCTCTCTCTTTATACCGTAGAGTTGATTTGAATAAGTTGACACCTACTGAAATATCTTTGCAAATGGCCGATAAATCAACTGTTATACCAGTCGGTATTTGTGAGGACGTGCCTATTGTGGTTGCAAACGTCACTATTTTAACGGACTTTGTTATTCTTGATATTCCCGAGGACGATAGTATGTAGATTAATCTTGGGAGACCCTTTTTGAATACTGCAGGGGCTGTTATTGATTTCAACAAAGGCAATGTCACTTTTCATGTTAATGGTAATGAGCATACGGTGCACTTTCGGAGGAAACAACCTCAAGTCCATAGTATCAATTCTATTGGAAAAATTCCATCGATTATTATTGGAGGTTTTGAATTTCCTCTTCCTACTGTCAAGAAGAAATATGATATTCTTATTATTGGGGACGTGCATATCCCCGTTGAGGTAACTTAGTGCTATTCGAAAATTCTTCGGTTACATGAATGAGTTTGTTAACAAGACCTGATCAACCTTGTTAGTGGATTCCTTTTGATGAGCATGAGATGGATGAAGTTAGAAGGCACAACCTTCTGTACCCTCCTTTTACTTTCTGTTATTTAGAATAAATAAAGCAAAAATAGTGTATTCTGTCTGTTTTCTGAATTTTCTGTGCAATAAAAAATATCCCGAAAATAAAAGTTCTCCAAATGCCCTGAAAATGAAATATGATTTTTTCTAGAATATATGAGAATATCTGGCACTGAGAACACATAAGGGGGAGCAAGCACATGGCCACGAGGGTCCAGCGCGCGCCCCCTGCCTCGTGGGCCCATGGTGGCTCACCTCCACTTATTCTAGCCACCACACACTCCTTCCTCCCAAAAAATCACCAACCAGCTCAAGCACGAGTTCTAGCTCATTTTGCTGCGATTTTCGATCTCCTAGCTCAAAGCTCCACTCACAAAACTGCTTTGGGGGATTGTTCTTCGATATGTGACTCCTCCAATGGTCCAATTAGTTTTTGTTCTAGTGCTTTATTCATTGCAAATTTTTGCTGCCTCGGTGACCCTGTTCTTGAGCTTGCATGTCAAATTTATATGGTCGCAAGTAATTCTAATGCGTGATATAGTCTCTAGGTACTTGTGGGAGTAGTTGCTATTAATTTTGTTGAGTTTGGTTTACTTTTATTTGAAGTTACTAAAAATTTCAGAAATTTTTCAGAGGAAGAAATATGTTTAGGAAAATGTACCAAGGTGGTTCTTCAAGGAAGCAAGGACCCAGGCCCGCAATAAGCAATGCGGACGATGAACCACCGAGGGAAGCTCAAGTGCGGCCTTGTGAATGGCGTCACACGATTTCATGGTCCGAGCAGGAATTAAGGAGGAATTTGATGCGTATGTGCGTAATGCTGAACTCGAGGGCTTCATGCTAGGTAAGTGCCCTCAGTACTATCACCTAACCGATTCCTTTGTGAGAAGGTTCAAATTTTCATCTTCATGTAATTCTCACACTGTCCTATTTGATATCTATGGCCAATCTTATACTATGGACCTAGAGGATTTTAATACTGCTTGCAAACTTCCACAATGGGGTAGTGCTAGTGAACCTCGCAAAGCTGATTTTAGAGATTTTCCTGCTAGTATTACAGTGGGGGAAACTAGAGATATAACACAAGCTATCATAGGGAGCATTCATTTTCCTACTATACATTATTTTTTACTCTTCATAGGTAGGTGCATAAATGGTAAGGATGAAGCACGTCACATGTGTGTCCCTGATCTTAGTGTTCTAAAGAGTGCTATTTTAGGAGATAAGCAATATAACTTGGGGGCCATTGTTGCACGGAGGTTGCATAATAATGGTTTAAGTGGAGACTTGTTTGGTGGAATTTATGCAACCCGTGTGGCTAATTTTCTTGGGATACCCATACATGAAAATGATATGGAATTGCCTCCCACTTATCTAGGATATGAGGCTATGGTTCACCATCAGTTTATTGAGATGAACGAACAACCTCTCCAGTACCGACTAATGTTTGACACGCGCCACATTTTCCCTGTTGCTCTCCCTGCTCCTACTTTCTTTGACTTTCAGACAAAAGGGAGACATGTTATAACCAGGGAGGAGGCGAACAAGTATGAGAGGAGGTCGGAAACAACTCGCCTCCAAGCTGCAGCCCACGATGCGATAGCTGCTGCATCACAGTACAACCCCAACTACAACTTCGGATATCCGCCAGGCCAGCCGTGGCCATAGACCAACTTAGGCCAAAAGCCTAAGCTTGGGGGAGTACGAATTTCTCACCGACATTACATTCATGTTTACACACTCATTCCTAGTTGTCGGTCTTCATACTTTTTCACTGTAATATCCATGCTAGTTTATTTTCTTTTTCTCGCTTTCTTCTTGTGTGTTTGATAAACCTTAAGAAAAACCAAAAAAATTAGTTGTAGCTTTTAGCTAGTTTACTTTCCATGTCTGTAGTAGTAATAATTAAAAGAAAACCCAAAAAGATTTCTTGTTCTTCTTTTGTTTGTTTCGAGCTTTCCCGTGTAAATAGTTTTATTTCTTTTCTTTTCTTTGGGGGTCGAGAGGAGAAGACCATAATGAAAATGTTGAAGTGGCTCTTATATGCATTATTGTTGATTTAACCAAGAGCCCATATTATCTTGTCTTCTCCTTTGTATTAAATGCTCGCAGATTCCAGCTTAGTCCAATGCACGTGCACTATTATTATTAGTGACACCATTCGGTCGAGCAAGTGAAAGGAAATAATGACGATATATGATGGACTGATTGAGATGAGAGAAGCTGGTATGAACTCGACCTCTCTTGTTTTTGTAAATATGATTAGTTCATCGTTCCTGATTCAGCCTATTATGAATAAACATGTTTGCAATGACAATTAGAGATTATAGTTGGTTATGACATGCTTAATTAGCTAGGAGTTTATAATGGTTTGCCTTGCGTGCCAACATGCTATTAAAATGGTTGTGATGTGGTATAGTAGGGTGGTATCCTCCTTTGAATGATTCAAGTGGCTTGACTTGGCACATGTTCGCGCATGTAGTTGAAACAAAATCAACATAGCCTCCACGATATTTATGTTCATGGTGGATTATATCCTACTCATGCTTGCACTCAATATTTATTAATTTTAATGCATGTTCATGACTGTTGTCGCTCTCTAGTTGGTCGCTTCCCAGTCTTTTTCTAGCCTTTGCTTGTACTAAGCGGGAATACTACTTGTGCATCCACTTCCATAAACCCCAAAGTTATTTCATATGAGTCCACTATACCTTCCTATATGCGGTATCTACCTGCCATTCCAAGTAAATTTTTATGTGCCAAACTCTAAGCCTTCAAATGAAATTCTGTTTTGCATTCTCGAATAGCTCATGTATCAACTAGGGTTGTCTGTATCTTCCATGCTAGGCGGGTTATTCTCAAGAGGAGTGGACTCCGCTCCTCACTCACGAGAAAATAGCTGGTCACCGGGATGCCTAGTCCCATGCTTTAAACAAATCAAATCAAAATAATTGCAAACAAAACTCCCCCAGGATTGTTTTCAGTTGGAGGCACTCGTTGTTTCGAGCAAGCCATGGATTGATGCTTGTTGGTGGAGGGGGAGTATAAACTTTACCATTCTATTTGGGAACCGCCTATAATGTGAGTAGCATGGAAGATATCGAGATCTCTCGGTTGTTATGTTGACAATGAAAGTATGCCGCTCAAAATATTATTTATCTCTATTTCAAAAATCGAGCTCTAGCACCTCTACAAATCCCTGCTTCCCTCTGCGAAGGGCCTATCTATTTACTTTTATGTTGAGTCATCACCCTCTTATTAAAAAGCACCAGCTGGAGAGCACCGCTGTCATTTGCATCGATTACTATTAATTTATATTGTGTATGACTATGACTGGATCTCTTTTACCATGAATTACAATGTTTAGTCCGTCCTTGATCTTCAGAGGTGCTCTACATTTATGTTTTGCAGTCTCAGAAAGGGCTAGCGAGATACCATCTTGTTATATCATATTATGATTGTTTTGAGAAAGTGTTGTCATCGAGATTTATAATTATTGCTTGCTAGTTGATTATGCCATTGATATGAGTAAACATGAGACCAAAATGTTATTGTGAGTATGGTTAGTTCATAATCTTTTCTGAAAACTTGAATGCTGGCTTTACATATTTACAACAACAAGCGCAAACAGAGTTTGTAAAAGTTTTTCTTTATCACTTTCAGTTTATCAACTGAATTGCTTGAGGACAAGGAAAGGTCTAAGCTTGGGGGAGTTGATACGTCTCCGTCGTATCTACTTTTCCAAACACTTTGGCCCTTGTTTTGGACTCTGGCATGTATGATTTGAATGGAACTAACCCAGACTGACGCTGTTTTCAGCAGAATTGCCATGGTGTTATTTTTGTGCAGAAATAAAAGTTCTCGGAATGACCTGAAACTTCACGGAGATTATTTTTGGAAATAATAAAAAAATACTGGCGAAATAATCAAGGCCAAGGGGCCCACACCCTGTCCATGAGGGTGGGGGCACGCCTACCCCCCTGGGCGCGCCCCTGCCTCATGGGCCCCCTGGTGCTCCACCGACCTCAACTCCAACTCTATATATTCATGTCCGGGGAGAAAAAAAATCAGAGAGAAGGATTCATCATGTTTTACGATGCGGAGCTGACCTGGAGTCCGTTCGAGGCTCCGGAGAGGGGAATCCGTCGCCGTCATCATCATCAACCATCCTCCATCACCAATTTCATGATGCTCACCGCCGTGCGTGAGTAATTCCATCGTAGGCTTGCTGGACGGTGATGGGTTGGATGAGATTTATCATGTAATCGAGTTAGTTTTGTTAGGGTTTGATCCCTAGTATCCACTATGTTCTGAGATTGATGTTGCTATGACTTTGCTATGCTTAATGCTTGTCACTAGGGCCCGAGTGCCATGATTTCAGATCTGAATCTATTATGTTTTCATGAATATATGTGAGTTCTTGATCCTATCTTGCAAGTCTATAGTCACCTACTATGTGTTATGATCCGGCAACCTCGAAGTGACAATAATCAGGACCACTCCCGGTGATGACCGTAGTTTGAGGAGTTCATGTATTCACTATGTGTTAATGCTTTGGTCCAGTACTCTATTAAAAGGAGGCTATCCCTTAGTTTCCAATAGGACCCCGCTGCCACGGGAGGGTAGGACAAAAGATGTCATGCAAGTTCTTTTCCATAAGCACGTATGACTATATTCGGAATACATGCCTACATTATATTGATGAATTGGAGCTAGTTCCGTGTCACCCTATGTTATAACGGTTGCATGAATAATCGCATTTGGCATAATTCTCCATCACCGATCCAATGCCTACGAGCTTTTCACATATTGTTCTTCGCTTATTTAATTTTCCGTTGCTACAGTTACAATCACTACAAAACTATCACTGTTACTTTTGCCACTGCTACCACTATTATCATATTACTTTGCTGCAGATATTAAGTTATCCAGGTGTGGTTGAATTGGCAACTCAACTGCTAATACTTGAGAATATTCTTTGGCTCCCCTTGTATCGAATCAAGAAATTTGGGTTGAATACTCTACCCTCGAATACTGTTGCGATCCCCTATACTTGTGGGTTATCACTGGCCGGCTGGTACTCCGAAAACACAGTTCTCTGGGTTGAGCTTGATTTGAAACCGGCGCAGATTTTCAAAAGTTTCCTTGAGATCTTCCAAGAGGGTACCGCGCTTCTCCGTCTTCACCATAATGTCGTCTACATAGACATGGGCATTTCTGCCGAATTGCTTGAGGAGGCACTTCTGCAGGCAAAGCTGAAAGGTGGCACCGGTATTTCTCAAGCCGAATGTCATGGTCAGGTAGCAGAAGGCTACGAATGGTGTGATGAAGGTGGTCTTCAAGCGGTCGGCCGGGTTCAACTTGATCTGGTGGTACCCTGAGTAGGCATCCAAGAAACTCAACAGCTCGCATCCGGCTGTGGAATCTATCACTTGGTCAATCCGAGGCAACACAAATGGATCCTTGGTGCAGGCTTTGTTGAGACTGGTGTAATCAATGCACATGTGCCACTTGTTGTTTTCTTCAATACAAGGACTGGGTTGGCAAGCCACTCTGGAAATAACACTTCCATAATGAATCCGGCTGCTAGGAGTCGGGCTACCTCTTCACCAACAATTCTTCTCTTCTCCTCTGACAGGCGGCAGAGGGGTTGCTTGACTGGTTTTGCATCTGCTCTGACATGTAGATTGTGCTCGGCGAAATCCGTCAGAACACCCAGCATGTCCTTGGGAGACCATGCAAAGATGTCCCGATTCTCACGGAGGAAATCGACGAGCTCGCCTTCCTATTTGCTGTTGAGGTGAGCACCTATGACAGCAAACTTCTCCGGGTGGTTCGGGTCCAAGGGAATCTTCTTGGTCTCTTTGGCCGGCTGGAAGGAGCCCTGAGGTTCCGACTCCTTGGGGTCTAGCAAGAGGTCCGACTGTTTGCTGGCCATGGCCACCACCCAGTCAAGGAGCTTCCTCTCGGCTACAATCACAAGGGACTCGGCTAGCCGGCTGCTGGCCACAGCACAAGCGGCCGACTTCTTGTAATCTCCAGACACGGTGATAATACCCTTGGTTCCCGACATCTTCATCTTGAGGTAAGCATAGTGCGGTACAGCCATGAACTTGGCCAGAGCAGGTCGGCCAAGCAGTGCATGATAGGGGCTCTCCAGGTTAACTACCTCAAACCAAATTGCTTGGCGGCGGAAGTGATCTTTATCTCCAAAGAGGACACCTATCTTGATCTTGCCGATTGGTGAGCACGAAAGGCCAGGCACAATGCCGTGGAAGACAGTCCGACTGGGTTGGAGTTGCTTCTCTTTGATGCACAACTTCTCCATGGTGTCGCGGTAAAGGATGTTGATGCTGCTACCACTGTCTATCAGAACTCGGGAGAAACGAGCAGCTCGCCTCTCTGTCGCGAAGGTGGCATCCAACACCAAGGCATAGGAACCCGGGGAAGGCATCACCTCCGGGTGGTCAGCTCGGCTCCAGCTGATGGGCTTCTCGGACCAGTGCATGAACTCTGGAGCTTCCGAAGCGGCAACGTTCACCTCTCGGTGTTGCTGGCGTCGGCTGTGCTTGTCGTCCGCCACACTGGTGAAGAAAACCTAGGCTCCGTGCTCTTCAGGGAATTCGTCTTGGATGGCGTAGACTGCCGGACGGGCAACCGGCTGCTGAGGAGGCGGCGGCGGCAGGCCGGCAGGCGGAGGAGGTAGCAGTCCTTCGCCCTTGGAGATTCGGGTGAGCCAGTGACACTTCTGGGTGGTGTGGTTGGATGGCTTCGCGCCGCTGTTGAACTTGCAGGGAGCATCGAGGGTTTTCTCATAGGAGAAGGTAGGCAATCAAGCCGGCTTGCCGCACTTCTGACGCTTGGGTAAGGGTTGCCCCTCCGGCTGTTGGTCTTCGACTGTTGCCACCTGCCGACTGGTGGGAGCCGACTGCAGGGCCTTGCGCTTGTTGTCGTTCTGTTGCTGGCGCCGGCTGTTGTCACCAGCCGGCGTTCGAGGAGCCTGAGGAAGCACCTTCCCGGCTGCGTCCACCTGGAGCTCCGACTTCATGGAGGAGTCGGCAGTGGCGTACTTGTCTGCTATGATCAGAAGTTCGTCGAGTGTGGCCGGGTCATCGCAGAGGAGCTTGTGCTTGAGCAGGGTGCCCTCCCGGCACCCGGCGGTGAAGTACTCTATGGCCTTCACCTCATGCACCCCTTCGCATGATTTGCGCAGTTCGTCCCACCGCATTAGGTAGTCACAGGTGGACTCGGTGGGGCCTTGGGCGCACAGAGAAAGCTGACGAGGCTTGGGTGGCCGTTTGCAGGTGCTGGTGAAGTTGCGGATGAAGACTTCGGTGAAATCTACCCAGCTGTCGACGCTGTACGGCTTCAGGCTGTTCAGCCATGTCCGGGCCGTGCCCTGGAGCATGAGTGGAACATACGTTCGTCAATGCGCTTGTTGCCGTTTGCTATGTTGACTGCAGTGGAGTAGTCAACTAGCCAATCTTCCGGCTTCATGGAGCCATTGTACTTGGGCGTGTCTCTTGGGAGCGAGAACCCTTTGGGAAAGGGCTCATCGCGAATGCGGGGGCCGAAACAAGGTGGGCCGATTGCATCCTCTTCTTCTAGCGCTAGGGATCGAGCGAGGCGCTCGATCCGCTGGCGGGCATCATTTTCTCCGACTCCTTCACGGCGGCCCAGCTCGTCGCCGAGAGTCGGGTGCTCAACAGGCGGCAGGGAGGCGCCCCTCTCCCTGCGAGGAGGAGGAGGAGGCGGGCGATCGCCCCGTCGTTCCACTGCTCGTGGGCGGCCGTCTTGGTTTTGCTCAATGGTGATACTCGTCCGCCTGCAGCTAGCAGCCGGCTCTCGATCTCTCTGGTCGCGGGCGCCGCCTGTCGGTGTCCGGGAGGTCGTGCCTTGATCTCGGCGCGGGGGGGGGGGATTCTCATCGTGCACGCCGGGCTCTGGCATGTGGCGGCCGGCTTCTTGCTGCACAGCAACTGCGTTGATGAGCTGCTGAATGCGCCCCGTCATGCAGCGACGCTCGTCTCCTTCCAAGCGGTCCAGCTCATCTGCCGCCGCTTGAGCAGCACGTATGTTTTCCGCGGGGGTGGCGTAGACCGGGCGGTCCACCCCAAACATGCTGGCGATGGCGCCCCCATGTTGCCGGATCGTGCGCACGCGGCTGGTTTCTCCAGCAGCCGGGGTGCCACCAATGGCGCGGCTGACTTCGCGCTGATAGGCCTCAGAGAGGCGCCTCATGGCAGCCAACTTCTTGGCGCTTTCGACGAGCACGATGCGGTGAGCTTCCAAGGTCTCGGCATTAGCGTCTGCCGCGATGGGTGCGGACATGTCTCGCAGCGCCGCTTGCAGCGGGTCCTGAGCGGCTCCGCCAGAGGCCCCGTCCTGGCTGATGACGACCACCTTCGTAACGGTGCGGCTGCTGCTATCCGCACGAGGGAGTGGGTCGTCTATGACCACCACGTTGGTGGGAAAAGTGTCGAGGGATGCCGTGTCGGAGTCGACGAGCATCGGGTCGGTGGAGCCGATCGACTCTAGGTCGGAGAAGGGCTCGTTGGCGATATGGAGCTTGCCAAGGAGGTCGATGAGGCAGCTCTCGGACCTGGCTGCTCCCGCGTCGGGCGCGGGCTCGTTGGAGAGTCGGATCTCGCCGACAAGGTCAGTGAGGCAGCTCGCCGTGCAGGCAACTTCTGCGCCTTGCAGCACATCGGCGCAGGCGCCATCGGGCGTGCCGGGCTGGCTGCGCTCGCCAGGAAGGAACAAGGTTCCCGTCCAGAACAGATCTCCAGACGACGGTGCACATAGCCCCACGGTGGGTGCCAAATGTCGGGGGTTTGGGGCGACATATGCCAAATGATGGCTTATCATGGTCGGAGCTAGTTAGACGTCGCCGGTGCCTGAAAACGGGATAAGGCGTAGACACGAACGCCAGGGCAATTTACCCATGTTCAGGGCTCTCCTAGGAGACAACACCCCTACTCCTGCTCTATGGGGTCTCCGCATGATCACTCAAGCAACAATGGTGGCTACAAGCTTGCTCCTTGAGCTGTTGCTCTAGAGGGGGAAGAAGAAAAAGGCTTGCCCTAGCTTCCTCTCTCTATGTGTATGTATTGGTGGACTAAGGTTTGAACCCTTTGCATGGGTGCCCTGGGGGGTTTATATAGGCCTACCCCCCAGGGGTACAATGGTAATCTGGCCGGGCGTAGGACCCGGCTATCAGTGTCTACGGTCGCCGACTTCTCCGCCTGCCGCTGGGGCCGCCGCCTGGTGGTCTTGCTGGCTGTCTCGCACTTGGCCGACAGGCCGCGCCCGCCGCTGGCGGGTCCTGCCGGCTGCTTAGTACTGTGACAATGCTACTGATGATGTGTGCTTTGTCGGGGAAGGCGTGGCTAGAGTGCCGCCGCCTGGCGGGCGCTCACTTTAGCCACTCCCCGTCTCTGCTAATTAATGGCGCACAGGCTTCAAGGGAGGGAGAGGGCCGCCTGCTGGGAGTTGGCCTCCCCCACGCCGACTAGTCGGGGCTCGCCGCCTTCTGGCTTCTCACAGACAGGTAGGGCTTGCCGCCTGCGGGCCGTACCGACAGCGCGTAGTGGGAGCATGGCCTTCTCTCCCATGGGTGAGGTCATGGGCTGCGTGGCAACAGTGCCGCGCCGGGCGAGGGACGTCCGCCCACTACGCTGCACTGTGGCCACGCTCTGCCCAAGATTCGGGGGTGGCAGGCTGCACTGTAGCTACGCCCCGTCTCGTCGTAATTATATGGGTGCCAACTTTGAGGGCGTGACGGGCCGCCTGCTAGGAGACGGCTTCTCTGGAGGCCGCCTGCTAGGAGTCGGCTCGTCTCATGCATGGCTTTCTTCTGAGGTCCGCCGCCCTCTGGCAGCCGGCTGCTTTGACCAGCCGGCCCCGAGAAGGCAGCTCCTCGGCCTTGAGGCTTGAGGGACGCAGCTGACCCCGATGTCTTGAATCGCCATGGGGAGCACATGAGGCTACCCGTGGTCGTTTACTCCGACATTAGTTGTTGTTAAATTTAGAATCAACATTAGCAGCCTTGGTCATGAACTGTAATTAGGTGGGCATGGCAGAGTTCCACGATGCACCTTAGCAGCTGTCCTTCTCCCTGCGGGCGGCTGTCAAATGCATCGATGGCTGGCCATCAAACTGGAATCAGGACGCCAGACATGGTCTCAAATGCATGGATGGCCGGGTTGTCAAATTGAAATCAAGATGCGAGACCTCCCTCAAAACTCTAGGAATCTGCATAAGAGAGGGGCGAGCTGTGCTTGCCGGGGAAGACACAGATGGCGGAGAAGGAAAGCAGAAGCACAAGACGGTGATTCTCCAGTGTTGCCATAGCGAGTCGCGGGGGGCGCCTCTCGCGCTGCACAGCCGCATCACCGCTTCCCACCCTCTTGATGGAGCTTGCATCGATCTATCGTGCCACACACGATCCCGCCGCGCCGTGCAACCGAACCGAACGAGGCAACGGAGGTGACCCCGCGCCGTCGCCAGGCGAGGCCCTGTCCGAACCCAGTGCAGTCGCCAAGGGATCCGTAGCTCCGACTTCAGTCACGACCCAGGTTGGTCGTCCATGGGAAGAGCCGCCACACGAGGGGTAAGGGTGGGAGGCGTGCGTCCTTGGATTTGTTTTTTTGTTGTTAGCAAAGCATGCGTCCAACAATGGCTTCACCACATTGGGGAGGCTGCTACGGGCTCGTTCGGCCCAATTAACTTGCCTAAATGCTTAGTAATGCAGCTGCACTAATTCGCTCAGTCGGGCGCACGCTCGCGGACCGCGTGATGAGACAGATTGATCCCAGATTTGGAAAGTTACACATCCACTCATTTTATATATGGAAAGATTCTACAATAAAGATTGTTGATTTTTCTCCACCTGGCCAACCGTGAGAAGCCAATGATGAAGTAACATGCATTAATTTTGGTACAAAAAAAATTCAAAAACCTATAGCTTTCAAATCGCGCATTGAAATTATGATCTATCTTCACCGTTGGCTTCCTCGTGACAAGCTCTTCAAAACTAGATACCATATGAATATGTTTCGATTTTTTTTCAAAAGCAACTTTGATGCTAAATGAGGCAACTTTAGTGCTAAATAGGAGCAACTTTGATGCTAGATGAATTGAACCATATCTATTTGCCATACTGTGAAGGTTCTTACCGTACAGTGGACTGTTGTCTAACATGGCTTCTAAGTTGTCTGCCTCAGAAACCAAGTTACCTACAACACTAGGAAGTTTCCTACGGGTGATCCCCAATTGCCAAAATACTATAAAACTTGTCCATCAAGGGTCCTAAGTTTCCTACATTGCCAATTTTTTTTATTGGAGCTAAGTTGTCTACCGCTATTCCAAATTTGAAAACTATGTGGGGATGGACGGTATGAGAGCCTTGTTATTCCTTTTCTGGGGAGTCTTTCAGCCAATGCTACTAAGCACGCGCGTGTTGGCTATCTAGATCATGAGTGTTGACTAGTTGCATAAGTGGGGGCAGATGAAAAGTTGCATAGGGGATGATGAGAAGTTTCATAGGGGTTTGGATCAGACAGTTGCCCACAAAATTGCACAAGTTGTTCATGTCATCGAAACTAATTGAAATCTCCAGATATAATGATGAAAAACAGACATGAGTTGCTTGTCGAATGCGCTGTAGTTGCACAGAACACCCCAAAATTTATTTTTTTGTGTGATAGTCGAGAGGATAACAACCTCAGAGTTATAGTCCTTGTTTTGCCTCCAATAGCTACATCAATGGGCAAATTTTTAATGTATTATAGGCAAATGAAAGAGTAATGGCAGTCAACTGAGCATCACTAATAGGCAACTTCATAGTGTTTATATGTAACATAGAAAGGCAATAATAAGCAACTTCATAATTTTTGTAGGCAACTAGGCATCAATGCTAGGGAACTGACTATCCATGGAAGGCAACCGACCAACCACGGTAGGCAAGTGTGATAATGTTAGCAACATTCAATGATACACATATTGCAATGAAATTGCTTATATGTAGCACTAAAGGTGCCTCATGCTTATTGATGTTTTCTCATTTTTTCCCATGACCAACCTAATAGGTAGTCCTACTAGGGAAAAATGAAGTTCCTTACCTATTGCACTAAAGTTGCCTCTATCGCACCCAAAGTTGCCTCGATAAAAAGTTTGGGGTGGCATAGAGTTAGGATACTTGCTAGTTATGGTAGACGATGTCGGCGTCCTGGGATCGGGGGTACCCAGACTTGCCTGCCTGCGGCCCACGGCGTGGCTCCACCAACGGCCCGGTACGGCTCAGCTTCGGCAGCAACAACTTAAGACCCTTGCAAGGGGCCAAGCCTCGCAAGGCGGACGACACCAAGACCTTCCTGTGGGCGGCCTCGCTAGGCTGGCTCCTGAGGAGCGGAGATATCTATGCAAGGGGCACCTCGCGAGGTTCGCATGACGTGAGCCGTGACGACCAAGGCCAGGCGGACACCAGCGGGCGCAGTCTACCAATTTACTTTTTGGTGCTAAAGAGGAAGGCGCAGGCGAGGAGTCCCGAGGCATCAAGCAAAGGTTTCCATATCGGTGCAATAAGACCAAGACCAGCAGGACAGCAGGACGGAGGTCATCGCGGAGCCCATGGCAGCGTCACCACCAGAGCCTTTGGCAGGCGAAGACTACTTTTGTCAGGATAACTTGTACTAGTTGCCTCCCTTCAAAATTGGCCGTTGTGGGATCCCTTCCCGCCTACATTTTGGAAGAGGACTGGGGCCTCTATAAATAGGACTAACTACCACCATAGGAGGCAACTCACCTTGGACGGGATCTATTCCACCAAGACCATCTCACCAGCTCATAGAGCTCAAGAACACCTCTCCTCCGGAGGCAGCTCACCCATTGTACTAGTTCATCCTTAGCCCTCGAGGCAATCCACCACCACCACACTAGAGTAGGGTATTACACCACATGGTGGCCCGAACCAGTATAAACCTCTGTGTCTCGTGTTCTTTGGGTTCGGCGAGCTAGGCCGTGGAATCGTTGGGTAAGCAGGCTGGGGAGAGAGAGTCCTTCGTGCGCACCCTAGAGTTCGAACCTCTCAAGGGTCTGCGGAGCCCTGAATCCGACATTTGGCGCGCTAGGTAGGGGTGCGCGGAAGCTTTCTTCTCCATCGATCGGCCCGTCATCGCCCTGCGGTTCCGATGTCTGACGATCCGAGGACCCATGCCGACCACTGGGCTGCCTAGCCTGCCTGGGCACCGCCATCCCCTCAAGAAGACCTCAACTCCACGCTCCAGGCGGCCTGCGCGCCGCCCAACACCCCCAGGCGCGGGCCCGCGCCAACCGCCCTCGCGCACGGCGCACGCGCGCCGCCACGCGATCTTCAGGTTACGCTGCGACAATGGCACCACACACCCGACGGGAGCAGGCAAACATGCGAGCCGCGCTCATCGTGGCGCGGAAGCTACTGCGGTTCAGGTTGGGGAGAGCGGCCACGGTGCACTGCTGGAACGAGTCGTTGAACTTCTGGACACCGCCTGCAGGGGTACGCCGCCTTTCTGCTCCTTGGCCACACCCAAGGTTGTGGCGGAAGCTCGCGCGAGGCACCGGTGAGCTCGTGCGCCCCCTGGGGCGTCTGGGGGATCCGACAACACCAACACAGGCCCAGGCACGGGCCGTCCTGCCACGACCGCGCCGCCACGAGGAGGGACAAGAGTTGGCTGCCCGCCGCGAGGACGCGTTGGAATGCCACCCAGCGGCCACCAGGGCCAAATGCCACGACTGGCGGCTCAAGGTGCGGGGCACCTGGGTGACGGTTCCGGTGAGGTGATCGCGGACGCCTACGTGCCCTGCATGGTGAACCTGGAGTACCTGCTGGGGGAAGGCCCCGACCCTTTCCCTGGGCCAGGATGGGTGGCTGGAGTGCCCGAGACGCGGGCCTTCCACGATTCGCCCGGAGGCTTCACTGGCCCCTTCAGCGATGACGACGGCGGGGTACGGCCAATATCTCAGGAGCAAGCTTACGCTAACCCTGAACTGTAGGAGAACCAGGCCGCATTAGCAGTTAGGGACCCCAGGGCTATGGCCCTGCCCCCGACAGGGGTGGTGCTCTGGGGGCTGTGCGGGAGAGGCCAGGAGCCAGGCCCTCCCTCGTGCCGCACGGAGCCAGGTGCTGCACGGAGGTAGGTCCTCTGCCGGGGGAAGCGCAGGCGAGCCTTTCCCCTCCGGCAAATGGCCCGTGGTCACTGAGGGCGCCGCCGGCATCCTCCTTGCCCCTTGGTCTCGTCTTGGTTTCCGGACACCCCAATGGTGGTCGGGGTGGCGCAGGGCGGGGCCCTCGCCTGGCGATATGAAGTAAGGCTCGGGCCTGTGAAGGTCTCCGCTCGTGACACTCTCACGTAATAATGAGAGGGGTTGTACACGCCTCGGAGTCTCCGGAGTGCCGCCCTCAGGCCTCGGGGGCTCCCTCCCACGTCCTAGTGGAAGCACCATACTCCGTGTTGGCCGTCGACACTGTCCCCCAATGACTATGCTCACAGCCAGTGAAAGCACTTAGCTCCGCGCTGGTGGGAAGACAAGAAGACTAGCTAGGTGCCGGACGCGGCTATTTGCTTTTGACATCTTTTCTGTAGCTCGAATTTGCAGCGTTTTGTATTTGAATTTGAAGTCGTATTTTCATTGGCAAGCGTGGTGGGTGTCTTTTCTCGTTCATGTTGATATTTGAGTTTTCTGGATCAGTGCCTTGTTTGAGACTCGCGCCTGCTACCTCACCCTTCCGAGCACCTCGCGAGCGGGGGCTGGGTGTGGCATCCCCGCACTACGCGCGCACCTTGCCATGGCTGGCGCTCGCTCCTCGCGAGGCCCTCTAGGGCGGACGAGCAGGCTCGTCAGGAGCCCAAAGCCTCGCAAACCCGCGAAGGACTCCCCTCGGGAGAAATACACACCAGCAACTACCAAATTAGTTCGAAGCCTGCCTGGACTAAGGTAAGTTACAGCGGCAAGCCTACGGGGGACTCGCGAGCTTGCAAAAGCGTGTTTCAAGTCTGGCCTAAGAAATAAAATGGTAGTCTGTTTACAATGAGGGGCTCCCCCTCCCCAAAATGCTCTTACACCTTGAGGGGCCGTGCCCAAACTTTTGCATGCAGGTTCAAAATAAAGGAGCACGAGCTCAGTTGAACATGTCGCTTGTCGCATCTTCCGAATCGCTCCCAGACGTGCTGTTGGCGCTGTCGCTGGCACCATCTTCACCGTCATCAACCGCGCCACCCTCATCCGCCACGACCACCACCGCGTCGTCTTCAGAAGCGAAGGCCCTGACCAGAGCATCCACATTCTCATCCACCTAGCATGCCAGGTTGTCCCGGACGACTCCGGGCACTAGGGCGAGGCGGCGCAAAGTCGAAGTGGGGATCGGTGTTCTGGAGATGACTGAAGACGCGGGAAAACGCGTGCCCAAGGAGGCCACGGCTCTTTTCATCAACAAGCTCGCGAGCCCTCTTAGCCTGGTCCTCCAGGCGCGTAACGACGTCGGTGAAGAAGCGGATATGACCGGCATAGTCTTCTGCATGGGGATGAGGGGCGTGTTCATCACAGATGACGCCCAGCGCCTGGTTGGCCCTCCCCCTGAGGTCCCGGAGCATGGGGGTGTGTTCGCGCTGCAACGTTTGTCAGCGGATCGCCTCTTCCCTGCTCTGCTGCGCGAGGGACTCGGCCTCGGTAGCCCGCCGCTGAAGCGGGAGCAGTTCAGCACGGGCGGAGGCCAACTCAGCCTGCATGGAAATCAGGGCAGCCACGGCGGCCTTCTCGCACTGCTCCGCTTCAGCCAGCCTTGACCTGAGTGCGGCTGTTCTGCCGTCAGCTTCGGCTTCCAAGAGCTTGAGCTTTAGGTCGTGTCTGTTGGCAAGATCTGTGCGAGCCTCCGCCACCCTGCGGTCAACTTCCTCCTGGATCCTGGCCTCGCGCGCATTGGCAGCATCTTCCGCCTGAGCAACCTGATGCTCCATCGTCTCCAAACGCTCAAGCTCGAGGCTGCGCTCCGTGGCCTCCAAAATCAGCGCTTCCTCGCGCTTCCAGATCTCCTCCTCGTCGGAAGGTGCCCCTTCATCGATGCCTAGGTAGCTCTGCGCGCCTCTACTTGCTGCTCTAGGGAGGCGTTCATGGCCTGGAGCTCCTGCCTGCGCTTCTCCGTGACCTCGCAGCGGTGGTCGGCCTACCTGGCCTCCTCCATGGCTCGAGCGCCGGCCTCACGCGAGGTCGCAAGGGATGCCTCGGCCTTCGCGTTGGCGTGCTCACGCTGCAGACGCTGAGGATGATGGCCACCTTTAGTTGATGTCATTCGTCCACCAGCTGAAGGCCCTCGGTTTCAAGGCGAGTGTCAACATACACGAGCTCTTCCCCAAGCCGGCTCAGTGCACCCATCGCCTCCCGGAAGAGCTCGTGACGGACGGCACCCCGCTTGCGCGCAAGCTCGAACGCACGGCCGGGTTTGTCCTCCACGCCGGAGGCCGTTAGAGAGGTTCGAAATGGCTCGCCTCCTCCGAGCGGGGGCTGGAGGCCGGCGCCTTTCCAGTCGCCCTTCGGGCCTTGGCAGGGGCCCGGAGGGGCGGAGGCTCGTTGCTCGAAGAAGAGGCCAGGGCCTAGGTCACCCAGCCGCGGTCAATAACCAGAGGAGGAGCTCTTGGCACACTTTCCGGATCCCAGGCGGGACCGTGAAGGAGGAACGGCAAGAACGCGGGGTCAAGACGCCAGGTCGGCACGTCCACCTCCCCGGCCGACCTCACGCCAGGCGCGGCGGGCTGGCTCAAGGCTCTCAGGGTCGACGGAGGACTCGAGGCAGGAGTAGGTTGTTTCTCGGAAGATTTCGTCACCTTAACGGAAGGGCCCCTGAGGAACCACACTCAGGACGGGAAGCAGCACTCAAGAAATTGTGAAGATAAGGTACTCACCCGTCTATGTCATTGTACTTCCTCTGCTTCAATGACCGAAAGGCATCATCACTGCAGCTTGGAGATCCCTTCCTCTTGCGGAGCACGTCAAAGTTCGGTCGGAGTCGGCCGAAGCCTTGGGTGCAGTCACCAGCGCCGGGCGCGGCTGGCATGGCTCCTGAGGACGCGACCTCAAGAACGCTGGGCTGCGGGGAGCCCTCGGCCTCTGCCTCGCGGCGACCCGCCAGTGCCTCGGGGGCTTCAGCCTCAGGAGCAGCGGACTGCGTTGTCCCCCTGGCCGCTTCCTCGGGATGGCTCCCTCGAGCCCCAGGAGATGGCGCTTCAGGAGCCCCAAGCGACGCCGGCTCCTCAGCAGCCGCGTCGCCAGCCTTCGACAGCGATCGCCCCCCTGCGCCCACTTCCGGGGCGAGTGTCGTGCTGGCGGCGGGCAGGGGGGCCACAAAGACAGGGCTCTCGCGAGGCACTTCAAGGCCAGCCAGACGTAGTCCCCATTCGTCGAAAGGGGGCATCTGCCTCACGAACGCCACCTTGTTCGAGCAGCAGTACAGGAGGCAGCCCTCCTCTGGCATGTTGGCTGGCGACGAGTCGCCCGTCAGGAGCTCAAGCACAGTTTGTTGTGCCTCGAGAGGAAGCCCAAGCTCGTGGAGCCTAATGCAGTCTTTGCTGCCGGAGAAGGTCCACATTGGACGAGAGTGGCACTGAAGCGGAGCAATACCGCGCTGGATGAACTCCTTCACCACCATGGGCGTTGTCACGTCGAGATCCTTCAGCCTAGTCAGCCGGCGCCAGACTGGGCAAGACGCGGTTCAGCGAGCCTCTCGTGCCCCCAGCCGGAGCTCGGAGCAGCGGGTGCCGTCGGAAGCGAGAGCAGGGGGCTGAGCACGCCGGCATCCGCGATAACCCACCATGTCCGAAACCCGCTCACACATGGCGAGAGCTCGAAATCAATCCCCGAGCCGGCTCTCGCAGCCACGGCTTGGAAGCTCACGCATCCCACACACTGCTAGGGGGCGGTCAGATGTTGCGAGAAGAAGTGGCGAAGTAAGGCCACGGAAGGAGCGATGCCCACCATGGCCTCACAGGCATAGGCGAAGACAGCAAGAAGGATGATGGACTGGGGATCCAGGTGCAGCATATTGATCTGGTAGTGGGAAAATATGGCATTGAAGAAGGCGGAGAAGGGGGGAATCAGGCTAGCCCATAGGGCGTGAAGATGGATGCGGACCTCGGTGGCTGTCCTGTCGACCGAGGCACGGGATGCGGGCCAGACCACCGTCTTCCCCCATTCGTTGGAATCTGCAGCAAGCGCAGGGCAGACCTTGTCCATCGCCTCCTGGTTGAGCACCACCGACCGCTCAAAGGCGGGCTCGAACACCGGCGGCGCTTCGGCTGAAGCCAGGGGCTTCTTCTTTCCCTTCTTCGTCCGGCTCGGCGCGGCGATGGAGAGGATGGGGTCCTGGTCTGATTGGAGGAGGAGACCGTTGTTTTCGGCAAGGTGGAGGAGTTGGGAAGTGCGCCACCGGCAATGAAGGTGGAGCTGTGTATACTGCGGTGGCCACCTAGCTAGGCGAATATCAAGGCAGCATGGAGAAGCGGAGACGCCCACGTCCTGTCAATCGCCACATGTCAATCAAGGCCGCAGGCGGTTGGGGCCCGCGACACTCCGGACTTGCCCCTTGGCTTCGCCTCGAAGCCAAGTATGAGCGCGCCTTGGGCCCGGGGGCTACTGTTGGTGTTCTGGGAACGGGGGTCCCCAGACTTGCCTGCCTACGGCCCACTGCGTCGCTCTCTCTCAGTGGCCCGGTACGGCCCGTCTTCATCAACAACCACTCAAGACCCTCGCGAGGGTCCAAGCCTCACGAGGCGGGCAACACAAGACCTCCTCGGGGGCAGCCTCGCTAGGCTAGCTCGCGAGGAGCGGAGATATCAATGCGGAGGGGCACCTCACGAGGTTCGCATGACGTGAGCCATGACGACCAGAGCCAGGCGGGCGCCAGCGGGCGCAAAGTACCAGTTTCCTCTTTGGTGCTAAAGAGGCAGGCGCAGGCGAGGAGTCTCGAGGCACCAGGCAAAGGTTTCCATATCAGTGCAACAAGACCAAGACCAGCAGGACGGCAGGACAGAGGTCTTCGCGGAGCCCACAACTACATCACCACCAGAACCTTTGGTAGGCGAAGTCCACGTTTAGTCAGGATAACTTGTGCTAGTTGTCCCCCTTCAAAATTGGCCATTGTGGGATCCCTTCCCGCCTACATTTGGGAAGAGGACCAGGGCCTCTATAAATAGGATTAGCCACCACCGTAAGAAAAGGGAGGGAGATGGAGGATCGGTTCCATTCCATCCACACATACACACAAGCTCATCGAGCTCAAGAACACCTCTCCTCAGGAGGCTATTCATCCCTTGAACGTATTCATCCTCAGCCTACAAGGCAATCCACCACACCACACTGGAGTAGGGTATTACACCGCAACGGTGGCCCGAACCAGTATAAACTCTTGTGTCTCTTGTTCCTTGGGTTCGGCGAGCTAGGCCTTGAGATCATTGCGAGAGTGAGCTAGGGAGAGAGAGATCTTCGTGCGCACCCCAGAGTTCGAACCTCAAGGGTTTGCTGGAACCCACGATCCGACAATATCGTTTATAGTCTACATAAATTTATCTAACATACAATGTTGCTGAAATCATATTTACATAATATGCCATGTCAATCAGGAAATATCAATCACGACAATTCATAATGTTTTGAGATGATTATCAATCTAAATAGAAAATAGATGTGGCACATGTAGAAAAATGTTAAGTCAATGCTCAACTTAGCAAATGGTAATCCTTGATGAAAAAGGTTCCCACAAAGGATAATAGCGGAGGTAGTTAGTAGAGCAGAGTGAGACGGGGCCGGTCTTGTAATGATGTCAATTAGTTGGGGAGGCAGCTTGAATATATATACAAGCATTAAAGTTGCTAAGCTACTGGCACTCTCATGCAATCCAAGTGCTTTGCTTTGTGCTCTCCTATGATGCCACGTGTTCATGGTTTTGTTTTTGGTTCGGTCCGGTTTTTCTTCTGTATTTGCTACGGTTTTTTGGGTGTTGATTGGGTTTGTTGACCGCCGTCCAATTCACTGCTTTGACTAATCCGCCGCTTACAACGAAGCTTTTGTATCTTTTGTCTTCCTTCTCACGAGGACCCTATATATTCAACCCCATCTCTAATCTCTCATGTTTTCTCCCCAGCACCGCTCTTCTAGAAAAATAGCACGCACACGCTCAATCCTTCTGCCATACTATCATTGCTTGCCATCCCACAGTCGGCTTCCTCTTGCTTTGCTGCTGCCGCCTGTCGTGCCGCCATTGGCCCCCTTCCCATTTGTTGCCTTCCCACGTGCCTCATTTTCCTCTATCGTAATGAGCATGGTGTGGCCATGGCTAAAGCGCCAGAAGGAGGAGGAGAGGAAAGGATATCCACCGTCGGCTTCCTCTAGCTTTGCCGCTGCCGTCTGCCATGCCGCCACTGGCCCTTGTCCCCTCAGTTGCCTTCCTATGTCACTCCTTTCCCCCTCACCTAACGAGCAAGGTGTTTCCATGGCGGAAACGCCCGGAGAAGGAGGAGAGTAAAGGAGATGGACTAGTATGAGATCAAGGACTCTGGCCATCATGGTTCCATTGCGTGGATGCATGATACGTCTCCAACGTATCTATATTTTTTGATTGTTCCATGCTATTATATTATGTACTTTGGATGTTTTATATGCATTAATATGCTATTTTATATCATTTATTGGACTAACCTATTTACCTAGTGCCCAGTGCCAGTTGCTGTTTCTTCCTTGTTATTGTCTTTTACATAAAATCAATACCAAACGGAGTCCAAACGGAACGGAACTTTTTGAGGGTCTTTCTAGGACCAGAAGACACCCACGTAGCTTCAGGAAGAGGCCATGGGAGCCACGAGGTGGCCACAAGCCGCCAGGGCGCGCCCCAGGGGGCACCCTGATAACCCACAAGTATGGTGGATCGCAACCATTTTCGAGGGTAGAGTATTCAACCCAAATTAATTAGTTCGACACAAGGGGAGCCAAAGAATATTTACAAGTATTAGCAGCTGCGTTGTCAATTCAACCACACCTGGAGATTAATTATCTGCAGCAAAGTGATCAGTAGCAAAGTAGTATGACAGTTTTGATAGTAGTAGCAACAACAATAGTAACGGTAATAGTGATAGCAATGATTTTGTAGCAAATGCAATAGAAGTAGTAACTTAGCAAGAATAATATGAAAGAAATTCGTAGGCATTGGATCGGTGAATTTGTTGCATGATATTCATCATATAACAGTCATAACCTAGGGCGATACGGCACTAGCTCCAGTTCATAAATATAATGTAGGCATGTATCCCGTAAATAGTCATACGTGATTATGGAAAGAACTTGCATGACATCTTTTGTCCTACTCTCCCGTGGCAGCGGGGTCCTATTGGAAACTAAGGGATACTAAGGCCTCCATTTTAATAGAGAACCGGAACAAAGCATTAACACACGGTGAATACATGAACTCCTCAAACTACGATCATTGATGGAATCCTGGATTAGGGGGTCCTCGGACAGCCGGACTATACACTTTTGCCGGACTGTTGGACTATGAAGATACAAGATTGAAGGCTTTGTCCCATGTCCGGGTGGGACTCTCCTTTGCCTGGAAGGCAAGCTTGGCGATTCGGATATGTAGATCTCCTCCCTTGTAACCGACTCTGTGTAATCCTAGACCCCTCCGGTGTCAATATAAACCGGAGGGTTTAGTCCGTCGACAAGAACAACAATCATAATCATAGGCTAGCTTCTAGGGTTTAGCCTCTACGATCTCGTGGTAGATCAACTCTTGTAATACTCATATCATCAAGCAGGAAGTAGGGTATTACCTCCATCAAGAGGGCCCAAACCTGGGTAAACATTGTGTCCCCCGCCTCCTGTTACCATTAGCCTTAGACGCACAGTTCGGGACCCCCTACCCGAGATCCGCCGGTTTTGACACCGACATTGGAGCTTTCATTGAGAGTTCCACTGTGCCATCACAATAAAGGCTTGATGGCTCCTTCGATCATCGGCAACGATGCGATCCAGGGTGAGGTTTTTCTCCTCGGACAGATCTTCGTATTCGGCGGCTTCGTACTGCGGGCCAACTCACTTGGCCATCTGGGGCAGATCGATAGCTACACCCCTGGCCATCTGGTCAGATTTGGAAGCTTGAACTATATTGCCGACATCCGCGGAGACTTGATCTTCAACGGATTCGAGCTCATGTCAGGTACGCCGCACAGTCACGACGAGCATGACTTAGCTCTACCATCGGACGGTGTTCGGGAGATCACACCTGCGGCTACTCCGGCCCTCAATCCGGAGCAGATCGTGCCATCCGAGGACGGGTGGATGGACCTCGCCACGGAGGCCGCACACTCAGCGGCGATAGAGCCGAATACTGACTTCACTTCCTATGAGACCTGTGTTATCGGACCCTTGGATTCATCCCCAGCCACAGGCTCCGAACCGCTTGCATCCTTGCCTATCCAATCTGATTGGGCACCGATCATGGAGTTTACCTCCGCAGATATTTTTCAGCACTCGCCCTTGGGCAACGTGCTAGATTCATTGAGGTCTCTCTCCTTGTCAGGAGACCCTCGGCCTAACTATGTACGGCTCGAGTGGGAAGCGGACGACGAAGAAATTCATTCCCCACCCACCAACCACTTAATAGCCACTGTCGACGACTTAACCGACATGCTTGATTTCGACTCCGAAGACATCGACGGTATGGACGACGATGCAGGAGAGGAACAGGAACCACCGCCCACATGGCGCTGGACAGCTACTTCATCATATGATACATACGTGGTGGATACACCCAAAGAAAACAACGATGAGGAACGGAAGGATGCAGCGAAGGATAACCCCCTTGAGAAGCAATCAAGCGACGACGTAGGCGCCGCCCCAAATCCCGCCTCAGCAAAAACAGTGATAACAACACAAGAAAGAATAATACCCCGGTCAACTCCAAAGGAAACGACGACCACATGGACCCAGCGGAGCAGGATGAGCCAGCGGACGGCGAACATAGTACGGAGCCGCTATCCGATCACGGCGACGCTGAGGGTAAAGCTCATCAACTTGTCTCCGGAGAGGAGAACAGTCCGGACGATGATGCACAAATCATCCCGGAAAGGCACTTGGAACAAGAGAACCTCCATAGAAGGCTTATTGCCACTGTGAGGAGCCTGAAGAAGCAGAAGCAAAGGCTTAAGGCCGCGTAGAATACGCTCAACAGCAGATGGAACAAAGTGCTTGACACTGAAGAAAAGTACGGTGGCAGTCGCCACACAAAGAGCTATCCAAAGCGCAAGCTGCTACCTAAATTCGACGACGAGGCTTTAGAGCCCATTCAGCCGAAAAATAAAACGGCCGATCAGCCGGATCGACCACCCCGTGGCCGCGACAGGGCGGCTAACGACGTCGCACACAAGTCAGCGCACGATTTACGTGAGGACCTGCACAAAAAAGCCGGTATGGCCAGGTCCATCTACGGATCTAGGAAGCGCGCTCCGGCACAAAATCATGGTCGCCCAAACGACTATACTGACCGAATAACAGCTCGGAATCAAAACCGAACACTACAACCGTCAGAAGAATGCCATGACACATCCAAATACAGGGGTGCCGCGCACCCCCTATGCTTCACCGATGAGGTGCTGGGTCATGAATTTCTAGAGGGATTCAAACCCGTGAACATAGAGACATACGACGGAACGATAGACCCTGGGGTCTGGATTGAGGACTTTATCCTTCACATCCACATGGCTCGCGGAGATGATCTCCATGCCATCAAATACCTGCCCCTCAAGTTGAAAGGACCAGCTCGGCACTGGCTGAAAAGCCTCCCCGAAAACTCAATTGGAAGTTGGGAAGAGCTTGAGGATGCTTTTAGGGCTAATTTTCAAGGGACCTATGTCCGACCTTCGGATGCAGACGATTTAAGTCACATAATTCAATAGCCTGGAGAGTCAGCCCGAAAGCTTTGGAACAGATTTCTCATCAAGAAGAATCAAATCATCGACTACCGAAGCCTTAGTGGCTTTCAAACACAGTGTCCGGGACGAATGGCTCGCCAGACACCTCAGCCAGGAAAAACCGAGGACAATGACAGCCCTAACAAGCCTTATGACCCGCTTTTGCGTGGGCGAAGATAGTTGGCTGGCCCGTAGCTGCACCAGCAACCCAGGCACATCTGAAGTCAGGGACGGCAACCGGAAACCGCGACGCAATAAAAGCAAGCGTCGAAACAATGAAGACAGCCCAGACAACATGGCGGTAAACACCGGATTCAGGGGCTCTCGATCCGGTCAATGGAAAAAGCCATTTAAAGGCAGCAGAGATGGACCGTCCAGCCTAAACTAGATTCTAGACAGATTATGTCAGATTCATGGCACCTCTGACAAACCTGCAAATCACACCAACAGAGAGTGCTGGGTCTTCAAGCAGGCCGGTAAGCTAAACGCCGAACACAAGGGGAGGGAGACACCAAGTGAAGACGAGGATGAGCCTCGCCAGCCGAACACTGGGGGACAGAAAAAATTCCCACCAGAGGTCAAAACAGTGAACATGATTTACGCAACTCACATACCGAAGAGGAGGCGCAAACGCGCACTCCGAGATGTATACGCCGTGGAACCCATCACCCCCAAGTTCAACCCTTGGTAGGCCTGCCCGATCACTTTTGATCGCAGGGATCACCTGACTAGTATCCGGCACGGAGGATCGGCTGCCTTGGTGCTAGACCCAATAATTGACGAATACCATCTCACCCGAGTCCTTATGGACGGCGGCAGTAGTCTTAATCTGATATATCAGGACACCGTCCACAAAATGGGGATAGACCCGACAAGAATCAGCCCAAGCAATACTACCTTTAAAGGAGTAATGCCAGGCCCAGAGGCCCGCTGCACGGGCTCTCTAGTACTAGAGGTTGTATTAGGTTCTCCCGACAACTTCCGAAGCGAAGAAATAACCTTCGACTTCGCCCCATTCCGAAGCGGCTATCACGCACTACTCGGAAGAACGGCCTTCACTCGTTTTCATGGAGTACCGCATTACGCTTATCTTAAGCTTAAGATGCCCGGTCCACGTGGCATCATCATAATTATCGGAAACACAGAGCGTTCCTTACGTGCGGAGGAATATGTGGCTACTCTAGCAGCCGAACACTGAACGACCTCTCCAACCAGAATAAATGATCGGTCGTCAAGACCGCGGATACGGTTAGACGAGTCCGGCGCACCACTAGCTGTAACAGCCCAGATAAACCTGAGAATTGGGTCTATCGATATACCCCCATAGGTGGTGCTAGGGGCTTCCCGCATGTAAAAAGGGCTACAGTTCGGCTTGACCCTATTTAGATTGCATTTTAATGGTTCATTAAGAATAACCAATTTTTCGCACGAAGACTTTCACCTGGGTTTTTCTCTTTTATAGATGATCATCGTGCTACACCCTTCCAGGATACGGCACAACGGAGACACAGGCGCAGACGTGCAGCAGGGCCCCGCTCAAAGGTTTCTTTTTAGATTAAGACCCTGTGTAAACCTTTTTTATTGTCTCTTGTTGCTTCACACCCTCCGGATACTCAACACAACCGAGAGGGATGCTGGCGTTATTGGCATTTCGCCATGTCAGACAAATGCACGTACCTGGAAATTCAGGGCTCATTATCGAGGGCGTTACTCAGCCCAGTATATGTTGTAAAGTCCGAATACCTTAGGGAGTGTTCGGCGTCGCGAGTTTGGCCATATATGCATCAGCTCCGAATCATGTCTTTGGTCAATAGTTGGGTTTGCCCGGCTCCCGTGTTTTGCTACCTTACGTTCCACACTATCGGCTAAGGTGGCACCGGGAGAACTACTGCGATTGTGCCCTGGTTCATCTGGATGAGCACCTCAGTAGAGAAAGCCGAGAACTGACTATCATGATAAAGCGCGAGACTGGTCAACCACTCGATGACTCAGCAGAATCTTCGCGATTCCTCCGCATTAACGAAGGACCGGTTTCCCGGTCATGTATGTATGCACACCGTATTTGGATGAGCGCGGAAGTACCAGGGGCTATATAGTAGCCCCACCGTCAAACTCCTATGGCTCGGTGAAAGTGTTAAAGATATATAGTCTGATTGCCTTGTTCGCCGCGCTATCACCTCCTTAATGGACCAAGACGTTGGATCAAGTGTGAATACGAGCTTTTCTGAACACCCCCGCATTATATGCGTGGGGGCTGAAGCCGACGACTGCAAACTTTCAGGTTATATACATACATAAACGGCCGCACAGGAGGCATCATAATACTTTTAGGCAAAAGTATAAACACAGCCTTTATAATCCAAATAGCATTGTTTTTACAATTGGGATACATGTCACTCGAACATGATACTCTTCGAGCACTGAGCCTCTATTAAACGAGCGCCTTCTAGGACTTCTTCAAAATAGTGCTCGGCCGAGACGTGGCCTACGGCCGGACCCCGGGTTGCAATAGCGGTGGCCTCCATTTCTTCCCAGTATGTCTTAACACGGGCAAGAACCATCCGTGCACCCTCTATGCACGCCGACCTCTTTACGGCGTCGATATGCAGCACATCACCAAGGAATCGTTGCACTAAACCAAAATAACTATTCGTCCTTGATCCCTTCAGCCAAAGATGATCCACGACAGACCTCATGGCAAGTCCGGACAACCTATGGAGCTCGGCCCACTCGGCCATTTGTTCATTTAACAGCAGCGAACACGTTGGAGCACTGAACTGCGACCAGAACAACCTTTCCAGTTCATGATCTTTCTGATCTTTGAAAACTCAGTCGCATCAGCAGCACTCATTGCCAAGTCCAAGTACGCGTTTGCATCACTCCATAATTGATCCAGAGGGGCATACTTTGGATCTCCGAACTTCATCCGCAACAAAAAGGGCTTCCCAGCCGTGCTATCTCCGGCTTGACGGAGCTCCTCTTTCGCCGCTCTGACTTTAGAGCGGGTTTCCTTGGCTGCTTCCATGGCTTTCTTCAGGTCAGCCGCTTTCGCTTGGCTTTCCTTTTCAAGAAGCTCATATCAGCCGGCAGCATCTTTCAGCTAAACAGCCATCTTGGCTATTTTATCTTCGCTCTGGCGATGAGCATCCTGTTCGGCTCTTAAATCTTCGGCCGCCTTTAGGACGGCCACATCACTTCTTCTGGCTTGTTCCTTGGCTCGGGCAAGTTCCGCCCGAAGGGTCTCCTTGGCGGCAGCTCCATCTGCAGTCACAGCATATTATAGATACTAGCATCATGCTCCTCTTAATATTTGTTGACCACCCGAAAATACATACCCTGTGCCTCGTCAAGCCGCTTGTTCACAAGCGCGATGTCGACATCTGTCGCGTCAAGCTGCCGCCTCAGTTCGGCAAACTCAGCAGTCCGGCCAGCTACCGGACCCTCAGCCGCCTGCACATGAAAGCAGCGCGATCATTAGCTGGGACTATGAGCCTCTGTTTGCCGCCTCTGGACAGCAACCAGAGTCTCAGGGGCTACTATCTGTATAGAGCACACCTAGCGTGTGCGGTACCGTCAAAATATATATACATTAATTTGCGTACCTCAAAGCCTCTTAGCAGGCTCGTAAAAGCTTCATGCAACTCACTTTTGGCAGATGAAATCCTCTCAACCACCGTACCCATTAAAGTACGATGCGCCTCTGAGATAGCCGCTTGCTCCAGAAGACCCATCAGTGAGTCAGGTTGTGCACCGGACAGTCCCGGACTCTTTCTGTTGCTCTCCTTAGGAGTCGAATACTCCGGACTTCGGGTGGCTGAAGGGTTACCTTCCGGCCTTGGCGGATCAGGAGAAATCCTCCGTGACGACACCTCAGGGTCGTCCGCCCCATGAGGCGGGGAGAGAGGGGGAGGCGTTTCGCTCTCCATCATCTCCGGAAGAAGATCCCCCGAAGACGAACTCTATCGAGAAGGGCTACGAGCGGGACTGCAAGATATATGTCTCGGTTATTGTCCTCGGAGATAAAGCAGGATATATTTACCAAAGTACTCTTGTTCACTTACAGCTCGGTGGAGGGCTGGCCCCCTTGCGGGCGTTGTGCGGTAAGGACGCCCTCTGGGGCAGGGCCCCATGGCGAAGGTTTCTTCCCTCATTTGGAAACCTTCATTTCCAAGTCTTCAGAGGCGGTCCTTTTCCTTTCTTGGGGAGACGGGATTCTAGATTGTTCTCCCCGATTATCCTCCTTCGCGGAGACACTAATTCCCCCGGTTTGGATGTGTAATGTGTGAAGCCCGCTTTCGGCCTCTTTATTCCTCCCTTTATCTTCCCCTGATGGCACTTGATAAGGTGCGTGCTCAAGCATCCTGGCTAGTACAGGATCCGGTGAGCCTTCGGGAAGGGGGGTTGAACACCTGATCCTCTCTGCCTTTCTTATCCAGTCCTAGCCAAGAGCGATTTTTTCAGGGTGATGTTGTGACAAATAAAAAGACAGCATGTTTAGCCACAGAATTACTTACGTGGGTATCTAGACGGTTGCAGTTGAGACCCGCATCCTCGGTGGTGTCCGGACACTTTATTCTTGATCCGAAGAACAATCCATACATCTCTTCGAGCGTCACGCCGAAGAATTGCTGAATAGTTCACGGTCCTTCCGGGTTGAACTCCCATATACGGAGAGATCGACGTTGGCATGGCAGGACCCGACGAACTAGCATAACTTGTATTACCTTGACAAGACTGACATCCCTCTTGAGGAGATCTCGGATATGACTTTGCAATGTCAGCATGTCATTAACTGCCCCCCAGTCCAGCCCCTTGTTGACCCATGACGCCAGTTGTGGTGGAGGGCCCGAGCGGAAGGCGGGGGCAGCTGCCCACTTTGTACCTCGGGGAGCTGTGACATAAAACCACTCCCGCTGCCATAAGTTGGACACCTCTGGGAAGGAACCCTTTGGCCATAGAGCATCGGCGCCTTTGCTTATTATGGCACCTCCGCATTCTGCGTGTCGCCCATCGATCGTCTTCGGCTTCACATTGAAGGTCTTGAGCCATAAGCCGAAGTGTGGGGTGATGCGGAGGAAGGCCTCGCACACGATGATAAACGACGAGATGTGAAGGATGGAATCTGGAGCTAGATCATGGAAATCGAGCCCGTAATAGAACATAAGCCCTCTAAGAAAGGGATCAAGACTAAAGCCTAGCCCTCGGAGGAAGTAGGAAACAAAGACGACACTCTCGTTGGGTTCGGAAGTGGGGATGACCTGCTCTTGAGGAGGCAGCCTGTGCAGGATTTCGTCGGTCAGATACTTGGCTTCCCTTAGCTTCTCGATGTCCTCCTCTGCGATAGAGGAGGCCATCCACCGACCTTGAAGGTTGGATCCGAACATGGTTGAAGGTCCGATGCGCTTAGCCTGAGCCTTGGGTGTTGGAAGTCAAGGTGGGGGAAGGGAAGGATCAAGCGTGAGAAGAAAAGGACAGGCCTTGGCCCCTTTATAAAGAGGGTGAATATCAAGCGTCCTCTGCGTGGCCGTTTGGAACTTGCCTAAAATCGAGGAGACATACTAACAAGCACGATTGGGTTACCCACACCCGTATTGATGAGAATCCCGTGATAAGGGGAACACGATCTCTGCTTCGACAAGACGTGCCAATAAAACCGCCTCGCAACACGTGCAGTGGCAGGCTGGGAAAAACGGTTCGTAATGAACGGACCATGGTAGGATGTCACATTATGAAAAGTTGTCAACAGATTAGATTTCTGGAATATTATACTCTCTACGGTGGTATGTGGAATTTGTATTACAGAGCTGGACACAATCCTTGTCTTCAAAATCTTCTATGGAGTATTCGGAGAAGGAACCCGCCTTGCAATGCCAAAGACGATCTGCGCGCCGGACTCATCGTCATTGAAGCCTGGTTCAGGGGCTACTGAGGGAGTCCTGGATTAGGGGGTCCTCGGACAGCCGGACTATATACTTTGGCCGGACTATTGGACTATGAAGATACAAGATTGATGGCTTTATCCCGTGTCCAGGTGGGACTCTCCTTTGCGTGGAAGGCAAGCTTGGCGATTCGGATATGTAGATCTCCTCCCTTGTAACCGACTCTGTGTAACCCTAGCCCCCTCCGGTGTCAATATAAACCGGAGGGTTTAGTCCGTAGGATAAGAACAACAATCATAATCATAGGCTAGCTTCTAGGGTTTAGCCTCTACGATCTCGTGGTAGATCAACTCTTGTAATACTCATATCATCAAGATCAATCAAGCAGGAAGTAGGGTATTACCTCCATCGAGAGGGCCCGAACCTGGGTAAACATTGTGTCCCCCGCCTCCTGTTACCATTAGCCTTAGACGCACAGTTCGAGACCCCCTACCCGAGATCCGCCGGTTCTGACACCCACAGTCATCACCGGGCAGTGTCCCGACTTCTGTCACTCCGGGTTTGCCGGATCATAACACGTAGTGCGTTACTATAACTTGCAATATCGGATCTAGAACATAGATATATTGGTGATAACATAAACGGTTCAGATATTAAATCATGGCACCCGGGCCCAAAGTACAAGCATTAAGCATGGCAAAGTCATGGCAACATCAATCTCAGAACATAATGGATACTAGGGATCAAGCCCTAACAAAACTAACTCGATTACATGATGAATCTCATTCAACTCCTCATTGACCAGCGAGCCTACGAAGGAATTACTCACTCTCGGTGGGGAGCATCATGGAATTGGTGATGGAGAAGGGTTGGTGACGACGAAGATCGAAGATCCCCCTCTCCGAAGCTCCAAACGGACTCGAGATCTGGCCTCCCGATGAAGAACAGGAGGTGGCGGCTGCTCCGTCTCACGAAACGTGATAATTCTTTCTCCCTGATTTTTCTCTCCGAAAATATGAATCATAGTATCAGGGTTGAGGTCTGCGGGGCCACCAGGTGGGGACAACCCACCTGGGCGCGCTTGGAGGGGGGCGCGCCCTGGTGGGTTGTGCCCACCCAGGTGCCCCCTACGGTGGTTCTTGGCTCCAAAAATTCTCTTTTATTGTATAAAAATTCCTCGCAAAGTTTCGTTCCAATCCGAGAACTTTTATTTCTACCCAAAAAACAACATCATGGTAGTTCTGCCGAAAATAGCGTCAGTCCAGGTTAGTTTCATTAAAATCATGCAAATTAGAGTCCAAAACAAGAGGAATAGCGTTAGGAAAAGTAGATACGTTGGAGACGTATCAACTCCCCCAAGCTTAAACCTTTGCTTGTCATCAAGAAATTCAATTGATAAACTGAAAGTGAAAAAGAAAAACTTTTACGAACTCTTTTGCTCTTGTTTACATAAATAAGCTTAAGCAGCACCCAGATTTTCAGCCAAGATTATAACTAACCATGGCAACAATAACTCTTAAAAATTATATTAACTCATATCAATGACATAATCAACTAGCGAGCAATAATAAGATATCTCAAATAACAACACTTTGTCAAAACATCCATGATATAATATGACAATAATGGTATCTTGCTAGCCCTTTCCGAGACCGCAAAACATAAATGCAGAGCACCTCCAAAGTTCAAGCAGCGACTAAACATTGTAATTCATGGTAGAAAAGATCCAGTCATGATACACCCAACATTAGCTATACACAATGCATGAGGATGAAAATAGTGCTGTCAGGTTCTGGTGCCTATTTGAGAAGGTGATGACACAACATAAAAGTAAATAGATAGTCCCTTCACAGAGGTAAGCAGTGATTTGCAAAGGTGGCAGAGCTCAAGTTTTTAAAACAGAGGTAAATGAAATTTTGAGAAATGCACCCTTCTTGTTTACTTCACGACCATTAGTTATCGCTATCTTCCATGCTAAACACATTAGTGGAGGTTCCCAAGCGCTAAAAGTAAAGGTTCACTCCCCCTCCACAAACAATCACACTCCACGGCTTGTCATAAACAACGGGTGCCGTCCATACCAACAACGGTCTAGGGGGAGTTTTGTTTAATTATTTGCAATTTGAGTTCGGGACTGGGAATCCTTATTACCGCCGCTCTTGTGCAAGGACGAGTGAATAAACACTCATCATGAGAATAACCCGCTTAGCATGGAAGATACTGACTACCTCCTGTCGCTCTATGAACAATCCAGGCACACACAAAAAAGGATACTTATTTGAAGTTTTTACAGGTGGCACATGCAAATTTACTTGGACGGCAGGGTAATACCGCATATAGGTAGGTATGGTGGACTCATCTAGAATAACTTGGGTTTCATTGTTTTGATGCACAAGCTGAATTATGTGACAGCCTGGTTTTTGCCCTCTTTTCTTTTTCTGATTTTGTTTGTCATTTGATGTGAATTTGGGTTTTTGAATCATCTCAATTGGACTTAAACCCTTGGGCATACATTTGATTCTCTCTCAAACCATCATTTCCTCTCTGATTAATCCCAAAATAATCCTAGGAATATTTATTATAAATGAAAAATATTCATTTTCTCTTCAAAAACCCTAATGAGCAACATATGCTCCAAAGCAACCCTCATTTTTACTGCTCCTAAAATCCTGAGAAAATTCCCAAATATTCGTTGAACCCTAGGGCACCTTCCTGAGCAAAAATATTGCATCACTTTTTGTAATATTTTTGCTACAGAAAATCATTTCTGTTCTGGACAGAATTGGCACTTTACACAGCAAGTACCTTTTTCCTTGATCCAATGAGGCTGATTTTTCTTGAGCTTCATTACCTTCCTAAGAGATTGCTGAACCCCAAAGCTTAGCAATCAACTCTTAGTGAATCACTCACCGTTAACTCCACAAGTTACTATCCAGAAACTTACCATGAAGTAAACCACGCACACACAGCTCCTGGGTTCAACTCAAAGTGTTGGAACCACCCAAACCACTAAGGACTACCAGCCAGACATCAAGTTTGAGCTTAGCACGGCTTGATGTCATAGTTCAGGCGGTGAGCACATCGTTCCAGGCGCGCTGGCATGCGGTCAACGCGCTCTGCGACGTGCCCGAGCCTCTGTTGAGCTCGTGCTCGCTTCGCCGACCACCGCACCTTTCCAAACCACGCCACGATCATCGTCTCGACCCTCTTAACTCCTGGCTGGCGCTCGCCGACGTTGGAGCTCGCTGCAGCAAGCACGGACACGACCCGGCCAACCCAACAGTGCGCCGCACCACTGTGCTCGTCGCCATCCATCGCTCCTGTGCTCGTCTCCACCCTCCCACAGTATCCACGTGAGCTGCGTCGCCTTCTCCCCCTCTCGCTGATGCCGTTCGTCGCCGGGCACCGTGTCAGAAGCCCTCCGGCGAAGCCCGATCCCCTCTCCATGCTCGCCTATAAATACGGCCACCCCCAACCTCCTCGAGCCTCACCAACTACTCCTACACACTCCATAACGCAATAGAAAGCCGCAGCCCGGCCGGGCAGGCTCGGGCTGCCGTCCCCGAGCTCGAGCTCGCCGGCGATCCCCACGGTTCACCCCCATGTTTCCAGCCCCTCCCGAGCTCAAGCCTCTCTTCCAGAGCCTCTGTGGTGCTTCACTGGTGTCGTCCGACCCCGTTGCAGCCCCTGGTGCAGCCCCACATCACCGTCGTCTCCAACTCCGGCGACCTCTATTTCCTGCCGCCGCTGGAGAAGCTCGTTCCGACCCCGTCCGACCACCCCTAGCTATTCTACGGGTACAGGCAGGTGCGCCTCGACCTCCTCTTGCGTTCTACCCTCTGGATCGGGCCAAGGAACCCTCCTCACCGGCGTGAGCTCCGGCGAAGCCTCGCCGCACTCTGTTTCTCTCTCTCTACCCCTCACACCTGACCAGCGGGGCCCGCTGTCAGCCTCTCCACTCGCGCCCGAAGCGGTACGAGTGGAGGCGTATTCAGAGAATACGCCATCGACGTCACCCCCCTGGTGTCTGTTTTATTCAAATTTAATTCAAATTTTCCAGAGAACTTGAAATAGCCACAACCTTTTAACCTTAAGTCCAAATGAAGTGATTCTTTTTGCATTGTGTTCTTAATGAAAAGATCTAGCAACTCACCAAAAATGAGATTTTTCTCTGTTGTCTAGATTTTCTGGTGATTTTCAGAGTGTTTCTTGATATTTTCTTTCTCTATTTTTAATTATTTTCAGAAGGTGAAGCTTGTCTTGAGGATCACCAGGAGGAGTGTGAACCTCATCTGCACTAAGGCAAGCCATAGCAACATTTTGATGGTGCCATCTCAATATTTGTGATTTTTCCAACTTGAACAGTGATTTATCTCATGCATTTAAAGCACCCAAATAAATATTCATTTCTATTAAATGCTTGCTTTGCTTGAGATACTTAGTTTACAGTAGTTTGAGACTAACTAAGTTAGTTTAAGTCAGTAGAAGTAATATTTAAGTATGTGATAATGAAATGATTATGAAAAAGGCCAGTTTGGTTATTATTTTCTTATGTAAGAAAGTGAATTATTTTAAGTTAATATCATGGTTAAGTTTGATGAATTATACGAACCAGAGAAGTGGTATGAGTTTGTTGCTGATTATTGTTAGTGGGAATACTTGATGAGGTTGATCCGTTTATTTCCGATAATATGTGATGCACGATGTTTGGTTGCATATTCATGGCATATCATGACACCGGTTATTTTTATTTTGAGCTAAACTTGTTAATAACTCAACTTGAACATACCGTTGACCAGGTCATGGTGCCACGGAATCGAGTTTTTCCCAGTGCAACCACATTTGCCTTTATGGGAAGGCCTTTATTAGGTCCGTTGTAATGCCTCTGGTCGGTGCCTCCAACGAGGGAAGGTTATGGGCGTGCGTTACCCTGGCCGTTGATGCCTTTGGTAGGCACGGGGCCACCCAGGACTTAGCCCAGTGGGGAGTAGGTCGGAGTGGCCAGGAGAGTGTCATGGCAATGGGAGGGTTTCATCGGAATGCCGTCGGTCCACCCGAATGGGAGTACGAGGCCATGGGTTCCGTGGTGTGGGTAAAGTGCGCTACCTCTGCAGAGTGTACTTAATCTATCGATAGCCGCGTCCTCGGTTACGAACACAACTCGGAAGTAGGTCACACCATGGATCGACATTTATAATTAATCATGCACACTATGCTAATCACCTGGCCCTGCTCGAAAGATGATGGTTGAGAAATTATGATGATGGTGGAAACCATAGTGTTGGTTTCTTTTGTGATCCGAGAAAGATCACCGTTTGGGTACAAGGTAACCCGTTCGGTAAGAAAGTCTGAGGGACTTGATGCACGAGATTATGTTCACTGCATTCCTAGTATGCTTTTGCATTGATGATAATTTGATTAAATGTCATGATATTGTCTGTCATTATGTTTATGCTTGTTGTGAGCTTGCAAGTACATTCAATGTACTGACCTGGCATGTCATGCCACATTTCAGGAAAGTCTCGTTGGATCGGAGTGCTGCCCGAGTCTAGATCATGTCCACATTGGTGTCCCTGTGCTATGGAGTCCCGCTTCGTCGTCATTCCGCTGCCACGTAGTTGTCGTGATCGAGGCCCCTTTATGTCCACTAAATAATGTACATATTGTTCAGCTGCACCGTGTGTGCCGCTTAGTCTCGCTACTTGATGTAATATCGAACTATGTCTGCTAGTATCAATAAAGCGGTTGTTTTCTGTACCAAGTTGTTGTGTGTTGCCATAAGACATGATCTCTGGGCTGGCAATGCAAGGTAAACCGGTTGCTTTGTGCTGGGCTGCCACAAATTCCCGCTAAGTATAGGCGAAGCCTAGCAATTAGGTTGAGAAGTGGCCAGCTAGAGAGTGAAAACGGTCATGAATCATGCATTATGCATAAAGTAACATTGGATACTAGCATGAGAAGGATATGGACACCATGAACATAAATATCATAGAGGCTATGTTGGTTATATTCAACTACATGCATGAACATGTGCCAAGTCAAGCCACTCGAACATTCAGAGGAGGATACCATATCATCATACTACATCATAGAAATTTTAATGCAATGTTGGCATCCAAGATAAATCATTATCCACTCCTAGCTACTTAAGCATGGAAGAGAAACTATAATCTCTAATTATCATTGCAAACATGTTTGATCATAATAGGCTGAACCATGGATACTACGTTAAACATATTTACAAAAACAGAACAAGTTGAGTTCATACCCGTTTCTCTCTGCCATAGCCAATTCATCAAATATCGTCATTATTTCCTTTCACTTGCACGATTGAACGATATGAAAATAATACTAGTGCAAGAGTGTCATGGACTAAGCTGGAATCTGCAAACAGTTTTATTCAAAAAGAAGAAAACAAGGTAATATGGGCTCTCTGTTAGTTCAACAATAATGCATATGAGAGCTACTCAACATTTTCTTCGTGGTCTTCTCCTCGGTACAACTCAATAAAAAGAAAGGAAATTCAGAGAAACACACTGAAATATTTTTGGAGTTTTTTGTTTTTAACTGGAAGGAAACAAATTAAAGAAAGAAAAACAAAAATGAGAAAAACTATTTACACGGGAGAGCTCCCAACAAGGAAAATAAGTACAAGGAAATCTTTTTGGGTTTACTTTTTAAATACTACAACTAACTACACTAGAAAGAAAAAATAAAAAAGAAGCAGGAAATATTTTTGTGTTTTCTCAATGTTTTTCAAACACACAAGAAGAAGGCGAGAAAATAAATCTAGCATGGATGATACAATGAAAAAGTGTGGACACCGACAACTGGAATGAAATATGTGAACATGAAAGTAATGTCGGTGGAAATACGTACTCCCCCATGCTTAGGCTTTTGGCCTAACTTAGTAATCTCCAGCAGTAGCCTGCATAATGGTCGGAGTGATAGCTCACGGAGGCTCGGGGTGTAGACACCTCAGCTCGCCACGCAGCCACAACCGCTGCATTATGTGCTCGGGCCTCGCTCTCAAGAACATAATATATTCCCTTGCTGTGAACATCAAAGAGAGCAGGTGTAGGCAAAAAGGTGTCCACAACGGACCTTTTATTAAACATAAGGTTATAAGTAAAATTATGGGGTTCACCACTAAGGATCTTATGACGTTTCATAGCATCGAAATCAAGGTACTGCATGGGTAGGATGGGGTCATAAGGCCAAGGTGAAACACCAAGCTCTCTCGCTAGGCATGTCGCATAAATTCCACCATAAAAATATCCACTACCAGCGTTGTGTTGCAATCTACGTGCACTATCGCTCCAAGGTTATAACTTTTGTTACCGGTTAGAGCGGTGCGGATAAGGCTCAAGTCTGGAGCACAAAGTGTACTTCAATCTTGTTTGCCTACAATGCATTTTCCATTAAATACTGCAAAGTATATGATGGAGGGAAAATGAATGCTCTTTATTCTCCCTTGAGTCACTTCTCTAGTCTCACCAAAGCAAAGGCTAGTCAAGTATGTTTCAAACTCCGACCTTGGTGGTTCTTCAAATGAACCCCAAAATGGAATTTTGCAGTGATTAGAAAATGTTTCCAGAGGCATAGTAATTGAATTGTCACATAGTTTAAATGATACTCTGGACTCATGAGGACGGAATTTAAATTCTTTGGTAAATGATTCAGTGAGCATGAGGTGTTGGTTGCAGTTATCTTCAATGTAGGGACCAACCTCGACATTGTGAACATATTGCTCAAATTCTTCCTTAATGCCGACACGCGCCATATAATCGTTGCATGGCCATAAACATGATTTGGTGGTGGCATCTCGAATGGAATTTTCACTTGGTTCAACATAGGACCGACAAATGGAGCTGCTACTAGAAGATGCCTCCGAGGACCTCCTTCTCGAAGAACTCCTTCCAGAGAAGTTTATCGTATTCGCATACAATTTTCTGAAAATTTTTGGGTCACAAATTTTTGTCAACAAAACTTCACAAGATTGATAGCAACTACTCATAGGGATGCATAGAGGTCATATCGAACCTTCAAACTACTTAGAACTCTAAGAATTCAACATGCAAGCTCATCTATAGCAGCACCAAGAGTCACTAATTATTCTAAATAAAAACCACTAAAGCAAAAACTAATTGAAAAAATGGAGGAGTCACATACCAAACAACAATCCCCCGGAACAGTTTCAGAAACGGAGCTTCGAGCAAAGAGATCGAAATCCGCAGGTTTGAGAGCAAGAACACGAGAGAGAGAGAGGAATGGTGATTTTTTCTGGAGGTAGGTGATGATGTGGGACGAAGAGATAAGTGAGGGGCCCACGTGGGGATCACAATCCACCAGGGCGCGCCTAGGGGTGCTGGCGCGCCCAGGTGGGTTGTGCCCACCTGGAGCACCTCCCTCTGAAGTTATTTCCACTAAAAAACTTAAATATTCAAAAAAAATCTTATTTAATTTTCAAAGCATTTTGAGGACTTTTATTTCTGGGTCATTTTTTATTGTACGAAAAACTCAAAAAGCAGACAAAGCATGGCATTTTGTTTTATTTAACTAACAAAAACAGAAAACATAAGGTAGGGACAGAAGGTAGTGCTCACTGAATTCATCAACTTCATACCTCTCAAAAATGATTCATTAATAAGGTTGATCAAGTCTTATTAACAACCACTTTCGATTAGCATGAAACCGAAGAACTTTCGTAAAACACTAAGTTACCTCAATGGGGATATGAATGTCCCCAACAATAAGCATTTCATATTTCTTTTTGGCAGTAGGTAGAGGTAGTTGAAAACTTCCAATAGTGATTGTCGGAGATTTTTCAATAATATTAATACCATTCACTTGGAATTGTTTCTTCGGAAAGTGCACCGTATGTTCATTACCATTGATATGACAAGTGACCTTGCTTTTATTGAATCAATAACAGCCCCTGCCGTATTCAAGAAGGGTCTACCAAGGATAATCGACATGTCGTCCTCGGGCATCTCAAGAATAAGCATCTCAAGAATAACAAAGTCAGTTAAGATAGTAACATTAGGTCACCCGCAAAAAAAGATAATAACATTAGGAACAACAACGGGCAGATCCTCACAAATACCATAGGTATGGCAGTTGATTTATCAGCCATTTGCGAAGTATGTGTGAGTTTATTCAAACCAAGTCTTTATATAAATAGAAAGGGACAACACTAACACCAGCTCCTAAATCACATAATGCAGTTTTCACATAATTTCTTTTGATGGAGCAAGGTATAGTTGGTATTCCCGGATCTCCAAGTTTTTTAGGTACTCCACCCTTAAAAGTGTAATTAGCAAGCATGGTGGAGATTTCAGCTTCCGGTATTTTTCTCTTATTGGTGATGATGTCTTTCATGTACTTAGCACTGGCAGCCATTTTTAAGATATTAGTCAAGCGAGTACGCAAAAAGACTGGCCTCAGCATTTCAGCAAAGCGTTCAAATTCTTCATCATCTTTCTTTTTGGTTGACTTAGGTGGAAAGGGCATAGGTTTTTGAACCCACGGTTCTCTTTCCTTGCCATGTTTTCTAGCAACAAAGTCTCTTTTATCATATCTTTTATTCTTGGGTTGTGGGTTATGAAGATCAACTACTGGTTCTATTTTAACATCATTGTCTGGTTCTTTATTATTTGTTTGAGTATCTTCATGAACCTCATCATTATCATCGTCATTATCAGAAGGAGAGTGTTCATTACGAGATTGAGTTTCAACATCAGAAATAGAGAATTCATTATCATTAGCAAGAGGATTCTCTACTTCAGGTTCACTAGAGGCATACAAAGTCATATCATTTTTCTTCTTCTTTTTCTTTTTCTTTTCAGAGGGACTAGGTGCATTAGTGTTAACTCTTTGAGAGTCTTGTTCAATTCTTTTTGGGTGTCCCTCAGGGTAAAGTGGTTCCTGAGTCATTCTACCTCCTCTAGTCATTACTCTAGTAGCATGATCATTGATATTATTATTCATTTCATCTAGCAACTCTCTTTGTGATTTAGCAACTTGTTCTAGCTGAGTTTGAACCATAGAGGCATGCTTCCTACACCTCTAACATCATTTGAGATTCTAAATAACAAGTCACTCAAGCGAGCAATCATATCATAATTGTATTTCAATTGTTTCATAACATTTGCATTGAAGTGATCTTGCTTTCTAATGTAATTATCAAAATCATAAAGGCATTGACTAGGATGTTTATTGTAAGGAATATCTCCTTCATCGAACTTTAATAAAGAATTTACCTCTACCACCTTAGGTGGTGGTAGTGTTTCAAGCCCATGTATTTCTTTGATAGGTGGGAAATTTTTAACATCCTCGGCTTTAATACCTTTTTCCTTCATAGATTTCTTTGCCTCTTGCATATCTTCAGGACTGAGATATAAGATACCCCTCTTCTTTGGAGTAGGTTTAAGTGGTGGTTTAGGAAGGATCCAATTATCATAATTTTACTATATGTTATTCAATAATTCTTCAACTTGTCCAACAGTTCGTTCCCTGAAAACACAACCAACACACCTATCTAGGAATTCCCTAGAAGCATCGCTTAGTCCATTATAGAAGATATCAAGTATTTCATTTTTCTTAAGAGGATGATCAGGCAAAGCTTTAAGCAATTGGAGAATTCATAATCCTTCTCATCAACAAAGATAGGTGTCAGTGTACTAAAGTTTGGGCCCTTTAGCGCCCCATACTTGTGCACGGGCAGTCGTAGCCACACCTGCGGCGAGGCCTAAAGGGGGCGATCGAGGACAGATACAAGACGAAGAGAAGCGGCCAAGCCAGAGAACAGAGGACGAGCCGGACCCCCGACAAGATCCTTGCCGGGACAGCTTGCGAGACCCCGGCAAGATCCCTGCCGGGACGACTTACACAACACTAGCCAGAGCACCACCCTTGTGGTTGAGAGCTCTGACACAATCGACAACGTTAAGGCCAAGACCCAGGGGCACGGCGTCGTGGCATGCAGATCTTTCTGAAGGCCAGAAGACGAGGCACCTAGCGAGATCCTTGCCGAAGATGCCTGCGAGGCCCCGGCAAGATCCTTGCCTGGGACATCGGCAAGACCGCGGCAAGGCTCTGCCACCCCGTCACCGCTCCAGCGCAGTGGCCGACCTGCCAACCTGGCAAGCACCTGCGTGGTGGCATGCAGATCTTCGTGAAGACCCTGCCACCTCTCCAGTGCAGCAGCTGGCCAGCCAACTGGGCACTGCATGCCTCGTTGGCATAGACGCGTGTCAGGACGGAGCAGGGCGGCGACGGACGGGACGGGCTCTACTCCCGTCCCCAATAAAGCTGAAGGGCACGTAAGCAATGTATTTAATACGTTTGTCCTAAGATGCCGACAATAAACATAGGCACTGTAGCTATTTTACACCTCCTGTGTGCCACTGTGACAGCCCCTTGGACATATAAAAGGAGGCCCACGGTGCACTGGAGGGGGATTCGGACTTTTGAACCTCTCGGCCCAGCTTGCATGCTAGCAGCTAGCCAAAGCTCAAGAACACATAATATACACACTCTAGCAGGACTAGGGTTTTACGCTTCTCAGTGGTCCAAACCTGGGTTAAAATCCGTCGCGTTGATCATTAGATCTGCTCTTTGCTCTACCCCACTTCCCTGCCAAACTGTAGAAGTGGTCCACGTGATCCCGTAGGTGTCGTTTCCACCGACATCTTTGGCGCGCCAGGCAGGGGCAGAGAGTTCTGTAAACCTGATCTAGCGGTCTAGCACGCCGTTTCCTCGATCACCATGGCTCCCAAGAAGAAGGGTATCACGGCGATCGGTTCCTTTGGAGCCGAACCGCCCGTACTAGCGCGGACGGGCGATGGGGCGGTCGCGGATGGTGGCGGAGGTGTGGCTCATCCACGACACTCTGGCAATCGAAGCAAGGCGAGCAGTGTCATTCGTGCCCAAGACGACGAGCCGCAGGCCGCCGCGTCCAAGGACGGAGTCATGCTGCCCACAAGCGACGCGGGGACCTCCAAGGGTGGAGCCGTGCTGCCTATGGGCGATGCGGCGACCTCCAAGACACCCCCGCCGGCGCCTGCGTCGCGGTCCCCCCAGGTCATGCACGACAAGCAGCGCCGCGACGTTGTTGACCCCGGGCGCCGCCGCGGGAAGAGCCCTCTGCATCATTCTCGAGATGCGCATGGCCGGCATGCATGCCAAGATGCTGGTCAAGACGGCACACGGCCGCGGAACCGTGATGGCGCTCCTTCTAACGTAGTTACAAGTCCGAGCACCTCCCGTTCCTCACGCTTGTCGCTGCCACCTACGCCAGCGGAAGCATTAGCGCGAGTGCAACTACTCCTCAACTTCCCTCCTGCTGCGGAGAAGCAAGAAGAGTGGAGGGCTGCTATACAGAGCCTTATTGGCTACGCCAATAAGGATCAATGCCAGAAGGCGGGCCCCTCGCGGCGACGGTCCACCGAGCCGGCGCGTCCCAACGGCGGAAGGGCCGGAGGCGCCGCAACCACGGTGCACTCCCCACCACCACGACACCAACGGTCGCCATCTCGGCGGGACGAGGCCCATGGTGATGGATCCACGGCATCAACCAACCCACGAGCTCGTCGCGACCAGCATCAAGTTCTTCAAGAACGGGTTGAAGAGGACGCTCGAACCACTATCGAGCGGCAACGGGAAGCACGCCATCAATCTGATAGGCGTGTAGGGCCTATTGTGTAAAGGCCTGCGTCGGGGGGTTCTGGTGACTTGCCTTACGAGGTAGGTTGTCCAGCTTTTACCCGTGAGCTGCGACAGTTCCAGTGGCCCACTACACGCACTTTCAAACCAGAGGTCCCGGAAAAGTACGACGGCAAGACTCATCCGTCCGAGTTCTTGAGCGTTTACACCATTGCGATGCAAGCAGCCGGGGCTCGGGACGGCAAGGTGCTCGCCAACTACTTCCCGTTGGTGCTCAAACCCAACGTCAAGTCGTGGTTGATGCACCTGCCGATAGATTCAATCTCCTCTTGGTCGGACCTGTGCCATGAGTTTGTTGGCGCCTTTACCAGAGGCCATCAAGCTCCTGGCCAGGCAAGTGATTTGCATCTCATCCCCCAAAAGGATGGTGAATCCTTGCGTAAGTACATTCAGAGATTCAGCCGCGCGAAGTACAACATCCCAGATGTTTATCCTGCCGCCGTCATCAGCGCGTTCCATCAGAACGTGCCCAACCGCAAGATGCGTGAAGAGCTGGCCATGAACAAGGTTAGGGATGTTGCCGAGTTGTATGTACTGGCTGACAGATGTGCTCGTGCTGAAGAAGGAAGGAAGTACCCCGACGAAGATGCCGGCACGGGAAGAGATTCTGGAGATGAAGACACCGTCGCCCCGGCAAAGAAGGGCCTACGGCGTAATAGGAAGCGCAGGGGCAAGACCGTGCACGTGCTTGCCGTCGAGGAATCCGGCGACCCCGGCACCGCCAAGAAGGCCAAGGTCGGCAACCCCGGCAAAGAGGTTGCCGGGTGCGCCGCCTGCTAGGCCTTGGCGGCCGCCGACAAGCCTGAGGGCTCCGACAAGCAATATTGCAAGATCCATCCCTCCAAGGGCCATGACCTCCAAAACTGCCGGCAAGTTGAGCAGCTTGTCGAGAGACAGAAAGCTGAGTATGAAAGACGAGACAAGGAGAAAGGCCGGGATGGTGCTGAGGGATCCGGCAAGAAGCACGGTGGCCGAGGGGGGCACCGCGGTAGGGAGAAGCAACAAGAGAGACCCGCTCGAGGCCGCGAAAAGAAAGAGGGGGATGATGACCATGAAGAGGATGACGAGTCCAGTGACCAAGAATTTCAAAAGGCCACAGAAGCCATGTGCATCGATGGCAGCGCCTCGTTGCATTCTTGTCACCGCCAGCTTAAGCAGTGGGCGCGCGAGATCAATGCGGCGGAGCCATGGATCGATGCCCAGAAGCCACTGAAATGGTCCAGCACGCCTATCATTTTCGACGTCGAGGATCAACCTGATCGCACAACCGCGGTCGGGTGCTCGCCGTTGTTTGTTTTGCCAACAATTCGCAACCTCAAGGTGACGAAAATCCTAGTGGACGGCGCGGCTGGTCTGAACTTGATCTCGCCCCAAGTGATTAAGAGGTTGTAGATCCCCAAGGGAGATCTCGAGGACACGGGCACGTTTCAAGGGATAAATCCGGGAAGAAGCCAGCCCAAGGGTAAGATCACGGTACCAGCTACATTTGGCGGCAAGCTGAACTACAGGACAGAGAAGATCGTTTTTGATGTAGCCAAGATCCCGTTACCATATAACTGGATCCTTGGTCGTCTGGCACAGGCCAAGTTTATGGCAGCATCACACTATGCCTACAACACGCTGAAGATGCCCGGCCCGATGAGCATCATCACTATCGACTCCGACAAGAAGGATGCGCTCATCTGTGCCGACCAGCTCTATCGGGAGGCGGTGGTGGCACCTGCCGCCAAAGCACTTGCTCCTGCCACTGGAGCCCCCCGGGGGAAGAATACCGGCAAGACCTCTGTCACCAGCAAGGTTTCTGGCCCGGGCCAAGCCTCTTGCACCCACTCCGGAAAACGCACCTCCTCAAAGTGCTGCTTTCTCGTTGAGGACGTGCCAGAGAGCTCCACCGGCAAGAGCAAGGAATCCAAGGCTGCACCACCAGAGACCAAGAAGGTGCCCATCAAGGAGGACGGCACGGGCGGAGCTTTCACTATAAGGTCCACGCTCGACAGCAAATAGGAAAGCGCGCTCGTCGCCTTCCTGCGGACGAATGCCGATGTGTTTGCACGGCAAGCATCCGACGTCCACGGCGTTCCCAGGGAGGTGATTGAGCACCACCTTGCTGTCTGTCGTCATGCGCGGCTCGTCAAGCAGAAGTTCAGGAAGCAAGCTTTGGAGCGGCAAGAGTTCATCATCGAGGAGATTAGGAAGTTGGAAGCTGCAGGCTTGGTCAGAGGAGTGCTCCACCCAATGTGGTTGGCCAATCCGGTGGTGGTGCGCAAGGCAAATGGGAAATGTAGGTTGTGCATTGATTATACAGATATCAATAAAGCCTGCCTAAAGGATCCTTTCCATTTGCCGCGCATTGACTAGATCGTGGACTCCACTGCCGGGTGCGACCTGCTGTCGTTCCTTGACGCCTATTCAGGATACCACCAAATCTTTATGACGAAGGAAGACGAAGAGAAGACCGCTTTATCACCCCATGTGGTACGTATTATGTTTTATGAATGCCTTTCGGGTTGAAAAGTGTTGGTTTGACATGTGCAAGAGCGGTTCAGATTGGTTTTGAGCCCCAGCTCCATAGAAATATGGAGGCTTACATGGATGACATAGTGGTCAAAACCAAGGACAGGGCAACACTTGTGCAAGATTTGGAAGAAACATTTGCAAATTTGCGTAAGATCAATCTCAAGCTCAACCCTGAGAAGTGTGTGTTCGGTGTTGCATCCGGCAAACATCTCGGGTTCTTTGTGTCTCAGCGCGGGATCAAAGCGAACCCCGACAAGATCAAGGAAATTGAGCAGATTGAAGCACCAAGGCGAGTCAAAGATGTGCGTCGGCTTGCTGGCTGCGTTGCTGCTTTAAGTAGGTTCATCTCCAATTCTGCTGAGCGCGCCCTCCCCTTCTTCAAGATTTTGAAGAAAGCAAGGCCCATGAAATGGACCCCAGAGGCTGAGGCAGCGCTGCAGGATTTCAAGAGGTACCTCTCCTCTACACCAATACTAGTTGCGCCTAAACCGCAAGAGTCGTTGCTGCTATATATAGCGGCAACGAATCAAGTGGTCAGTGCTGCACTAGTAGCGCAGAGGGAAGTTGACGAAGAGGCGGTAGCAGTGACAAGACTGTCAGATGACGAACCAGAGATCCCCCCGGCAGGGTCTGGTGCCGGCAAGGTAGGACCCCCGGCAGAGTCTGGCACCGGCAAGGCGGGAGACCCGGCAGAGTCTGGCACCGGCGAGGCAGGATCTGCGCAACCAAACGAAGTGATACAGAGGAAGAAGATGATGCAGCACCCAATTTACTTTGTCAGATCCCTCTTGCAGGGGGCTAGATCGAGATATTCTGGTGTGCAGAAATTGCTCTTCGGCCTCCTTATGGCCTCGAGGAAGCTGCGTCATTATTTTCAAGCACATGAGATCACCGTCATCACTCGCTTCCCGTTGCAACGGATCTTGCACAACCCAGATGCAACCGGAAGGATTGTGGAATGGGCGTTCGAACTGTCAAGCTTTGGCCTCAGGTTTGAAAGCACTTCCACAATCAAGAGTAGAGTCTTGGCGGATTTCATCGCAGAATGGACCTCAACGCCTGACGAAATTCAAGAGACCACTCTCCCCGACAAGGAAACAAGTTAGAACTAGATTATGTACTTTGATGGGGCTTTCTCGCTGCAAGGCGCCGGTGTCGGCGTGCTGCTTGTCACGCCCACCGGAGAGCACCTCAAGTACGTAGTCCAAATGCATTTTCCCCGGGAGAGATCGACGAACAACACCGCGGAGTATGAGGGGCTGCTTGCCGGTCTCAGGATCGCGGCAGACCTTGGGATTAGAAGTTGATCGTCCGTGGGGATTCGCAACTCATGGTGAAGAAGGTGAACAAGGATTATCAGAGCCTGCTGATCGAAGCTTATGTAGATGAAGTGAGGAAGTTGGAAGAGCGTTTTGATGGCCTACAAGCAGAGCATGTTCCTCGGCCAGAGAACAGCATTGCTGACGACATGTCAAAACATGCTGCCCTCAAGTTGCCTGTGAAACCAGGGACCTTTGTGCTCAAATTGACTCAGACATCCGTTGAACTGTCAGTAGGATAGAATAAGCGAAGAAAATCAGGCCCCGGCAAGTACTTTCTCGCCGAACTCCCAGGAGCCGCCGGCAAGGATGTTGCTGGGGACGCCAAGCTTGCCGGGGAGCGACAGGCTCCGGCAGGGCCTCAAGCCCTTGCCATAGAGACAACCACTCCCATGACAGAAGATATGCCTCTAGTCCTTGCCGTCGAGCCACAGGATCCGGCATGGGCGCGGCACACCGTTCAGTTCCTCCAAATAGGGGAACTCCCTGAAGAACAGGAAGAAGTGGAGAAAGTAGCCTATCGGTCTGCCATGTACCAGTTTGTGGACGACGTCTTGTACAGGAAAAGACCGAACGGTGTGAAATTGAAGTGCATTCCCCGGGAGGACGGACTGGAGCTGTTGGCAGAGATACATGGAGGCATATGTGGCTCTCACATAGGATCAAGAGCCCTTGCCGGCAAGGCATTCCGGCAAGGTTTCTTTTTGCCCACTGCTCTCCAGGATGCAACTGCACTAGTAAGCAAGTGTGAAGCATGTTAGTTCCATTCGAAGAAACTCCATCAACCAGCTCAAGCTCTTCAGACAATCCCTCTTTCTTGGCCATTTTCGGTCTAGGGGCTCGACATACTGGGCCCCTTTCCCCGTGCTGTCGGGGGCTTTGAGTACTTGTACGTTGCGATCGACAAGTTCACAAAGTGGCCAGAAGTGGAAGCAGTGAGAAAGGTGACATCACAATCAGCCGTCAAGTTCTTCAAAGGACTAGTTGGCCGTTTTGGTGTGCCAAACAGAGTCATCACCGACAACGGCACGCAGTTCACAAGCCGCTCCTTCATGCAATACATCCAAGACCTTGGCAACAAGATATGTTTTGCTTCTATTGCACATCCATGAAGCAACGGCCAGGCAGAAAGGGCAAATGTTGAAGTGTTGCGGGGCCTCCGGACGAGGACTTTTAACAGGCTGCACAAGTGCGGAAGACGCTGGATTGACGAGTTGTCGGCGGTTCTTTGGTCAATCAGAACAATGCCAAATCGAGCCACCGACCAGACGCCCTTCTCCCTCATGTACGGGGCAGAAGCAGTTCTCCCCACGGAACTCACATATGGCTCACCTCGAGTGCTCGCTTATGATGAGCTTGAGCAAGAGCAGTTGCGGCAAGATGATGCTACCCTCCTTGAGGAATATCGTCTTCAGGCTGTTGTGCGAGCTGCGTGCTACCAGCAAGCCTTGCACTGCTACCATAGCCGCAAACTTCATGCCCGAAGCTTTGAGGAAGGCAACCTTGTTCTTCGGCGTGTTCAGTCGGCCAAGAATTCCAACAAGTTGATGCCAAAGTGGGAAGGCCCTTATCGGGTAATACGAGTCACCAAGCCCGGCGCAGTCCGCCTGGAGACCGAAGATGGTATCCCAGTGAGCAACTCCTGGAACATCGAACATCTTCGCAAGTTTTACCCGTGAAGCGCGGTTGCCGGGCCCCCCCGGCAGACCACCTTTTGTACAAGCCTTGCCGGCAAAGCATGTGACCCTTTGTACAAAGCCAGGTGCAGACCCTGAGTAACAAATGAATAAATGAAGCGCTGGCGCCCTAAGAATTAGCATGAATGTTAGGTTCAGTCTCTCTTTGGTAGGGTTGATAGTGATTAGCAACTACTAACCCCTAGCATAGAGGTCGAGTGTGTGTCTTTGTGTCCCTTCCCGTCCTTTTCGGTTCGCAGGCCGCACGGGCACTTCAGCGGAACTTTTTGGAGGAAAGGAGACGAACTGACGCCCCAACCCCGGCAAGCCAATGCTGCCGGGGGCAGCAAATTCATATAAGTCCTTTTTTTCGCTACATACTTCCGTATGAAGCTTGAATGTATGAAACTTCGCTCTATCTCATACCACCATGCTCCCTCGTTCTTGTGCCCAAAATCCCTTTTGGGGCGGGATTTGGTTGTAGTTGCGGTGGAAAGGGAATGGGCAAAGGGCCTAATCCTACTTTTCCCCTACCTCCGCCAAAGGCGTGAGCGTAGTCGTGGTATGAAGCGGGAGGACCGCAAGGCCTGCTGTCGGGGTAACGTTGTTTATTTAATAAATAATAACAAGGACTCGTTCCTTGGTGTGAGCCTCAGTCATGCACAACAGAACCCGGCAAACACCCTTTTTCTTCATTAATACATTGATTAACAAGTACAATTCATACGGAATGTAAACATGAGCAAGGGATTACAAAGCTTAAATTCGACAAGTGCCCGCGGGCTTAAGATCTAAAAAAAGATAAGATGCCCGTAATCCCTTTCTTGTCCCTCTCCTCAGGAAGCGGATCAAGATAACAGGAGGGCAAAAAGAGCGCCTAGGCGAGGTGCGCGTGGCAGAAGACACCAAGAGAACGTCCCGGCGGCTGTCTAGAAGAGGGACGGTGATGACGGTGCCGGGGGAGGAGTCGGAAGATGAGGCAGCGGGCCAGCAATATGAGACGAAGGCGTCGATGCCATCGTACTCTGACTTGACAACCCGCCACCCGCCTTCTTCGTCTTTTCCGGCCTTCCAGCGCCGGCCGCCAGAACGGCAGCCCAGAGAAGTTCAAGGAGCTGGCTTGAGAAGCCACCGCCAAGAACCACCCCCCGGCAAATTGCTCTGCCGGGGAGAAGACCAGGTCCAGATGATGGTGCTGCCGGCATTGCCTGGGGACGGTGTGTCCAATGTCTAGTCGGACCCGTCCCCGTCGTCCTCCCCACCGGCCTCCTCCTCGTCGCTATCGCTCGACGAAGAGCTCTCGTCGTCGGTCGAGCTCTCCGCGCAGCTCCCTAGCCGGATTCCCGAGCACCCAAAAACCTTGATGGAGAGCAGGTCAGCCTCAACTAATTTAAAGCGGAGGACGTGCCCCTTCATCAAGCAGCGGGCGCGTGTGAAGGTTTTCCAATCGCGACGAAGAAGCATTACATGAGGGACGGGGAACTTTACGTTCACCCACATGTCGCCATTGCAACATCCCTTCATGTGAAGGCTCAACCTCGATGGCTGGTCAACCTCCAGCACCCTCACGAACGCCTCGGGAAGGCGGAGACGGCTATGCGGTAGCTCGCATGGCTGCAAGATAAACTCCAGCGCCGTATTTCTGACATGGATGCTTAACGAAGCGAGAGGAGACGGCGGCGCCGCAGGTGCCCCACCTCCACGCCCTCCTCTGCCTCGACCACCTCGCTGACCGCGACCCCGTCCAACACCTCCGCCTTGGTCGCCTGGCTCTTCCTTGACCGCCATGGCTCTCTGGCGAGAGGAAGATCTAGTCGCCTCCACAGAGGGACAGCCGCGACTGCGCCCTCTCGGCATGATGGTGGATGGAGAACAGAGAAGAAGAGAAGACGCGAGGGGATGCCCCTCCTTCCTCCTGCCGATTCCCCTTTTATAGGCAAGCAGGAAGGGCTGGGGGCTGGCTCTATACCTTCTATGAAGGGCCCTTTCGAGTCCGGCTCATTAAATCCATTGGCAACGAGCGAGGTCGTCGACCGCCCTCCCCGCGCCAATCAAACGCGCGTGGGTATCTACCATGGCACGCCTTCCCATATCCCGCGCATCTGCCACCTACCCCGCGCCATGCATGCGGCGTATGTGGCCAAAAAGGCGGGCGTAGTGGGAAGCGTGGAACGGCGATTACCATCCCATGAATAAAGGCTATACACGGGCCACTGTGAGCACAATAGACGAGAAGATTATAGCAGTTATCCCCTTACCACGCGTGCCCATGCACTGTTTGGCCTGGCCCAACGACGCTTCGCACTCGTGTGTGGCCCATGCCCGGGGCTGCTGTCGGTGTACTAAAGTTTGGGCCCTTTAGCACCGCATACTTGTGCACGGGCGGTCGTAGCCACACCCGTGGCAAGGCCTGAAGGGGGCGATCGAGGACAGATACAAGACGAAGAGAAGCGGCCAAGCCAGAGAACAGAGGACGATCTGGACCCCCGGCAAGATCCTTGCCGGGGCAGCTTGCGAGACCTCGGTGAGATCCTTGCCGGGACGACTTACAGAGCACTATCTAGAGCACCACCCTTGTGGTTGAGAGCTCTGACACCATCGACAACGTTAAGGCCAAGAACCAGGGACGCGCGCGTAGTGGGGTGCAGATCTTTGTGAAGGCCAGAAGATGAGGCACCTAGCGAGATCCTTGCCGAAGACGCGTGCGAGGCCCCGACAAGATCCCTGCTGGGGACATCGGCAAGACCGCGGCAAGGCTCTGCCACCCCGTCACCTCTCCAGCACAGTGGCTGACCTGCCAGCTTGGCAAGCACCTGCGTGGTGGCATGCAGATCTTCGTGAAGACCCTGCCACCTCTCCAGCGCAGCAGCTGGCCAGCCAACTTCGCACTGCATGCCTCGTCGGCATAGACGCGTGTCAAGACAGAGCGGGGCGGCGACGGACGGGACGGGCTCTACTCCCGTCCCCAATAAAGCTGACAGGCATGTAAGCAACACATTTAATGCATTTTTCCTAAGATGCCGATGATAAACATAGGCACTATAGCTACTTTACACCTCCTGTGTGCCATCGTGGCAGCCCCTTGGACATATAAAAGGAGGCCCACGGTGTACTGGAGGGGGATTGAGACTTTTGAACCTCTCGGCCCAGCTTGCATGCTAGCAGCTAGCCGATGCTCAAGAACACCGAATATACACACCCAAGCAGGACTAGGGTTTTACGCTTCTCAGCGGCCCGAACCTAGGTAAAAATTCGTCGTGGTGATCATTAGATCTGCTCTTTGCTCTACCCCTCTTCCCTGCCAAACCATAGAAGGGATCCACGTGATCCCATAGGTGTCGTTTGCACCGACAATAGGTGAAGTAGCAAACTTAGGATCACATTTCATTTTAGCATTCAAAGTCTTTTCTTTATACTTGCATAATAATTTTTCCAAATCATCTCTATCCTTACAAGCAAAAATGTCTCTAGTTGTCTCCTCATCCATAACATAACCTTCTGGTACCTTTGGCAATTCATATCTATGAGAACTAGGTGTAATAGGTGTTTCAAGATTTTCAGTTTCAACAATCTCATGTTGTCTTACTCTAGCAATTTGTTCATCAAGAAATTCACCTAGTGGCACATTATCATCAAGCAAGGTACTAGCATCATCAAGAGTAGCATTCCTAGCAGAAGTAGCATCATCAATAACTTGTGACATATCAGAATTGATAGCATATGGTGGTGTCGCAAGTCTACTTATAACAGAAGCTGAATCTAAAGCGGAGCTGGATGGCAGTTCCTTACCTCCCATCGTCTTAGAGGGAAAAATCTTAGTCTTAGCATCCTTCAGATTCTTCACAGTGATAATTTGATAATAATCCCATGTGAATCCACAAATATAGCTATGCTCCCCGACAACGGCGCCAGAAAAAGGTCTTGATAACCCACAAGTATAGGGGATCGCAAACAGTTTTCGAGGGTAGAGTATTCAACCCAAATTTGTTGATTCGGCACAAGGGGAGCCAAAGAATATTTGCAAGTATTAGCAGCTAAGTTGTCAATTCAACCAGACCTGGAGATTAATTATCTGTAGCAAAGTGATCAATAGCAAAGTAGTATGATAGTTTTGATAGTAGTAGCAACAGCAATAGTAACGCTAACAGTGATAGCAATGATTTTGTAGCAAATGCAATAGTAACAATAGCAGTAGTAACTTAGCAAGAACAATATGAGAGAGAAATTTGTAGGCATTGGATGATCCAATTTGTTGGATGATATTCATCATATAACAGTCATAACCTAGGGCGATACGGCACTAGCTCGAGTTCGTAAAAATAATGTAGGCATGTATTCCGTAAATAGTCATACATGCTTATGGAAAGAACTTGGATGACATCTTTTGTCCTACCCTGCCGTGGCAGCGGGGTCCTATTGGAAACTAAGGGATATTAAGGCCTCCTTTTAATAGAGAACCAGAACAAAGCATTAACACACGGTGAATACATGAACTCCTCAAACCACGGTCATCACCGGGAAGTTTCCCGTCTTCTGTCACTCCGGGTTTGCCGGATCATAACACGTAGTAGGTGACTATAACTTGCAAGATCGGATCTAACATAGATATAATGGTTTTAACATAAACGGTTCAGATCTAAAATCATGGCACCCGGGCCCAAAGTGACAAGCATTAAGCATGGCAAAGTCATAGCAACATCAATCCTAGAACAAAATTGATACTAGGGATCAAACCCTAACAAAACTAACTCGATTACATGATGAATCTCATCCAAGTCCTCACCAACCAGCGAGCCTACGAAGGAATTACTCACTCCTGGTGGGGAGCATCATGGAATTGGCGATGGAGAAGGGTTGGTGATGACGAAGATCGAAGATCCCCCTCTCCGGAGCCCCAAACGGACTCCAGATCTCGGCTCCTGATGAAGAACACGAGGTGGCGTCGGCTCCATCTCGCGAAACGCGATAATTCTTTCTCCCTGATTTTTTTCTCCGAAATTAAGAATTTATAGTATCAGGGTTGAGGTCAGAGGGGACACCAGGTGGGGACAACCCACCTGGGCGTGCCTGGAGGGGGCACCCTGGTGGGTTGTGCCCACCCAGGTGCCCCCCCCCTCCGGTGGTTCTTGGCTCCAGAATTCTCTTTCATTGTATAAAAATTCCTCACAAAGTTTCGTTCCAATCCGAGAACTTTTTTCTGCACAAAAAAACACCATGGTAGTTCTGCTGAAAACAACAGTCTGGGTTAGTTTCATTCAAATCATGCAAATTAGAGTCCAAAACAAGAGGAAAAGCGTTAGGAAAAGTAGATACGTTGGAGACGTATCACGCCCCTAGGCTTGTGCGCCCCTCGTAGCCCCCCTAACCCTAATCTTAGCTCTATAAATACCCAAATATTCCCCTTACATCAGAGAGCACACCAAAAATACTTCTCCACCACCGCAAGTTTCTGTCTTCGTGAGATCCCATCTTGGGGCCTTTTCCGGTACTCCGCCGGAGGGGGATTCGATCACAGAGGGCTTCTACATCAACCCTATTGCCCCTCTGATGATGCATGAGTAGTTTACCACAGACCTACGGTTCGATAGCTAGTAGCTATATGGCTTCTTCTCTCTCATTGTTCTTCAATACAATGTTCTCCTCAATGTTCTTGGAGATCTATCCGATGTAATCTTCTTTTGCGGTGCGTTTGTTGAGATCCGATGAATTGTGGATTTATGATCAGATTGTCTATGAATATTATTTGAGTCTTCTCTGAATTCTTATATGCATGATTAAGATAGCTTTGTATTTCTCTCCGATCTATCGATTTGGTTTCGCCAACTAGATTGGTTTTTATTGCATTGGGAGAGGTGCTTTGTGATGGGTTCAATCTTGAAGTGTCCTCACCCAGTGACAGAAAGGGTAGCGAGGAACGTATTGTATTGTTGGCATTAAGGATAAAAAGATAGGGGTCTATATCATATTTCTTGAGTTTATCCCTCTACATAATGTCATCTTGCTTAAGGCATTGCTCTGTTCTTATGAACTTAATACACTAGATGCAGGCATGAGTCGGTCGATGTGTAGAGTAATAGTAGTAGATGCACGCAGGAGTTGGTCTACTTGTCACAGACGTGATGCCTATATTCATGATCATTACCTTAGATATCGTCATACCTTTGCGCTTTTCTATCAATTGCTCAACAGTAATTTGTTTACCCACCATATGCTTTCTTTGAGAGAGAAGCCTCTAGTGAAACCTATGGCTACGGGGTCTATTTCCTATCATATATTTTAAGACCTATAAAATCAAAAACCCAAAAATACCTTCCTGCAATTTATTTGTGTTTACTTTATTTTTCCTTTTACTTATATTTAAAATCTATCTCTATTAGATCTCACTCTTGCTAGTGACCATGAAGGGATTGACAACCCCATTTTCGCGTTGTGTGCAAGTGTTTTTTAGTTTGTGCAGGTGCATCTATTGGTGCGTGTGCCTCCTACTGGATTGATACCTTGGTTCTTAACCGAGGGAAATACTTATCTCTACTTTGCTGCATCACCCTTTCCTCTTCAAGGGAAAAATCAATGCAAGCTCAAGAGGTAGCAATGCATCCACCACTAGCCTCTGATACGTCTCCGTCGTATCTGTAATTTTTGATTGCTTCATGCCAATATTCTACAACTTTCACATATTTTGGCAACATTTTATATTATTTTTGGGACTAACATATTGATCTAGTGCGCAGTGCCAGTTCCTGTTTGTTGCATGTTTTTTGTTTTGCCGAATATCCATACCAAACAAAGTCCTAACATGATAAAAATTTATGAAGATTTTTTGGAATATATGCGATTTTTGGGAAGAAGAATCAGTGTGAGAGGTGGTCCACAGGCCCCACAAGCTCATAGGGCGCATCACGGGGGGGGGGGGGGTAGGCATTCCCCTAGGTCTTGTGGCCACCTCGTAAGTTTGGTGGTGGTGTCCTTCGGCCGCTAGGAAGCTAATATCTCGATAACAATCCCCTCAAAATTTCAGCCCAATCAGAGTTACGGATTTCTGGATATTTAAGAAACAGTGAAAGGCCAGAAAACAAGGACGCGAAACAGAAGAGAACAGAGAGAGATATCCAATCTCGGAGGGGCTCCTGCCCTCCGGGATCCATGGAGGCCAGTGACCAGAGGATAAACCCCCTCCCATCTATGGGGGAGATCGAGGAAGAAGAATAAGGAGGGGGCTCTCTCCCGCTCTCTCCTGGTGGCACCGGAACACCGCGGGGGCAAGGATCGCAATGGCGATCTACACCAAAAACCTCGCTACCATCAACACCAACTTTCTCCCCCTCTATGCAGCGGTGTAACACCTCTTCTCCCCAATGTAATCTCTAGTTAAACAAGTTGCTTAATGCTATATATTATTATCCAATGATGTGTGACTATCCTATGATGTTTGAGTAGATTCATTTTGTCCTATGGGTTGATTGATGATCGTGATTGGTTTGAGTTGTATGTTTTATTTTGGTGTTGTCCTATGGTGCCCTCTGTGTCGCGCAAGCTTGAGGGATTCCCGCTGTAGGGTGTTGCAATACGTTCAAGATTCTCTTATAGTGGGTGGCGTGAGTGACAGAAACACATATCCGAGTAAGGGGGTTGTTGCGTATGGGAGTAAAGAGGACTTGTTACGTAATGCTATGGTTGGGTTTTACCTTAATGATCTTTAGTAGTTGCGGATGCTTTCTAGAGTTCCATTCATAGTGCATATGATCCAAGTATGGAAAGTATGTTAGTAAATGCCTCTCCCTCATATAAATTGCAAAAATGATTACCAGTCTAGTTATCGATTGCCTAAGGACAAATCCTTCTCTTGTGTTAAAAAAGCTATCTACTAAACAACTAACTTATATTATCTTGCAAATTACTCCTAGTTTTAATCTTGCTAAGTACTTCTAGTTTATTCTTGCAAACTTATCCTCGCACCTACAAAGTTGTTTTATTCTTGTTCTAGATAAAGTGAACGTTAAGTGTGCGTACAGTTGTATCGGTGATCAATATTACTTGAAGAGAACATAAATTCTATGTTTAGCTCCACATTGGGTTTGACACTCTTACTTATCGAGAAATTCTACAATTGATCCCCTATACTTTTGGGTTATCAAGACCTTTTTCTGGCGCCGTTACCGGGGAGCAATAGCGTGGGGTGAATATTCTCGTGTATGTGCTTGTTTGCTTTATCGCCAAGCAATTTTTATTTCTTGTTCTGGTTTTATATCTTTAGTTATGGGTAGGAAACAAAAAATACCAAAAAAATTAGTTGTAGTTTCTAACCCAGGAAGCTTTCTACTTCGATCATCTTCGATCCCTTTGTGCTCGCACTGAAAACCCTGTTAGAATAAATCTGAGGCATACCGTCGATCATCCGAGGACCAAACAATCACACGAGCACAACACCAAGATTTCTTAACGAGATTCACCGATATGGCTACATCCCCGGGGCCTGACTATGGGCGCTCCTCCCCATGACAGCGCTACAATACCGCACCCGGTCGCGCTGGACACCGGCACATGCCGCCGACTTCCCCTACGTTCCAGTGCTATTATGTTGGCATAGGTTACATCGTGTCTCTAACCCCGCTATATATGAGAGGCCTAGGATACAAGTGTCCTACTAGGACACGACTCCGTATCCTATGTAAACACAATACAACTACAAGTCCAATCGTAACCTACATTGTACACTATATTCGACACAACTCTAACAAAGTCCACCTTGGCGAATATTCTTCACCACCTTGAGTTCATCAATGCATCAAACTTCCATGTACATTGGACTTGAGCTTATCCTATGAGTATCGCTGCTACTCGAAAGACTCCTTGTGACTTCACCTGCAACTTGTATTCCCTTCTTTTCGTGACCACAGTCAACACTCAAGCAAATTTAAGTTCCTTGCTACTCTAGTTTGTGCTCCCAACTTCCGGAGTATCTATCCAACACCATCACACACCGATCACTGACCTGTGTGAAAGTGAACAACTCGCATATTGGGTGTCACACATAAGAGTTACTTGAACTCAACATCACCGCTCCTTTCTTGACCGCCTGTCTGAAACTTGAAGGGATTTCACCGTTGCTTGTAGTCATCCCGAGTCAAATTCGCAGTTGTCTCACCCACATGTATGACCACCAGAGCCCTGGCCCGTCTCCATGTCCTCGTGGATACCGCACGCCTCGCCGCTATTACTGCGTCGAGCCTCCACTGTCCTGGTCGAGTCTCAAGGGTCGCGAAACCACACCACTCAACGCCCACTGCAGAGTACCACCGATCATCACCGACCGATGATGAGTTTCACGCTTCCATCAAACCATTGTGCTCCAGTCCGAATTACGTGTCACTCGCTTTTTCCCGCTGAATAGGCTTCGACTCTTTGTCTACTTAAGCTGTAGCCCCTCAATCAGCACCGAGTGAAGTCTTCCAGACTCCAGCTCCACCTTCAACATGACTCCATGGTAGATGATCAGTCCACTCCCACGCCTCATCGATTTCAAGCTCCGTGTATACACCACCTTGAATCAACCCTGCACCATAGTCTTGTCGAAGACACACAAGCCTCGGGCATATGCCACGTGTTTCCACGCCCAGAAGTCGGTCACCATTAGCATCACGCTCCTATGTTGTCGTCGCCGATTCCACCACCGTCTTATGTACCAACCGACTTGCGTCGATCCTTCAGACTGTCTAGTCCAACCCAGTCAAACATATCTAACTGCAACCATGCTCCACCCTACGTCGTGTCCACCCGCACATCTGTGCATATCTTAGACGCCATGTGTATGCATGATCCTGCATGACGCACTTATCTGCGCGCCTCCGCAGCCTGTCCACGTGTTCCAAGCAATCTCAGCAAACGGACCCAGAAAAAACTTCCATGCAAACTGCACAAATCTTCTTTTTCCCTGTCACTCTTTGTTGTTGCTTCTCTATGCATATTATAGCAGAAAATAGATCGTACTTGATCCAACCAAAACTGCTCTTTGTACACACACGTGAACCTGGCCGCTCCTTCTTTCCAAAAAACCTCACGTAGCTTGTGATTGTAGAGTAGATACGTACCCTCCAGTAGCACTCCAAGTCGGAGTTAGCACACGTGCAACCAACTCGGCTAGCAGCTCTTCTGGACCGCAACCCCACGCGTGTGTTTACTCAGATTTTGCATCATCTGCGCCCGGCCAACGACCGACACGACACGCGCTTCCCGAACGTTGCCCGTGCAACGCACTTGCCTCGCACCGACTGGACATCGTACCCTAGCGCTCTACCTGCAGCCTGCTTTTACACATCACGCCGCCGCCATCAAAAGTATCTCGCCGAGATCCCTTGCGTCCGATCCAATCTGTCTGCGCCGCCCGCCAGCAATCAAAACTTGTACCCGTGCCGCCTGACGCTCGCCCGATCGATCGCCTGATCGACCGCCGCACGTCTCGGCTCGTTTTTTCTCTAGAATCAACACGGTCCGCAGCCTCCAACCAACCTAGCTCATGATATCACTTGTTAGAATAAATATGAGGCATATCGTCGATCATCCGAGGACCAAGCAATCACACGAGCACGACACCGAGATTTGTTAACGAGGTTGACCGATATGGCTACATCCCCGGGGCCTGACTATGGGCGCTCCTCCCCACGACACCGCTACAATACCGCACCCGGTCGCCATGGACACTGACACATGGCGCTGGCTTCCCCTGCGTTCCGGTGCTATTATGTTGGCATAGGTTACATCGTGTGTCTACCCCCGCTATATATGAGAGGCCTAGGATACAAGTGTCCTACTAGGACAAGACTCCATATCCTATGTAAACACAATACAACTACAAGTCCAATTGTAACCTACCTTGTACACTATATTCGACACAACTCTAACAAATTCAACTAGCTTAGTTGAGGGAAAATCATTAGATGGGCATGCTTATTTTGTGCAACACCTCTTGTCTCAAAAAGGGAAACTTTTATGGCATCAAATTAATAGTTTGCATTGCTATGCTTGGAATTTATGCGAAATACATGATTTTACTTGTTGTACCGAAGACCCTAAAAACACCATCCCTTCCTATGTGAGTTTCAGGATAATGGAATCTTATCTGCTTATGCCAAAGTTTTTTATAGTTATTATGATATTCAACAAAATGAAGAATTTGTTGCTTTTAATGGTGCTTATGAAATTGCTTCTTTGATTTAAAAGTATGATGCTACTCTTTACAAATCTGAAAAAGTTGTCATACTTAAATATTATTATGAAAACTATGCTTCTAATGCTTATGTTAAAGAATATATTGAGGAAGCCTCCGATGTCCAAGAGGGAACTAATATTTTGCAGGAATCTATGGAAGACGAAATTGATGACAGTGTGAGCTCATTAGATGAAAAATATGAGGAGGAGAGCGAAGAACAAAGGGAGGAAGAACGGATTAGCTACCCATTCCCACCTTCCGATGAGAGTAACCCTCCGCTGTCCAAAGTATGAATGCTATGATAATTTCTATGATCCCGTTGATTCATTTGAAATATCCCTTTTTTGATGATGATTGTTATGCTTGTGGTCGTGATGCCACACTACAAGAAATATGGCAACTTGTGACCTTCTGTCAGTGACCCTGGAAGAAATGGTCGTAAATCTACGACCATTTGATATCAACTTGTCATAAGCAGTTTGGGCCTAAACCATAACGACAATTTTGGTCAGAAAGGTCGTAATTTCCTTACATGAAATGGTCATAAAGCAGACAACACTGGTCCGCTTCCTTTATTCTAGCTGATCATGACCAATATAGATGGTCATAGCCTTGTAAATTATGGTGCATTGCTATGAATAGGTGCCACCTCATCATTTTTGCCTATGTGTCATGTCCATCTCTCAATTTTTGCATATGTGTCATGCCCATGTGTCAAATTTTTCCCGAAGCAGCCTACATTTCTGTCATTCCCAAATTTCCCAAAAAATTCTCATAAATTCTTTTGATCATATATTACTCAAATATGTCAAAACCCTTCCTTCCCTAGTTCAGAAATAATTCAGCAATATTCATTTCCTATTCTGTTCAGAACAACTTTTTGTGAAGGAAGTGTTATTTATATTTTCTTGATTGCCCTCAAAATACTTGGACACTATTTCCTATCCAAATAATTGCCTCATGACATAATTCAGCTCCATTTGCCTAGTAAATCTTCCTCATGAAATTTCCAAAGTTTCTGTTCAGCTACAATCTTTGTGAAGGAAGTACTAGATAGGCATATCCTAATGAGTTGAATTTTGGCCACATCTTCTATATGCCCAAATCATAGCTCGGCAAAATTTTAGCCCCATCTAACAATCCATGTGAGCTCACCATCAAATCTTTGTTTCTGGTAATATTTTTAGTTTGTGAAGCAACTACATTTTTTATTGCTTTTTAATTGCTGAAAATTTACCAAGAAATTACCCTTCCCATAGAACTTCCCTCCGCCAAATTTTTGCTCATTTAAGTTGGCCAATTTCCCTCAATATTTTTCCCAATTTTCTGTTCAGTGGAGAGCATTATGAAGGAAGCACCACTTTTCTTTATCCAAATGGAATGAAATTTCTACAGTGCCTTCATATGCCCAAATTATCATGCTCCTCCAAATTTCAGCTCAATCCAATAATCTATGTCGGCCCAGCTTCAATTTCTATTTTATTTCCAGATTGGCACATTGTAAAGCAAGTGCTATCTAGACCCCTCCTACTGTCCTCAAACTTTTTGGGAAATCTTCCATATCCAAGTCATTGCCACATGCCAATATTTAGCTCCATTTTTTGAGTAAATCTTCCTTAGCAAATTTCCAAAGTTTCTATCCAGAGAGAAGCTTCGTGAAGGAAGTACTAGCTAGGATTATCCAAATGATCTCAGATTTTTCAAAATCTTCCATATGATCAAATCATCACTCTCCACAAAATTTGACCTCTATCCAGCAAAGCATGTGAGCTCATCATCCAATCTTTTATTCTGGTCATATTTTCAGTTTGTGAAGTAACTCTATTTTACATTGCTTAATTATTTCTTACAATTTACCAGGGCATGTTCCTACCTATATAACTTACCTCCACCAAACTTGAGCTCATTTCATTTAGCCAATTTCTCTCAATAAGTTTCCCAAGTTTCTGTCCAGAGAAGAGCACTGTGAAGGAAGTGCCACTTTGCCATGTCCAAATGATATCAACTTTTTACAATGCTTTCCTATGCTCAAATGACCATCCTCCACAAAATTTCAGCTCAATCCATTCAATCATTTGAGCCCAGCTCCAACATCCATATTTCCGTCTAGTGTGGTACTTTGCAAAGCAAGTGCCACCTAGGCTCCTCCATTTGAGCTAAATATTTCCCAAGACAGTCTCCTTAGTATATGATCATCCTTAGCCAAAACTTAGGCCCATTGGTCATGTACATTTCCCCCACCACTAATCAAACACTTGGCTGCTAATTCATGTTGGAGCTCAGTTCAGTCTCCTCGTGAGATTCTTTTGTTGTATTCTTCTTCCTACACTGGTACGCGCCGGTGCTATACAAACGGTTTTTAACCCCTTTCTACGACGGTGTTTGGAACCGTCGCCTAGTGAGTGACGGCGATAGGGGGGTCCTTCCCACACGACCCAGAAACCGTCGGGGATATGCCCTCCTGGCACACACTCTCGGCAAAATGAGGTCGTGTGCGACCGACGAGCACTCAAATACGGAAATACGTACAGTAGAGCTAAAAATACAATTATACAGGCGAAATTGTTTCCGGTCGCAAGTACATCCCACACAGTCAGTCCCCGCTAAATGTTTCCATTCGTATGTACATCCTACACAGTCGCTCTAAGGAAAATGTTTCCATTCATAGGTACATCACACACAATTTTTCCCGTTAAATCGTTTGTGATAGCATTGCCATTGCACATGATATTAACAATTTTATCGTTTGCGTTATTGAATGCATCACACATGGTGCCTAGAAGAAACTGTGTGGCAAAGGCTGCCCATCACACACAGTTTTCATGTGGTAAACGTTTGCGCAAGGTGGCCTAACGCAAACAGTTTTCAAGAGAAGGTGGTGTGTGATTGTTCATTGATCCAACACGGGTTATTCCTAGAAACTATGTGCGTTGCCTGAGGTCATCACCCACGGTATTTTCTGAATAACCGTTTGCAATAGCAAAACCCAATTAGCAGGCTAATTCGCCATTAGCAGGCTAATTGCCCTATTATTAATAATCGATTTATTAATCTAATTGACATTCGTATTGAGCACATAATATATTTCATTTCCATATTAAGGAAGTAGGATTTCATAATTGAAATACATCAGAGTACAACATGATATAGCTTCAGCACTCAGCTACCCCATAACACAACTGCACCAGCACCAAGTTTCACATGCAACATGTAGAACCTTTCGAAATTAGCATCATAGACGGTACATAGACAAATGCATCTCATCTAGAAAACTGCTGAAGCGGAAGGCGAATATTGAGCCTTCATTCATGTTGAAGGTCTTTGCACCTTTAGGCCAGTGCCTGTGGATGATTGACCGTTCGTCCTTCGTCCTCTTCAGGAACACTTCAATATTGAACCGTGGGTGTTGTATGAAAACCTTCCTCGCCTCCTGACCATAGAGGTGGTTTGAGAGGTAATCATCAGTGAACTGCTTTGGAAAGTCCTGAAAACAAGGTTGTGCATAAATATCTTCTCTATATTGGAAATGGGGCGAAGGAATAAAAAAAGGCAAGGTATAATAGTTAGTACCATCTTGTAGTGAACTGATGTCTTCTTCATTGTGCAGACAAAGATCTTGTTGTTTTTTGTCGCTAATTCCTTTATCCTAACAATCTTTCTGAGTTTCTTGACTTGATTGATATTCATGGACAACTCATTTCCCCATATGCAAAAATGGTTGAAAGTGGGTCAAAACCTCTGACAACAGGACCTACATGTGCAAGACGAAATTGTTAAAAACCTAAATATTAGAATGGTTCCTGCAATTGCACAATAATGTGCTATTAGACAACGGACCATGCACGTGCTAACCTCGATTGTAAACCTCAGTGCTTCCCATTGTTTCCCTGCAACACATATAAGGTAGTTAGTCATCAGGTTAAGTAAGGATTCGCATGCTATCAGTAAAATACTTTGATGAAAGATAAGCACATTGCAGATTCATCAGATTAATTCAAGCCACATGGAAAACCCATTTATCCAAACCAAGCATGATTAAGAACTAGGAAATATAGCACTTGTATATGTTTCTCATGTATTAAGTGCAGCCAAATTCGATTTATTCCTCACATGCACAACAATTCAAAATTCTACCCACGACAATTGGACATCGCATTGCAGAACTGAACGAAGCAGTTAACTAAACACCACAACAAATGAACCAAACATTAGCTGAGCACCACATTGCACAATATAACATACTCCTAATTGAAGATCAGACAGTTAACCAAACCAAGCATGCTTAACAACTTGGAAATATAGCAATTGTATTCGTTTATCATGTATTTACTACAGCCAAATTCAATTTATTCCTCACATGGTATACAATAACAGAATGCACCCACAACTATTGAACATCGCATTGCAGAATTGGACCAAACAGTTAACTAAACACCACAACACAAATGAACCAAACTTTAACTGAGCACCACATTGCACAATGTATAACCAAACCAGGAACTGGTATCTGTCGGTGCTATTCAAACGGTTTTTAACCAATTTCCGTGACGGCATTTGGAACCATCGCCAAGTGAGTGTGGGCGATAGGGGGTCCTTCCCACACGACCCAGAAATCGTCGGGGATAGGCCCTCCTGGGACACGAAATGAGCTCGTGTGCGATCGGGCGAGGCATCGAAACACAATCATTTCCGTAGGTATGTACATCCCACACGGTGAATCCCAAAAAACATTTCCGTATGTATGTATATCACACACAGTCAATCCAGGGAACAAGTTTCCGTTCTTATGTACATCCCACACAGTCAATCCAGCGAAAACGTTTCCGTTCTTATGTACATCCCACATAGTCAATACAGGGAAAATGTTTCTGTCCATATGTACATCCCACACAGTTTTATGTGTAGGCACGTGTGTGAAAGGTGTAACTATCACACAAGCCTGCCTTGGTTAACTGTTTGCTTTTATGAACTACATCACACACGATTTGATGTAGAAAACTATGTGGCATTAAGCTATCCATCACAAGCGCTTTTACTGCCAGAACCGTTTGCAAAGTTCCATGGCCGTATGTTCTCTTTTTACATCGCACACGCTGTTTTCTTTCTAACTGTGTGCACATTATTTTATTAGCTCCTGTATATTTTTATTTTTGCCTGTAATTTATTATTCGAAAGGGAAATTTTGAAATATGATACGTGCAATTCAAATTCTCAGCACAATGGTTCAACAACGAATCCATAAATTAAATTGCCAGTACAATATGTTCAGTAATTACAGGATTTGGTAGCAATTAACTATGATGAACGACAATATTTAAAGGCGGTATAGGTGAAGAGACAAGTGTAAATCATTTTGACTGCCGACGGTGTTGAAGAAGCAGAATGCCCATAATGTGCCTTCCTGCATGCCATAGGCACGAACCACTTTTGTCCAACCCCTTGTGACGATCGCCCACCCATCCTTCACCGCCTTCAGGAAGACTTCTAGAGCCTTATCATGGTAGCATGAATTATATACTTTAACCTTAGTTGCCTCCACTCCGGTCATGTAGTTTGCAAGGTAGTCATCAGTAAATAGCTTCAGAAACCATTGAAAAGAGAAAAATATCAGATACTGAGGTCCAATAGAGTAACTTGTTGTGGCAAGGGCGAAAAGGCAACACATTACTTATCATCCTAAAGTTCACTGTTGTCTTGGAAAAAGTGTAAATAAAGAGCTTAATTCCAATCATCCGTTTCTTTCGCCTAACAATCTTTCTTAGTTTCCTCACTTGACGCTTGTTCATGAATATCTCATTGCCCCATACGCAAAAGGGATCGAAGCGTGGATCAGTACCGCTCATATATGTACCTACAAGCAACCAGTGAATGTTAGAAGCTAAACTGAGATTGCACAAATGATGAAAAATACAACTACCTATGTTCCTAAGTACAAGTATTTTTTGAGATTTCAATATGAACTACATACGGATGTATATAGAATTATAGATATAGTTTAGATTATAATCTAGATTCACTCATTTTTATCCCTATGTAGTCAATATTGGAATCTCTAAAAATACTTATATTTAGGAATATGGTGTACAAGACATGGGATGCAGCTAACCTCGACGACAGACAACAGCATCGCCCATTGTAGCCCTGCGTAAGTACATGGAAAGCCAATGTTAACTACAACAGGGTTAACATCCACCAAAAATAGCAAATGGTAATAAAACGGCAGCATCTCTAGTGATATCTTCATTGCGAAAGAGAAGCACGGTAGCAAAGGGACAGATTAAAAAATGGATACAACTGTTAATTGTAACAGGCTTAACAACATCCTAATTCATGTTTTGTAAGTTTGTAGCCATTGAAATACAACTCTTTAAAAATGGATACAACTGTTAATTGCAACAGGCTTAATGGCCATTGAAACCGGTACTGTTAAAAATGCAACTGGTAGAGTTAAACATCACAGGGCAGGTGCTGCCAGAGCAGATAATGGCCCAGTTGTCTATAAAAAGGTAGGGAAAAAAGCTAAAACGTGTTAGGTGTGTTTACTACAACATGATTAATACATCGACCGTACAAAACATAGCCATTAATTGCAACTGATATTGGTAAGATTGAACTGGTGAGTACATACTTGGTAAGTCCTGAGAGGTGGTTGCTGGGGCACTTCATCTTGGCCAGAGCCCGCCCAAAGTCAGTGGCGGCAGAGGCGAGCTATTCCTCCGGGTCGAAGCGTGGATCAGTGCCACTGACATGTGTACCTACAGGCAACCAGTAAATGGTAGAAGTTAAACTGCAATTGCACAAATGATGTGAAATACTGTAAGACATGGGATGCAGCTAACCTCGACGGCAAACAACAACATCAGCCGTTATGACCATGCGTAAGTACATGGACAGGCATGTTAAGTAAAACAGGGTTAGCATCCACCAAAAATAGCAAATGGGCAGCATCTCTAGTATATCTTCATTGCGGAGAGTAGCATGATAGCAAAATGGACAGATTAAAAAAATGGATACAACTGTTAATTGTAACAGGCTTAACAACATCCTAGGTCATGTTTTGTAAGTTTGTAGCCATTGAAATACAACTGTTTAAAAATGGATTCAACTATTAATTGCAACAGGCTTAATAGACATTGAAACCGGTACTCATAAAATGCAATTGGCATAGTTAAACATCACAAGGGAGGTGCTGTCAGAGCAGAGAATGGCCCAGATGTCTATAAAAAGGTAGGGAAAATAGCAAAAATGTGTTAGGCATGTTTACTAGAACATGCTTAATACATCGATCGTATAGAACATAGCCATTAATTGCAACTCGTATTGGTAAGATTGAACTGGTGAGTACATACTTGGTAAGTCCTGAGAGGTAGTTGCTGGGGCACTTCATCTTGGCTAGAGCCCGCCCAAAGTCAGCGAAGGCGGAGGTGAGCTATTCCTCCGGGTCGAAGCGTGGATCAGTCGCACTGACATGTGTACCTACAGGCAACCAGTAAATGGTAGAAGTTAAACTGCAATTGCACAAATGATGTGAAATACTGTAAGACATGGGATGCAGCTAACCTCGACGGCAAACAACAGCATCAGCCGTTATGACCCTGCGTAAGTACATGGACAGGCATGTTAAGTACAACAGGGTTAGCATCCACCAAAAATAGCAAATGGGCAGCATCTCTAGTATACCTTCATTGCGGAGAGTAGCATGGTAGTAAAATGGACATATTAAAAAATGGATACAACTGTTAATTCTAACATGCTTAACAGCATCCTAGGTCATGTTTTGTAAGTTTGCAGCCATTGAAATACAACTGTTTAAAAATGGATTCAAGTGTTAATTGCAACAGGCTTAATAGACATTGAAACTGGTACTGATAAAAATGCAATTGGCATAGTTAAACATCACAAGGCAGGTACTGCCAGAGCAGAGAATGGACCAGATGTCTATAAAAAGGTAGGGAAAGTAGCAAAAATGTGTTAGGCATGTTTACTAGAACATGCTTAATACATCGACCGTACAGAACATAGCCATTAATTGCAACTCGTATTGGTAAGATTGAACTGGTGAGTACATACTTGGTAAGTCCTGAGAGGTACTTGTTGGGGTACTTCATATTGGCTAGATCCTGCCCAAAGTCAGCGACGGCGGAGGCGAGCTGTTCCTCCAGGTCGAAGCCTGGATCAGTGGCACTGACATGTGTACCTACAGGCAACCAGTAAATGGTAGAATTTAAACTGCAATTGCACAAATGATGTGAAATACTATAAGACATGGGATGCAGCTAACCTCGACGGCAAACAACAGCATTAGCCGTTATGACCCTGCGTAAGTACATGGACATGCATGTTAAGTACAACAGGGTTAGCATCGACTAAAAATAGCAAATGGGCAGCATCTCTAGTGATATCCTGAGTCATGTATTGTAAGTTTGTTGCTGGTATTGGTGAAATTGAGCTGCACATGGTAATATTTGAACATCACACAGTGTGCACTACTGAAATAAACAAGGCACGAACATGCTTAATACATCAACCGTACAAATAATAGCCATTTCAAGTGGTATTGGTAAGATTTAGCTGGTCAGATCTTACCTGTTAAGTCCTGGGGGGTAGTCGTTGCGGCACTTCATCTGGACCAGAGCCTGCACCATATCGGCAGTGGCAGAGGCGAGGTGTTCCTCCGGGTCAACACACACAGTGGCCATTGCGCCATGGACCGCCATCAGCTCCTGGCGGTGGGGACTTGGAGGCATGAGGATGTTTCGCAGGCGCCATTTAAGCAATCAGGCCGGGGCCGTGATAGAGATCGGTTGGTTACCTGACTGGATCCGAGCAGAACGTAGATGTGGATGAAGCTGTGGTTGCGGCGATGGTGGTTTGAGATGTAGGTAGGGGGAGGCGCGAGGGGGGGATACTGAGGGGGGATGTGGTTGGAGGAATAAATTCTGAAATCGCGCGCCTAATGAAAATTTCGCTGCGAAACTTGAAACTTGGGCGGGGGAAACACACAACGCAAACGAAGCGCGTAAAATACTCGTGTGCGTGAAAAAAGAAAGTTGGCAGATCTCGTCTCCAAAAAAATGTACACGTGTAGTTGATTTTTTCCAGTCAATGGTACGCCTGGTTTATTAGGAAACATCGCACAGGTAACTAACTTATGGATCATTAACGCAAAAAACGCAGACGGGTACGGCATAGAAACCGTGTGTTTTGTGATCTTCTAATGATTAATGCAAAAAATGCACACGAGCACACATGCTAATCAATGCTCCAAGCCCTCAAAGGATGCTCTTACCAAGATTGTACGATAATACTACAAACTTAAACTACTTCTCACAAGCGGCCATCAAGGCATGCTGGCCAGACGCCGGTGTTCTCCTTCCCGGCCTTGCAGGCGGCAGCCCACCGTGCTTCAATCTCCGCCAAGCTCTCCTCACCACGGCGTCCGGCCACTTTTTTCTTGCGGCGGCGGGACTCTCTTTTCTTGACTGCTTTCTGCCTTTTCTGCTCCTTCTGTGTGGCTTTGGCCGCCTCTAGATCCACCACCCATTCGGCCATGGCAGCCTCAAAGTCCGCCAATGTAACTGTCTGGCCGCCGGCGGCGATGAACTCAGCGCGGCGAGATGCCATCACTTCCTTACCATGTGTGCAGTCGCGGGCGGCGAGGAACGCGGCGCGGCGGGATGCCATCGCTTCCTTACCAGTTACTGTGCACCGCGGTGCCATGGACGGCGCCTGGAGAGAGCTCTTGGACGGAGGGGCTGGGCAGCTGTACAGTGCGGTGGTATTCAAGAGCTCAATGATAAACGACAACAGAAATTTGGCTTCCCTTACAATTTTGCTCGTTCATTATCGCACACGGTTCATCTCCGTTGCTTTCGGAAACAGTGTGCGCTGAGCCTATTGTGTGTTGCGTTATGATTGGCCGGAACCCCAGCCACGCGGATCGCACGTGTGCATCGTAGGATGCGCCGCAATCGAACGACAATCCACGTCCCTCACATCACACCCGTGCACGTGTAGCTGGATTGGATTTATATGCGCTAAATGCCTAGAAAATGCACATAATCACCAAAATATGGTAAATGAGCCCGGAAAAATGCCAAATTTGGAAACGGTGATTTGCAGGGTGTATGTTTGTTGCAGAAAAAAACTCCAGGGCAAAGAACGAAGAAAATTTGGATTCCCCTTCAATCTTGGTGATTTCCCTCTCGAAAGCATGGAACTTCCTCGGTGATGGTTCGATTTATGAAGGGCGTGCATGACGACATAAGCCAAACCTTCTCAAATTTTTACCAGGGCATGGTGAGGTCATACCATGGCACAGCATGCCAGGCGTCATGTTTTTCAAGCATTTATTTTTTTTATAGTTGAAAACCCAATAAACAAACGTTTGTGGTTGACTATTGCCACACATTTCATCAAAATATCTGTCCATTCCTTGTAAAAGGCATGAGAATATACTAAATGGAACGAGCATGGTTTTCCAGGCCGTTCTTGTGCACCCTTTCATGCACCGATTGTTTGAACTTGAATTATGTGCATTAGTGCCTAGGAAATGCACATAATCCCCTAAATATGGCAAATGAACCCGGAAAAGTGCCAAATTTGAACACAGTGATTTGCAGGTTGTATGTTCATCGTAGAAAAAAACTCGTGGACAAAGGACAATGGAAATTTGGAACCCCCTTCAATCTTTGTGATTTCCCCCTCGAAACCATGAAACTTCCTCGGTGATGGTTTGATTTATGAAAGGCGTGCATCGCGACATAAGGAAAACATTCTCCAATTTTTACTAGGGCATGGTGAGGCCATACCATGGCACCACGCCAGGTACATGTTTTCCAACCATGTGTTTAATTTTTTGTATAGTTGTTAACCCAGTAAACAACCCGTTTATGGTTGACTATTGCCACACATTTCCTTGAAATATTTGCCCATTCCTTGTAAAAGGCATGAGAATGTACTAAATAACACGAGCATGGTTTTCCAGACCATTCTTGTGCACTTTTTCATGCACCGATTGTTCGAATTTAAATTATGTCCATTAATGCCTAGAAAATGCCCATAATCCCATAAATATGGTGAACGAGTCTGGAAAAATGTCAAATTTGAACACGTTGCATTTGAGGCGGTATGTTGATCATTGGAAAAAAACTGAATGACAAACTAGGACGGAAATTTGGATTCCCCTTCAATCTTGGGGATTTCCCTCTCGAAATTATGGAACTTTCTCGGTGATGGATCAATTTATGAAGGGCATGCATGACGACATAAGCCAAAGCTTCTCAAATTTTTACCAGGGCATAGTGAGGTCATACCATGGCACCATGTCAGACGTCATGTTTTTCAAGCATTTATTTCATTTTTTCTATAGTTGAAAACCCAACAAACAAACATTTGTGGTTGACTATTGCCACACATTTCATCGAAATATATGTACATTCCTTGTAAAAGGCATGAGAATTTACTAAATGGCACGAGCATGGTTATCCAGGCCGTTCTTGTGCACCCTTTCATGCACCGATTGTTTGAACTTGAATTATGTGCATTAATGCCTAGGAAATGCACACAATCCCCTAAATATGGCAAATGAACCCGGAAAAGTGCCAAATTTGAACATGGTGATTTGCAGGTTGTATGTTCATCATAGAAAACAATTCGTGGACAAAGGACAAAGGAAATTTGGATCCCCCTTCAATATTCGTGATTTCCCCCTCGAAACCATGAAACTTCCTCGGTGATGGTTCGATTTATGAAAGGCGTGCATGACAACATTTTTACCAGGGCACGGTGAGGCCATACCATGTCACCACACCAGGCGTCATGTTTTCCAAGAATGTATTTCATTTTTGTACAGTTGTTAACCCAGTAAATGACGCGTTTATGCTTGACTATTGCCACCCATTTCCATGAAATATCTGCCCATTCCTTGTAAAAGGCATGCGAATGTACTAAATAGCACGAGCATGGTTTTCCAGATCGTTCTTGTGCACCTTTTCATGCACCGGTTTTTCAAATTTGAATTATGTGCATAATTAATGCCTAGAAAATGCACACAATGCCCTATATATGATAAATGAGTTCAGAAAAATGTGAAATTTGAACACGCTGCATTTTAGGCGGTATGTTGATCGTTGGAAAAAAACTAAATGACAAACTAGGACGGAAATTTGGATTCCCCTTCAATCTTGGTGATTTCCCTCTCGAAAGCATTGAACTTCCTCGGTGATGGTTCGATTTATGAAGGTCGTGCATGATGACATAAATCAAACCTTCTCAGCTTTTAACCAGGGCACAGTGAGGCCATACCATGGCACCATGCAAGGCGTTATGTTTTTCAAGCACGTATTTCATTGTTCTATAATTGATAACCTAGTAAATGATGAGTTTGTAGTTGACTATTGCCACACATTCCATTGAAATCTCCGCCCATTCCTTGTAAAAGGCTTGAGAAATTACTAAATACCACGAGTATGGTTTTTCCAGACCGTTCTTGTGCACCTTTTCAAGCACAAATTGTTTGAATTTGAATTATGTGCATTAATGCCTAAAAAATGCACACAATCCCCTAAATATTGTAAATGAACCCAGAAAAGTGTCAAAAATTTGAACACGGTGATTAGGAGGGTTTATGTTCATCATAGAAAAAACTTATGGATGAAGGACAAAGGAAATTTGGACTCCCATTCAATCTCGGTGATTTACTATCACACATGATTCATCTCCGTCGCCTCTATGAACCGTGTGTGTTCACTCACACATGCAGAAGGAAAAAAGAAAACCCTCGCCCGCTTCGTCCCCACTCACTCACCGCAGACTCCTCCGCAACTCAGCACCTTAAGCTCGACGGTTGTTGGCGACGGGCGTAGGTCGCGCTGCAAAAGGCACGGGATTTCACCCCTACCGCTTTCAGCCGCCTATCTACACCGACATTCTAGACTCTGGTCGACTGGGGTTTTCTGCGGATTGGGCCAGGTATTTTTCTCATGGAGAAGGTAATCAACTTAGCAAAAATATTCACTCATCTCTTATCGTAGTCCGCCCGTCGCTATTAATCAACCAGCGGAAATCGTCGTGGAATCATTTTTGTTCTAGCTGATTCGTGGGTGTTCATTCATGTGTCCATAGTGCGAGCAGAAATCGCGCAACTGTGGCTGTGGCCAGTCGGAAACAAAGTTCTATCTCACCATTCTGGATGACTTCAGGGAGCACTCGGTATGTTCAATCTCGACCTACCATGGTCGGCATGGCCTAAATTTGTGAACATATACTGTTTGTTGCTATCTATTTTTAATTCTATATTTTTGTACTTTGCTTTCATCTATATATTGATCTGTTCTATCAGTTACTCCCATATTTGCATCTTGCTTTGTTATTTCAATATATCTAATTTACGATCTTAATTTTCATTTCAAGCAGTACACCCCTTGCTTTGCAAGAACGGGAGTAGAAGGAATTCTTGGGCTTTACTTTGTTGATGACTCCCAGGATGTCATATTGACAACACGGCATGGATTTACAACGACGGTTAGCGTAAAACTTGATAAACATGGTCACTCCTATTTTAATGCGGACCTTTGGACAAAAATGTCTAAGTGTTATGAACTGAAAGCTGGCAATAAAATTCTAGTGCATGCACCACAACCTGGTCTAATTAACATGGATGTTTACTTCCCCAACGTCATCAGGCGATCAAAGTCTGATCGACGTTAGTGTCCTTTCAACTTTCTCCATGCTGTCATATTACTTAGCAAAATCGGGGTATTTGTTCAGACTAATTGATCATTATTTAAGCAACCAATTGTGATATCATATTCTGACTCCGTTCCTAGGCAGTAACAAATTATATTTACCAATTTATGCGCACTATATATTCTTCTGCCATGTTCTGAATAAATAATACCTTTCCACCTTTTAAGCAGGATATGTTGGATGTATAGTGAAGAATCTGTATGTTACTAAGCATACCAAATTTCACTGGAAAGACTTGAAGCATGTCATAAACTTTGTTGATAATCTGACAGAGATAGCACAGCGTATGGACCCTGGATTTTGGATGGGATTAATTAGACCTATGGTGCACACAGTGAACAAGACCAATTGTGTGCACAAAACGCTCGTAAAAAGTCTTATTTCAATGTTGATGCTCATAAACTACATATATCTTCAACGATATGTTACAATTGGTTTTTATTCTACATGTCAATAGAAATTGCCCCCTGTAGCATTTCCTGGATTGATTTCCCGGCGTGGTCGAATTACACTTGTGCCTGCTAATAATGCCAAAGTGATTGCAAGGTACTGCATTTCCCGCAGAAATGGAACCATTCAAATTAGCAAGTTCTCGCTTCTCGTGGCAATGCATCCATATTGGAAAATTGGAGACACTATTCTACTCATGCTCTACCAAGGCACAGGAGGGCTCTTCCTTTTCATTGACAAGATGTCGAGTCGCCGTGATCAAGCTGCTTCTAGTGGATAGTTGTGGTTGTTGGCCCTCAGCCTCTTAACATGTGCTAGTTGTTACTATATATGTTAAGTATGTAGATATGGACCATATGGTTGTTGGCCCCTAGCCTCTTAAAATGTGATAGTTGTTACTATGTTAAGTATGTAGATATGGACCATATGGTTGTCAAAACTGTGTTACGAAGATCCTCCTTTTGTCGAATAGTGTCACCACTATTTATATGTTAATCAAATGATGTTACCCAAGTTCATAAATTTTCATGGAAAGTATTAGTATCGTACACAGTTCATTGAGTTTAAGCGTGTGCCCGATGTCCAGAAGGCATTTGCATATTAACTGTCCATATTGCAAATTCACACACATGTTAACATAAGGAAACGTATGTGTAACATACTAATCATCGCACACGAGTACTCGCAGACGCATCATGTGCGATACTCCTAGCCACCGCAAGCAACTAGTTTGCATTTTTCAAAGTTTTTTGTACACACAGAATCGCACACGAACTAACTGTATTGACCGTCTGTGTTGTAATTTCTCATCGCAAACAGTTCATCCGAGTCGGCTGTTTGCCACGTATCACACACATCTTGTTTACACGACTCGTTTGTCTTCTTTTGGCTCATCACAAACTGTTCATCCATGTGAACTGTATGGTGCATATCACACACGTCTTGTTAAGCTGAACCGTTTCTGTTGTGTTCCCTAATCGAAAACAGTTCGTCCGAGTGAATCGTATGCCGTATATCGCACACACATAGATATGGCTGCCCGTTTCTGTTGTTCTACCTCATCGCAAACAGTTTGAATGGATTAACCGTGTGTCCTGCATCGCACACACATTGATATGGCTGCCCATTTTTGTTGTTCAGCCTCATCGCAAATAGTTGGAATGGATTAACCATGTGCCCTGCAACGCACACGCAACTAAAATCTGAACCGTGTTTGATGGCTCCACCATCGCAAATGTTTTGCACCTTTTTTGATGGATTTTTTACACGAACGTTTGCGATTATTGCATCGCACACAGTTTCGGCAAAGGGTCTCTGATCGTAGTGTCGCGTTAGCAGTATCCTGCAGTAGTGAAGCATGCTTGACAACTTGGAAATATAGCAATTGTATTCGTTTCTCATGTATTTTGTAAAGACAAATTTGATTTATTTCTCACATGGAAGACAATACAAATTTGTAGCCTGAAAAATTGAACATCACATTTGCAGAATTGAACCAAGCAGTTAACTGAAGACGACAACTAATTAACAAAACAGTTAATAAGTGAGCACCACACTGCACGACATATAGAACATATACAGTAGAGCAACATATTTCATTGTAAAATTAGATATCAGAATTCACTAGATGATGGTCCGCTCCATCCGCAAGTTCACCACCGCCAAGAAGCGCGCGGACGACCTTGCCGTACTCCACCAGCCTGCGTGCCCAGGCTCCTCGTTGCCTGCCACCCCCATCGGCCTCCATGGTGATTACCTCTTTCAAGTACTAGTGGCCCTGTAGCTGCTAGACACCGCGATGAAGAATGTCCACCTCAAGACCACGCTCGCCGCGCAGTGCCTCGCCATGCAAGAAATCATCGACCTACACATCCACGTCTACGAGGAAATCATCTACATAGGCCACTACAAGTCCAGAGACGATGCAAAGACGTTGGCCTTCTTCGACCGGTTGGAATCTTTGGACGCCATTGTTTCGACGCATGTTGACCTCGCCATGAGAGCCGCTGCTCCTCATTCGCCGTTCAGTGGGTCATCGCCCTGAGTCGGGGAGGAGGAGGTCATTGATGGATGCATCTTTCTTCTTGCCTCCTATAAACAACACTCCATCATCTCGTGGCCTTAATGTGTTAGTGTATGGCATTATTATTCGAGTTGTAAATGACATGTGTGACCCCTTGCTCTTATTTTGCATTAATTATATGTAGTATCACTGCCTCCGTCCTTGTTTGCTGGTCACCGTCATGTTTTGTGCCAAATTTTGACTTCAGACTTACGTACGAGACCCAACCTACCAAACTATAGTATATATATTGGCGCGACAACCAAACTTATAAATTTAAAATTGAGCGTTACAAGTCACGAGTTCAAAACGAGAAAGTGGAACAAGTACAACATGCACGTGTCGTTCGCATTGCACACCACATTGTCGTTCTGGCCCACCGCTAAGCGCGCATTGGCTTCGCATTTTCTATCTACAAGTTAAAAAGGTAAAGACTACCGCATTCGCGTTGCACCCCCACATGATCGGTCCGGCACACCACACTAAAGCTAGGGAACGCTTGTTGTCTTAGCATTTTCATTGTCAGGTGGGGCCATTGTTGAGCAAACTGACTATCGACAAATCCCCTCCCCGCCCACCGCGCATCGGCTAACGTAGAATGAGAAGAGAGAACCTAGGAGGGAGAAGAGCTAGTTGTAGCATGGATGCCGTGGTCAGATGGGACTCGTGTTGATAGAATAGGAGTACCAAGTACTCGTACATCTAGTACCACTAGCTGGGTGCGTGCGATCAATACCTGTCATCACTTTAGGTCTCCTGGTCGAGCCGCAACTATGCTTCATAGTACATAATTTGTCACGCATTTTTTCTCCTATATGTACTCCTAGGTTATTTCCACGTGCTTCCTTTCACTGACATGTAGGACATAGAGCATCTAGGTCGAAGTGCATGCACGACTCGGAGCTTCTCCAACCATGCCGGTGTACTCTATATTTCAGACCTGACGAATTACATGCAAACCCCCTGCAGAAGAATAAATAAATGAATTATTACATGCAAACCGGATTATTTTCATAGAAACCGGAGTATGTTCATTACATTTTGGACATAATACATTGAAAAAACGACTGGACCTAAACCAGTCTAAGGGCCTCTTTGATTCGCAGGGTACTGAAAACACGGGAATGGCAAAAGTGTGGGACTTGAGTGCTAAATCCAAGGATTAGCAAAGAGTGTTCAACGCCACACGACAACAAAGGAATTGTAAAAATAGGTTGGAGAAAGAATTCCTATGGAATATGATCCTATGTAGTAGTGTCAAAACCGCTCATACTTATGGGACAGAGGGAGTACTAGCTAAGCTGCCACGACGCTTGGTACTTCTGAGCTGCGTTGGGATTTTCTCGAAGAGGAGAAGAAGATGCAGTACAGTCGAGATAAATATTTCCCTCAATTAAGAACCAAGGTTATCAATCCAGTAGGAGAACCATGCAACACTATGTAAGCAGTTCTTGCACACAAGATAACAAATCCTTGCATTCAACACGGACAAGGGGTTGTTAATCCCTTGGCGGTTAATTGCAAGATTAAATTGTATGGTGATAGATAGATAGATCACACTAAATATAAAACAAAATAAAGAAATAAAAATTGCAGCAAGGTATTTTTGGATTTTAATATATGATAAAAGTAGACCGGGGGCATAGTTTTCACTAGAGGCTTCTCTCGAGAAAATAACTACAGTGGGTATACAAATTACTGTTGGGCAATTGATAGAAAAGAAAATAATCATGACGATATCCAAGGCAATGATCATATATAGGCATCATGTCCCAAACAAGTAGACCGGCTCCTGCCTGAATCTACTACTATTACTCCACACATCGACCGTTATCCAGCATGTATCTAGAGTATTGAGTTCATAAAGAACGAAGTAACGCCTTAAGCAAGATGACATGATGTAGACAAGATAAACTCACGTATGAATAAACCCCATATTTTTACCCTTAATAGTAACGATACATACGTGGCATGTCCCTTCTAACACTGGGATTGAACACCGTAAGATCGAACCCATTACAAAGCACCTCTTCCCATGGCAAGATAAATCCATCTAGTTGGCCAAACCAAACCAATAAATCGGAGAAGAAATACGAAGTTATAGCAATCATGCATAAAAGAGTTCAGAAACTCAAATAATATTCATGGATAATATTATCATAAACTCACAATTCATCAGATCCCAGCAAACACACCGCAAAAAGTCATTATGTTGGATAGAACTCCAAGAACATCAAGGAGAACATTGTATTGAGGAACATCAATAGAGAAGAAGCTATCTAGCTACTAACTATAGACCCGTAGGTCTGTGGTATGAAGGAAATATGCCCTAGAGGCAACAATGAAGTTGTTATTTATATTTCCTTATATGATGATAAATGTTTATTATTCATGTTAGAATTGTATTAACCAGAAACTTGATACATGTGTGGATACATAGACAAAACACCGTTTCCCTAATAAGCCTCTACTAGACTAGCTCGTTAATCAAAGATGGTTAAGTTTCCTAACCATAGATATGAGTTGTCATTTAATGAATGGGATCACATCATTAGGAGAATGATGTGATGGACAAGACCCATCCGTTAGCTTAGCATAATGATCGTTAAGTTTTATTGCTATTGCTTTCTTCATGTCATATACATATTCCTTCGACTATGAGATTATGCAACTCCCGGATACCGAAGGAATACCTTGTGCGCTATCAAACATCACAACGTAACTGGGTGATTATAAAGATGCTCTACAGGTATCTCCGAAGGTGTTTGTTGGGTTGGCATAGATCGAGATTAGGATTTGTCACTCTGAGTATCGGAGAGGTATCTCTGGGCCCTCTCGGTAATGCACATCATAATAAGCCTTGCAAGCAATGTGACTAATGAGTTAGTTGTGGGATGATGTATTACGGAACGAGTAACGAGACTTGCCGGTAACGAGATTGAACTAGGTATGAAGATCGACGATCGAATCTCGGGCAAGTAACATACCAATGTCTAATGGAATTATGTATGTTGTCATTGTGGTACGACTGATAAAGATCTTCGTAGAATATGTAGGAACCAATATGAGCATCCAGGTTCCGCTGTTGGTTATTGACCGGAGAGGTGTCTCGGTCATGTCTACATAGTTCTCGAACCCGTAGGGTCTGCACGCTTAACATTCTATGACGATTTTGTATTATACAAGTTACGTGATTTGGTGACCGAATGTTGTTCAGAGTCCCAAATGACATCATGGACATGACGAGGAGTCTCGAAATGGTTGAGAGGTAAAGATTCATATATAAGACGATAGTATTCGGACAGCAGAAGTGTTTCCGGGGTTGAACAATAGGTGCAGAAATTAAGGCTTTCATGAGTGTTTCAAAGCCTTCTAAACAATCATCATCAAAAACAAAAGGAATATCCTTTTGCAAAAGATTAGTAAGAGGCCTAGAAATTTTAGAAAAGTCTTTGATAAATCTCCAATAGAAACCAGCATGACCTAGGAAACTACGAATACCTTTTATATCTTTAGGACATGGCATTTTCTCAGTGGCATCAACCTTAGCTTGGTCCACTTCAATACCTCTTTCAGAAATTTTATGACCCAAGACAATGCCTTCATTAACCATAAAGTGGCACTTCTCCCAATTCAAGACTAGATTTGTTTGTTCACATCTCTGCAAAACTCGTTCAAGATTGCTTAAACAATCATCAAAAGACTTCCCATAAACAGAAAAGTCATCCATGAAAACCTCAAAAATCTTTTCACAAAAGTCAGAGAATATAGCAGTCATACATCTTTGAAAGGTAGCAGGTGCATTACATAAACCATAAGGCATACGTCTATAACCATAGGTTCCAAAAGGACAAGTAAAAGTGGTCTTTTCTTGATCAGGTTGAGAAACAGGTATTTGTGAAAAGCCAGAATATCCATCAAGGAAGCAAAAGTGTGTGTTCTTAGATAATCTTTCAAGCATTTGATCAATAAAAGGCAAAGGGTAATGATCTTATCTAGTTCCTTTATTTAGTTTTCTAAAATCAATTACCATTCTATAGCCTCTAACAATTCTTTGTGGAATAAGTTCATTCTCATCATTAGGAACAACAGTAATACCTCCTTTCTTAGGGACACAATGAATAGGACTTACCCATCTGCTACCAGCTATAGGATAGATTATACCTGCTTCCAGAAGTTTTAGTATTTCTGTTCTTACCACCTCTTTCATCTTCGGGTTTAACCGACGTTGGTGATCAACAACGGGTTTAGCATCCGGTTCCATATTAATTTTGTGCTGACATAGAGTGGGACTAATGCCCTTAAAATCATCAAGAGTGTATCCAATAGCAGCTCGGTGCTTCCTTAGAACTTTCAATAATCTTTCTTCTTCATGTTCTGAAAGGTTAGCACTAATAATAATAGGATATATCTTCTTTTCATCGAGATAAGCATATTTCAAAGTGTCTGGCAATTGTTTTAATTCAAACACAGGATCACCTTTAGGTGGAGGAGGACCTCCTAGAGTTTCAATAGGCAAATTGTGTTTAAGTAGAGTATGTCTATTTCATTTCTTTCATGCATATGTAAATCATTTTCATGGTCTAGCAAATATTGTTATAAAGGATCAGTAGGTGGCACAGCAATAGAAGCAAGACCAATTAATTCATCCTTACTAGGCAATTCTTTTTCATGAAGTTTTCTATAAACTTGGAAAAATTGAACTCATGAGGCTCATCACCAAAGCTAACACCAACAGTTTGTTTCTTACAATCTATCTTAGCATTAACTGTATTCAAGAAAGATCTACCAAAGATAATGGGACAGAAGTCATCTTGTGGGGAACCAAGAACAAGGAAATCAGTAGGGTATTTTATTTTCCCACACAAGACTTCAACATCTCTAACAATCCCAGTTGGTGATATGGTGTCTCTATTAGCAGGTTTAATAGTAACATCTATTTCTTCTATCTCAGCAGGTGATATGTCTTTCATAATTTCTTGATATAAAGTGTAAGGAATAGCACTCACACTAGCACCCATGTCACATAAACCATGATAACAGTGATGTCCTATTTTAACTGAGATGATAGGCATGCCAACAACTGGTCTATGTTTACTTCTTTTATCAGGTTTAGCAATTCTAGTTGCTTCTTCACAGAAGTAAATAACATGCCCGTCAATATCTTCTTCCAAGAGATCTTTAACCATAGCAATACTAGGTTCTACTTTAATTTGTTCACCAGGTTTAGGTGTTCTAATATAGCTTTTGTTAACCACAGTTGAAACTTTAGCATGTTCCTTTATCCTTAAAAGAAAAGGTGGTTTCTCAATATAAGCAGAAGGGACAACTGGATCAACATTATAAAGTATAGTTTCTTCTTTCACCGGTACCGGTTCTTTAATATATTCTTTAATAGGTGGGTGGTATTTAAACCACTTCTCTTTAGGGAGTTCAACATGAGTAGCAAATGATTCACAAAAGGAGGCTACTATCTCAGAGTCAAGTCCATATTTAGTGCTAAACTTTTGAAAAGCATCGGTATTCATAAAAGATTTAACACAATCATACTTAAGTTTAATAACTGACTCTTTACCTTTGTTGAGTTCCCAATCTTCAGAGTTGCATTTAATTCTTTCCAAAAGATCCTACCGGAATTCAATGGCCTTCTTCATAAAAGAACCATCACAAGAAGTATCCAGCATGGTTTGATCATTACGAGAAAGCCGAGCATAAAAGTTTTGGATGATAATTTCTCTTGAGAGCTCATGATTGGGGCATGAATATAACATTGACTTAAGCCTCCCCCAAGCTAGAGCGATACTTTCTCCTTCACGAGGCCAAAAATTATATATATAGTTCCGATCATGATGAACTAGATGCATAGGATAAATTTTTTGGTGAAATACCAATTTCAAACGATTCCAATTCCATGATCCAATATCATCGCATAGCCTATACCATGCCAATGCTTTTCCCTTCAAAGATAAACTGAAAACATTTTTCATCACCTCATCTCCTCACAAATTTGTTCCACATATATCAAGTGCATATCAGGATGTTCGGTTCCATCTTTTGCATAAGGATTAGCTAGCAGTTGTTCTATCATACTTGAAGGAATTTAATATTCAATATTTTCAGTAGGTGCAGTAGGTTGAGGGGTAGCTAATTGTGGTTCCGGACGAGGTGAAGATACCCCGAACAAACCCCTTAAAGGATTGATTTCCATAGTAACAAGTGACAATAAATTTCAGCACACTATATAAATGTTTCCTTACCAAATTCCACTTACCAAAGGCGTTTCACTCCCTGGAAACGGCGCCATAAAATAGCCTTGATGACCCACAAGTATAGGGGATCAATTGTAGCTCTTTTCGATAAGTAAGAATGTCGAACCCAACAAAGAGCAGAAGGAAATGACAAGTAGTTTTCAGTAAGGTAGTGTCTGCAAGTGCTGAAATTGTAAGTAGCTGAGTAGTTTGATAGCAAGATAATTTGGAACGAGCAAGTAATGATTGTAGAAATAAGTATGCAGCAAGGTAGCCCAATCCTTTTGAGGCAAAGGACAGGCCAAAATGGTCTCTTATGATAAGCAAAGCGTTCTTGAGGGTACAGGGGAATTTCATCTAGTCACTTTCATCATGTTGGTTTAATTTGTGTTCGCTACTTTGATAATTTGATATGTGGGTGCACCGGTGCTTAGGTGTTGTTCTTACTTGAACAAACCTCCTACTTATGATTAACCCTCCTGCAAGCATCCGCAACTACGAGAAAAGTACTAAGAATAAATTATAACCATAGCATTAAACTTATGGATCCAATCGGTCCCTTACGGAATAGCGCATAAACTGGGGTTTAAGCTACTGTCACTCTCGCAACCCATCATCTATTTTCTACTCCACAATGCATTCCCTTAGGCCCAAATATGGTGAAGTGTCATGTAGTCGACGTTCACATGACACCACTAAGGGAATCACAACATACACACTATCAAAATATCGAACACATATCAAGTTCACATGATTACTTGCAACATGATTTCTCTCGTGTCCTCAAGAACAAAAGTAACTACTCACAAATGATAAACATGTTCATGATTAGAGGGGTATTAAATAGAATAATGGATCTGAACATATAATCTTCCACCAAATAAACCATATAGTAATCAACTACAAGATGTAATCAACACTACTAGTCACCCACAAGCACCAATCTATAGTTCCGGTAACAAGATTGAATACAAGAGATGAACTAGGGTTTGAGATGAGATGGTGTTGTTGAAGATGTTGATGGAGATTGCCCTCCCCAAGATGGGAGAGTTGTTGATAATGGTGGTGATGATCATGACGATGATTTCCCCCTCTGGGAGGGAAGTTCCCCTGGCGGAATCGCTCCGCCGGAGGGCAAAAGTGCTCCTGCCCAAGTTCCGCCTCGAGACGGCGGCGCTCCGTCCCGAAAGCCTTCTCCTTATTTTTCCTAGGTAAAAATGACTTATATACCAGAAGATGGGCACCGGAGGTGGGCCGAGGAGGGCACAACCCACTAGGGCGCGGCTGGGCTCCCTGGCGCGCCCAGGTGGGTTGTGCCCACCTGGTGGACCCCTCTGGTAGTTATTTGCTCCAATATTTCTTATATATTCCATTTAAAATCTCCGTGAAGTTTCAGCTTGTTTGGAGTTGTGCAAAATAGGTAGCCTGGCATAGCTTTTTCAGGTCTAGATTTCCAGCTGCCGGAATTCTCCCTCTTGGTGTGTTCCTTGCAAATTATGAGAGAAAAGGCATTAGATTACTCCGAAAAGTATTATTACGGATAAAAACATTATAAATAACAGTAAGAAAACATGATGCAAAATGGACGTACCAACTCCCCCAAGCTTAGACCTCGCTTGTCCTCAAGCGAAAACCGAAATCGAAAAACATGTCCACATGCTTTGAGAGAGAGAGAGAGAGGTGTCGATAAAAACAAAATACGGACATAGAAGCATCATGTTGATTATTATAACAGCAACAAACTTAAACACAATACTTTTATCATAGAACTTTTATCATATACTTCCCATGAATAAGTAACAGTTCATCACACAATTGAAGCATAAAGCAAAAACTCTATTAGAAACCAACAAACTATGTTCTCAGTCAACTTTGCAAGTACAATCCATCATCTTTTTAGGAAGAGTCACGTGTCGGAGCCTATAGGCAAGTCCACATACTCAACTATCATATAGTCTTCTATTATTGCTAACACTCACCTCGTACACATGAGCAAAACGTTTCAACCAGACACATAGAAAGATAGGGTATTATAGTTTCGCCTCCCAACATACTCACCTCAAGGATGAGGTCAACAATAATAACTCATGCTTTCTATATTCAACTGGACATATGTGCCTAGATCTTTCCTCACCACATGATGCTTGCCAAAGGATAAAAATAAAAGGGAATAGAAGAAAACTTTGACACTTTGCATAAAAGTAAATACATTAAAGGAAAAGATAGGCCCTTCGCAGAGGGAAGCAGAGGTTGCCATGCACTTATTTGTTTGTATGCTCAATCCCTTAGTGCAAGAGAACGTCACGTTGTATTGCCCCTTAAGATGACAACCTTTATTATGAGTCCTCGCTTTTATTCTTTGTCATCCAAGTTCGTACAACGCTCAATTTTCTCTTACACTAAATGATCTCAAACTTTTAGAAGCAATTTGTATTGCCTTTTTGCACCGATGACATACTTGAGGGATCTTGCTCAATCCCTAGGTAGGTATGGTGGACACTTGAAAAAGATTTGGGTTTAAGGGTTTTTGGATGCACAAGTAGTATCTCTACTTAGTGCAGAATTTTTGGCTAGCAAAGATAGGGGAAAGCACCACATGTTGAAGGAGCTATGACAATATGACTTCTCTATGAATATAAACAAACATAAACCATTACGTTGTCTTCCTTGTCCAACGTCAACAATTTTGGCATATAACATTTTGATGAGGGCTCACAATCACAAAAGATTTCTAGGATAGTATATTTATATGTGAGTCTTCTCTTCCCTTATTAATTCTTTCATGAGTTGCATCATACTAGTGCTATGTTTGTCAATCTCTAATAAAATTTTCTACTTATACTTTTCCTTGTGTGGTGCTATCACCTACCATAGGATTAGTATATGATCTATTGATTTATTTCCTTTCTTTTATTTATTTCCTTTCTCTTTTTCTTTATTTCTTTTCTTTATTTGCAACATGGAAGTAAAGAAAGCAAAAACTCAAACTAAACTTTATTATATAACTTGCACACGATTACAAGGATAGATCACTAAGCAAACTCTCAAAGAAGAAAGGATCGAACTAAACTTTATTTCATCTAAAGAAAAAAGATCGAACTAAGATAAGTAAAAGCAAAAGGATAGTGGGATGATACGATACCGGGGCACCTCCCCCAAGCTTGGCGGAAGCCAAGGGGAGTGCCCATACCCGATACTCAGTTCTCCTTTGGTGGTGAAGAAGATGGTGGTGGTGATGAAGAAGAGGTCTTGTCCTCGGATTTCCATGGCAGTGGTCCACCATCATAAGAGGAGGAGTGAGTCTCACGGGTCATGCAACTAGCAGCCAAACTCATACCTTTAAACCTCGCCTCATATTCAAAAACTTGGTTTTGGAGGTCATAGATCTGGCTTTGGAGGAAGTTGATTTGCTTGCTGAGGGTGAAGATGATGTCCTTCATGGGCTTGCCATCCACCTTGAGATCACGGGAGAGGTCTGTGATCATGAGTTGATTAGCATGGAGTCCATGTTCCACCATCCCCTTGCACCGGAAGACATCTTGCTCCATAGCTTCGAGCCTAGCCTGCACAGTTCCCGTCCCCTTGGGACAGGGCACATCGTGAAGGTGAAGCACCCCCTCATGCATCTCAATGACCTGAGGGTGCTGCACCACCTCCCGCAGATATGGGTTGATGACATTATTAAATAACTTGTCCTTGGAGGAGCTTGAAGCAGCCATGGTAGATGGGATCTAACATAAAACAGCAAGGAAAAGAGAACAGAGGATTTCTCCGTGATACAGTGGTTAACAGGTTCGGGAAGTATATATAGATTTTTTATCTTGGGGGACAAGCAAGCTGTAGAAAAACGGAGTCCGGAAGGTGTCCCAGGGGGGCACAACCCACCTGGGCGCGCCCTAGTGTCTTGTGCCCACCAGGGGACGCTTCCTGGAAGTTTCTTTATTTCCAAAATTTTAAAATATTACAAAACTGATAAAAAATATTTTTGCGGATTTTTCGGAGTCCGTTTACTTACCGTATCACATACCTCCTTATTTTCATGATGCTGGAGTGTTTCGAAAGGACTCTTTTATGTGTTCTTCCGGTGTCAAAGTTTGGATAATATTACTTTCAACATTAATAGGCGTACCTGAGATATAATGCTTTATTCGTTTCCCATTGACAACCTTCAGGTTAGTACCTTCGGAATTATTTATTTTGATGGCACCAGACCGGTAAACCTCCTCGATGACATATGGGCCTTCTCATTTTGAGAGGAGCTTTCCTGCAAAGAATCTAAAATGAGAGTTGTACAAAAGAACATATTCTCCGACTTTAAACTCACGCTTTTGGATTCTTTTGTTGTGCCATCTTTTAACTTTTTCTTTGAATAATTTTGCATTTCATAAGCTTGGGTTCTCCATTCATCTAATGAGCTAATATCAAATAACCTCTTTTCACCAGCAAGTTTGAAATCATAATTGAGTTCTTTGACTGCCCAATATGCTTTATGTTCTAACTCAAGAGGCAAATGACAAGCTTTTCCATAAACCATTTTATAAGGAGACATACCCATAGGATTTCGTATGTTGTCCTATAAGCCCAAAGTGCATCATCTAATTTCTTAGACCAATTCTTCCTGGACCTATTGACAGTCTTTTGCAAAATTAATTTTATTTCTCTATTCCTAAGTTCAACATGACCACTAGACTGAGGTTGATAGGGTGATGCAATTATATGGTTAATATCATACTTAGCAAGCATTTTATGAAAAGCACCATGAATAAAGTGTGAACCACCATCAATCATTAAATATCTAGGGACTCCAAACCTTGGGAAAATAACTTCCTTCAGCATTTTAATAGAGGTGTTGTGATCAGCACTACTGGTTGGAATAGCTGCTGCCCATTGAGTAACATAATCAATAGCAACCAAAATATGTGTATACCCATTAGAGGAAGGAAAAGGTCCCATGTAATCAAATCCCCAAACATCAAATGGTTCAACAGCAAGTGAATAATGCATAGGCATTTCTTGACACTTACCGATATTACCTATTCTTTGACATTCATCACAAGATGAGACGTACTTACGGGCATCCTTGAAGAGAGTAGGCCAATAAAATCCAGACTGCAATACCTTATGAGCAGTTCTATCTCCAGCATGATGCCCTCCATAAGCCTTGGAGTGACATTTCCGTAGGATTTGTCCCTGTTCATGCTCACGTACACAACATCTAATAATACCATCTACTCCTTCTTTATAAAGATGTGGGTCATCCCAAAAGTAATGTCTTAAATCATAGAATAATTTTTTCTTTTGTTGATATGTAAAGCTACATGGCAAATATTTAGCAACAATGTAATTAGCATAGTTAGCATACCAAGGAGTACTATTAGCAACATTTATTGCAGCTAGCTGCTCATCAGGAAAACTATCATCAAATATCAAGTACATTTCCAAGCCTAGACAATTTATCAGCTATGGGGTTCTCAGCTTGTAACATCCCAAATTTTCAATTTGGAATGTTATACATTAGATCATCATTGCATAGCATATTTTATTGCATTTTGGCAAATCCTAGAAAATCCTAAGCAACTCAAGGACCCTCGGAGAGAGTTGGGGATTTTTCCCGGTTTTCATATTTGATTTTTATCAAATAATGAAACGAGGATTCTTGGTTTTTATTATTTTTCTCTCTGAAAAATATTTCATATTAAAATAAATGAGAGGAGAAAATATGACTTCTCCAAAATAATTGAAATATTGGAGGACAAATAGTAAAATCAAATATGTGATTTTATTCGGATTTTATTTGCATTAGAAAAATTGCACGTTTTAAAAAAACTGCATTTTTAGGGCCAAGAAAATGTTCATCTCGTTCTAATTATTTTAATTAGACGGTGAAAATTTCTTTTGGCATTTTTGGATTTTTACTTATTTTTCTACGATTTTTTTAGGTTCGGCGGAATTTTTGTTAAAAAATCCCGAGCGCGCCGACTGGGCCGAAGCCCAGCTGACGACCCAGCCCACCCTGCCGCCGTCTCCCTCCTGGAGACTGCGCCGCCGCCCGAGTCCGGCTCGAGGCCGACTCCCCACCGCCTTGCCCCCTCCCCCACAGCAGCACCCCCCACCTATAAGTACCCGCCCCGCCGCCACCTCCCCCCAACCCGAAGCCGCCGGAGCCCCGCCACCCAAAGCTCGACCCCGCCACCGAGAGGAGCCGCCGCCCGGAGCCCCGAACGCCGCCGCCCGCCGCCCCCCGACGTCGCCCATCGCCTCCTCGAGCCCCGCCGCCCCTCGCCGCACCCCTACGACTCCGCCGGAGCCCGTCCCGAGCCTCGCCGGAGGTTAGCCGCCGCCGCCGTCCGCCGTCCGGTTTTTTTTCAAAAAAAAACGTTCGGTTTATTATTATTTTCGAAACCCTAGGTTTTATTCCTATTAGATCGGTTTATTTTTTTTGTTTAGTTAGTTAGTGAACGTTCACTGATCTGTTCGTTTTAACGAACGTGTTCGCCGATTAGTCGCAGTTAACGAACGTCCGTTCGTTTAACTGTTCGTCAGTTTTCTTTTTCGTCGGTTTTTCCGCGATTATTCCAGATCGCGATTTCTGATATGATTTTCGTTCTGGTATATCTTTTCGCTCGTTTATCGGAATCAGGCGATTCAAGCGCCTAGAGTTTCGTCTCGAAATTCTCTTTCCGTTTAACCTACTCAAACAAGTTTTTGCTACTGTAAAATTTGTCTTAGATCCAGATTAGTAAACGAAGCTTGTTTCTTTCGCCGTTTGACTTTCGTTGCTTCGTTTGATTTGATTCTTTTTGCAAACCGGAGTTCTTAAGTTGAACTTTCTGGTTAGATCTTTTATTTGAGTTTTACCTGTGCATTAGATGAGTGCTTATTGTATGCTTGTTTGTTTGCGATAGAGTACCCGGAGTGCGCCGCTTGCTACTTCGAATCTCTAAGTTTCACGGATCATCAGCAAGGCAAGTAACACTTTGATCATACCTCTTTTACTACCCAGTTTTATTGCATTAGATCAACCCTCAATCATTGCATGATTAGGATCTAATTAAATTGTGGGCTCTGGGAAGGAGATGAGGTAGTACCTATTGTCCTGTTTATTATCAAACCCTTGGGAGTTACTTCTACGTTTGCTTATATCGTTATGCTACGCTAGTAGACGTGGATTGGGTTTGAGTGTTACCATGACAGATGTGAGATTGTTAATTAATGGTTAAACTTAAGGTGGCAACTAAAACTCACATCTGGGTGGATTGAGGTACCTGGGTATTCCAGGATTGCCTGTTTTCTTTTGGACCGCCACCCAGGTTCAAAGGGATCATGAGATTATTCATGCTAGAAACTTCCGTGTGCAGCCACACGCTATTATGGGCTCTAGCATAGTTGATTAAGTTGTGTGAACTCTTACAGTGGTAGACTAGCAGATGTAGGGGATGTAGGTTGGTACGGTCTATCACATCGTAAGGTGCAAACGCTTCTGAAAGACTGTGTCTCGGTCATCTGTTTCTCAAACATCATGTAGTGCGAGAATCAAGCAGAGGCGATCGAGTCTTGTGGGGAAAAGTGCACAAACCTCTGCAGAGTGTATAAACTAATCATGGTTAGCCGTGTCCTCGGTTATGGACATCTTGAGTATCTAGTATCTGGATTATCATGTGAATCTCATCATGTTACTTTAATTAATTTTGTTGGGTTTTGATGATGATACTTAATTGGGATTGAGAATGCTCTCAACCATTCTCAATGTTTAACAACCACCATGATAGTTAAATAAAATTTATTCCTTTGCAGTAGGGAAAAATTGGCTTTTCGCAAAACTGTAACCATAGAGCCTTCTACCAGCCTTATATGCATGTAGTATAGCATTATTTTGTTCATTACTCTCTATGTGTTACATTGCCAGCATATTCCATGTGCTGGCCCATTTTCGGGCTGCAACGTTTCATGTTGCAGACTTTTCAGACGATGAGTAAGGTGCCATAGGTCGTGGTCTTATACTCAATGATGCCGTGGGAGCTGATGGACTCACTTATCTTCCAAGTCTTCCGCTGTTATCGTATTTAGATGGCCTTAAGCCATATCTAGCATACTTATTTCTCTTTGAGATACTCATTGTAATAAGTGTGTGATTGCTACTCTGTTATAAATCCTCCATTTGTACTGTGCGTGTCAGCATTACTGATCCAGGGATGACACTGGTGCACGGTAGATCAGACTGTTTGAGGTCTGGTCGCTACAAAGGTGGTATCAGAGCACACGTTGACTGTAGGACACGACCACTAAGCTTAAACCCTAGAACACTACTCTCTTCTCATTTCTGACTCCTCTCCATTTTCTACTCTATTAGGAATGGCGGATGCAAGGAACAAGTTCATGCAACCGGATGAAGATACACCTTTTGGACGACACTTGAAGGAAGTCACTAAGTACCTGAACATCGGAATACCAAGCTTCACCGGGACCTACAAAGCCACACTACGAGAAGAGGAGCGCTAGAAGATTCAAGTTCAAGTTCCAGGAAGGACATTTACGCCAGTCACTGAGCCTATAGAATTTTCCTTTGATGCACCAACCTGGAGTTTAGGGAAGAGCATGGCAGCCCACATCTCTATGGGACGCATTGGAGAAGTCTACCACAGGGAGCTTAAGGATACTATTTATCAGATTTGTGGACGCCGAGATGAGCAATGGGAGATGATCAGCACCAAGAAGGATGGATCAATTACAGCTTTCATCCAGGAGCAAAACCAACACATTCGTCGCTAGGAGAACAAGATGTGCGCAGACATGATAGATCTGAAGAAGGCACTGACCAAGATCACGGAGTTGGAGGAAGAACTCAAGTCTACGCGTGATGGATATGAGGAGGAGATCGCCACGTTGTTGGAGAAGAATGACGACCTGATAAAGAAGATCGGAGTATTTATGGGAGACCCAGCACCAGGAGGAGAAGATGATGATTGCGCTTGCCCGGATAACTACATCATCATCGACGACACCGACTTGGACCCTAGTGAAGATGATTTTGTTGATGAAGCTGGAGCAGATATCATGGAGTCTTCGACCGATCAAAATTTCTAGTAGACCCCCATAATCAGTAGTAGTATTCCCCCATGTATATAGTATAGTCCGAGCACTTTGTAACGATAGTTAGATCGATTGTATGCCTTGTTTGAATTGATTGAGTGATATTGATTGTGTTTGTCTCATGAGCATATGGGTAGTGTTTTTCCCTCTAGACCTCATTCTATTCTAAATTCTCATCTTTGCTAAACCTATCAGATGCCTCCGAGACGCGACACCGGATTTGTTTTCCCACCGGAGATCACTCAGTTGATTTAGCAGCAGAATGCCCTGATGCAAGTGTTAGTACAGAACCAAGGCAACAACAACAACAAAAACAACCCACCACCACCTGTTGATCACTTAGCCCGTTTCTTGAGGCTAAATCCGCCGGTGTTTTCCAGCAGCACCGAGCCGATTATTGCAGATGATTGGCTTCGCAAGGTTGGAAGGGAGCTGACCTCTGCAGGATGCACAGATGCGGAGAGAGTGCGTTTTGCCGCACATCAGCTTGATGGACCCGCAGCATCATGGTGGGAGAATTACACAGCCACACACCCTATTGACACTGTCACATGGGACCAGTTTCAGCAAGCTTTTCGTACTGCCCATGTTTCAACAGGAGCTATGGCCATGAAGAAGCGTGAGTTTCGCAACCTACGCCAAGGAGGACGCACCGTAGGCCAGTATGTGGAGGACTTTAGTAAGTTAGCACGTTATGCTCCAGATGACGTTGCTACAAATGCAGCCAAGAAGGAGAAGTTTCTGGAAGGACTGAATGAAGAGCTGAGCATGCAGTTGATGGTAGCAACCTTCAACAACTAACAGGAGTTGGTAGATAGAGATCTCATGATTGAAGGGAAGCAGCAGCAGATTGAAAACCGTAAGAGGAAGTATGGACAAGGGAAGTACAATTCTGGAGCTCAGCAGAAGCCACGTTTTACCCCGAAATCGGGAGGACAGTTTCAGCATACCCATGGAGGAGGTAGTTCGCACAACCATAATGGCCCCAAGAATGGTAATGGGAATGGAGGAAGCAACGGCCAGAACCATATAAAACCCTTCAACCCCAGCTAAGAGAGACATGAGCCAAGTCACTTGCTTTAAGTGTCAGAAGACTGGACATTATGCCAATGAATGTCCTGAAGCCCAGAATGGAAGTGGCAATGGAAGCTCTGGGAAGAAGCCGAACCCTTTCAACAAAGGACATGTGAACCACGTTAGCGTGGAGGAGGTTGAAGCTCAGCCAGATGCAGTAATAGGTAAGTTTTTGGTTAAGTCATTTACTGCACTCGTTCTTTTTGATACTGGTGCATCGCATTCATACATATCAAGGGGATTTGTGGATAAGTATAAACTGCACATGTTAGTAACCTCGCCAGGAGCAGAGTATATGGCTAGTTTATGGCGTGAGCGGTTACCATTAAGGATTGGTAACTACGTGTTTCCCTCGGACCTAATAGTATTGGAATCGCAAGGATTGGATGTGATATTAGGCATGGATTGGTTATCGAAGTATGGAGGGAACATTGATTGCGCCAGTAAGTTGATTTTGCTTACCACCCCAGAAGGAAGAAGGATTAAGTATGTATCCCGGCATATGCCGAAGAGGACTCAGGTGAATTCCTTATCAGGAGTTGTACAGGAGGAAGTACTAGTGGTGAAGGATTACCCGGATGTATTTCCAGAAGAGTTGCGAGGCATGCCACCAGATAGAGACATAGAGTTTTTGATTGAACTTTTGCCAGGCACAGGGCCGATATCTAAGAGACCGTATAGGATGCCCGCTAAGGATTTGGAAGAAATTAAGAAGCAGATTAAGGAGTTACTGGATAAAGGCTATATTCGCTCAAGTTCTTCACCTTGGGGATCACCCGTACTTCTAGTGGAGAAGAAAGATGGATCGTTGAGGATGGTTGTTGATTATCGTGGATTGAATGAAGTGACCATCAAAAATAAGTACCCACTGCCGATGATCAATGATTTGTTTGACCGGTTACAAGGAGCTAAGGTATTTTCCAAGATCGATCTATGATCAGGATACCATCAGTTGAAGATTCGAGAGAAGGATATACCTAAGACGGCTTTTACCACCAGGTATGGGCTGTACGAGTATACCGTTATGTCATTTGGTCTGACTAACGCGCCTGCCTATTTCATGAACCTGATAAACAAAGTGTTTATGGAGTTTTTGGATAAGTTCGTCGTAGTGTTCATTGATGACATTTTGGTCTACTCAAAGAACGAAGAGGAGCATAAGGAGCATTGGCGTTTGGTACTTGAGAAGCTCAGAGAACATCAGCTATACGCCAAGTTCAGCAAATGTGAGTTTGGCCTAAAGGAAGTTGGATTCCTCGGACACGTTATATCCGGAGAAGGAATAGCACTAGACCCCACCAAAGTTGACACAGTAACAAGCTGGGAGTCACCCACATCAGTTGGAGAGATCCGGAGTTTTCTTGGACTTGCAGGATACTACCGGAGGTTCATTGAGAATTTCTCGAGGATTGCTAAGCCCATGACAGAGCTGTTAAAGAAGGACACCAAGTTCAATTGGACTGAGGAATGTGAAGCTAGTTTCTAAGAGTTGAAGAAACATTTGGTTACATCACCCGTGTTGATTCTGCCAGATCAACGCAAGGATTATGAAGTACATTGCGACGCTTCACGTCGAGGACTTGGAGCAGTGCTAATGCAGGAGGGAAGAGTTGTTTCATATGCTTCACGACAACTTAAACCCCATGAGAAGAATTATGCCACCCATGATTTGGAGTTAGCAGCCGTAGTACATGCGTTGAAGACATGGAGACATTTTCTCATCGGAAATCACTGTGAGGTGTACACGGATCACAAGAGTTTAAAGTACATTTTCACGCAAAAGGAGTTGAATCTCGGGCAAAGGAGATGGTTGGAACTCATAAAGGATTATGATATGAGATTGCATTATCACCCCGGAAAAGCTAACGTAGTAGCAGACGCGTTGAGCCGCAAGAGCCATGTCAACACACTCATGACTGGAGAGTTACCGAAATTATTAGCCGAGGATCTTCGCGAGCTATGTTTGGAGATAGTTCCAAGAGTCTATTTAGCAACGTTGTAGATTCAGTCTACCTTGATGGAAAAGGTCAGGGAAGCTCAGAAGACAGACAAGGAGATTGATGAGATAAAGAAAAGGATGAGTAAAGGAAAAGCCAAGGGATTTCGTGAGGATGAGCACGATACCTTATGGTTTGAGGACCGTGTTTATGTGCCCAATGATCCGGAGATCAGGAAGTTGATCTTGCAAGAGGCCCATGATCCATCGTATTCGATTCACCCAGGAAATACCAAGATGTATTTGGATTTGAAGGATGCTTTTTGGTGGACCGGAATGAAGAAGGATATTGCGGAGTATGTAGCAGTTTGTGATGTGTGTCAGAGAGTGAAGGCAGAGCATCAGAAGCCAGCAGGATTGCTACAGCCATTGCCGATACCCGAATGGAAATGGGATAAACTAGGCATGGATTTTATCACGCGATTGCCCAGGACTCGTTCAGGCTATGACTCAATATGGGTTGTAGTCGATCGTTTGACGAAAGTATCTCATTTCATCCCAGTGAAGACCACTTACACCAGTGCTAAGTTGGCAAAGATATACATGACCAGGATCGTATGTCTGCATGGAGTTCCGAGGACCATTGTATCAGATAGAGGAACCCAGTTTACTTCAAAGTTTTGGAATCAGTTACATGAAACTTTGGGTACCAGGCTAGAGTTCAGCACAGCCTTTCACCCACAGACAGACGGACAGACCGAGAGAGTCAATCAGATTTTGGAAGATATGCTGAGAGCTTGTGCGCTAGATTATGGATCTAGTTGGGACGACAATTTGCCGTATGCAGAGTTTTCTTACAACAACAGTTATGAAACTAGTTTGAAGATGGCCCCTTTCGAAGCTTTATACAGAAGGACGTGTAGAACACCATTGTTATGGGACGAAGTTGGAGACCGCCAGTTGTTTGGACCAGATTTGATTAAAGAGTCTGAACGGAAAGTGAAGTTGATTCACGATAGGCTCAAGGTAGCCCAATCCAGGTAGAAGAGTTATGCGGATTCTAAACTCAAGGAGACAGTTCACAAAGTCGGAGACAGAGTTTATCTTCGTGTATCACCACTTCGAGGAGTGAAGTGCTTTGGAGTTAAAGGAAAGTTAGCGCCACGTTTTGTAGGACCATACAAAGTTTTGGAGCGTATGGGAGAAGTTGCTTACAAGCTGGAATTGCCTAAAGGATTGTCAGGAGTTCATAATGTATTTCACGTTCCCCAGTTGAAGAAGTGCCACGCAGAGATGGCTGAGATACCACTGAGAGATACAGTGCCACTGGAGGCGATTCAGCTGGATAGTGACTTGACCTATGAGGAGAAACCAGTTCAGATTCTTGAGTATGCCAGCCGAGTCACCCGCAGCAAGGTTATTAAGTTTTGCAAAGTTCAGTGGAGTCACCATACCGAGGACGAAGCCACCTGGGAGCGAGAGGAAGATCTACGGAAGGACCACTCTCACCTATTTTCTAGCCAACCCGAATCTCGAGGGCGAGATTCATCTTAAGGGGGTAGGTTTGTAACATCCCAAATTTTCAATTTGGAATGTTATACATTAGATCATCATTGCATAGCATATTTTATTGCATTTTGGCAAATCCTCGAAAATACTAAGCAACTCAAGGACCCTCGGAGAGAGTTGGGGATTTTTCCCGGTTTTCATATTTGATTTTTATCAAATAATGAAACGAGGATTCTTGGTTTTAATTATTTTTCTCTCCGAAAAATATTTCATATTAAAATAAATGAAAGGAGAAAATATGACTTCTCCAAAATAATTGAAATATTGGAGGAAAAATATTAAAATCAAATATGTGATTTTATTCGGATTTTATTTGCAATTTTATTTGCATTAGAAAAATTGCACGTTTTAAAAAAACTGCATTTTTAGGGCCAAGAAAATGTTCATCTCGTTCTAATTATTTTAATTAGACGGCGAAAATTTGTTTTGGCTTTTTTGGATTTTTATTTATTTTTCTATCATTTTTTTTAGGTTCGGCGGAATTTTTGTTAAAAAAAATCCCGAGCGCGCCGACTGGGCCGAAGCCCAGCCCACCCCGCCGCCGTCTCCCTCCTTGAGACTGCGCCGCCGCCCGAGTCCGGCTCGAGGCCGACTCCCCGCCGCCTTGCCCCCTCCCCCACGGCAGCACCCCCCCCCACACACCTATAAGTACCCGCCCCGCCGCCACCTCCCCCCGACCCGAAGCCGCCGGAGCCCCGCCACCCGAAGCCCGACCCCGCCGCCGAGAGGAGCCGCCGCCCGGAGCCCCGCCGCCCCTCGCCGCACCCCGACGTCGCCCGTCGCCTCCTCGAGCCCCGCCGCCCCTTGCCGCACCCCTACGACCCCGCCGGAGCCCGTCCCGAGCCTCGCCGGAGGTTAGCCGCCGCCGCCATCCGCCGTCCGGTTTTTTTCAAAAAAAAACGTTCGGTTTATTTTTTTTCGAAACCCTAGCTTTTATTCCTATTAGATCGGTTTATTTTTTTTGGTTTAGTTAGTTAGTGAACGTTCACTGATCCGTTCGTTTTAATGAACGTGTTCGCCGGTTAGTCGCAGTTAACGAACGTCCGTTCGTTTAACTATTCGTCAGTTTTCTTTTTTGTCGGTTTTTCCGCGATTATATCAGATCGCGATTTCTGATCTGATTTTCGTTCTAGTATATCTTTTCGCTCATTTATCGGAATCAAGCGATTCAAGCGCCTAGAGTTTTGTCTCGAAATTCTCTTTCCGTTTAACCTACTCAAACAAGTTTTTGCTACTGTAAAATTTGACTTAGATCCAGATTAGTAAATGAAGCTTGTTTCTTTCGCCGTTTGACTTTCGTTGCTTCGTTTGATTTGATTCTTTTTGCAAACCGGAGTTCTTAAGTTGAACTTTCTGGTTAGATCTTTTATTTGAGTTTTACCTGTGCATTAGATGAGTGCTTATTGTATGCTTGTTTGTTTGCGATAGAGTACCCGGAGTGCGCGGCTTGCTACTTCGAATATCTAAGTTTCACGGATCATCAGCAAGGCAAGTAACACTTTGATCATACCTCTTTTACTACCCAGTTTTATTGCATTAGATCAACCCTCAAACATTGCATGATTAGGATCTAATTAAATTGTGGGTTCTGGGAAGTAGATGAGGTAGCACCTATTGTCCTGTTTATTATCAAACCCTTGGGAGTTACTTCTATGTTTGCTTATATCGTTATGCTATGCTAGTAGACATGGATTGGGTTTGAGTGTTACCATGACAGATGTGAGATTGTTAATTAATGGTTAAAATTAAGGTGACAACTAAAACTCACATCTGGGTGGATTGAGGTACCTGGGTATTCCAGGATTGCCTGTTTTCTTTTGGACCGCCACCCAGGTTCAAAGGGATCATGAGATTATTCATGCTAGAAACTTCCGTGTGCAGCCACAAGCTATTATGGGCTCTAGCATAGTTGATTAAGTTGTGTGAACTCTTACAGTGGTAGACTAGCAGATGTAGGGGATGTAGGTTGGTACGGTCTATCACATCGTAAGGTGCAAACGCTTCTGAAAGACTGTGTCTCGGTCATCCGTTTCTCAAACATCATGTAGTGCGAGAATCAAGCGGAGGCGATCGAGTCTTGTGGGGAAAAGTGCACAAACCTCTGCAGAGTGTATAAACTAATCATGGTTAGCCGTGTCCTCGGTTATGGACATCTTGAGTATCTAGTATCTCAATTATCATGTGAATCTCATCATGTTACTTTAATTAATTTTGTTGGGTTTTGATGATGATACTTAATTGGGATTGAGAATGTTGTCAACCATTCTCAATGTTTAACAACCACCATGATAGTTAAATAAAATTTATTCCTTTGCAGTAGGGAAAAATTGGCTTTTCGCAAAACTGTAACCATAGAGCCTTCTACCAGCCTTATATGCATGTAGTATAGCATTATTTTGTTCATTACTCTCTATGTGTTCCATTGCCAGCATATTCCATGTGCTGACCCGTTTTCGGGCTGCAACGTTTCATGTTGCAGACTTTTCAGACGACGAGTAAGGTGCCTTAGGTCGTGGTCTTATACTCAATGATGCCGTTGGAGTTGATGGACTCACTTATCTTCCAAGTCTTCCGTTGTTATTGTATTTAGATGGCCTTAAGCCATATCTAGCATACTTATTTCTCTTTGAGATACTCGTTGTAATAAGTGTGTGATTGCTACTCTGTTATAAATCCTCCATTTGTACTGTGCGTGTCAGCATTACTGGTCCAGGGATGACAGTGGTGCATGGCAGATCAGACTGTTTAAGGTCTTGTCGCTACACAGCTCCTTTTCTATCAATGATATGTAAATCAAATTCTTGCAACAAGAGAACCCAACGAATAAGTCTAGGTTTAGCATCTTTCTTTTCCATAAGAGATTTAATAGCAGCATGGTCTATGTGAACGGTTACTTTGGAATCAACAATATAAGGTCTAAATTTATCACAAGCAAACACTACTGCTAAGAATTCTTTTTCAGTAGTAGCATAATTTTTTGAGCACTATCTAGAGTTTTACTAGCATAATGAATAACATTCAATTTCTTATCAACTCTTCGTCCTAGAGCAGCACCAACAGCATAATCACTAGCATCACACATAATTTCAAAAGGCAAGTACCAATCAGGTGGTTGAACAATAGGTGCAGAAATTAAGGCTTTCTTGAGTGTTTCAAAGGCTTCTAAACAATCAATCATCAAAAACAAAAGGAATATCCTTTTGCAAAAGATTAGTAAGAGGCCTAGAAATTTTAGAAAAGTCTTTGATATATCTCCTATAGAAACCAGCATCACCTAGGAAACTACGAATACCTTTTATATCTTTAGGACATGGCATTTTCTCAATGGCATCAACCTTAGCTTGGTCCACTTCAATACCTCTTTCAGAAATTTTATGACCCAAGACAATGCCTTCATTAACCATAAAGTGGCACTTCTCCCAATTCAAGACTAGATTTGTTTGTTCACATCTCTGCAAAACTCGATCAAGATTGCTTAAACAATCATCAAAAGACTTCCCATAAACAGAAAAGTCATCCATGAAAACCTCAACAATCTTTTCACAAAAGTCAGAGAATATAGCAGTCATACATCTTTGAAAGGTAGCAGGTGCATTACATAAACCAAAAGGCATACGTCTATAAGCATAGGTTCCAAAAGGACAAGTAGAAGTGGTATTTTCTTGATCAGGTTGAGAAACAGGTATTTGTGAAAAGCCAGAATATCCATCAAGGAAGCAAAAGTGTGTGTGCTTAGATAATCTTTCAAGCATTTGATCAATAAAAGGCAAAGGGTAGTGATCTTATCTAGTTCCTTTATTTAATTTTCTAAAATCAATTACCATTCTATAGCCTGTAACAATTCTTTGTGGAATAAGTTCATTCTCATCATTAGGAACAACAGTAATACCTCCTTTCTTAGGGACACAATGAACATGACTTACCCATCTCCTATCAGCTATAGGATAGATTATACCTGCTTCCAGAAGTTTTAGTATTTCTGTTCTTACCACCTCTTTCATCTTCGGGTTTAACCGACGTTGGTGATCAACAACGGGTTTAGCATCCGGTTCCATATTAATTTTGTGCTGACATAGAGTGGAACTAATGCCCTTTAAATCATCAAGAGTGTATCCAATAGCAGCTCGGTGCTTCCTTAGAACTTTCAATAATCTTTCTTCTTCATGTTCTGAAAGGTTAGCACTAATAATAATAGGATATATCTTCTTTTCATCGAGATAAGCATATTTCAAAGTGTCTGGCAATTGTTTTAATTCAAACACAGGATCACCTTTAGGTGGAGGAGGACCTCCTAGAGTTTCAATAGGCAAATTGTGTTTAAGTAGAGGATGTCTATTTCATTTCTTTCATGCATATGTAAATCATTTTCATGGTCTAGCAAATATTGTTCTAAAGGATCAGTAGGTGGCACAGCAATAGAAGCAAGACCAATTAATTCATCCTTACTAGGCAATTCTTTTTCATGAAGTTTTCTATAAACTTGGAAAAATTAAACTCATGAGGCTCTGATACGTCTCCAACGTATCTATAATTTATGAAGTATTCATGCTATTATATTATCAACCTTGGATGTTTTATATGCATTTATATGCTATTTTATATGGGTTTTGCGACTAACCTATTAACCTAGAGCTCAGTGCTAGGTTCTGTTTTTTCCTTGCGTTAGAATATCGCAGAAAAGGAAAACCAAACGGAGTCCAACTGACCTGAAACTTGACGGAGCTTATTTTTGGACCAGAGGAAGGCCATGGAGTAAAAGAGTTGGGCGAGAAGAGTCTTGGGCTGCCCACGACGGTGGGAGGCGCGCCTACCCCCCCCCCCTCCCCTGGACGCGCCCCCCTACCTCGTGGACAGCCCGGAGATCCCCCTGACTTGTTCTCGACACCAAAACCTCTTATATATACAGAAACCTCCGGGAATTAACCTAGATAGGAAGTTCCGCCACCACAAGCCTCTGTTGCCACGAGAAATCAATCTAGGCCCTCTCCGGCACCCTGCCAGAGGGGGTCCTCATCACCAGAGGGCATGGAGGAGGATCCCGGAGGGGCCATCATCACCATGAAGGACAAGGACCAGAGGGAGAACCTCTCCCCATCTAGGGAGGAGGCCATGGAGGAGGAAGCACAAGGGGGAGAACCTCTCCTCCTATCTCTCGGTGGCACCGGAGTGCCATCGGGAGGGGAATCATCACCGCGGTGATCGTCTTCATCAACATCACCATCATCATCACCATCCTCATCTCTTTTACGCGGTCCACTCTCCCGCACCCCGCTGTAATCCCTACTTGAACATGGTGCTTTATGCCACATATTATGATCCAATGATGTGTTGCCATCCTATGATGTTTTGAGTAGATATCCTTTGTCTCTGGGTTGATTGATGATTTAGATTGGTACGAGTTGTATGTTTTATTTTGGTGCTGTCCTATGGTGCCATCCGTGTCGCGCAAGCGTGAGGGATTCCTATTGTAGGGTGTTGCAATACATTCATGATTCACTTATAGTGGGTTGGTGAGTGACTGAAACACAAACCCGGGTAAGGGGGTTGTTGCGTATGGGAATAAAGAGGACTTGATGCTTTAATGCTATGGTTGGGTTTTACCTTAATGATCTTTAGTAGTTGCGGATGCTTGCTAGAGTTCCAATCATAAGTGCATATGATCCAAGTAGAGAAAGTATGTTAGCTTTTGCCTCTCCCTCATATGAAATTGCAATGACGACTATCGGTCTTGTTAACAATTGCCTAGGACAATTCCGCACACCGATCCACCATTATTCCACACTCGCTATTTATAATATTTAGTAATATATTCTAACCTTATGATAACAGCACCTACTATGTTTTAGCTCTCCGATATCATGCAAAGCTATCCTCTTCATACCCACAACGTAGTTTTATTTCTCGTTTCTAGTTGGAAGCAAACGTTCGGTATACGTAGAGTCGTATCAGTGGCAGATAGGGCTTGAGAGAATATTGATCTTACCTTTAGCTCCTTGTGGGTTCGACACTCCATACTTATCACTTCCACCTTTGGAAATTGCTACGATGATTCCCTTCACTTGAGGATTATCAAGCTCTTTTCTGGCGCCGTTACCGGGGAGCAATAGCGTGGGGTTGATATTCTCTTGTGTTTGCTTTCTTCACTAAGAAGATTTTGTTTTTCCTTTTTGTTTTTGTTTAGTTGTGGGTGAAACATACAAAAAAAAAAGTTTTAAAAGAATGAAAATACCAAAAAAATTACTTGCCTCTCTTACCTAAAAAGTTTTTCAAAAAAAAGAGAAGTGATTGGAAAGTTTTGCATTGAAGAAGTGAGGGTCGACCTTGAGCACTTGTGTTCATGCTCACGGAAAGAATGTAGAATTTTTCATGGAAGTTTCTCTGTAAATAATTATCCCCTTGTATATATCCATTGTATTATAAAAATAATGTGCCAAGCTTTGGTTTTAGGATGATTAGATTGCTTGTTTACTATGTGTAGAACAAAAACAGAAACTTTGGCTGTAGCGTGTGATTTTACATTTTTTACTGGAAAGTTAAATGGGTCTGAAACTTTTTGAACATTACTTCTGTACAAATTATTCAAATTTTCAAATTTATTTCATAATTGTTGGAGTTACAGAAGTTTACTAAACCTCCAGATTACTACAGACTGTCCTGTTTTAGACAGATTCTGTTTCCCATGTGTTGATCGCTTATTTCGATGAATCTATGGGTAGTATCGGGGGGGTATGAGCCATAGTGAAGTTGGAATACATTAGATATAGTTCTAATATGAAATTGGAATGACTTTGCAACAGTACCTAGAGGTAGTGATTTGCTTTAATATACTAACGGATCTCACAAAGTTTTTGTTAAGTTTTTGTGGATGAAGTGTTCGAAGAACGTGGATTTACCAATGTGAGAAGAATAAAGAGAGGCAAGAGTTCAAGCTTGGGGATGCCCAAGGAACCCCAAGTAAATATTCCAAGGATACTCAAGCATCTAATCTTGGGGATGCCCCGGTTGGCATCCCATCTTTCTTCTTCAACAATTATCGGTATACCTCGATTTTTGTTTTGTTCACATGATTTGTGTCCTTTGTGTTTTTCTTTTTATTTAAGAACCATGCTAGTATGAGATAGCCCTTCATTGATTTATATAATACTTTATGTGCTTCACTTATATCTTTTAAGTACGATCTTATAGAATTGCTCTTTGTGCTTCACTTAAATCTTTTGAGTATGGTTTTATAGAATGCTTCGTCTGCTTCACTTATACATTTTGAGCTTGGATATTGGTTAGTATATATTATTTGTAGAATGCTCCATGAACTTCACTTATATATTTTGGAGTATGAATAATACTATCATCTAAAGCGGGTTTGGAAAAGTGTCGACTTTAGGAATTAGTGATTCCACTATTCTAAATGAGAAGAATTTTGCTTATGTGGAGAGTAGAAAAATTTCTATGCTTGTAGATCATGAAAAGAATGATTTATGTGATGGTTATATTGTTGAATTCATTCATGATGCTACTGAAAATTATTATGAGGGAGGAATATATGCTTGTAGGAGTTGCAATAATATCAAGTTTCCTCTCTATGTGCTTAAAGCTTCGAAGTTATACTTGTTTTGCCTTCCTATGCTAGTTGATTCTTGTTCCTATAAATTATGTGTTCACAAAATCCCTAGGAATAGGAAGTTGGTTAGATTCAAATTTGCTAGTCATATTCTTCATGATGCTCTCTTTATGTTTCAATTCTTATCTTTTATGTGAGCATCATTGAAATCATCATGCCTAGCTAAAAGGCATTAAAGAAAAGCGCTTGTTGGGAGACAACCCAATATTTACCCTTTCTATTTTTGTGTGTTTACATGATTAAGCTACTGTAGTAATCATGTTTTATAGCTTTTGTTTCAATAAAGTGCCAAGTAAGACCTTTGAGAAGACTTGGGTGAAAGTTAATGTGATCTTGCTGTAAAAAACAGAAACTTTGCGCTCACGAGATTAGCTACCATTTTTCACAGAAGAGTGATTTTGAGTTGATTCTTTTTGCATAAGATTAATAGACAAATTCCTCACGTACAACAATTTATTTCATAATTTTTGGAGTAGCAGAAGTATGGTTGTTGTTCAGACCATTACAGACTGTTCTGTTTCTGACAGATTCTGTTTTCATTGCATAGTTTGCTTGTTTTCTAGTTTCTATGGCTTATATTTCTCAATATAAATTGTAGAAATGATATGGTACAGTAGACATTGTGTGGGAATAATCATGAACCTTGTCTTTGACAGTACCAAAGTGAATGGTTTACTCTTTATCATACTAACCTATCTCACGAAGTTTTGTTAAGTTTTGTGTGATTGAAGTTTTCAAGCTTTGGGTGAGATATCGATATGAGGAGAATAAGGAGTGGAAAGACCCTAACCTTGGGGATGTCCAAGGTACCCCAAGGTAATATTGAAGGAAGACTCAAGCGCCTAAGCTTGGTGATGCCCCGGAAGGCATCCCCTCTTTCGTCTTCAAAACTATCGGTATACCTTACTCGGAGCTATATTTTTATTCGTCACATGATATGTGCTTTTCTTGGAGCGTATTTTAAATTTTACTTGCTGTTTGAATAAAATCATTGGATCTGAATTATTGAATGAAAAAGAATCCTCCCATGGCTAGTTAATTATTTGACTACTCAGTGTTCTTCACTTATATCTTTTGGAGTAGTTTGTCATTTACTCATGTGCTTCACGTATATCATGAGTAAATGGTTGAATGAATTGAATGTCATAAATCTGAATTTATATATGTTTCGTATGCTTATAACATGGGGAGTAATGACTTCACACATAATAAGTATAGGTAGTAAACTCATTGAAAGTTAGCAAACGTAGAATTGGTCACTTGAACAATTCATGAAAGAATATTGAAGGAAGAGAGATTTCACATATAAATATACTATCTTGGACATCTTTTGTAATTGTGAGCACTCATTAAAATATGACATGATAAAAGGTTGATGTTGGATAAGGAAGACAACTTAATGGGTTATGTTTTCTTATATCCGAAATAAAGTATATTGTCTTGGATCATCCAAGATGTTGAGCTTGCCTTTCCCTCTCATGCTAGCCAAATTCTTTGCACCAAGTAGAAATACTACTTGTGCTTCCAATCATCCCTTAAAACGACTTTTGCCATGAGAGTCCACCATACCTACCTATGGATTGAGTAAGATCCTTCAAGTAAGTTGTCATCGGTGCATGAAATAAAAATTGCCCTCTAAATATGTATGATCTATTAATGTGAAGAAAATAAGCTTTATACGATCTTGTGATGTGGAAGAAATAAAAGCGATGGACTGCATAATAAATGTCCATATCACAAGTGGCAATATAAAGTGACATTCTTTTGCATTAAGATTTTGTGCATCCAACCTTAAAAGCGCATGACAACCTCTGCTTCCCTCTACGAAGGGCCTATCTTTTACTTTTATCTTCTACCTTATGCAAGAGTCATGGTGATCTTCACCTTTCCTTTTTACATTTTATCCTTTGGCAAGCACATTGTGTTGGAAAGATCCCGGTATATATATCCAATTGGATGTAAGTTATAATGAACTATTATTTTTGACATTACCCTTGAGGTAAAAGGTTGGGAGGCGAAACTATAAGCCCCTATCTTTCTCTGTGTCCGATTAAAACTTTGAACCCATAAATATCACGTGAGTGTTAGCAATTGTGAAATATTAAATGATAGTTGAGTATGTGGAGTTTGCTGAATCAAAGCTCTGACATAGACCCTTCCTGAAAATAAGATGAATTGCAATTGTTTGATGACTAAGAGCACTGTTTGTTAGTTTTCAAGAAAGTTTATGATCTATACTTTAACATGTGAATAGCTTGTTAATTGATCATGAAATGTTTTATAAGATGAGCTACTGTTAGGACATATATTGATGCTAGAAAATGTGAGTGAAATTATCATTGATCAAACTTGTGCACTTGCTAGCATTCACACTTCATAAATTATTTCTTTTATCATTTACCTACTCGAGGACGAGCAGGAATTAAGCTTGGGGATGTTGATACGTCTCCAACGTATCTATAATTTATGAAGTATTCCTGCTATTATATTATCAACCTTGGATGTTTTATATGCATTTATATGCTATTTTATATGGTTTTTGGGACTAACCTATTAACCTAGAGCCCAGTGCCAGTTTCTGTTTTTTTTCCTTGTTTTAGAATATCGCAGAAAAGGAAAACCAAACGGAGTCCAGTTGACCTGAAACTTGACGGAGCTTATTTTTGGACTAGAAGAAGGCCATGGAGTAAAAGAGTTGGGCTAGAAGAGTCCTGGGCTGCCCACGAGGGTGGGAGGCGCGCCCCCCTACCTCGTGGACAGCCCGGAGATCCCCCTGACTTGTTCTCGACGCCAAAACCTCTTATATATACAGAAACCTCCGGGAATTAACCTAGATCGGAAGTTTCGCCACCACAAGCCTCTGTTGCCACGAGAAATCAATCTAGGCCCTCTCTAGCACCCTGCCGGAGGGGGTCCTCATCACCGGAGGGCATGGAGGAGGATCCCGGAGGGGCCATCATCACCATGAAGGCCAAGGACCAGAGGGAGAACCTCTCCCCATCTAGGGGGGAGGCCATGGAGGAGGAAGCACAAGGGGGAGAACCTCTCCTCCTATCTCTCGGTGGCACCGGAGTGCAATCGGGAGGGGAATCATCACCGCGGTGATCGTCTTCATCAACATCACCATCATCATCTCTTTTACGCGGTCCACTCTCCCGCACCCCATTGTAATCCCTACTTGAACATGGTGCTTTATGCCACATATTATGATCCAATGATGTGTTGCCATCCTATGATGTTTTGAGTAGATATCCTTTGTCTTTGGGTTGATTGATGATCTAGATTGGTACGAGTTGTATGTTTTATTTTGGTGCTGTCCTATGGTGCCCTCCGTGTCGCGCAAGCATGAGGGATTCCCGTTGTAGGGTGTTGCAATACGTTCATGATTCGCTTATAGTGGGTTGGTGAGTGACTGAAACACAAACCCGAGTAATGGGGTTGTTGCGTATGGGAATAAAGAGGACTTGATGCTTTAATGCTATAGTTGGGTTTTACCTTAATGATCTTTAGTAGTTGCGGATGCTTGCTAGAGTTCCAGTCATAAGTGCATATGATCCAAGTAGAGAAAGTATGTTAGCTTATGGCTCTCCCTCATATGAAATTGCAATGACGACTATCGGTCTTGTTAACAATTGCCTAGGACAATTCCGCACACCGATCCACCATTATTCCACACTCGCTATTTATAATATTTAGTAATATATTCTAACCTTATGATAACAGCACCTACTTTTATATTTTAGCTCTCCGATATCATGCAAAGTTATCCTCTTCATACCCACAACGTAGTTTTATTTCTCGTTTCTAGTTGGAAGCAAACGTTCGGTATACGTAGAGTCGTATCAGTGGCTGATAGGGCTTGAGAGAATATTGATCTTACCTTTAGCTCCTTGTGGGTTCGACACTCCATACTTATCACTTCCACCTTTGGAAATTGCTACGATGATTCCCTTCACTTGGGGATTATCAGGCTCATCACCAAAGCTAACACCAACAGTTTGTTTCTTACAATCTATCTTAGCATTAGCTGTATTCAAGAAAGGTCTACAAAAGATAATGGGACAGAAGTCATCTTGTGGGGAACCAAGAACAAGGAAATCAGTAGGGTATTTTATTTTCCCACACAAGACTTCAACATCTCTAACAATCCCAATTGGTGATATGGTGTCTCTATTAGCAAGTTTAATAGTAACATCTATTTCTTCTATCTCAGCAGGTGCTATGTCTTTCATAATTTCTTGATATAAAGTGTAAGGAACAGCACTCACACTAGCACCCATGTCACATAATCCATGATAACAGTGATCTCCTATTTTAACTGAGATGACAGGCATGCCAACAACTGGTCTATGTTTATCTCTTTTATCAAGTTTAACAATTCTAGTTGCTTCTTCACAGAAGTAAATAACATGCCCATCAATATCTTCTTCCAAGAGATATTTAACCATAGCAATACTAGGTTCTACTTTAATCTGTTCACCAGGTTTAGGTGTTCTAATATAGCTTTTGTTAACCACGGTTGAAACTTTAGCATGTTCCTTTATCCTTACAGGAAAAGGTGGTTTCTCAATATAAGGAGAAGGGACAGCTGGATCAACATTATAAAGTATAGTTTCTTGTTTCACCGGTACCGGTTCTTTAATTTATTCTTTAATAGGTGGGTGGTATTTAAACCACTTCTATTTAGGGAGTTCAACATGAGTAGCAAATGATTCACAAAAGGAGGCTAGTATCTCAGAGTCAAGTCCATATTTAGTGCTAAACTTTTGAAAAGCATCGGTATTCTTAAAAGATTTAACACAATCATACTTAAGTTTAATACCTGACTCTTTACCTTCTTGAGTTCCCAATCTTCAGAGTTGCGTTTAATTCTTTCCAAAAGATCCAACCGGAATTCAATAGTCTTCTTCATAAAACAACTAGCACAAGAAGTATCCAGCATGGTTTGAACATTACAAGAAAGCCGAGCATAAAAGTTCTGGATGATAATTTCTCTTGAGAGCTCATGATTGGGGCATGAATATAACATTGACTTAAGCCTCCCCCAAGCTAGAGCGATACTTTCTCCTTCACGAGGCAAAAAATTATATATATAATTCCGATCACGATGAACTAGATGCATAGGATAAAAAATTTGGTGAAATTCCAATTTCAAACGATTCCAATTCCATGATCCAATATCATCGCATAGCCTATACCATGCCAATGTTTTTTCCTTCAAAGATAAAGGGAAAACCTTTTTCATCACCTCATCTCCGGGTAAACCTGCAAGCTTAAACAATCCACAAATTTGTTCCACATATATCAAGTGCATATCAGGATGTTCAGTTCCATCTCCTGCATAAGGATTAGCTAGCAGTTGTTTATCATACCCGAAGGAATTTCATATTCAACATTTTCAGTAGGTACAGTAGGTTGAGGGGTAGCCAATTGTGGTTCCGGACGAGGTGAAGATACCCCGAACAAACCCCTCAAAGGATTGTTTTCCATAGTAACAAGTGACAATAAATTTCAGCACACTATATAAATGTTTCCTTACCAAAGGCGCTTCACTCCCCAGCAACGGCGCCAGAAAATAGCCTTGATGACCCACAAGTATAGGGGATCAATTGTAGCTCTTTTCGATAAGTAAGAGTGTCGAACCCAATGAGGAGCAGAAGGAAATGACAAGTAGTTTTCAGTAAGGTAGTGTCTGCAGGTGCTGAAACTGTAAGTAGCTGAGTAGTTTCATAGCAAGATAATTTGTAACAAGCAAGTAACGATAGTAGAAATAAGTATGCAGCAAGGTAGCCCAATCCTTTTGAGGCAAAACGTCTCTTATGATAATCAAAGAGTTCTTGAGGGTGCACGGGAATTTCATCTAGTCACTTTCATCATGTTGGTTTAATTTGTGTCCGGTACTTTGATAATTTGATATGTGGGTGGACTGGTGCTTAGGTGCTGTTCTTACTTGAACAAACCTCCTACTTATGATTAACCCTCCCGCAAGCATCCGCAACTACGAGAAAAGTATTAAGAATAAATTATAACCATAGCATTAAACTTATGGATCCAATCGGTCCCTTACGGAATAGCGCATAAACTGGGGTTTAAGCTTCTGTCACTCTCGCAACCCATCATCTATTTGCTACTCCACAATGCATTCCCTTAGGCCCAAATATGGTGAAGTGTCATGTAGTCGATGTTCACATGACACCACTAAGGGAATCACAACATACACACAATCAAAATATCGAACACATATCAAGTTCACATGATTACTTGCAACATAATATCTCCCGTGACCTCAAGAACAAAAGTAACTACTCACAAATGATAAAATGTTCATTATCAGAGGGGTATTAAATAGCATAATGGATCTAAACATATAATCTTCCACTAAATAAACCATATAGTAATCAACTACAAGATGAAATCAACACTACTAGTCACCCAAAAGCACCAATCTATAGTTCCAGTAACAAGATTAAATACAAGAGATTAACCAGGGTTTGAGATGAGATGGTGCTGTTGAAGATGTTGTTAGAGATTTCCCTCCCCGAGATGGGAGAGTTGTTGGTGATGATGATGACGATGATTTCCCCCTCCGAGAGGGAAGTTCCACGGGCGGAATCGCTCCGCGGAGGGCAAAAGTGCTCCTGCCCAAGTGATACGTCTCCAACGTATCTATAATTTTTGATTGCTCCATGCTATATTATATTCTGTTTTGGACATTATTGGGCTTTATTATACACTTTTATATTATTTTTGGGACTAACCTATTAACCGGAGGCCCAGCCCAGAATTTTTGTTTTTGCCTATTTCAGAGTTTTGCAGAAAAAGAATATCAAACGGAGTCCAAACGGAATGAAACCTTCGGGAACGTGATTTTCGGAACGAACGTGATCCAGAGGACTTGGACCCTACGTCAAGACATCAACCAAGAAGCCACGAGGTAGGGGGCGCGCCTACCCCCTAGGCGTGCCCTCCACCCTCGTGGGCCCCCTGTTGCTCCACCAACGTACTCCTTCCTCCTATATATACCTACGTACCCCCAAACTACCAGATACGGAGCCAAGAACCTAAATCCACCGCCGCAACCTTCTGTACCCGTGAGATCCCATCTTGGGGCCTGTTCCGGAGCTCCGCCGGAGGGGGCATCGATCACGGAGGGATTCTACATCAACACCATAGCCTCTCCGATGATGTGTGAGTAGTTTACCTCAGACCTTCGGGTCCATAGTTATTAGCTAGATGGCTTCTTCTCTCTTTTTGGATCTCAATACAATGTTCTCCCCCTCTCTTGTGGAGATCTATTCGATGTAATCTTCTTTTGCGGTGTGTTTGTTGAGACCGATGAATTGTGGGTTTATGATCAAGTTTATCTATGAACAATATTTGAATCTTCTCTGAATTCTTTTATGTATGATTGGTTATCTTAGCAAGTCTCTTCAAATTATCAGTTTGGTTTGGCCTACTAGATTGATCTTTCTTGCAATGGGAGAAGTGCTTAGCTTTGGGTTCAATCTTGCGGTGTCCTTTCCCAGTGACAGTAGGGGCAGCAAGGCACGTATTGTATTGTTGCCATCGAGGATAACAAGATGGGGTTTATATCATATTGCATGAATTTATCCCTCTACATCATGTCATCTTGCTTAAAGCATTACTCTGTTCTTTTGAACTTAATACTCTAGATGCATGCTGGATAGCGGTCGATGTGTGGATTAATAGTAGTAGATGCAGGCATGAGTTGGTCTACTTGTCTCGGACGTGATGCCTATATACATGATCATACCTAGATATTCTCATAACTATGCTCAATTCTGTCAATTGCTCAACAGTAATTTGTTCACCCATCGTAAATACTTATGCTCTTGAGAGAAGCCACTAGTGAAACCTATGGCCCCCGGGTCTATTTTCCATCATATTAATCTCCCGACAACAAGCTATTTCCGTTGCTTTTTGTTTTACTTTCTTTACTTTGCATCTCTATCATAAAAATACCAAAAATATTATCTTATCATATCTATCAGATCTCACTCTCGTAAGTGACCGTGTAGAGATTGACAACCCCTTATCGCGTTGGTTGCGGGGATTTATTTGTTTGTGTAGGTGCGAGGGACTCGTGTGTGGCCTCCTACTGGATTGATACCTTGGTTCTCAAAAACTGAGGGAAATACTTACGCTACTTTGCTGCATTACCCTTTCCTCTTCAAGGGAAAACCAATGCAGTGCTCAAGAGGTAGCAAGAAGGATTTCTGGCGCCGTTGCCGGGGAGTCTACGCAAAAGTCAACATACCAAGTACCCATCACAAACCCTTATCTCCCGCATTACATTATTTGCCATTTGCCTCTCGTTTTCCTCTCCCCCACTTCACCCTTGTCGTTTTATTCGCCCTCTCTTTTTCGTCCGCCTTCTTCCCATTTGTATCTTTGTTTGTGTTTCCTTGTGCCTTCTATATGCTTGCATCTTCGCTGCTGAAAATCTATTGATATGGATCTACTTAAAGTGTTCTACTTGGATCATCTTCGATCCTTATGCGCTCGTGCTGAAACCCCAACTAGCCTAGCTGATGGGAAATCCTTAGATGAGCATGCTCATTTTGTGCGTCATCATTTGTCTGAAAAAGGGAAGCTCTTATGGTATTATATAAATAGTTTGCTATGCTATGCTTGGAATCTTTGTGAAATTTGTGATTTTACTTGTTGCTCTAAGAACCCTAAAAAACACTTTCCCTACCTATGTGAGTTCAATGATAATGAAATATTATCTTCTTATGCAAAGGGTGTTTATAGCTACTATGATATCGAACAAATTGAAGAATTTGTCGTTTTTAAGGGTGCTCATGAAGTTGCTTCTTTGATTGAAAAGTATGATTTTACTCTCAACAAATCTGAAAATTCCGTCATACTTAAATATTGCAATGAAAACTTTGCTCATAATGTCTATGTCCAAGAATTTATTGAACGAATGACCGTTGCTTTGGAAGAAAATAATGATATGCATGAATCTATAGATAATGATGATTCCGATGATTTGGTTGAAATATCCCTTGATGAACATGATGCTTACTATTCTTGTGGCCATGATGCCAATATTTATGAAGACAAATTTGATATAGTTCCTTATGTTAAAAATGAGATCGTTGCTATTGCACTCATGCTTGATAGTTCCCTCGATGAAAAGCATGATTTCAATGATTTTACTATAAATTCTCTTGATGTCAATTGTGCTAATAATATGCAAAACCCTAAGCTTGGGGATGCTAGTTTTGTTATGTCTACTACTTGTTGCAATGAGCATGATTGGGGTGATTCTTCTTATGATCTTGAAAATTTATTTAATCCCCATGATGAATATGAGATTGATAATATTGTTTGCAATAATATTGAAAGTGGGTTTGGAAGAGTGTCAACTTTAGATCCCACATATTTGGAGAATATTCAATCTTATGAAATTTTTGATAAAAGTGGGTTTGGAGAGGTCATGACTTTAGTTAATGTTAATCCCACTATTTCGGAAGAGTGTCAACTTTGCATGCATGTGGATCGTGTTGAAAATATTTTATGTGATAGTTATTTTGTTGAATTTGCTTATGATCCCACATGTAATTATTATGAGAGAGGAAAATATGGTCGTAGAAATTTTCATGATAATAAATTACCTCTCGTTATGTTGAGATTGCTATTGTTTCTTTCCGCTTCCTTGCATATGCTAGTTTTTGCATGCTATGATAATTTGTTTGCCTATAAGATGCCTATGCATAGGAAGTATGTTAGACTTAGATGTGTTTGTCGCATGTTTCATGATGCTCTCTTTGCGCTTCAATTCTTATCTTTGATGTGAGCATCGTTAAAATTATCAATGCCTAGCTAGGGGCGTTAAACGATAGCGCTTGTTGGGAGGCAATCCAGTTTTAGTTTTAGTTTTTTGCTTTTCGCTTATGTTTAGGAATAAATCTTTGATCTAGCCTCTGGTTAGATGTGTTTTTATGTTTTAATTAGTGTTTGTGCCAAGTTAAACCTATAGGATCTTCTTGGATGATAGTTATTTGATCTTGCTGTAAGTTCCAGAAACTTTCTGTTCACGAAAACAATTGTTAAAAATCACCAGAACGTGATAAAATATTGATTCCAATTGCTGCTGATCAATAAAAAAATTCTAGGTCGTCCTATTTTGACTGAATTTTTGGAGTTCCAGAAGTTTGCGTTAGTTACAGATTACTACAGACTGTTCTGTTTTTGACAGATTCTGTTTTTCATGTGTTGTTTGCTTATTTTGATGAATCTATGGCTAGTAAAATAGTTTATAAACCATAGAGAAGTTGGAATACAGTAGGTTTAACACCAATATAAATAAAGAATGAGTTCATTACAGTACCTTGAAGTGGTCTTTTGTTTTCTTTCGCTAACAGAGCTCACGAGATTTTCTATTAAGTTTTGTGTTGTGAAGTTTTCAAGTTTTGGGTGAAAGATTTGATGGATTATGGAACAAGGAGTGGCAAGAGCCTAAGCTTGGGGATGCCCATGGCACCCCCAAGATAATATAAGGACACCTAAAATCCAAAGCTTGGGGATGCCCCAGAAGGCATCCCCTCTTTCGTCTACTTCCATCGGTAACTTTACTTGGAGCTATATTTTTATTCACCACATGATATGTGTTTTGCTTGGAGCGTCTTGTATGATTTGAGTCTTCATTTTTTAGTTTACCACAATCATCTTTGCTGTACACACCTTTTTAGAGAGACACACATGATTCGGAAATTATTAAAATACTCTATGTGCTTCACTTATATCTTTTGAGTTATATAGTTTTTGCTCTAGTACTTCACTTATATATTTTAGAGCACGGTGGTGGATTTGTTTTATAGAAACTATTATTCTCTCATGCTTCACTTAGATTATTTTGAGAGTCTTAAACAGCATGGTAATTTCCTTAAATAATCCTAATATGCTAGGTATTCAAGACTAGTAAAAACTTTCTTATGAGTGCATTGAATACTAAGAGAAGTTTGATACTTGATGATTGTTTTGAGACATGGAGGTAGTGATATCAAAGTTGTGCTAGTTGAGTAGTTGTGAATTTGAGAAATACTTGTGTTGAAGCTTGCAAGGCCCGTAGCATGCACGTATGGTAAACATTATGTAACAAATTTGAAACACGAGGTGTTCTTTGAGTGTCCTCCTTATGAGTGGCGGTCGGGGACGAGCGATGGTCTTTTCCTACCAATCTATCCCCCTAGGAGCATGCGCGTAGTGCTTTGTTTTTGATGACTTGTAGATTTTTGCAATAAGTATGTGAGTTCTTTATGACTAGTGTTGAGTCCATGGATTATATGCACTCTCACCTTTCCATCATTGCTAGCCTCTTCAGTACCGTGCATTGCCCTTTCTCACATTGAGAGTTGGTGCAAACTTCGCCGGTGCATCCAAACCCCATGATATGATACGCTCTTTCACACATAAACCTCCTTATATCTTCCTCAAAACAGCCACCATACCTACCTATTATGGCATTTCCATAGCCATTCCGAGATATATTGCCATGCAACTTTCCACCGTTCCGTTTATCATGACACGTTCATCATTTTCATATTGCTTTGCATGATCATGTAGTTGACATAGTATTTGTGGCAAAGCCACCGTTCATAATTCTTTCATACATGTGACTCTTGGTTCATTGCATATCCCGGTACACCGCCGGAGGCATTCATATAGAGTCATACTTTGTTCTAGTATCGAGTTGTAATCATTGAGTTGTAAATAAATAGAAGTGTGATGATCATCATTTTCTAGAGCATTGTCCCAAGTGAGGAATAAAAAAAGAGAAAGGCCATAGAAAAAAGAAGGCCCAAAAAAATGAGGGGAAAAGAGAGAAGGGACAATGCTACTATCCTTTTTCCACACTTGTGCTTCAAAATAGCACCATGATCTTCATGATAGAGAGTCTCTTGTTTTGTCACTTTCATATACTAGTGGGAATTTTTCATTATAGAACTTGGCTTGTATATTCCAACAATGGGCCTCCTCAAGTGCCCTAGGTCTTCGTGAGCAAGCAAGTTGGATGCACACCCACTTAGTTTCTTTTGTTGAGCTTTCATATATTTATAGCTCTAGTGCATCCGTTGCATGGCAATCCCTACTCCTTGCATTAACATCAGTCGATGGGCATCTCCATAGCTCATTGATTAGCCTCGTTGATGTGAGACTTTCTCCTTTTTTGTCTTCTCCACATAACCCCCATCATTATCTATTCCACCTATAGTGCTATATCCATGGCTCACACTCATGTATTGCGTGAAAGTTGAAAAAAAATTGAGATTACTAAAGTATGAAACAATTGCTTGGCTTGTCATCGGGGTTGTGCATGATGAGAGCATTCTTGTGTGACGAAAATGGAGCATGACTAAACTATATGATTTTGTAGGGATGAACTTTCTTTGGCCATGTTATTTTGAGAGGACATAATTGCTTAGTTAGTATGCTTGAAGTATTATTATTTTTATGTCAATATTGAAATTTTATCTTGAATCTATTGGATCTGAATATTCATACCACAATTAAGAAGAATTACATTGAAATTATGCCAAGTAGCATTCCACATCAAAAATTCTGTTTTTATCATTTACCTACTCGAGGACGAGCAGGAATTAAGCTTGGGCATGCTTGATACGTCTCCAACGTGCTGTTTTGGACATTATTGGGCTTTATTATACACTTTTATATTATTTTTGGGACTAACCTATTAACTGGAGGCCCAGCCCAGAATTGTTGTTTTTTGCCTATTTCAGAGTTTCCTAGAAAAAGAATATCAAACGGAGTCCAAACGGAATGAAACCTTCGGGAACGTGATTTTCGGAACGAACGTGATCCAGAGGACTTGGACCCTACGTGAAGACATCAACCAGGAAGCCACGAGGTAGGGGGCGCGCCTACCCCCCTGGGCGCGCCCTCCACCCTCGTGGGCCCCCTGTTGCTCCACCGACGTACTCCTTCCTCCTATCTATACCTACGTACCCCCAAACTACCAGATACGGAGCCAAGAACCTAATTCCACCGCCGCAACCTTCTGTACCTGTGAGATCCCATCTTGGGGCCTGTTCCGGAGCTCCGCCGGAGGGGGCATCGATCACGGAGGGCTTCTACGTCAACACCATAGCCTCTCCGATGATGTGTGAGTAGTTTACCTCAGACCTTCGGGTCCATAGTTATTAGCTAGATGGCTTCTTCTCTCTTTTTGGATCTCAATACAATGTTCTCCCCCTCTCTTGTGGAGATCTATTCGATGTAATCTTCTTTTGCAGTGTGTTTGTTGAGACCGATGAATTGTGGGCTTATGATCAAGTTTATCTATGAACAATATTTGAATCTTCTCTGAATTCTTTTATGTATGATTGGTTATCTTTGCAAGTCTCTTCGAATTATTAGTTTGGTTTGGCCTACTAGATTGATCTTTCTTGCAATGGGAGAAGTGCTTAGCTTTGGGTTCAATCTTGCGGTGTCCTTTCCCAGCAAGATGGCACGTATTGTATTGTTGCCATCGAGGATAACAAGATGGGGTTTATATCATATTGCATGAATTTATCCCTCTACATCATGTCATCTTGCTTAAAGCATTACTCTGTTCTTATGAACTTAATACTCTAGATGCATGCTGGATAGCGGTCGATGTGTGGAGTAGTAGTAGTAGATGCAGGCAGGAGTCGGTCTACTTGTCTCGGACGTGATGCCTATATACATGATCATACCTAGATATTCTCATAACTATGCTCAATTCTGTCAATTGCTCAACAGTAATTTGTTCACCCACCGTAAATACTTATGCTCTTGAGAGAAGCCACTAGTGAAACCTATGGCCCCCGGGTCTATTTTCCATCATATTAATCTCCCGACAACAAGCTGTTTCCATTGCTTTTTGCTCTATCGTAAGTGACCGTGTAGGGATTGACAACCCCTTATCGCATTGGTTGCGAGTATTTATTTGTTTGTGTAGGTGCGAGGGACTCGTGCGTGGCCTCCTACTGGATTGATACCTTGGTTCTCAAAAATTGAGGGAAATATTTACGCTACTTTGCTGCGTCACCTTTCCTCTTCAAGGGAAAACCAACGTAGTGCTCAAGAGGTAGCACCAAGTTCCGCCTCGAGACGGTGGAGCTCCATCCCGAAAGCCTTCTCCTTATTTTTTTCTAGGTAAAAATGACTTATACCAAAAGATGGGCACCGGAGGTGGGCCGAGGAGGGCACAACCCACCAGGGCGCGCTTGGGCTCCTTGGCGCGCCCAGTGGGTTGTGCCCACCTGGTGGGCACCCTCTGGTGGTTATTTTCTCTAATATTTCTTATATATTCCATAAAAAATCTCCGTGAAGTTTGAGCTTGTTTGGAGTTGTGCAGAATAGGTAGCCTGACGTAGCTTTTTCAGGTCCAGATTTCCAGCTGCCGAAATTCTCCCTCTTGGTGTGTTCCTTGCAAATTATGAGAGAAAAGGCATTAGAATTACTCCAAAAAGCATTATTATGGATAAAAACATTATAAATAACAGTAAGAAAACATGATGCAAAATGGACGTATCAGAGACCGTTCCACCGACAGACATCCAACTAGTTTTGCATAACGGTGGCTGGCGGGTGTCTATTTCTCCTACTTTGTTGAGTCGAATTTGACTACGGCCGGTTTTTATTGAATGTTAAAACAGCAATCTTGATAAATCTCCGTTGTGGTTTTGATGCGTAGGTAAGAACGGTTCTTGCTAGAAGCCCGTAGCAGCCACGTAAAACTTGCAACAAAAAAGTAGAGGACGTCTAACTTGTTTTTGCAGAGCATGTTGTGATGTCATATGGTCAAGACATGATGTGATATACGTTGATGTATGAGATGATCATGTTTTGTAAAAGTTATCGGCAACTGGTAGGAGCGTTATGGTTGTCGCTTTATTGTATGAAATGCAAACGCCATGTAATTGCTTTACTTTATCACTATGCGTTGGCGATAGTTGTAGAAGCAATAGTTGGCGAGACGACCACAACGCTACGATGGAGATCAAGGTGTCGAGCCGGTGACGATGGAGATCATGACGGTGCTTTGGAGATGGAGATCAAAGGCACAAGATGATGATGGCCATATCATGTCACATATTTTGATTGCATGTGATTTTTATCTTTTATGCATCTTATTTTGCTTAGTATAGTGGTAGCATTATAAGATGATCCCTTACTAAAATTTCAAGGTATAAGTGTTCTCCCTGAGTATGCACCGTTGCGACAGCTCGTCGTGCCGAGACACCACGTGATGATCGGGTGTGATAAGCTCTACATTCACATACAATGGGTGCAAGATAGTTTTGCACATGCAGAATACTCAGGTTAAACTTGACGAGCCTAGCATGTACAAACATGGCCTCGGAACGCTGGAGACCGAAAGGTCGAACTTGAATCATATAGTAGATATGATCAACATAGAGATGCTCACCATTGAAGACTACTCCATCTCACATTATGATCGGACATGGTTTAGTTAATTTGGATCACGTGAACATTTAGATGACTCGAGGGATGTCTATCTAAGTGGGAGTTCTTAAGTAATATGATTAATTGAACTTAATTTATCATGAACTTAGTCCTGATAGTTTTTGCCGTAGCGATGCTTAAGTATGTCCAAATCGTGTTAGCAATTGCCGCATTTCCTGATTATGAAATCTGGCAAATGGACGTCAAAACTGCATTCCTTAATGGATTTCTTAAAGAAGAGTTGTATATGATGCAACCAGAAGGTTTTGTTGATCCTAAAGGTGCTAACAAAGTGTGCAAGCTCCAGCGATCCATTTATGGACTGGTGCAAACATCTCGGAGTTGGAATATACGCTTTGATGAGGTGATCAAAGCATATGGTTTTATACAGACTTTTGGAGAAGCCTGTATTTACAAGAAAGTGAGTGGGATCTCTGTAGCATTTCTAATATTATATGTGGATGATATATTGTTGATTGGAAATGATATAGAATTTCTGGATACCATAAAAGGATACTTGAATAAGAGTTTTTCAATGGAAGACCTCGGTGAAGATATTGGGCATCAAGATCTATAGAGATAGATCAAGACGCTTAATTGGACTTTCACAAAGCACATACCTTGATAAAGTTTTGAAGAAGTTCAAAATGGATCAGTCAAAGAAAGGGTTCTTGCCTGTGTTACAAGGTGTGAAGTTGAGTCAGACTCAATGTCCGACCACCGCAGAAGATAGAGAGAAAATGAAAGTCATTCCCTATACCTCAGCCATAGGTTCTATCATGTATACTATGTTGTGTACCAAACCTGATGTGTGCCTTGCTATAAGTCTAGCAGGGAGGTACCAAAGTAATCCAGGAGTGGATCACTGGACAACGGTCAAGAACATCCCGAAGTACCTGAAAAGGACTAAGGATACGTTTGTTGTTTATGGAGGTGACAAAGAGCTCGTCGTAAATGGTTACATCGATGCTAGCTTTAACACTGATCCGGATGACTCTAAGTCACAAACCGAATACATATTTATATTGAATGGTGGAGCTGTCAGTTGGTGCAGTTCCAAGCAAAGCGTCGTGGCGGGATCTACGTGTGAAGCGGAGTACATAGCTGCTTCAGAAGCAGGGAATGAAGGAGTCTGGACGAAGGAGTTCATATCCGATCTAGCTGTAATACCTAGTGCAGCAGGGTCCAATGAAAATATTCTGTGCCAATACTGGAGCAATTGCCTTGGCGAAGGAATCCAGATTTCACAAAAGAACCAAACACATCAAGAGACGCTTCAACTCCATCCGTGATCAAGTCAAGGAGGGATACATGGAGATTTGCAAAATACATATGGATCTGAATGTGGCAGACCCATTGACTAAGCCTCTTCCACGAGAAAAACATGATCAGCACCAAGACTCCATGGGTGTTAGAATCATTACAATGTAATCTAGATTATTGACTCTAGTGCAAGTGGGAGATTGAAGGAAATATGCCCTAGAGGCAATAATAAAGTTGTTATTTATATTTCCTTATATCATGATAAATGTTTATTATTCATGCTAGAATTGTATTAACCGGAAACTTGATACATGTGTGGATACATAGACAAAACACCGTGTCCCTAGTAAGCCTCTACTAGACTAGCTCGTTAATCAAAGATGGTTAAGTTCCCTAACCATAGACATGAGTTGTCATTTGATGAACCGGATCACATCATTAGGAGAATGATGTGATGGACAAGACCCCATCTGTTAGCTTAGCATAATGATTGTTAAGTTTTATTGCTATTGCTTTCTTCATGTCATATACATATTCCTTCGACTATGAGATTATGCAACTCCCGGATACCGGAGGAATGCCTTGTGTGCTATCAAATGTCACAACGTAACTGGGTGATTATAAAGATGATCTAGAGGTATCTCTGAAGGTTTTTGTTGGGTTGGCATAGATCGAGATTAGGATTTGTCACTCCGAGTATCGGAGAGGTATCTTTGGGCCCTCTCGGTAATGCACATCATAATAAGCCTTGCAAGCAATGTGACTAATGATTTAGTTGTGGGATGATGTATTATGGAACGAGTAAAGAGACTTGCCGGTAATGAGATTGAACTAGGTATGAAGATACCGACGATCGAATCTCGGGCAAGTAACATACCAATGACAAAGGGAATTACATATGTTGTCATTGCGGTACGACCGATAAAGATCTTCGTAGAATATGTAGGAACCAATATGAGCATCCAGGTTCCGCCGTTGGTTATTGACCGGAGAGGTGTCTCGCTCATGTCTACATAGTTCTCGAACCCGTAGGGTTCGCACACTTAACGTTCGATGGCGATTTTGTATTATATGAGTTATGTGATTTGGTGACCGAATGTTGTCCGGAGTCCCAGATGAGATCACAGACATGACGAGGAGTCTCGAAATGGTCGAGAGGTAAAGATTCATATACAGGATGATAGTATTCGGACACCGGAAGTGTTCCGGGGGTACCGGGTACATATCGGGTCAGCGGAAGGGGTTCCGGGAATCCCCCCGGCAACTACATGGGCCTATTGGGCGAAGAAGGGGACAGACCATCCCCTAGGGGGCTGCTGCGCCCCATGTAGGCCAAAATAAGGGGGAAGGAAAGAGGAGAAGAGGGAAAGGAAGGGGAGGGATTCGGCCTCCCCCTTCGTTCTCTCCTCCCTCCTCCTTCCTTCCCTCTCCGGATGAATATGGAAGGGGGAGGCCGAATTGGGAGGCGCCCAAGTAGGATTCCTCCTACTTGGGGCACCCCCTTGGCTGCCTCTCCTCCCCTCCAACCTATATATATGAGGGGGGCATCGCTAGAACACACAACATTGATTCCTAGCCGTGTGCGGCGCCCCCCTCCATAGTTTACGCCTCCGGTCATACTCACATAGTGCTTAGGCGAAGCCCTGCGCAGATCACTTCACCATCACCGTCAACACGCCGTCGTGCTGACGGAACTCTCCCTCGACACTTTGCTGGATCAAGAGTTCGAGGGACGGCATCGAGCTGAACGTGTGCAGAACTCGGAGGTGCCGTACGTTCGGTGCTTGATCGGTCGGAACGAGAAGAAGTTCGACTACATCAACCGCGTTGTCAAACGCTTCCGCTTTCGGTCTACGAGGGTACATGGACACACTCTCCCCCTCTCATTTCTATGCATCTCCTAGATAGATCTTGCGTGAGCGTAGGAATTTTTTTGAAATTGCATGCTATGTTTCCCAGCATGGTAAACTACCCACGCATCATCGGAAGGACATTGATTTCCTGAAAAGCAAAAACATGTAGAAAACAACAACTGGCACTGGGCACTAAGTTAATAGGTTAGTCTCCAAAAATGATATAAACTTGCTTGTAAATGAATACAAAACATCCAAGAGAGATACTATAATAGCATGGAATAATCAAAAATTATAGATACATTGGAGACATATCAAGCATCCCCAAGCTTAATTCTTGCGCGTCCCCCAGTAGGTAAATGATAAAAACCAAATTTTTTATGTTGAATGATTCCTATCATATTCATCATATAATCTTTCTCTTTTGTTGCATGGACATTAGAGTTTGAGTGATTCAAAGCACTAGTCTATATTTTGACATGAAAACATCAATACTCAAGCATATCAACAAGCAACCATGTCTTTCAAAATATCAACGCTAAAGAAAGCTATCCCTAGCCCATTATGCTCGATCATTGATCCAACAATTAAGCACACTCAAACATTAGCTACACCCAATGCACAAGCATGACAATAGAGTTGCGTAGTTGGTGCTTTATAAGAGAAGATGGAGACTCAAAATAAAAATAAAAATTACATAAAAGTAAATAGATAGGCCCTTAGCAGAGGAAAGCAGAGATTTATAGAGGTGCCAGAGCTCAAAGCTCAAATTGAGAGATAAAATATTATTTTGAGAGGCATGCTTTTCCTGTCAATGCTACGGCCGAGAGTTCCCAACATCTTCCATGCTAGACGAATCATAGGCGGTTCCCGAATAGAAAATAAAATGTATTTCTTTTCCAGCTTTCTTTTCACAAGCCATGGCTAGCCATATCCACGGGTGTCTTCCATACCAACACTCTCCAAAGAATTTATTATTATCATATTATTTTTTTCATTTTGGGATTGTGCATCCCTATTACCTGCCACACTCTCATGCAATGACAAATGAATAAACACTCATCATGAGAATAACCCACCTAACATGGAAGATGTCGGCCACCCCCTGCCGCCACATGAGCGATAAGAGCACACAAAACGGAAATTTATTTTAAATAATTAGAGTTGGCACATGCAAATTTACTTAGGACGACATGAAAATACCGCATATAGTTAGGTATGGTGGACTCATTTGGCACAACTTTGGGTTTAAGAGTTTGGATGCATAAGCAGTATTCCCGCTTAGTATAAATGAAGGCTAGCAAATAGGTTGAGAAGCGACCAACCAAATAATGAAAACGGTCATAAACATGCATACACTGAATAATACACCAAAAGACGGATGTAACTTCGTTGCATAACTATTGACTTCCGTGCCTGCATAGGGAATCACAAACATTAACACCAATATTCTTACTAAATCATAATTATTCACCAACATCACTGACATATTATCATCTTCATATTGCAAAACTATTGTAAGGAATCAAACTTATCACATCGCATGATCTTTATGAAAGTTGTTATTATATCCTTCTTGGATATTCATCATATTGGGACTAAATGCATATCTTGTGCAAATTACCATTGCTATTATCAACTCTCAAAAAGATACAAGTGAAGCATGAGAGTGCAAATATTTCTTTAAAAATTTCAACTCTCAAAATAATATAAGTGGAGCATGAGAGTGCATTTCTTCAAAATATAGTCACCGCCATGATCAAAAAGATTTAAGTGAAGCACTAGAGCAACTGCCTTGCTAAAAAAAATGAAGCATAGAGAGCATTCTAACAAATCATGATAAACATGTGACTCTCTCAAATAGGTGTGTCCAGCAAGGATTATTTTGACAAACTAAAAAGTAAAACAAGCAAAGACTCATATAATACAAGACTGATGTCTACTACACAACCTTCTTCTTGTAGACGTTGTTGGGCCTCCAAGTGCAGAGGTTTGTAGGACAGTAGCAAATTTCTCTCAAGTGGATGACCTAAGGTTTATCAATTCGTGGGAGGTGTAGGTTGAAGATGGTCTCTCTCAAACAACCCTGCAACCAAATAACAAAGAGTCTCTTGTGTCCCCAACACACCCAATACAATGGTAAATTGTATAGGTGCACTAGTTTGGCGAAGAGATGGCGATACAAGTGCAATATGGATGGTAGATATATGTTTTTGTAATCTGAAAATATATAAACAGCAAGGTAACTAATGATAAAAGTGAGCGTAAACGGTATTGCAATGCTAGGAAACAAGGCCTAGGGTTCATACTTTCACTAGTGCAAGTTCTCTCAACAATAATAACATAATTGGATCATATAACTATCCCTCAACATGCAACAAAGAGTCACTCCAAAGTCACTAATAGCGGAGAACAAACGAAGAGATTATGGTAGGGTACGAAACCACCTCAAAGTTATTCTTTCGGATCGATCTATTCAAGAGTTCGTAGTAAAATAACACGAAGCTATTCTTTCCGCTCGATCTATCATAGAGTTCGTACTAGAATAACACCTTAAGACACAAATCAACCAAAACCCTAATGTCACCTAGATACTCCAATGTCAACTCAAGTATCTGTGGGTATGATTATATGATATGCATCACACAATCTCAGATTCATCTATTCAAACCAACACAAAGTACTTCAAAGAGTGCCCCAAAGTTTCTATCGGAGAGTCAAGACGAAAACGTGTGCCAACCCCTATGCATAAGTTCACAAGGTCACTGAACCCACAAGTTGATCACATAAACATACATCAAGTAGATCACGTGAATATCCCATTGTCACCACAGATAAGCACATGCAAGACATACATCAAGTGTTCTCAAATCCTTAAAGGCTCAATCCGATAAGATAACTTCAAAGGGAAAACTCGGTCCATTACAGGAGAGTGCAGGGGGAGAAACATCATAAGATCCAACTATAATAGCAAAGCTCGCGATACATCAAGATCGTGCCGAATCAAGAACATGAGAGAGAGAGAGATCAAACACATAGCTACTTGTACATACCCTCAGCCCCGAGGGTGAACTACTCCCTCCTCGTCATGGAGAGCGCCGGGATGATGAAGATGGCCACCGGTGAGGGATCCCCCCTCCGGCAGGGTGCCGGAAAAGGGTCCCGATTGGTTTTTGGTGGCTACAGAGGCTTGCGGCGGCGGAACTCCCGATCTAGGTTATGTTCTGGAGGTTTCTGTATATATAAGAGATTTTGGCATCGAGAACAAGTCAGGGGGGTCTCCGGGCTGTCCACGAGGCAGGGAGGCGCGCCCAGGGGGTGGGCACGCTTCCCACCCTCGTGGGCAGCCCGGGACTCTTCTGGCGCAACTCTTTTACTCCATGGCCTTCTTCTGGTCCAAAAATAAGCTCCGTCAAGTTTCAGGTCAATTGGACCCCGTTTGGTTTTCCTTTTCTGCGATACTCAAAAACAAGGAAAAAACAGAAACTCGCACTGGGCTCTAGGTTTATAGATTAGTCCCAAAAATCATATAAAATAGCATATAAATGCATATAAAACATCCTAGAAGGATAATATAATAGCATGAATACTTCATAAATTATAGATACGTTGGAGACGTATCAGCATCCCCAAGCTTAATTCCTACTCGTCCTCGAGTAGGTAAATGATAAAAGAAATAATTTATGAAGTGTGAATGCTAGCAAGTGCATAAGTTTGATCAATGATAGTTCCAATCACTTTTTCTAGCATCATTATATATCATAACAGTAGCTCATATCATAAAGCTTCTCATAATCAAGTAACAAACTATTCACATGTTAAAGTATAGATCATAAACTTTCTTGAAAACTAACAAACCGTTCTCAGTCATCAAACAATTGCAATTCATCTTATTTTCAGGAAGGGTCTATGTAAGGGCTTTGGTTTAGCAAATCCCACATACTCAACTATCATATAGTCTTCCATGATTGCTACCACTCAAAGCATACTTTTAGAACAAATAGCATCCATCGAACACAGAGAAAGATAGGGGCTTAATGTTTCGTCTCCCAACTTATTTATCATATAGATAATTGTCAACAATAATAATTCATGATCAAATATATTTGAATGGCTATATATGCTTAGATCTTTCTCCACCACATGATGCTTGCCAACTAAAAAGTAGGTTGGAATGAGAAGGAATACTACTGACTCTTGCATAAAAGTAAAAGATAGGCCCTTCGCAGAGGGAAGCAGGGATTTGCAGAGATGCCAGAGCTCGAAGCTAAAATAGAGATGAAAATAATTTTGAGAGGTACGCTTTCATTGTCAACATAACGACCAAGAGTTCCCAATATCTTCCATACTAGATACATTATAGGCAGTTCCCAAACAGAAAGGTAAAGATTTTACTCCCCCTCCACCAACAATCACCCTCCACGGCTTGTCTGAAACAACGGGTGCCGTCCAACTATCAACAATCCTGGGGAAGTTTTGTTTAAATTATTTGCGATTTTGTTTTTGATCTTTTGATCATAGGACTGGGCATCCCAATTACCAGCCATTTTCTCGTGAATGATGAGCGGAGTCCACTCATCGTGAGAATAGCCCACCTAGCATGGAAGATACTGACAGCCCCTAGTCGCTACATGAGCGATTCGGGCATACAAAACAGATTATTATTTGAAGGTTTAGAGTTTGGCACATGCAAATTTACTTGGAACGGCAGGTAAATACCGCATATAGGTAGATATGGTGGACACTCATGGAAGAAACTTGGTTCAAGGAATTTGGATGCACAAGCAGTATTCGCGCTTAGTATAGATATTTTGGCTAGCAAAGGATTCTAAATAGCAAGCACCACATGTTAGAGGATCCATAACAATATAGCTTCTATACAAATATACCCAAGCATAACTCATTATGTTATCTTCCTTGTCCAACTTCAACTAATTTGCTCAGGTTTGAAAATAATTAATGGGGCTCACAATCATAGAAGATGTCCAAGATAGTATATTTATATGTGAAATCTCTCTTCCTTCAATATTCTCTCATGAATTGTTCAAGTGATCAATACAATGTTTGCTAACCTTCAATAAATTTACCACCTCCACTTCTTATATGTGAAGTCATTACTCCCCATGGGATAAGCATATGAAACATATATAATTTCAGATTTATGATATTCAAATCATTCAACCATTTACTCATAGGATATAAGTGAAGCACACGAGTAATGACAAACTACTCCAAAAAGATATAAGTGAAGATCAATGAGTAGTTAAATAATTATGTAGCTATGTGGAGACTCTCTCTCATTTAAGAATTTAAGATCTTGGGATATTAATCAAACATCAAGCAAAACAAAATAAAACGACACTTCAAGGATAGCACTCATCATGTGAAGAAGCAAAAACCTAGGCTCAACCGATACTAACCGATAATTGTTGAAGAAGAAAGGTGGGATGCCTACCGGGGCATCCCCAAGCTTAGATGCTTGAGACTTCTTGAAATTATATTGGGGTGCCTTGGGCATCCCCAAGCTTGAGCTTTTGTGTCTCCTTAATTCCTCTAATATCACGGTTTCCTAAATCTCGAAAGCTTCATCCACACCAAACTCAACAAGAACTCGTGAGATAAGTTAGTATAAACCAATGCAAAAACCTTATCATTTTCTACTGTAACAAATCACTAAAATTATTATTCAACATTGCATACTAAATGCCTCTGCATATCTAATACTCCTATCCTCAAATAGAATCATTAAATAAGCAAACATATGCAAACAATGCAAACATAACAGCAATCTGCCAAAATAGTACAGTCTGTAAAGAATGCAAGATTCATCATACTTCCCTAACTCCAAACATTATGAAATTCTACCACACTATAGAAAATTTATCAGAGCTTATTATGCAAAAAGTTTCAACATTTTATCATATTCTGGATTTTCTAGGGAATATAGGCAACAGCGATAAACTTTCTGTTTTGAAACAGCAACATGTATACTTGCAAAATAAGCATGGTAAAGGCTATCCTTGACATTTTTATTGAAAATAGAGATGCAAAACATTATTCTAAATAACAGCAAGAAAATACTAACAAAATAAAACGATGCTCCAAGCAAAACACATATCATGTGGTGAATAAAAATATAGCTCCAAGTAAAGTTACCGATGAACGAAGACGAAAGAGGGGATGCCATCCGGGGCATCCCCAAGCTTAGGCTCTTGGTTGTCCTTGAATATTACCTTGGGGTACCTTGGGCATCCCCAAGCTTAGGCTCTTGCCACTCCTTATTCCATAGTACATCGAATCTTTATCCAAAACTTGAAAACTTCACAACACAAAACTCAACAGAAAACTCGTAAGCTCCGTTAGTATAAGAAAATAAATCACCACTTAGGTACTGTTGTGAACTCATTCTAAATTCATATTGGTGTAATATCTAATGTATTCCAACTTATATATGGTTCATACCCTCCGATACTTCTCATAGATTCATCAAAATAAGCAAACAACACATAGAAAACAGAATCTCTCAAAAACAGAACAGTCTGTAGTAATCTGTATCAAACGTATACTTCTGGAACTCCAAAAATTCTTAAATAAATTGGTGGACCTGAGGAATTTGTCTATTAATCTTCTGCAAAAAGAATCAACTTAAAAGCACTCTTCTGTAAAAAAATGACAGCTAATCTCGTGAGCGCAAAGTTTCTGTTTTTTACAGCAAGATCACATTAACTTTCACCCAAGTCTTCACAAAGGTTCTACTTGGCACAAACACTAATTAAAACATAAAACCACATCTAACCAGAGGATAAATAGATTATTTATTAATAAACAGGAGCAAATGGCAAAGAACTAAAATAAAATTGGGTTGCCTCCCAACAAGCGCTAACGTTTAACGCCCCTAGCTAGGCATGATGATTTCAATGATGCTCACATAAAAGATAAGAATTGAAACATAAAGAGAGCATCATGAAGAATATGACTAGCACATTTAAGTCTAACCCACTTCCTATGCATAGGGATTTTGTTAGCAAACAACTTATGGGAACAATAATCAACTAGCATAGGAAGCCAAAACAAGCATAACTTTAAAACTTTAAGAACATAGAGAGGAAACTTGAAATTATTGCAATTCCTACAAGCATATGTTCCTCCCTCATAATAATTTTCAGTAACATCATGAATGAATTCAACAATATAACCATCACATAAAGCATTCTTCTCATGATCTACAAGCATGGAGATTTTACTACTCTCCACATAAGCAAATTTATTCTCACCAATAGTAGTGGGAGCAAACTCAACAAAATAACTATCATGTGAAGCATAATCCAATTGAAAATTAAAATCATGATGACAAGTTTCATGGTTATCTTTATTCTTTATAGCATATGTGTCATCACAATAATCATCATAAATAGGAGGCATGCTTTCATCATAATAAATTTGCTCATCAAAACTTGGGGGACAAAAAATATCATCTTCATCAAACATAGCATCCCCAAGCTTGTGGCTTTGCATATCATTAGCATCATGGGTATTCAAAGAATTCATACTAACAACATTGCAATCATGCTTATCATTCAAATATTTAGTGCCAAACATTTTAATGCATTCTTCCTCTAGCAATTGAGCACAATTATCGGAATCCTTATTTTCACGGAAGACATTAAAAAGATGAAGCATATGAGGCAACCTCAATTCCATTTTTTGGTAGTTTTTTTTATAAACTAAACTAGTGATAAAACAAGAAACTAAAAGATTCGATTGCAAGATCTAAATATATACCTTCAAGCACTCACCTCCCTGGCAACGGCGCCAGAAAAGAGCTTGATGTCTACTACACAACCTTCTTCTTGTAGACGTTGTTGGGCCTCCAAGTGCAGAGGTTTGTAGGACAGTAGCAAATTTCCCTCAAGTGGATGACCTAAGGTTTATCAATCCGTGGGAGGTGTAGGTTGAAGATGGTCTCTCTCAAACAACCCTGCAACCAAATAACAAAGAGTCTCTTGTGTCCCCAACACACCCAATACAATGGTAAATTGTATAGGTGCACTAGTTCAGAGAAGAGATGGCGATACAAGTGCAATATGGTTGGTAGATATAGGTTTTTGTAATCTGAAAATATATAAACAGCAAGGTAACTAATGATAAAAGTGAGCGTAAACGGTATTGCAATGCTAGGAAACAAGGCCTAGGGTTCATACTTTCACTAGTGCAAGTTCTCTCAACAATAATAACATAATTGGATCATATAACTATCCCTCAACATGCAACAAAGAGTCACTCCAAAGTCACTAATAGCAGAGAACAAACGAAGAGATTATGGTAGGGTACGAAACCACCTCAAAGTTATTCTTTCGGATCGATCTATTCAAGAGTTCGTAGTAAAATAACACGAAGCTATTCTTTCCGCTCGATCTATCATAGAGTTCGTACTAGAATAACACCTTAAGACACAAATCAACCAAAACCCTAATGTCACCTAGATACTCCAATGTCACCTCAAGTATCTGTGGGTATGATTATACGATATGCATCACACAATCTCATATTCATCTATTCAAACCAACACAAAGTACTTCAAAGAGTGCCCCAAAGTTTCTACCGGAGAGTAAAGACGAAAATGTGTGCCAACCCCTATGCATAAGTTCACAAGGTCACTGAACCCGCAAGTTGATCACCAAAACATACATCAAGTAGATCACGTGAATATCCCATTGTCACCACAGATAAGCACATGCAAGACATACATCAAGTGTTCTCAAATCCTTAAAGACTCAATCCGATAAGATAACTTCAAAGGGAAAACTCAATCCATTACAAGAGAGTAGAGGGGGAGAAACATCATAAGATCCAACTATAATAGCAAAGCTCGCGATACATCAAGATCGTGCCGAATCAAGAACACGAGAGAGAGATCAAACACATAGATACTGGTACATACCCTCAGCCCCGAGGGTGAACAACTCCCTCCTCATCATGGAGAGCGCCGGGATGATGAAGATGGCCACCGGTGAGGGATCCCCCCTCCGGCAGGGTGCCAGAAAAGGGTCCCGATTGGTATTTGGTGGCTACAGAGGCTTGCGGCGGCGGAACTCCCGATCTAGGTCATGTTCTGGAGGTTTCTGTATATATAAGAGGTTTTGGCGTCGAGAACAAGTCAGGGGGGTCTCCGGGCTGTCCACGAGGCAGGGGGCGCGCCCAGGGGGGGTGGGCGCGCCTCCCACCCTCGTGGGCAGCCAGGGACTCTTCTGGCCCAACTCTTTTACTCCATGGCCTTCTTCTGGTCCAAAAATAAGCTCCGTCAAGTTTTAGGTCAATTGGACTCCGTTTGGTTTTCCTTTTCTGCGATACTCAAAAACAAGGAAAAAATAGAAACTGGCACTAGGCTCTAGGTTAATAGGTTAGTCCCAAAAATCATATAAAATAGCATATAAATGCATATAAAACATCCTAGAAGGATAATATAATAGCATGAATACTTCATAAATTATAGATACGTTGGAGACGTATCAAAGACGCTCCAAGCAAACCTCATGGCATGTGACGAATAAAAATATAGCTCCAAGTAAAATACCGATGGACGTTAGAATAAAAAGGGGATGCCTTCCGGGGCATCCCCAAGCTTAGTTGCTTGGGAGTCCTTGAATATTACCTTGGGGTGCCTTGGGCACCCCCAAGCTTAGGCACTTGCCACTTCTTATTCCTTCATCGATCGTGATCTCACCCAAAACTTGAAAAACTTCAAACACACAAAACTTAAAAAAACCTTTGTGAGATCCGTTAGTATAATAAAGCAAATCATCTTTAAGTATTGTTGCAAAACTATTCATATTTTGTTATTGCATTATACCTACTGTATTTTAAGTTTACCATGACCCCTTGATACAATCCATAGATTCATCAAAATAATCACACATGCAACGAAAACAGAATCTATCAAAAACAGAACAGTCTATAGCAATCTGAACATTAACCATACTTCTGTAACTCTAAAAATTCTAAAAAAAATTAGGACAACGTGGAAAATTTGTATATAAATTATGTGTAAGCAATTCAAAGAAAAATCACATTTCTATGGATTTACAAAATTCTAAAACTGGGCGCAAATGTTTCTATTTTTTAACAGAATCAAGTCAACTATCATTCAAACTATCCTAAAGGCTTTGCTTGGCACAACCACTAACTAAAACTTAAAAAGCACAATTATAAAAGTAGCATAATTGTGTGTTTATTAAAAAACTGAAAAATAAACAAGAAAATTAAGATAACTATTGGGTTGCCTCCCAACAAGCGCTATTGTTTTATACCGGGGATACATATTCGGGGAGACATATCGCGCAACAATAATTTATTGCATGCATTTCTTCCAATGAACACTCAGCAACAGAGTCCTACGTACCGGAGGTCCGAACTCTTGCAAAGCCCTCCTGATATGCTTCCGATCTATTGAAAAAAGGGCACGCGGATGTGTCTACGGTTAAATACGGGTCCTCGTTGGATGACATGCAAATGTTTGCGGCCGCGTCCAAACACTCGGTCCGAATGTTTGCGGACGTTGGCCCGCTCCCCCGCCCCTAGGGTTCCCCCGCCGCCGTTGTCGCCGGCTCCCCCGCGCGGAGCCGCCAGCCCCTTCCCCCTCCCCTTTCCCTTCTCCTCCCCCACCCCTCCACTCCCCCGTTCCCCCGGGCCGCCTCCCCGAGCGAGGCGGCCGGGGGCCCTTCCTCCGCGCTCCTCCAGCGTTCCCCCGCGGCCCTCCCTCCTCCCGCTGCCATCAGCGTGTGCCGCCGGTCCTCGGCCGCGTGGTGCTGGCGGCGGCGGGCATGTCCTTCCCCACGCGCGGCCCTCCCCTGCTCGGGCGGTGATGGCCGGCGGCGGTGCGCCTCGGTCGGTGGTGGTCCGGCGTCCTCGTGCGGAGGCCGGCGGCGCTCGCCGTGGTGGTGCTGCCTCTTGGTGGCGGGGCAGTCCGGTGGTGCTGGCTAGCCGGTGGCCCGTCCCCGGCCCAGATCTGGGCCCGTAGGGTCCCTTCTGGGTCCTTGCGGGTCGGCTCCGGTGCGACCGCAACGCTCTCTGTATGGGGAGGTAGGGGAGCGGTTTGGACTGGGACGGCGACGCCGACGGCGTGCCAGCTGCTGCGCGAAGGCGGGAGCTGTCCGGGCCTTCGAGGGCCCGGTCGGGCCTGTGGGGCCACGGGCCCGGTAGGCTCCTGCTATGGCGTCCGGTCGGCTACCATCGTGGACGGTGGAGGTGGGGCCCTCCCGTATGCTGACGGTGCTGCTGCCCTAGTCCCGGCTCCTCTTCTTCGTTGTGCAGACCATCTTCGCGGTGCCGTGGTGAGACAGCGTGGGAAGCTTCGTGTCCGTGTTGGCGCAGGGTGGTGGTCGGTTTGGTGGCGAGCTCCGAAGTGCCTGAGGTAGAGGCTGGGATCGGGAGAAATCCCTGTTGGCTTGGCCGACACCGACGCGGTGGCGCCTGAGGGTGCCGCCGGACCTTCCTAGAGGGCGTCGGGGCTACCCTTCCTCTCTCCTCGCCGCGTACCGGGGGAAACCCCTGACAGCAGCGTCGTCATCGTCGCGTCCCTTCTTGGAGGTGTTGATTGGCACCGGCGCTTCGGAGTCTCGGAGCTTAGTGAGCGATCTCCGGTGGTCGCAGCGGTCACGAGCCTTCGTCGCCGCCGTTATCGGCATTTGTTTCTTTTCTTTTTTCTCTTTCTTTTTTTTGGGCGTGTTTGTGCTGCTTCCGCCCCAGCCCCTATCGTTGGTTGTATCGGATGGTTGCTTTGTAATACAAAGTGGGGGAAACCCTTTTTCTTAAAGTGTTTGCGGACGTTTTGAGGGTCCGCGTTGGAGATTTCCTTACCTTGCCAAGATTTCCAATTTATTAGAATTATACCATATGCATCCTCTTCCATTTAGTAAATTCATCGGTACATATCCGGCGAGACAGACATAGGGGCATGCCGCGCAACCATAATTTCTTGCATGCATTTCTCCCAATGAACACTCAGCGGGCACAAACAAAACGGATCCCAAAACGGTCTCCAATTGCAGAAGTCGTACGCCTCTTGCAATGAGTGTGCCAGCGACTGGATTAACAACCACATCATTCCTATTCTCAGCGAAATCCCTGATCTACATCTCAAGATCACCACTACCTCACACGTCGCGAAAAACGGGTCGAGTAGTGGTAGGAGCACACTCTCGCACGGTCCTAACACTGGAGCATTAAATGTTGATTACACCTAAGAAAAATCCAAAATTAATTAATGTGTAGGATCTGCACCACGCATGTCTCCACCACCACGCGTTCCACACGCCGCAGCCACTAGACACAAATACAGGGTGAAGGCGGCTTGCCCGCCAATCTCCACATCGCTATCCCGTTGATCGCCACAGGCACCAACCCACCTCTTCTCCCCTCTTCGTGCGGCGCGCGCGCGGGCCGGCATGACTTCGGCTCCTCTGCTGCTCGGTGGCTGCGAGCCCGCCGATGGCAAGGGCGGCGAAGGAGAGGCGAAGCCCTGCTCGCCGGCGTGGTTGCGCCGCCTGATCGACACGGAGGAGGCGTGGGCGCAGCTGCAGTTCGCGGTGCCGATGGTCCTCACCAACATGTCCTACTACGGCATCCCGCTGGTGTCCGTCATGTTCTCCGGCCACCTCGGCGACGTCCACCTCGCCGGCTCAACGCTCGGCAACTCCTGGGCCACCGTCACCGGCTACGCCTTCGTGGTACGTACTACTGCATGCTGCTAGTGCTACCACACGTCCACACACTCTTGATTCGTCCAAGTTCGATCATTAGATGGCGCATTAATCACACCGGCCCCTTCAGACGCTGTGTGATCGCGTATCATTCGCCTTGGCAGTGCGAGAGCGACGCGTTTGCCATATGCAAGTTACCTGAAAATACATATCGGTCAGCCGATTTCAAAACCTCCTAGGCGAGAACAGGGACGTCGCGATGGACAGCAGCGAGCGCGCGGGGTCAACCCGTGAATGACACGGAGTTGGAGATCGACGATGCGGCAGCGTGTGGAGTCCGAGGCTTAACCGTTGGGGCGGTGGGTGTGGTGGACTGCCGGCGCCAGAAAAGAAGGATGGTGGAGCGACGAGGGAGGGCGGCTTTGGTAGAGGGAAGGCCGGGGCGAAGCACCGTCGGCCGTTGGCAGGTGGCATGCAGCAGGCGATTTGGTGGGCGCTGCATCAGAGATCGGACCGGTGTGGAACGAGGGCTAGAAGAGGAAGATGACACGGAGCCGTTGGATGGATATCAGACGTCCACATGAAATCCACTACTCCCTCAGATTGAAGGGAGTAGCACTGAATTGTTTTTTAGGCGGAGAGGGAGAGAGAGAGAGAAGAGCGTAGTTAAACGTGGCACTAGAGCCCTAGTTGGAATGATCAGATAAGATATTACCAATGATGAGATAAGATATTACTAATATGAATTTAATGGAATACGTGCAGTACCATATCAGTAACCAGGTATAAGGATATTACTAGCTGGAGTACGTTGAGTACACCAGATATATGAATATACGCGTGAGAACACACATGTGATGCCGACCTTTTCTTTGTTTTCTTCCTGGAAGAGGAGGCGGTGTTCGCATGAACCGACACATGTCATTCTTGTTCTGGAAGCGCATGCCTGGAGAGCACGACCACGAGGCCGGGTCCTCCTCAGGATGCCGCCGCGTGACGACCTTTGCCTTGACCCCGCGGAATGATGTGAACATTGTTTAAGAATTCACCCGATTAATCAGTTAATGTGTCAGTTAATCGCTATTCATGGCGTGGCCGAATCGAATAGCATCTACTCGTTGCGTTAACTTGTCAGGCCGATTAATTGGCCAGTTAGACCGATTAATCAGTTGTCAGGTCGATTAATCTCTACTGGCCCATTAACGGGTGGGCAAACAAAACCCACATTTTTGTACCGTAACCCCCTTCCAACCCTGTCTAGCTCCTTAATAGCTAGGATTAATAATTTTACCTTCTCTATGATTTCCATATGTGTACGGCAACATGTTTTGGCATACTACATAGTTGGGAGCATGAGAGTATGATATAATATATAAAAAAATCAAGATATATATTGGCAAGTTCCTATTCAATCTACCGATTAATGGTCGATTGATTAATCCAGTTAATAAGCCGATTCATCGATTAGTCGCTACTCCTAAACCGATCGAGCAGCTACCCGTTAACGATTTCTTGAACATTAGCTGTGACGCCGGCGCTCGACCGCATCTACGCGCCTGTCCACCAACGCCGGCACTATTGGGAGAATGCCATCCCGGTGCCCCAGCCAGATGTCAATCTGTCGCACGGCTAGCATTTGAACCCGGATATGGTCCCAGTGTTGCTGGTGCCGGCCACAAGTTGCGCGCAGGAGGCGGAGATCCATGTCGTTGTGCTCAGCTCCTGACCGATCACCGGGACGACCAGGCGTCCGCAATGGAGTTCACGCACTAGGTCATGTTGTTCAACGACAAGCACAACGAGCGCCGCTGGTTGTGCTTCGAGGGTGGGCCTCGTGCAATGCGCGCACGCTCTAGCACCACAGCTGGTGATGGAGGAGGATGACGAGGAGGTTGTAGAGTCCTATAGGAGACCGTCGAAGCCTTCGAGCTCTAGGAGCTCGCCAGGTGGCCTGGCCTGTGGCTGGCACTGGCCGAATCGGCCGGAGTGCAGGTCGTCATGCCCCCATCCGCGCCCGCATCTGAGCCCGAGCAGCAGTGGTGAACACTGGTGGGGCAATCGTGGTTGTGGACATCAATGTTCCCGTGCACGTCCGAGCTTGTGCCATGCACCCTATGTGGGTGGGCGTGGACGAGCGGCAGCCGACGCGACAGTAGTAGGAGGCGCCCGCTGCATCACTGCACGCGTCGACACCGGCGGTAGTACCGTGGCCGTATCCATAGCCAGCGCCGGTCTACATTGACCTCACCGACGAGGATAACGGTGACGGCGTGACAGCGACTAGACCTAGACTTTATTTATGTTTTTAATTAATATTTTGACGTTTAATTAATGGACGAACAGACTTTTGGCAGCACTTTATATATGTTTTTATTTTCTATAAAATCCGGTCGCAATCTGAAATGCGTCACTATGGGCCGACGAACACTGTATTGAGTTGCCCTAACCAACTCAGATTTTCTTTCCTGTTGTTGCTGCGTTCCCGTGTAGCGCTTATAATTCGCCACCAGCGTTGGAGTTCAACACTCTACGAACAAGCGTATGTGCGTTGGAGATGGCCACCGTACTGTAACTTACCAGAGGAAGGCACGAACTCAACCTAGCATAAAAAAATACAAAATCAATGTGTAGTAGTACGATGCCCGATCTTCTCCCGTTCTCCACGCCACCACCCGTTTCCCACGCCGCACAGAAAAACGGGGTCAACCTCCACATCGCTCGCTATCTTCTTGATCGCCATCGGCGGCGGCGGCGGCACCACACACCTCCCACAAAACTAACCCGAGCTTCTTCCTCTCCCCTCTCGTGCGGCGCGCTCGCGGGGCTGACATGTCCTCGGCGGCCCCGCTGCTCCAGCCCGCCGGCGGCAAGGGCGGCGAGGCGAAGAGGCCCTGCGGGTGCCCGCCGGCGTGGCTGCGCCGCCTGATCGACACGGAGGAGGCGTGGGCGCAGCTGCAGTTCGCGGTGCCCATGGTCCTCACCAACATGTCCTACTACGGCATCCCGCTGGTGTCCGTCATGTTCTCCGGCCACCTCGGCGACGTCCACCTCGCCGGCGCCACGCTCGGCAACTCCTGGGCCACCGTCACCGGCTACGCCTTCGTGGTACGTACTACTGCATGCTGCTATTGCTACCGCACGCTCTTGATTTAATTTGTCCAAGTTCGGTTAGATCGCCTGCGTAGTTCTGCCAATGTTTTGAGATGGAGTACCGCGACGCGCTTGCCATATGCAAGCTGCCTGAAAAATGCATTTCGGTCAGCGCCGGGCCGGGTCAAGCCATGAATGACACGGAGTTGGAGACCGACGATGCGGCAGTGGCGTCACCGGTGAGGGGACGCCGAGGCTTAACCGTTGGGTGTGTGGAGTGGACTGCCGGCGCCAGAAAAGGAGGCCGGTGGAGGGACGAGGGAGGGGACGAAGCACCGCCGGCCGTTGGTGGCAGCAGCCAGCAGGCGGTTTGGTGGGCGCTGCAGATCGACCGGTGGAAAGAAGGCTAGAGGAGGAAGATGGCACGGAGCCGCTGGATGAATATCGGATGTCCACGCGAAATCAAGTTGGTGTTTGGTTTCAGGGACTTTTTTATGTTAGGACTAAAAAAAGTCCCTAGCAAACCAAATAGAGGGGAATTTTTTTAAGACTTTTTGCTAAAAGTCCTTAGAAGCACCTCCTTGAAAGTCTTTTTCAAAAAATCCTAGGGACTAGAAAAAGTCCTAGAATTAGAGAACCAAACATCATCCAACTTGCACCGAATTTTTAGGCGGAGAGAGTGAAGAGAGTGGACTTAATGAGGGGACATCTTTATATATATATATGTTTACTAGTTATATCGTGGCACTAGCCCTTAGCCGGAGCGATCAGATCATATGAGATAGTATTATCAACGCTCGTGCTAGACGGCGTGTGTTGACCTTACGTACGGCATGTACCATATCATTTTAGCTCCACGCTCGCATTCCATTGATCTCATATTACGAGCAAGGAGCGATAAAGATATAGTAATACTAGTACAATTTTCTTGCTCAGGAAATGAAACAATCGATAGGCCATCATCTCTCCAAGTCTCAATCCACACAACCCAAAACCAGAAAACGCACATGATGCCAACGTTTTCTTCTTGGCCCAGGAGGCGCTAGCTATTCGCAGAAACTGTAGCTGTCGCATTGAAATCGTGTAGCTCAGCTGCCAACAAGAAACTGACACGGGAGTTACGTCGTTTGCGTGGCCCGCAGAGGCAGAGTTATAGATAGCCTATAGCTGCCGGGCATGGACTGAATTCCGTGGGAGCCGATCGACGACGTGTCTGCATGACTGCTGTGGCTGGTCCTCACGTACGACACCCGGTCCGGGCTGCATGAATGCGTGCATGGTCGACGTGTATGCACTGGAGGATATACTGCTACCAGATCGAGGTCAAATAAATTCTGAAAAGTGGTAAACATATATATACAGGGGAGGCCAAGTCTTGAGCTAGTAGGAAGGAAGAGGTCGTCTCGATCTGGTACAAGCAGGAATATCTCCAGGGAGAATGGTAACGGTGTTCTCAAGTAATCAGTCAAGTCACGAGTCTTACGACTCACGAGTCTCGATCCACCCATCCTTCTTGCGCTTGATGCGCTTAACCACTACTTTGTCTAGTAATTCGATGCCGTGCTGCAAGTAAAATAACCGATCAACTCCTGCTGGGTGACATGGTCAATGACGTAAATCAGCCAAGTCTCTCCGGGGTTGGGCTCCAGGACTTTTCAGTACATGTGTGGCCACGAGTCCACCGAATCATTGCCGCCGCGTCTACACCGATAGCGTGTGTGTGTGTGTGTGTGTTTTGCGGTAAATAATGTGGGTTTCTTGACCAGCAATAAAAAAGTGGTTTTCTAAACATGTTCTCTAGAAATAAGAGTGCATGTCCGTCGCTCGAAGGTGAGATATATGAAACAAAAGCCTACTATATCGTGGTAATGTGAATTTCATGTGTTTAGCCCCGGTACGCTACGCTGGTTGACCAATCCTCTGCTTCTTTTCTAACCTTAGCAACATAAGTGGCATTTAAGAACGACAGCGGAAGACATACACATTTCTTTCATTCCATATCTTTTTTTTTTCTTTTTTGCGGGGGCTTTCACTCCATATCTCCCATGGGACGAACATGACAAGGGTGGTCATGGCTGCCTGATCGGTGAGAGTGACTGCGAACCACCACTTTGAGACCGAGTTGTAGTTGGCCCGATTCTCAATAATCAAAACATTGCAAGTTGTGTGTTTTATTCCTACCCCGTGTTCTTGAATGTTAAAACTAATTTGTTCAAGAAGCATGCATGGACTACTTACTTACTCTTTAAGCATTCATACTGGAATTTTAGTCGGCTGCACGCTCATATATGTTTGCTAACATTAGTGATCATTTACCTACTCAATTAGCTTTTGTGGAGAAGGTAGATACATGTTAGACTTGACGGTGAAAAAGCTGCGCAAGCCTGCATATGTGAATAGAGAAAAACTTGTAGTAAAACACAGTGAACGAAGGTGGCTTATATATACATGAAAATGAAATTCAGTTGACTTAATAGATAGTCCCAATAAGTTCATAACTTGTTCTGCAGTTGAACATTGTCGCATTGCATCGTAACTTTAGTATTAATCCAACGGAGTAACTAATATGCAAAAAATGTTGAACATTTCAGACCGGTATGAGCGGCGCCCTGGAGACGCTATGCGGGCAGGCCTACGGCGCCCGACTATACCGCATGCTAGGACTGTACCTACAGTCGTCGCTCATCATGTCGGCCGTGGTGTCCATGGTCATCGCTGTCCTGTGGCTGTTCACGGAGCCGCTGCTTCTGTGCCTGCGTCAAGAACCTGAGGTGTCCCGCGCCGCCGCGGTGTTCATTCGGTACCAGATCCCCGGTCTGTTCGCCTTCTCCTTCCTGCAGTGCCTTATACGGTACTTGCAAACGCAATCCATCGTCCTGCCGCTCGTCATCTGCTCCATGGTGCCATTCCTGCTCCACATCGTGCTGAACCACCTGCTGGTGAACGTGCTCGGCTATGGCCTCATCGGCGCGTCTGCCGCCATCTCCATCACCTTATGGTTCTCCTGCCTGATGCTGCTTGGGTACGTGATGCGGTCCAAGGAGTTTAGCGAGACGTGGAAGGGTTTCTCCACCGACGCGTTCAACTACGTGATGCCGACGATCAAGCTCGCTACGCCCTCCGCCATCATGGTTTGGTCAGTATACATACACATTACCTCCGTTCCAAATTGCTTGTCTTAGATTTGTCTAGATATGGATGTATTGCTTCCCATTATTGATTTTGAGTTTGTTGGGTGCATGCAGCTTGGAGTACTGGGCGTTTGAGCTTCTGGTTCTTATCGCTGGCTTGCTACCGAATTCCACAGTGAGCACGTCACTGATCGCCATGTGGTACGTTCATTCTTCTTCAAACTGTCCGTCCCATGGAGCTTCAGAAGCATTATATTGTTCCATCATGTTGACTTCTTCAACTTGTAAATGCAGCTCGAGCACGGAGGCGATTGCCTACATGATCACCTACGGATTCAGTGCCGCTGTAAGGTATGTACGAGTACGAGCTCAACTTCTTTCTTTGTTGCTGTAAGCACAACGACCTGTTGTTTCATTGTTTGCACATTTTGCAGCACCCGGGTGTCGAATGAGATAGGAGCCGGGAACGTGGATATGGCGAAGAATGCGGTCGCGGTGACGCTCAAACTGTCAGTGTTCCTCGCCTTCTCCTTCATCCTGCTGCTGGGCTTAGGCCATGGCCTTTGGGCGAGACTCTTCAGCGGGAGCGAGGTGATTGTGGCAGAATTCACGGCCATCACCCCTCTGCTGATGATCTCCATCGTGCTCGACTCCGCGCAGGGCGTACTGTCAGGTGAGAAAGATCCGTCCGCTAGCTAAACCAATCTTCAAGAATCACCTACCTTCACTGAACAGATGTTTCATATCACGTATACGTAATCATAGACTGGAACGCCGCTGCTAGTGCTAAACATTTCCGCAAATTGACGAATAAATTGGCGTACGTGTGACAGGGGTGGCGAGGGGCTGCGGATGGCAGCACCTGGCGGCGATGACGAACCTTGTGGCGTTCTACTTCATCGGCATGCCGTTGGCCATGCTCTTTGCCTTCAAGCTCAATTTCTACACCACGGTAATTACCCTATTGAGATATCTCACCCTTGCCACTGCGGAATGTGGATAGCAAGCAGCTCGAACTCCATTCTTTCTAAAATATATTTAATGAGCTGGAGCACTCAACAGACCATGTACTTTGTTTACAGGGTTTATGGTCGGGTCTGATCTGCGGGCTGACTTGCCAGACCAGCACGCTGGTGGTGATCACCGCCCGCACGAAATGGTCCAAGATCGTGGATGCGATGCAGCAAGAGAAGGCCAACTACATCGCTTGATCGATAAATATCGTTCATGGCTTGCACCTGTTGTAGGGGTTTTTGTGAGATGGAGAGGGCGTACGATGCTTGAACAGAAAGCTAGCTTTTTGACCGTGTACTTTCAGGGGATATATGTCTCAGAAACAGAAAGATGTACCCTAAAAAAAAAAGAAAATGGATCCTGTAATGGCAATTAACCAGAGAGTGCAGGAGAAACGTACATACCGGGACGTGGATGTCCCATCCTCCCAACCGAACCCATGGATGTTCATATTTTCAAGGACGCAAATATATCGTGGCCGTTTCTAACCGGAAGCCTCGCATCAGGGGTGCCCCAGATGGGCCGGCCCAGCCGCGTGGGAGGCCACGGCCTATTTTTTTTCTGTTTTCTGTTCCCTTTTTTGCTTTATTTTTTTAATTTTCTTTATATGTTAAAATATTATATATCTATATATATATATATAATGCAAAAAACACTCTTCAAAAACAAATATGAAAAATGTTGAATAGGTATAAAAAATATTGATCAAGAATTTAAAAAATGTTGAACAAGTATTAAAAATGTTGAAAAAGTATTTAAAAAATATTGAATAAGTATAAAAAATGTTGAATGAGTATATGCAAATGTTGAACAAGTATTTGAAAATGTTGAACAAGTATTAAAAGTATTGAACAAGTATTTGAAAAATGTTGAACGGGTATTTGAAAAATATTGAATAAGCGTTCGGACAATGTTGAACGTGTATAAAAAAATGTTGATCACTTATTAAAAGTTTTTTTTAACATATACGAAAATGTAGAGTGAAAACGAAAACAAATATAAGAAAAAATAAAAGAAAAACAAAAAAGGAGAAGAAAAAAGAAAACCAAACAAAAAATGAGGAAGAGAAAAAGAAACCGGAGAAGGCATTTAAAAACCAAACAAAAAAAAAAGGAGAAAACGGAAAAGACCGGTGTTTTCCCTCAAGTAGTTCGCATGTGCTATCTTAACGCGAACCCATCCCTAGCGTTCAACATCCTTGGGGAGCTCTTTTGCATCTCTATTTCTTCTCTTTTGTTATTATATATTCGCTAAATGGGCCGGCTCGTTACTGCAGAGGCTTCAGCGAGAGCAAACTATCGTTCTGCTTAAAGCGAGAAATAGCTCTCGCGGTTTCTAACCTCGTCAATACGCAGCTGTTAGCGTTGCAGCCCCGCGCGATAAGTTTTTTTTTCGAGGCAACCCCGCGCAATAAGTATCAAGCGCGAAACCGCAAATGCCACTTCTCGCCACTAGGGCGGTTGCTACTGGGCCAGCGCAATACTGTAGCTGCACGCCAGTTATTTCCTATGGTTTCTTATTAGTTTTTTCACTGTTTGGCATCAGTGTTCTTTGGGTTTTCTTCAGTTTCCTTTTTATTTTTTCTTCGGGTTTCTTTGTTTTCTTCTTTCTTTATAATTTTCTTTTTTCCAACACATGTGTAATTTCTTCAAATGCATTGTACATTTTTCATATACATCAGAAACTTTTTTATACATGTTAAATTCAAATACATTATTTAATATATGTGTTAAATATTTTCAAATAAATGTTGAAAGTTTTTCTTGAATGATACAAAACATAATTGAGGCTATGCAAACATTTCTTTACATTGTATAAAAAAATTAACATCGCAAATATATTTTTGAAATGCATGATTTTATTAAAACGCAACGTACATTTTTTTGAACGGTACTAAACAATATCTTGAATTGTATGAGTATTTTTTTTAATGTCACTCACATTTTTTTCAATGGTAATTTTTTTTCTAAAAGTTGGGCGAACATTGTTTTACACTACATGGATATTTTTGAAATGTGCAATGAACATTTTTAAAAAGTAACTATTTTACATAATATATGATTTTTTTTCAATATAAACAAAGTAAAAAAAGACATGTGTGAAGTCAACACGACGGAACCATGTGGCTACTGGGCTGGCCACTTTCGGTTCCTGTAGGTGAACTCGGTTTCCGTCTCGCTAAAGTAGACTTCTTGCTTGAATGGAATTATTTTATTCTTTTAGCTGGAGTTGGTGGAACCTTAGGTGGTTCTCGGAAGAAGTCAATAAGATATCAGAAAAAAATAATCTAAAGTCGGAATTTAAAGGAACGTATAAGCCAATGCTTCCATAGATTTGATCGTGGTTTAGTTACAATTATAAAATCCACACGTATTCATTTGTCATTTGGGATAATTTCCCATATAAAGAAATAAAAAGACTCGAAGAAAGGATGGGGGATGTTTCCCATGTAAAAGAAAGTGGTGAATGATACCATAACAATGTGTATCAGACTGCTTGTTTTCTTGTGGTTGGACAGAAAGACTTGCTCACGGATAACATCCCACGTATCTAGGGAAGCAGGCCCGTGCATCGTCATGGGCTCTCACACTAGTAGGATGTTTCTCCTTCCGATTTCTTGCTTTCCCAATTAACATAATGTAAAAAAAAAGTTACTACAATTATACCATGGCAAAAACAATAATCCAAAGTAGCTGCTTAAAGAAAGACCTTCCTATTCCTCCAGAATGTCCAAGCTACACATATGCCATGGATGTGTCCATGGAGACACGACAATTGTCCGGGGAGGACTGGCATTTTGCGTTAGCTTCTGAAGATGAAGCTGCTAGGTTTGGCGCCCCTCGAGAGGACAATTGCGAGGAAGCGTTCAAGGGTGTTGGGGTTTTAAGGAGGGTGTTAGATGGACATGTTTCTTACACTCGCATGCTAGTCACCGGAGAAACAAAACCTTCATCTGTTCTCTCAAGATTAATGGCTCACTTACATCCAATCATGACGAGAGGGCTACAACGGTGTATTCCTTCATCTTTGATATGTTGGGTTCATCACCAAATTACCTCCAAGTCCCCATTTTCGACCTACATCATCTTGAGGTGGGAATATCGGAGGAGCACGAGGTGTGTAATGTGGCCAAAACTTGCATCGACGTAACCCTTTACGACGAACTTTTTGTCACCTCCATAACCGAGAAACATATCCTTATTCCACTAAGGATAATTTTGACCAATGTCCAGTGATCTACTCCTAGATCACTATTGTACTCCCTTGCCAAACTCAGGGCAGGGTATACAATAGGTCTGGTACATAGCATGGCATACTTTATAGAACCTATAGCTGAGGCATAGGGAATGACTTTCATTCTCTCTCTATCTTCTACCGTGGTCGGGTTTTGAGTCTTACTCAACTTCACACCATGCAACACAGGCAAGAACTCTTTCTTCGACTGTTCCATTTTGAACTACTTCAAAAACTTGTCAAGGTATGTACTCATTGAAAATTTTTATCAAGCGGCTTGATCTATCTCTATAGATCTTGATGCTCAATATGTAAGCAGCTTCACCGAGGTCTTTCTTTGAAAAACTCCTTTCAAATACTCGTTTATGCTTTCCAGAAAACTCTTCATTATTTCCGATCAACAATATGTCATTCACATATGTTTATCAGAAATGTTGTAGTGCTCCCACTCACTTTCTTGTAAATACAGGCTTCACTACAAGTTTGTATAAAACTATCTGCTTTGATCAACTCATCAAAGCGTATATTCCAACTCCGAGATGCTTGCACCAGTCCATAGATGGATCGCTGGAGCTTTGCACATTTTGTTAGCACCTAGGATTGACAAAACCTTCTGGTTGCATCATATACAACTCTTCTTTAAGAAATTCATTAAGGAATGTAGTTTTTGTTGGGGAACGTAGTAATTTCAAAAAAAATCCTACGCACACGCAAGATCATGGTGATGCATAGCAACGAGAGGGGAGAGTGTTGTCCACGTACCCTCGTAGACCGACAGCGGAAGCGTTATCACAACGCGGTTGATGTAGTCGTACGTCTTCACAATCTGACCGATCAAGTACCGAACGCACGGCACCTCCGAGTTCAGCATACGTTCAGCTCGATGATGTCCCTCGAACTCCGATCCAGCCGAGTGTTGAGGGAGAGTTTCGTCAGCACGACGGCGTGGTGACGATGATGATGTTCCACCGACGCAGGGCTTCGCCTAAGCTCCGCAACGGTATTATCGAGGTGTAATATGGTGGAGGGGGCACCGCACACGGCTAAAATATCGTATATCAAGTGTGTTTGGAGGTGCCCCCTGCCCCCGTATATAAAGGAGCAAGGGGGAGGCCGGCTGCCCTAGGCGCGCCAAGGAGAGGGGGGGAGTCCTCCTCCTAGTAGGAGTAGGACTCCCCTTTCCTAGTCCAACTAGGAAAAGAGGGGGGGAAGGAAAGAGAGGGAGAGGGAGAGGGAAAGGGGGCTGCGCCCCCCTCTCCTAGTCCAACTAGGATTCCTCCTGGGAGGGGGCGCGCCACCTCATGGCTGCTGCCCCTCTCTCTCCCCTCTAGGCCCACTAAGGCCCAATACTTCCCCGGGGGGTTCCGGTAACCCTCCGGCACTCCGGTTAAATCCGAAACTTCTCCGGAACACTTCCGGTGTCCGAATATAGTCGTCCAATATATCAATCTTTATGTCTCGACCATTTCGAGACTCCTCGTCATGTCCGTGATCACATCCGGGACTCCGAACAACCTTCGGTACATCAAAACATATAAACTCATAATATAACTGTCATCGTAACTTTAAGCGTGCGGACCCTACGGGTTCGAGAACTATGTAGACATGACCGAGACACCTCTCTGGTCAATAACCAATAGCGGAACCTGGATGCTCATATTGGTTCCTACATATTCTACGAAGATCTTTATCGGTCAGACCGCATAACATCATACGTTGTTCCCTTTGTCATCGGTATGTTACTTGCCCGAGATTCGATCGTCGGTATCTCAATACCTAGTTCAATCTCGTTACCGGCAAGTCTCTTTACTCGTTCCGTAATACATCATCCCGCAACTAACTCATTAGTCACAATGCTTGCAAGGCTTATAGTGATGTGCATTACTGAGTGGGCCCAGAGATACCTCTCCGACAATCGGAGTGACAAATCCTAATCTCGAAATACGCCAATCCAACAAGTACCTTTGGAGACACCTGTAGAGCACCTTTATAATCACCATTTACGTTGTGACGTTTGGTAGCACACAAAGTGTTCCTCCGGTAAACGGGAGTTGCATAATCTCATAGTCATAGGAACATGTATAAGTCATGAAGAAAGCAATAGCAACATACTAAACGATCGGGTGCTAAGCTAACGGAATGGGTCAAGTCAATCACGTCATTCTCCTAATGAGGTGATCCCGTTAATCAAATGACAACTCATGTCTATGGCTAGGAAACATAACCATCTTTGATTAACGAGCTAGTCAAGTAGAGGCATACTAGTGATATTCTGTTTGTCTATGTATTCACACATGTATTATGTTTTCGGTTAATACAATTCTAGCATGAATAATAAACATTTATCATGATATAAGGAAATAATAATACTTTATTATTGCCTCTAGGGCATATTTCCTTCAGTCTCCCACTTGCACTAGAGTCAATAATCTAGATTACACAGTAATGATTCTCACACCCATGGAGTCTTGGTGCTGATCATGTTTTGCTCGTGGAAGAGGCTTAGTCAACGGGTCTGCAACATTCAGATCCGTATGTATCTTGAAAATTTCTATGTCTCCCACCTGGACTAAATCCCGGATGGAATTGAAGCGTCTTTTGATGTGCTTGGTTCTCTTGTGAAATCTGGATTCCTTTGCTAAGGCAATTGCACCAGTATTGTCACAAAAGATTTTAATTGGTCCCGATGCACTAGGTATGACACCTAGATCGGATATGAACTCCTTCATCCAGACTCCTTCATTTGCTGCTTCCGAAGCAGCTATGTACTCTGCTTCACACATAGATCCCGCCATGACACTTTGCTTAGAACTGCACCAACTGACAGCTCCACCGTTCAATGTAAATACGTATCCGGTTTGCGATTTAGAATCGTCGGGATCAGTGTCAAAGCTTGCATCAACGTAACCATTTACGATGAGCTCTTTGTCACCTCCATAAATGAGAAACATATCCTTAGTCCTTTTCAGATATTTCAGGATGTTCTTGACCGCTGTCCAGTGATCCACTCCTGGATTACTTTGGTACCTCCCTGCTAAACTTATAGCAAGGCACACATCAGGTCTGGTACACAGCATTGCATACATGATAGAGCCTATGGCTGAAGCATAGGGAACATCTTTCATCTTCTCTCTATCTTCTGCAGTGGTCAGGCATTGAGTCTTACTCAATCTCACACCTTGTAGTACAGGCAAGAACCCTTTCTTTGCTTGATCCATTTTGAACTTCTTCAAAACTTTGTCAAGGTATGTGCTTTGTGAAAGTCCAATTAAGCGTCTTGATCTATCTCTATAGATCTTAATGCCTAATATATATGCAGCTTCACCGAGGTCTTTCATTGAAAAACTCTTATTCAAGTATCCCTTTATGCTATCCAGAAATTCTATATCATTTCCAATCAGCAATATGTCATCCACATATAATATCAGAAATGCTATCGAGCTCCCACTCACTTTCTTGTAAATACAGGCTTCTCCAAAAGTCTGTATAAAACCAAATGCTTTGATCACACTATCAAAGCGTTTATTCCAACTCCGAGAGGCTTGCACCAGTCCATAAATGGATCGCTGGAGCTTGCACACTTTGTTAGCTCCCTTTGGATCGACAAAACCTTCCGGTTGCATCATATACAACTCTTCTTCCAGAAATCCATTCAGGAATGCAGTTTTTGACATCCATTTGCCAAATTTCATAATCATAAAATGCAGCAATAGCTAACATGGTTCGGACAGACTTAAGCATCGCTACGGGTGAGAAGGTCTCATCGTAGTCAATCCCTTGAACTTGTCGAAAACCTTTCGCAACAAGTCGAGCTTTATAGACAGTAACATTACCATCAGCGTCAGTCTTCTTCTTGAAGATCCATTTAATTTCAATGGATTGCCGACCATCGGGCAAGTCAACCATAGTCCATACTTTGTTCTCATACATGGATCCCATCTCGGATTTCATGGCTTCAAGCCATTTTGCGGAATCTGGGCTCACCATCGCTTCTTCATAGTTCGTAGGTTCATCATGGTCTAGTAAAATGACCTCCAGAACAGGATTACCGTACCACTCTGGTGCGGATCTTGATCTAGTTGACCTACGAGGTTCAGTAATAACTTGATCTGAAGTTTCATGGTCATTATCATTAACTTCCTCACTAATTGGTGTAGGTGTCGCAGAAACTGATTTCTGCGATGATCTACTTTCCAATAAGGGAGCAGGTACAGTTACCTCATCAAGTTCTACTTTCCTCCCACTCACATCTTTCGAGAGAAACTCCTTCTCTAGAAAGGATCCATTCCTAGCAACGAATATCTTGCCTTCGGATCTATGATAGAAGGTGTACCCAGCAGTCTCTTTTGGGTATCCTATGAAGACACATTTCTCCGATTTAGGTTCGAGCTTATCAGGTTGAAGTTTCTTCACATAAGCATCGCAACCCCAAACTTTAAGATACAACAACTTTGGTTTCTTGCCAAACCATAGTTCATAAGGCGTCGTCTCAACGGATTTTGATGGTGTCCTATTTAGAGTGAATGCAGCCGTCTCTAAAGCATAACCCCAAAATGATAGCGGTAAATCAGTAAGAGACATCATAGATCGTACTATATCTAATAAAGTACAATTACGACGTTCGGACACACCATTACGCTGTGGTGTTCCGGGTGGCGTGAGTTGCGAAACTATTCCGCATTGTTTCAAATGTAGGCCAAACTCGTAACTCAAATATTCTCCTCCACGATCAGATCGTAGGAATTTTATTTTCTTGTTACGATGATTTTCAACTTCACTCTGAAATTCTTTAAACTTTTCAAATGTTTCAGACTTATGTTTCATTAAGTAGATATACCCATATCTGCTCAAATCATCTGTGAAGGTGAGAAAATAACGATATCCGCCACGAGCCTTAATATTCATCGGACCACATACATCTGTATGTATGATTTCCAACAAATCTGTTGCTCTCTCCATAGTTCCGGAGAACGGTGTTTTGGTCATCTTGCCCATGAGGCACGGTTCGCAAGTACCAAGTGATTCAAAATCAAGAGATTCCAAAATTCCATCAGTATGGAGTTTCTTCATGCGCTTTACACCGATATGACCCAAACTGCAGTGCCACAAATAAGTTGCACTATCATTATCAACTCTGCATCTTTTGGCTTCGACATTATGAATATGTGTATCACTACTATCGAGATTCATTAAAAATAGACCACTCTTCAAGGGTGCATGACCATAAAAGATATTATTCATATAAATAGAACAACCATTATTCTCTGATTTAAATGAATAACCGTCTCGCATCAAACAAGATCCAAATATAATGTTCATGCTCAACGCTGGCACCAAATAACAATTATTTAGGTCTAAAACTAATCCCGAAGGTAGATGTAGAGGAAGCGTGCCGACGGCGATCACATCGACTTTGGAACCATTTCCCACGCGCATCGTCACCTCGTCCTTAGCCAATCTTCGCTTAATCCGTAGTCCCTGTTTCGAGTTGCAAATATTAGCAACAGAACCAGTATCAAATACCCAGGTGCTACTGTGAGTATTAGTAAGGTACACATCAATAACATGTATATCACATATACCTTTGTTAACCTTGCCATCCTTCTTATCCGCCAAATACTTGGGGCAGTTCCGCTTCCAGTGACCAGTCTGCTTACAGTAGAAGCACTCAGTTTCAGGCTTAGGTCCAGACTTGGATTTCTTCTCCTGAACAGCAACTTGCTTGCTGTTCTTCTTGAAGTTCCCTTTCTTCTTCCCTTTGCCCTTTTTCTTGAAACTAGTGGTTTTACTGACCATCAACACTTGATGCTCCTTTTTGATTTCTACCTCCGCTGCCTTTAGCATTGCGAAGAGCTCGGGAATTGTCTTATCCATCTCTTGCATGTTATAGTTCATCACGAAGCTCTTGTAGCTTGGTGGCAGTGATTGAAGAATTCTGTCAATGACGCAATCATCCGGAAGTTGAACTCCCAGTTGAATCAAGTGATTATTATACCCAGACATTCTGAGTATATGCTCACTGACAGAACTATTCTCTTCCATCTTGCAGCTATAGAACTTATTGGAGACTTCATATCTCTCAATCCGGGCATTTGCTTGAAATATTAACTTCAACTCCTGGAACATCTCATATGCTCCATGACGTTCAAAACGTCGCTGAAGACCCGGTTCTAAGCCGTAAAGCATGGCACACTGAACTATTGAGTAGTCATCAGCTTTGCTCTGCCAGACGTTCATAACTTCTGGCGTCGCTCTTGCAGGAGGCCTGGCACCTAGCGGTGCTTCTAGGACGTAATTCTTCTGTGCAGCAATGAGGATAATCCTCAAGTTACGGACCCAGTCCGTGTAATTGCTACCATCATCTTTCAACTTAGCTTTCTCAAGGAACGCATTAAAATTCAACGGAACAACAGCACGAGCCATTTATCTACAATTAACATAGACAAGCAAGATACTATCAGGTACTAAGTTCATGATAAATTTAAGTTCAATTAATCATATTAGTTAAGAACTCCCACTTAGATAGACATCCCTCTAATCATCTAAGTGATTACGTGATCCAAATCAACTAAACCATGTCCGATTAACACGTGAGATGGAGTAGTTTCAATGGTGAACATCACTATGTTAGTCATATCTACTATATGATTCATGCTCGACCTTTCGGTCTCTGTGTTCCGAGGCCATATCTGTATATGCTAGGCTCGTCAAGTTTAACCTGAGTATTCCGCGTGTGCAACTGTTTTGCACCCGTTGTATTTGAACGTAGAGCCTATCCCACCCGATTAACACGTGGTGTCTCAGCACGAAGAACTTTCGCAACGGTGCATACTCAGGGAGAACACTTTATCTTGAAATTTTAGTGAGAGATCATCTTATAATGCTACCGTCAATCAAAGCAAGATAAGATGCATAAAGGATTAACATCACATGCAATCAATATAAGTGATATAATATGGCCATCATTATCTTGTGCTTGTGATCTCCATCTCCGAAGCACCGTGCTTGTGATCTCCATCTCCGAAGCACCGTCATGATCACCATCGTCACCGGCGCGACACCTTGATCTCCATCGTAGTATCGTTGTCGTCTCGCCAACTTATTGCTTTTACGACTATCGCTACCACTTAGTGATAAAGTAAAACTATTACATGGCGATTGCATTTCATACAATAAAGCGACAACCATATGGCTCCTGCCAGTTGCCGATAACTCGGTTACAAAACATGATCATCTCATACAACAAATTATATCACATCATGTCTTGACCATATCACATCACAACATGCCCTGCAAAAACAAGTTAGACGTCCTCTATTTTGTTGTTGCAAGTTTTACGTGGCTGCTACGGGCTTAGCAAGAACCGTTCTTACCTACGCATCAAAACCACAACGATAGTTTGTCAAGTTGGTGCTGTTTTAACCTTCGCAAGGACCGGGCGTAGCCACACTCGGTTCAACTAAAGTGAGAGAGACAGACACCCGCCAGTCACCTTTAAGCAACGAGTGCTCCGAACGGTGAAACCAGTCTCGCGTAAGCGTACGCGTAATGTCGGTCCGGGCCGCTTCATCTCACAATACCGCTGAACCAAAGTATGACATGCTGGTAAGCAGTATGACTTATATCGCCCACAACTCACTTGTGTTCTACTCGTGCATAGCATCAACGCATAAAACCAGGCTCGGATACCACTGTTGGGGAACGTAGTAATTTCAAAAAGTTTCCTACGCACACGCAAGATCATGGTGATGCATAGCAACGAGAGGGGAGAGTGTTGTCCACGTACCCTCGTAGACCGACAGCGGAAGCGTTATCACAACGCGGTTGATGTAATCGTACGTCTTCACGATCCGACCGATCAAGTACCGAACGCACGGCACCTCCGAGTTCAGCACACGTTCAGCTCGATGACGTCCCTCGAACTCCGATCCAGCCGAGTGTTGAGGGAGAGTTTCGTCAGCACGACGGCGTGGTGACGATGATGATGTTCCACCGACACAGGGCTTCGCCTAAGCTCCGCAACGGTATTATCGAGGTGTAATATGGTGGAGGGGGGCACCGCACACGGCTAAAATATCGTATATCAAGTGTGTTTGGAGGTGCCCCCTGCCCCCGTATATAAAGGAGCAAGGGGGAGGCCGGCTGCCCTAGGCGTGCCAAGGAGAGGGGGGGGAGTCCTCCTCCTAGTAGGAGTAGGACTCCCCTTTCCTAGTCCAACTAGGAAAAGAGGGGGGAAGGAAAGAGAGGGAGAGGGAGAGGGAAAGGGGGCTGCGCCCCCTCTCCTAGTCCAACTAGGATTCCTCCTGGGAGGGGGCGCGCCACCTCATGGCTGCTGCCCTCTCTCTCCCCTCTAGGCCCACTAGGGCCCAATACTTCCCCGGGGGGTTCCGGTAACCCTCCGGCACTCCGGTTAAATCCGAAACTTCTCCAGAACACTTCTGGTGTCCAAATATAGTCGTCCAATATATCAATCTTTATGTCTCGACCATTTCAAGACTCCTCGTCATGTCCTTGATCACATCCGGGACTCCGAACAACCTTCGGTACATCAAAACATATAAACTCATAATATAATTGTCGTCGTAACTTTAAGCGTGCGGACCCTACGGGTTCGAGAACTATGTAGACATGACCGAGACACCTCTCTGGTCAATAACCAATAGCGGAACCTGGATGCTCATATTGGTTCCTACATATTCTACGAAGATCTTTATCGGTCAGACCGCATAACAACATACGTTGTTCCCTTTGTCATCGGTATGTTACTTGCCCGAGATTCGATCGTCGGTATCTCGATACCTAGTTCAATCTCGTTACCGGCAAGTCTCTTTACTCGTTCCGTAATACATCATCCCGCAACTAACTCATTAGTCACAATGCTTGCAAGGCTTATAGTGATGTGCATTACTGAGTGGGCCCAAAGATACCTCTCCGACAATCGGGGTGACAAATCCTAATCTCGAAATATGCCAACCCAACAAGTACCTTTGGAGACACCTGTGGAGCACCTTTATAATCACCCATTTACGTTGTGACGTTTGGTAGCACACAAAGTGTTCCTCCGGTAAACGGGAGTTGCATAATCTCATAGTCATAGGAACATGTATAAGTCATGAAGAAAGCAATAGCAACATACTAAACGATCGGGTGTTAAGCTAACGGAATGGGTCAAGTCAATCACGTCATTCTCCTAATGAGGTGATCCCGTTAATCAAATGACAACTCATGTCTATGGCTAGGAAACATAACCATCTTTGATTAACGAGCTAGTCAAGTAGAGGCATACTAGTGACATTCTGTTTGTCTATGTATTCACACATGTATTATGTTTCCGGTTAATACAATTCTAGCATGAATAATAAACATTTATCATGATATAAGGAAATAAATAATACTTTATTATTGCCTCCAGGGCATATTTCCTTCAGTTTTGACATCCATTTGCCAGATTTCATAAAATATGGCATTTTGCTAACATGATTCGGACAGACTTAAGCATCGCTACGAGTGAGAAAATCTCATCATAGTCAACACTTTGAACTTTGTCAAAACCTTTTTTCAACAAGTCTAGCTTTGTAGATAGTAACACTACTATCAGCGTCCGTCTTCCTCTTGAAGATCCATTTATTTTCTATGGCTTGCCGATCATCGGGCAAGTCAATCAAAGTCCACACTTTGTTCTCATACATGGATCCCATCTCAGATTTCATGGCCTCAAGCCATTTCGCGAAATCATTCATGGCCTCATCGCTTCCTCATAGTTCGTAGGTTCGTCATGGTCAAGTAACATGAACTCCAGAATAGGATTACTGTACCACTCTGGTGCGGAACGTACTCTGGTTGACCTACGAGGTTCGGTAGTAACTTGATCCGAAGCTTCATGATCATCGTCATTAACTTCCTCAGTAATTGGTGTAAGCATCACTGGAACTGATTTCAGTGATGAACTACTTTCCAATTCGGGAGAAGGTACAATTACCTTATCAAGTTCTACTTTCCTCCCACTCACTTCTTTCGAGAGAAACTCCTTCTCTAGAAAGGATCCATTCTTAGCAACGAATATCTTGCCTTCAGATCTGTGATAGAAGGTGTACCCAACAGTAACTTCTGGGTATCCTATGAAGACGCACTTTTCCGATTTGGGTTTGAACTTATCAGGATGAAACTTTTTCACATAAGCATCGCAACCCCAAACTTTAAGAAACGACAGCTTAGGTTTCTTGCCAAACCATAGTTCATACGGTGTCGTCTCAATGGATTAGTCGGTGCCCTATTTAATGTGAATGCAGCTGTCTCTAATGCATAACCCCAGAACGATAGTGGTAAATCGGTAAGAGACATCATAGATTGCACTATATCCAATAAAGTACGGTTATGACGTTCGGACACACCATTATGCTGTGGTGTTCCAGGTGGCATGAGTTTGTGAAACTATTCCACATTGTTTTAATTGAAGGCCAAACTTGTAACTCAAATATTCGTCTCCGCGATCAAATCGCAGAAAAACTTTTATTTTCTTGTTACAATGATTCTCCACTTCACTCTGAAATTCTTTGAACTTTTCAACTGTTTCAGCTTCATTAAGTAGATATACCCATATCTGCTCAAATTATTTGTGAAGGTCAGAAAATAACGATACCCACCGCGAGCCTCAACACTCATCGGACTGCATACATCAGTATGTATTATTTCCAACAAGTCTGTTGCTCGCTCCATTGTTCCGAAGAACGGAGTCTTAGTCATCTTGCCCATGAGGCATGGTTCGCAAGTATCAACTGATTCATAATCAAGTGATTCCAAAATCCCATCAGCATGGAGTTTCTTCATGCGCTTTACACCAATATGACCTAAACGGCAGTGCCACAAATAAGTTGCACTATCATTATTAACTTTGCATCTTTTGGCTTCAATTTTATGAATATGTGTATGAACACGATCGACATTCAATAAACCATTTATTTTCAGTGTATGACCATCGAAGGTTTTATTCATGTAAACAGAACAACAATTATTCCCGGACTTTAAATGAATAAACGTATTTCAATAAACATGATCCAATCATATTCATGCTTAACGCAAACACCGAATAACACTTATTTAGGTTCAACACTAATCCCGAAAGTATAGGGTGTGTGCGATGATGATCATATCAATCTTGGAACCACTTCCAACACACATCGTCACTTCACCTTTAACTAGTCTCTGTTCATTCTGCAACTCCCGTTTTGAGTTATTACTCTTAGCAACTGAACCAGTATCAAATACCGAGGGGTTGCTATGAACACTAGTAAAATACACATCAATAATCTGTATATCAAATATACCTTTGTTCACTTTGCCATCTTTCTTATCCGCCAAATACTTGGGGCAGTTCCGCTTCCAGTGACCAGTCCCTTTGCAGTAGAAGCACTTAGTCTCAGGCTTAGGTCCAGACTTGGGCTTCTTCATTTGAGCAGCAACTTGCTTGCTGTTCTTCTTGAAGTTCCCCTTCTTCCCTTTGCCCTTTTTCTTGAAACTAGTGGTCTTGTCAACCATCAACACTTGATGTTTTTCTTGATTTCTACCTTCGTCGATTTCAGTATCACGAAGAGCTTGGGAATCGTTTCCGTTATCCCTTGCATATTATAGTTTATCACGAAGTTTTAGTAACTTGGTGATAGTGACTAGAGAACTCTGTCAATCACTATCTTATCTAGAAGATTAACTCCCACTTGATTCAAGTGATTCTAGTACTCAGACATTCTGAGCACATGCTCACTAGCTGAGCAATTCTCCTCCATCTTGTAGGCAAAGTACTGTCAGGGGTCTCATACCTCTCGACACGGGCATGAGTATGAAATACCAATTTCAACTCTTCGAACATCTTATATGCTCCGTGGCGTTCAAAACATTTTTGAAGTCCCGGTTCTAAGCCGTAAAGTATGGTGCACTAAACTATCAAGTAGTTATCATACCGAGCTTTATCAAACGTTCATAACATCTGCATCTGCTCCTGCAATAGGTCTGTCACCTAGCGGTGCATCAAGGACATAATTCTTCTGTGCACCAATGAGGATAATCCTCAGATCATGGATCCAATCCGCATCATTGCTACTAACATCTTTCAACATAGTTTTTCTCTAGGAACATATCAAAATAAACGGGGAGCTAAACGCGAGATATTGATCTACAACATAGATATGCTAATACTAGTAGGACTAAGTTCATGATAAATTAAAGTTCAATTAATCATATTACTTAAGAACTCCCACTTAGATAGACATCCCTCTAGTCATCTTAATGATCACGTGATCCATATCAACTAAACCATGTCCGATCATCATGTGAGATGGAGTAGTTTTCAATGGTGAACATCATTATGTTGATCATATCTACTATATGATTCACGCTCGACCTTTCGGTCTCTAGTGTTCCGAGGCCATATCTGCATATGCTAGGCTCGTCAAGTTTAACCCGAGTATTCTACATGTGCAAAACTGGCTTGCACCCGTTGTAGATGAACGTAGAGCTTATCACACCCGATCATCACGTGGTGTCTCGGCACGACGAACTTTGGCAACGGTGCATACTCAGGGAGAACACTTTTATCTTGAAATTTAGTGAGAGATCATCTTATAATGCTACCGTCAATCAAAGCAAAATAAGATGCATAAAGGATAAACATCACATGCAATCAATATAAGTGATATGATATGGCCATCATCATCTTGTGCTTGTGATCTCCATCTCCAAAGCACCGTCATGATCACCATCGTCACCGGCACGACACCTTGATCTCCATCGTAGCATCGTTGTCGTCTCGCCAACTATTGCTTCTACGACTATCGCTACCGCTTAGTGATAAAGTAAAACAATTATAGGGCGATTGCATTGCATACAATAAAGCGACAACCATATGGCTCCTGCCAGTTGCCGATAACTCGGTTACAAAACATGATCATCTCATACAATAAAATATAGCATCATGTCTTGACCATATCACATCACAACATGCCCTGCAAAAACAAGTTAGACGTCCTCTACTTTGTTGTTGCAAGTTTTATGTGGCTGCTACGGGCTGAGCAAGAACCGTTCTTACCTACGCATCAAAACCACAATGATAGTTCGTCAAGTTAGTGCTGTTTTAACCTTCTCAAGGACCGGGCGTAGTCACACTCGGTTCAACTAAAGTTGGAGAAACTGACACCCGCCAGCCACCTGTGTGCAAAGCACGTCGGTAGAACCAGTCTCGCATAAGCGTACGCGTAATGTCGGTCCGGGCCGCTTCATCTCACAATACCGCTGAACCAAAGTATGACATGCTGGTAAGCAGTATGACTTATATCGCCCACAACTCACTTGTGTTCTACTCGTGCATAGCATCAACGCATAAAACCAGGCTCGGATACCACTGTTGGGGAACGTAGTAATTTCAAAAAGTTTCCTACGCACACGCAAGATCATGGTGATGCATAGCAACGAGAGGGGAGAGTGTTGTCCACGTACCCTCGTAGACCGAAAGCGGAAGCGTTATGACAACGCGGTTGATGTAGTCGTACGTCTTCAGCGTTATGACAACGCGGTTGATGTAGTCGTACGTCTTCACGATCCGACCGATCCAAGTACCGAACGCACGGTACCTCCGAGTTCTACACACGTTCAGCTCGATGACGTCCCACGAACTCCGATCCAGCAGAACTTTGCAGGAGAGTTCCGTCAGCACGACGGCGTGATGACGGTGTTGATGATGCTACCAACGCAGGGCTTCGCCTAAGCACCGCTACGATATTACCGAGGTGGAATATGGTGGAGGGGGGCACCGCACACGGCTAAGAGATCAATGATCAATTGTTGTCTCTATGGGGTGCCCCTGCCCCCGTATATAAAGGAGCAAGGGAGGAGGAGGCCGACCCTAGGAGGGGCGCACCAAGGGAGTAGGATTCCTACTCCTAGTAGGAGTAGGTTTCCTCCTTTCCTAGTCCAACTAGGAGAAGGGGGGGAAAGGAGGGGAGGGGAGAAGGAAGGGAGAGGGGGGCCGCGCCCCAAACCCCTTGTCCAATTCGGACTGGGCTTGGGAGGGGCGCGCGCCACCTCCTGGCTGCTGCCTCTCCTTCCCACTAAGGCCCATTAAGGCCCAATACTCTTCCCCGTATTCCCGTAACTCCCCGGTACTCCGAAAAATACCCGAATCACTCGGAACCTTTCCGATGTCCGAATATAGTCGTCGAATGTATCGATCTTTACGTCTCGACCATTTTGAGACTCCTCGTCATGTCCCCGATCTCATACGGGACTCTGAACTACCTTCGGTACATCAAAACACATAAACTCATATTACCGATCGTCACCGAACATTAAGCGTGCGGACCCTACGGGTTCGAGAACTATGTAGACATGACCGAGACACGTCTCCGGCCAATAACCAATAGCGGAACCTGGATGCTCATATTGGCTCCCACATATTCTACGAAGATCTTTATCGGTCAAACCGCATAACAACATACGTTGTTCCCTTTGTCATTGGTATGTTACTTGCCCGAGAATTTGATCGTCTGTATCTCAATACCTAGTTCAATATCGTTAACGGCAAGTCTCTTTACTCGTTCCGTAATACATCATCCCGCAACTAACTCATTAGTTACAATGCTTGCAAGGCTTATAGTGATGTGCATTACCGAGAGGGCCCAGAGATACCTCTCCGACAATCGGAGTGACAAATCCTAATCTCGAAATACGCCAACTCAACAAGTAACTTCGGAGACACCTGTAGAGCACCTTTATAATCACCCAGTTACGTTGTGATGTTTGGTAGCACACAAAGTGTTCCTCCGGTAAACGGGAGTTGCATAATCTCATAGTCATAGGAACATGTATAAGTCATGAAGAAAGCAATAGCAACATACTAAACGATGAAGTGCTAAGCTAACGGAATGGGTCAAGTCAATCACATCATTCTCCTAATGATGTGATCCTGTTAATCAAATGACAACTCATGTATATGGCTAGGAAACTCTACCATCTTTGATCAACGAGCTAGTCAAGTAGAGGCATACTAGTGACACTATGTTTTGTCTATGTATTCACACATGTATCAAGTTTCCGGTTAATACAATTCTAGCATGAATAATAAACATTTATCATGATATGAGGAAATAAATAATAACTTTATTATTGCCTCTAGGACATATTTCCTTCAGTCTCCCACTTGCACTAGAGTCAATAATCTAGTTCACATCGCCATGTGATTTAATATCAATAGTTCACATCACCATGCGATTAACACCCATAGTTCACCTCTTCATGTGACCAACACCCAAAGGGTTTACTAGAGTCAGCAATCTAGTTCACATCGCCATCTGATTAACACCCAAAGAGTACAAAGGTGTGATCATGTTTTGCTTGTGAGAGAAGTTTAGTCAACGGGTCTGCCAAATTCAGATCCGTATGTATTTTGCAAATTTCTATGTCAACAATGCTTTGCACGGAGCTACTCTAGCTAATTGCTCCCACTTTCAATAAGTATCCAGATTGACATTTAGAGTCATCCGGATCAGTGCCAAAACTTGCATCGACGTAACCCTTTACGATGAACTTTTTGTCACCTCCATAACCGAGAAACATATCCTTATTCCACTAAGGATAATCTTGACCAATGTCCAGTGATCTACTCCTAGATCACTATTGTACTCCCTTGCCAAACTCAGGGCAGGGTATACAATAGTGAAGGAAATATGCCCTAGAGGCAATAATAAAGTTATTATTTATTTCCTTATATCATGATAAATGTTTATTATTCATGCTAGAATTGTATTAACCGGAAACATAATACATGTGTGAATACATAGACAAATAGAGTGTCACTAGTATGCCTCTACTTGACTAGCTCGTTAATCAAAGATGGTTATTTTTGCTAGCCATAGACATAAGTTGTCATTTGATTAACGAGATCACCTCATTAGGAGAATGACGTGATTGACTTGACCCATTCCGTTAGCTTAGCACTCGATCGTTTAGTATGTTGCTATTGCTTTCTTCATGACTTATACATGTTCCTATGACTATGAGATTATGCAACTCCCGTCTACAGGTGTCTCCAAAGTTACTTGTTGGGTTGGCGTATTTCGAGATTAGGATTTGTCACTCCGATTGTCGGAGAGGTATCTCTGGGCCCACTCGGTAATGCACATCACTATAAGCCTTGCAAGCATTGTGACTAATGAGTTAGTTGCGGGATGATGTATTACGGAACGAGTAAAGAGACTTGCCGGTAACGAGATTGAACTAGGCATCGAGATACCGACGATCAAATCTCGGGCAAGTAACATACCGGTGACAAAGGGAACAACGTATGTTGTTATGCGGTCTGGCCGATAAAGATCTTCGTAGAATATGTGGGAGCCAATATGGGCATCCAGGTCCCGCTATTGGTTATTGACCGGAGACGTGTCTCGGTCATGTCTACATAGTTCTCGAACCCGTAGGGTCCGCACGCTTAAAGTTACGATGACAGTTTTATTATGAGTTTATGTATGTTGATGTACCGAAGGAGTTCGGAGTCCCGGATGAGATCGGGGACATGACGAGGAGTCTCGAAATGGTCGAGACGTAAAGATCGATACATTGGACGACTATATTCGGACTTCTGAAAGGTTCCGAGTGATTCGGGTATTTTTCGGAGTACCGAAGAGTTACGGGAATACGTATTGGGCCTTATTGGGCCATACGGGAAAGAAGGAAAAGGGCCTCAAGGGTGGCCGCACCCCTCCCCTTGGTCTGGTCCGAATTGGACTAGGGAAGGGGGGCGCCCCCTTCCTTCCTTCTCTTTTTCCCTTCCTCTTTTCCTATTCCATATGGGAGGTGGAATCCTACTAGGACTAGGGAGTCCTAGTAGGACTCCACACTTGGTGCGCCCCCTCCTAGGTCCGGCCTCCTCCTCCCTTGCTCCTTTATATACGGGGGCAGGGGGGCACCCCAGAGACACAACAATTGATCCTTGAGATCTTTTAGCCGTGTGCGGTGCCCCCCTCCACCAAATTACACCTCGATAATATCATTGCGGAGCTTAGGCGAAGCCCTGCGTTGGTAGAACATCATCATCGTCACCACGCCGTCGTGTTGACGAAACTCTCCCTCAACACTCGGCTGGATCGGAGTTCGAGGGACGTCATCGAGCTGAACGTGTGTAGAACTCGGAGGTGCCGTGCGTTCGGTACTTGATCGGTCGGATCGTGAAGACGTACGACTACATCAACCGCGTTGTGATAACGCTTCCGCTGTCGGTCTACGAGGGTACGTGGACAACACTCTCCCCTCTCGTTGCTATTCATCACCATGATCTTGCGTGTGCGTAGGAATTTTTTTGAAATTACTACGTTCCCCAATAGTGGCATCCGAGCCAGGTTTTATGCGTTGATGCTATGCACGAGTAGAACACAAGTGAGTTGTGGGCGATATAAGTCATACTGCTTACCAGCATGTCATACTTTGGTTCAGCGGTATTGTGAGATGAAGCGGCCCGGACCGACATTACGCGTACGCTTACGCGAGACTGGTTTCACCGTTCGGAGCACTCGTTGCTTAAAGGTGACTGGCGGGTGTCTGTCTCTCTCACTTTAGTTGAACCGAGTGTGGCTACGCCCGGTCCTTGCGAAGGTTAAAACAGCACCAACTTGACAAACTATCGTTGTGGTTTTGATGCGTAGGTAAGAACGGTTCTTGCTAAGCCCGTAGCAGCCACGTAAAACTTGCAACAACAAAGTAGAGGACGTCTAACTTGTTTTTGCAGGGCATGTTGTGATGTGATATGGTCAAGACATGATGTGATATAATGTGTTGTATGAGATGATCATGTTTTGTAACCGTGTTATCGGCAACTGGCAGGAGCCATATGGTTGTCGCTTTATTGTATGAGATGCAATCGCCATGTAATAGTTTTACTTTGTCACTAAGCGGTACCGATAGTCGTAAAAGCAATAAGTTGGCGAGATGACAACGATGTACGATGGAGATCAATGTGTCGCGCCGGTGACGATGGTGATCATGACGGTGCTTCGGAGATGGAGATCACAAGCACGGTGCTTCGGAGATGGAGATCACAAGCACAAGATGATGATGGCCATATCATATCACTTATATTGATTGCATGTGATGTTAATCCTTTATGCATCTTATCTTGCTTTGATTGACGGTAGCATTATAAGATGATCTCTCACTAAAATTTCAAGATAAAAGTGTCTCCCTGAGTATGCACCGTTGCAAAAGTTCTTCGTGCTGAGACACCACGTGTTAATCGGGTGTGATAGGCTCTACGTTCAAATACAACGGGTGCAAAACAGTTGCACACGCGGAATACTCAGGTTAAACTTGACGAGCCTAGCATATACAGATATGGCCTCAGAACACAGAGACCGAAAGGTCGAGCGTGAATCATATAGTAGATATGATCAACATAGTGATGTTCACCATTGAAACTACTCCATCTCACGTGTTAATCGGACATGGTTTAGTTGCTTTGGATCACGTAATCACTTAGATGATGAGAGAGATGTCTATCTAAGTGGGAGTTCTTAAGTAATATGATTAATTGAACTTAAATTATCATGAACTTAGTCCTGATAGTATTTTGCAAATTATGTTGTAGATCAATAGCTCGCGTTGTTGCTTCCCTGTGTTTATTTTTTGTTCCTAGAGAAAAATTATGTTGAAAGATGTTAGTAGCAAAGATGCGGATTGGATCCGTGATCTGAGGATTATCCTCATTGCTGCACAGAAATATTATGTCCTTGATGCACCGCTAGGTGACAGACCTATTGCAGGAGCAGATGCTGACGTTATGAACGTTTGGCTAGCTCAATATGATGACTACTTGATAGTTTAGTGCAGCATGCTTAACGGCTTAGAATCGGGACTTCAAAGATGTTTTGAACGTCATGGACCATATGAGATGTTCCAGGAGTTGAAGTTAATATTTCAAGCAAATACCCGAGTTGAGAGATATGAAATCTCCAACAAGTTCTATAGCAAAAAGATGGAGGAGAATCGCTCAACTAGTGAGCATGTGCTCAGATTGTCTGGGTACTACAATCGCTTGAATCAAGTGGGAGTTTATCTTCCAGATAAAATAGTGATTGACATAATTCTCTAGTCACCATCACCAAGTTAGTAGAACTTCGTGATGAACTATAGTATGCAAGGGATGACGAAAGTAATTCCCGAGCTCTTCGTGATGCTGAAATCGACGAAGGTAGAAATCAAGAAAAACATCAAGTGTTGATGGTTGACGAGACCACTTCAAGTGTTGATGGTTGATGAGACCGCTAGTTTCAAGAAAAGGGCAAAGGGATAGAAGGGGAACTTCAAAAGAATGGCAAGCAAGTTGCTACTCAAGTGAAGAAGCCCAAGTCTCTACCTAAGCCTGAGACTAAGTGCTTCTACTGCAAAGGGACTGGTCACTGGAAGCGGAACTGCCCCAAGTATTTGGTGGATAAGAAGGATGGCAAAGTGAACAAAGGTATATTGGATATACATGTTATTGATGTGTACTTACTAGTGTTTATAGCAACCCCTCGGTATTTGATACTGGTTCAGTTGCTAAGAGTGGTAACTCGAAAACGGGAGTTGTAGAATAAACAGAGACTAGTAAAAAAAAGGCGAGGTGACGATGTGTGTTGGAAGTAGTTCCAAGATTGATATGATCAACATCGCACACTCCCTGTACTTTCGGGATTAGTGTTTAAACTAAATAAGTGTTATTTAGTGTTTGCGTTGAGCATGAATATGATTTGATCATGTTTATTGCAATACGGTTATTCATTTAAGTTAGAGAACAATTGTTGTTCTATTTACATGAATAAAAACCTTCTATGGTCATACACACCAACGAAAATGGTTTGTTGGATCTCGATCGTAGTGATATTCATAATATTGAAGCCAAAAGATGCAAAGTTAATAATGATAGTGCAACTTATTTGTGGCACTGCCGTTTAGGTCATATTGGTGTAAAGCGCATGAAGAAATTCCATACTGATGGGATTTTGGAATCACTTGATTATGAATCACTTGATGCTTGCGAACCGTGCCTCATGGGCAAGATGACTAAAACGCCGTTCTCCGGAACTATGGAGAGAGCAACAGATTTGTTGGAAATCATACATACAGATGTATGTGGTCCGATGAATATTGAGGCTCGTAGCAGGTATCATTATTTTCTCACCTTCACAGATGATTTGAGCAGATATGGGTATATCTCCTTAATGAAACAGATGTCTGAAACATTTGAAAAGTTCATATAATTTCAGAGTGAAGTGGAAAATCATCGTAACAAGAAAAATAAAGTTTCTACGATCTGATCGTGGAGAAGAGTATTTGAGTTACGAGTTTGGCCTTCAGTTAAAACAATGTGAAATAGTTTCGCTACTCACGCCACCTGGAACACCACAGCATAATGGTGTGTCCGAACGTCATAACCGTACTTTATTGGATATAGTGCAATCTATGATGTCTCTTACCAATTTACCACTATCGTTTTGGGGTTATGCATTAGAAACAGCTGCATTCACGTTAAATAGGTCACCATCAAAATCCGTTGAGACGATGCCTTATGAACTGAGGTTTAGCAAGAAACCAAAGTTGTCGTTTCTTAAAGTTTTGGGTTGCGATGCTTATGTGAAAAAATTTCATCCTGATAAGCTCAAACCCAAATCGGAGAAATGTGTCTTCATAGGATACCCAAAGGAGACAGTTGGGTACACCTTCTATCACAGATCCGAAGGCAAGAAATTCCTTGCTAAGTATGGATCCTTTCTAGAGAAGGAATTTCTCTCGAAAGAAGTGAGTGGGAGGAAAGTAGAACTTGATGAGGTAACTGTACCTGCTCCCTTATTGGAAAGTAGTTCATCACAGAAATCTGTTCCCGTGACTCCTACACCAATTAGTGAGGAAGTTAATGATGATGATCATGTAACTTCAGATCAAGTTACTACCAAACCTCGTAGGTAAACCAGAGTAAGATCCGCACCAGAGTGGTACGGTAATCCTGTTCTGGAGGTTATGTTACTAGACCATGACGAACCTACGAACTATGAAGAAGCGATGGTGAGCCCAGATTCCGCAAAATGGCTTGAGGCCATTAAATCTGAGATGAGATCCATGTATGAGAACAAAGTATGGACTTTGATTGACTTGCCCAATGATCGGCGAGCCATTGAGATTAAATGGATCTTCAAGAGGTAGACAAACAGTGATAGTAGTGTTACTGTCTACAAAGCTAGAATTGTCGCAAAAAGGTTTTCGACAAAGTTCAAGGTGTTGACTACGATGAGAGTTTCTCACTCGTATCTATGCTTAAGTCTGTCTGAATCATGTTAGCAATTGCCGCATTTTATGAAATATGGCAAATGGATAAACAAAACTGCATTCCTTAATGGATTTATTAAAAAAGAGTTGTATATGATGCAACCAGGAGGTTTTGTCAATCCTAAAAGTGCTAACAAAATATACAAGCTCCAGCGATCCATCTATGGACTGGTGCAAGCATCTCGGAGTTGGAATATACACTTTGATAAGTTGATCAAAGGATATAGTGTTATACAGACTTGCGGTGAAGCCTGTATTTACAAGAAAGTGAGTGGGAGCACTACATCATTTCTGATAAGTATATGTGAATGACATATTGTTGATCGAAAATAATGTAGAATTATTCTGCAAAGCATAAAGGAGTGTTTGAAAGGTGTTTTTCAAAGATAGACCTCGGTGAAGCTGCTTACATATTGAGCATCAAGATCTATAGAGATAGATGAAGACGCTTGATAAGTTTTTCAATGAGTACATACCTTAACAAGATTTTGAAGTAGTTCAAAATAGAACAGTCAAAGAAAAGAGTTCTTGCCTGTGTTACAAGGTGTGAAATTGAGTAAAGACTCAAAGCCCGACCACGGCAAAAGATAGAAAGAGAATGAAAGTCATTCCCTATGCCTTGGCCATAGGTTCTATAAAGTATGCCATGCTGTGTACCAGATCTATTGTATACCCTACACTGATTTTGGCAAGGGAGTACAATAGTGATCTAGGAGTAGATCACTGGACAGCGGTCAAAATTATCCTTGCTGGAATAAGGATATGTTTCTCGATTATGGAAGTGACAAAAGGCTCGTCGTAAAAGGTTACGTCGATGCAAGTTTTGACACTAATCTAGATGACTCTAAGTCTCGGTCTAGATACATATTGAAAGTGGGAGCAATTAGCTAGAGTAGCTCCATGCAGAGCATTGTAGACATAGAAATTTGCAAAATACTTACGGATCTGAATGTGACAGACCCGTTGACTAAAATTATCTCACAAGCAAAACATGCTCACACCTTAGTACTCTTTGGGTGTTAATCACATAGCTATGTGAACTAGATTACTGACTCTAGTAAACCCTTTGGGTGATGGTCACATGACGATGTGAACCATGGGTGTTAATCACATGGTGATGTGAACTATTCATGTTAAATCACATGGCGATGTGAACTAGATTATTGACTCTAGTGCAAGTGGGAGACTGAAGGAAATATGCCCTAGAGGCAATAATAAAGTTATTATTTATTTCCTTATATCATGATAAATGTTTATTATTCATGCTAGAATTGTATTAACTGGAAACATAATACATGTGTGAATACATAGACAAACAGAGTGTCACTAGTATGCCTCTACTTGACTAGCTCGTTAATCAAAGATGGTTATGTTTCCTAGCCATAGACATAAGTTGTCATTTGATTAACGAGATCACCTCATTAGGAGAATGACGTGATTGACTTGACCCATTCCGTTAGCTTAGCACTCGATCGTTTAGTATGTTGCTATTGCTTTCTTCATGACTTATACATGTTCCTATGACTATGAGATTATGCAACCCCCGTTTACCGGAGGAACACTTTGTGTGCTACCAAACGTCACAACGTAAATGGGTGATTATAAAGGTGCTCTACAGGTGTCTCCAAAGGTACTTGTTGGGTTGGCGTATTTCGAGATTAGGATTTGTCACTCCGATTGTCGGAGAGGTATCTCTGGGCCCACTCGGTAATGCACATCACTATAAGCCTTGCAAGCATTGTGACTAATGAGTTAGTTGCGGGATGATGTATTACGGAACGAGTAAAGAGACTTGCCGGTAACGAGATTGAACTAGGTATCGAGATACCGACGATCAAATCTCGGGCAAGTAACATACCGGTGACAAAGGGAACAACGTATGTTGTTATGCGGTCTGGCCGATAAAGATCTTCGTAGAATATGTGGGAGCCAATATGGGCATCCAGGTCCCGCTATTGGTTATTGACCGGAGACGTGTCTCGGTCATGTCTACATAGTTCTCGAACCCGTAGGGTCCGCACGCTTAAAGTTACGATGACAGTTTTATTATGAGTTTATGTATGTTGATGTACCGAAGGAGTTCGGAGTCCCGGATGAGATCGGGGACATGACGAGGAGTCTCAAAATGGTCGAGACGTAAAGATCGATATATTGGACGACTATATTCGGACTTCGGAAAGGTTCCGAGTGATTCGGGTATTTTTCGGAGTACCGGAGAGTTACGGGAATACGTATTGGGCCTTATTGGGCCATACGGGAAAGAAGGAAAAGGGCCTCAAGGGTGGCCGCACCCCTCCCCTTGGTCTGGTCCGAATTGGACTAGGGAAGGGGGGCGCCCCCTTCCTTCCTTCTCTTTTTCCCTTCCTCTTTTCCTATTCTATATGGGAGGTGGAATCCTACTAGGACTAGGGAGTCCTAGTAGGACTCCACACTTGGTGCGCCCCCTCCTAGGGCCGGCCTCCTCCTCCCTTGCTCCTTTATATACGGGGGCAGGGGGGCACCCCAGAGACACAACAATTGATCCTTGAGATCTTTTAGCCGTGTGCGGTGCCCCCCTCCACCAAATAACACCTCGATAATATCATTGCGGAGCTTAGGCGAAGCCCTGCGTCGGTAGAACATCATCATCATCACCACGCCGTCGTGCTGACGAAACTCTCCCTCAACACTCGGCTGGATCGGAGTTTGAGGGACGTCATCGAGCTGAACGTGTGTAGAACTCGGAGGTGTCGTGCGTTCGGTACTTGATCGGTCGGATCGTGAAGACGTACGACTACATCAACCGCGTTGTGATAACGCTTCCGCTGTCGGTCTACGAGGGTACGTGGACAACACTCTCCCCTCTCGTTGCTATGCATCACCATGATCTTGCGTGTGCGTAGGATTTTTTTGAAATTACTACGTTCCCCAACAAATAGGTCTGGTACATAGCATGGCAAACTTTATAGAACCTATAGCTGAGGCATAGGGAATGACTTTCATTCTCTCTCTATCTTCTGCCATGGTCGGGTTTTGAGTCTTACTCAACTTCACACCTTGCAACACAGGCAAGAACTCTTTCTTTGACTGTTCCATTTTTAACTACTTCAAAAACTTGTCAAGGTATGTACTCATTGAAAAAATTTATCAAGCGTCTTGATCTATCTCTATAGATCTTGATGCTCAATATGTAAGCAGCTTCACCGAGGTCTTTCTTTGAAAAACTCCTTTCAAATACTCGTTTATGCTTTCTAGAAAATTCTACATTATTTCTGATCAACAATATGTCATTCACATATGTTTATCAGAAATGATGTAGTGCTCCCACTCACTTTCTTGTAAATACAGGCTTCACCACAAGTTTGTATAAAACTATCTGCTTTGATCAACTCATCAAAGCGTATATTCCAACTCTGAGATGCTTGCACCAGTCCATAGATGGATCGCTGGAGCTTTGCACATTTTGTAAGTGTTGGGGATCGTAGCAGAAATTTAAAATTTTCTACGTATCACCAAGATCAATCTATGGAGTCATCTAGCAACGAGAGAGAGGGGAGTGCACCTACATACCCTTGTAGATCACGCGCGGAAGCGTTCAAGAGAACGGGGTTGATGGAGTCGTACTCGTCGTGATCCAAATCACCAATGATCCTAGCGCCGAACGGACGGCACCTCCGCGTTCAACACACGTACGGAGCGGGGACGTCTCCTCCTTCTTGATCCAGCAAGGGGGGGAGGAGAAGTTGATGGAGATCCAGCAGCACGACGGCGTGGTGGTGGAAGTAGCGGGATCCCGACAGGGCTTCGCCAAGCGCAAGCGGGGAGGAAGAGGTGTCACGGGAGGGAGGGAGGCGCCAGGGCTTGGGGTGCTGCTCCCATGCGCCTCCCCACTATATATATGGGTGGAGGGGGCTGGTTTCTTGCCCTCCAAGTTCATTGGGGCGTTGGCAAAGGTGGGGGAAAGAAATCCCATCATTTCCCTTCCCCACCGATTGTCATCCCTCCTTTTTAGGGATCTTGATCTTATCCCTTCGGGATATGATCTTATTCCTTCTAAGGTGGGATCTTGGTGCGCCTTGACCAGGGGTGTGGGGCCTTACCCCCACTACCCACGTTCATGTGGGTCCCCCCATGCAGGTGGGCCCCACTTCGGAACCTTCTAGAACCTTCCCGGTACAATACCGAAAAATCCCGAACATTTTCCGGTGGCCAAAATAGGACTTCCCATATATAAATCTTTACCTCCGGACCATTCCGGAACTCCTCGTGACGTCCGGGATCTCATCCGGGACTCCGAACAACTTTCGGTTAATCGCATACTAATATCTCTACAACTCTAGCGTCACCGAACCTTAAGTGTGTAGACCCTACGGGTTCGGGAGACATGCAGACATGACCGAGACGACTCTCCGGTCAATAACCAACAGCGGGATCTGGATACCCATGTTGGCTCCCACATGTTCCACGATGATCTCATCGGATGAACCACGATATCGAGGATTCAATCAATCCCGTATACAATTCCCTTTGTCAATCGGTACGTTACTTGCCCGAGATTCGATCGTCGGTATCCCAATACCTTGTTCAATCTCGTTACCGGCAAGTCACTTTACTCGTACCGTAATGCATGATCCCGTGACCAAACACTTGGTCACATTGAGCTCATTATGATGATGCATTACCGAGTGGGCCCAGAGATACCTCTCCGTCATACGGAGTGACAAATCCCAGTCTCGATTCGTGCCAACCCAACAGACACTTTCGGAGATACCTGTAGTGCACCTTTATAGCCACCCAGTTACGTTGTGACGTTTGGTACACCCAAAGCATTCCTACGGTATCCGGGAGTTGCACAATCTCATGGTCTAAGGAAATGATACTTGACATTAGAAAAGCTCTAGCAAACGAACTACACAATCTTGTGCTATGCTTAGGATTGGGTCTTGTCCATCACATCATTCTCCTAATGATGTGATCCCGTTATCAATGACATCCCATGTCCATGGTCAGGAAACCATAACCATCTATTGATCAACGAGCTAGTCAACTAGAGGCTTACTAGGGACATGTTGTGGTCAATGTATTCACACATGTATTACGGTTTCCAGTTAATACAATTATAGCATGAACAATAGACAATTATCATGAACAAGGAAATACAATAATAACCATTTTATTATTGCCTCTAGGGCATATTTCCAACAGTTGGCACCTTTAGGATTGACAAACCTTCTGGTTGCATCATATACAACTCATATTTAAGAAATTCATTAAGGAATGTAGTTTTGACATCCATTTGCCAGATTTCATAAAATATGGCATTTTGCTAACATGATTCGGACAGACTTAAGCATCGCTACGAGTGAGAAAATCCCATCGTAGTCAACACTTTGAACTTTGTCAAAACCTTTTTTCAACAAGTCTAGCTTTGTAGATAGTAACAGTACTATCAGCGTCCGTCTTCCTCTTGAAGATCCATTTATTTTCTATGGCTTGCCGATCATCGGGCAAGTCAATCAAAGTCCACAGTTTGTTCCCATACATGGATCCCATCTCAGATTTCATGGCCTCATGCCATTTCGCGGAATCTGGGCTCATCATCGCTTCCTCATAGTTCATAGGTTCGTCAAGGTCAAGTAACATGAACTCCAGAATAGGATTACCGTACCACTGGTGCGGAACGTACTCCGGTTGACCTACGAGGTTCAGTAGTAACTTGATCCGTAGCTTCATGATCATCATCATTAACTTTCTCACTAATTGGTGTAAGCATCACTGGAACTGATTTCAGTGATGAACTACTTTCCAATTCGGGAGAAGGTACAATTACCTTATCAAGTTCTACTTTCCTCCAACTCACTTCTTTCGAGAGAAACTCCTTCTCTAGAAAGGATCCATTCTTAGCAACGAATTGAAGGAAATATGCCCTAGAGGCAATAATAAAGTATTATATATTTCCTTGTATCATGATAAATGTTTATTATTCATGCTAGAATTGTATTAACCGGAAACATAATACATGTGTGAATACATAGACAAACAGAGTGTCACTAGTATGCCTCTACTTGACTAGCTCGTTAATCAAAGATGGTTATGTTTCCTAGCCATAGACATGAATAGTCATTTGATTAACGAGATCACCTCATTAGGAGAATGACGTGATTGACTTGACCCATTCCGTTAGCTTAGCACCCGATCGTTTAGTATGTTGCTATTGCTTTCTTCATAACTTATACATGTTTCTATGACTATGAGATTATGCAACTCCCGTTTACCGGAGAACACTTTGTGTGCTACCAAACGTCACAACGTAAATGGGTGATTATAAAGGTGCTCTACAGGTGTCTCCAAAGGTACTTGTTGGGTTGGCGTATTTCGAGATTAGGATTTGTCACTCCGATTGTTGGAGAGGTATCTCTGGGCCCACTCGGTAATGCACATCACTATAAGCCTTGCAAGCATTGTGACTAATGAGTTAGTTGCGGGATGATGTGTTACAGAACGAGTAAAGAGACTTGCCGGTATCGAGATTGAACTAGGTATCGAGATACCGACGATCAAATCTCGGGCAAGTAACATACCGGTGACAAAGGGAACAACGTATGTTGTTATGCGGTCTGACCGATAAAGATCTTCATAGAATATGTGGGAGCCAATATGGGCATCCAGGTCCCGCTATTGGTTATTGACCGGAGACATGTCTCGGTCATGTCTACATAGTTCTCGAACCCGTAGGGTCCGCACGCTTAACGTTACGATGACAGTTTTATTGAGTTTTGATGTACCGAAGAAGTTCGGAGTCCCGGATGAGATCGGGGATATGACGAGGAGTCTCGAAATGGTCGAGACATAAAGATTGATATATTGGACGACTATATTCGGACTTCAGGAAGGTTCCGAGTGATTCGGGTATTTTTCGGAGTACCGGAGAGTTACGGGAATTCGTATTGGGCCTTAATGGGCCATACGGGAAAGGAGAGAAAGGCCTCAAAAAGTGGCCGCACCCCTCCCCATGGTCTGGTCCGAATTGGACTAGGGAAGGGGGGCGCACCCTTCCTTCTTTCTCCTTCCCCCTTCCCTTCTCCTACTCCCACAAGGAAAGGAGGAGTCCTACTCCCGGTGGGAGTAGGACTCCCCCCTATGGCGCGCCTCTCCCCTTGGCCGGCTGCCTCCCCCTTGCTCCTTTATATACGGGGGCAGGGGGGCACCCCAGAGACACAACAATTGATCCTTGAGATCTCTTAGCCGTGTGCGGTGCCCCCCTCCACCATATTACACCTCGATAATACCGTTGCGGAGCTTAGGCGAAGCCCTGCGTCGGTGGAACATCATCATCGTCACCACGCCGTCGTGCTGACGAAACTCTCCCTCAACACTCGGCTGGATCGGAGTTCGAGGGACGTCATCGAGCTGAACGTGTGTAGAACTCGGAGGAGCCGTACGTTCGGTACTTGATCGGTCGGATCGTGAAGACGTACGACTACATCAACCGCGTTGTGATAACGCTTCCGCTGTCGGTCTACGAGGGTACGTGGACAACACTCTCCCCTCTCGTTGCTATGCATCACCATGATCTTGCGTGTGCGTAGGAAATTTTTTGAAATTACTACGTTCCCCAACAGTGGCATCCGGGCCTGGTTTTATGCGTTGATGCTATGCACGAGTAGAACACAAGTGAGTTGTGGGCGATATAAGTCATACTGCTTACCAGCATGTCATACTTTGGTTCAGCGCATTGTGAGATGAAGCGGCCCGGACCGACATTACGCGTACGCTTACGCGAGACTGGTGTCACCGTTGCGAGCACTTGTTGCTTAAAGGTGACCGGCGGGCGTCTGTCTCTCTCACTTTAGTTGAACCGGGTGTGGCTACGCCCGGTCCTTGCGAAGGTTAAAACAGCACCAACTTGACAAACTATCGTTGTGGTTTTGATGCGTAGGTAAGAACGGTTCTTGCTAAGCCCGTAGCAGCCACGTAAAATATGCAACAACAAAGTAGAGGACGTCTAACTTGTTTTTGCAGGGCATGTTGTGATGTGATATGGTCAAGACATGATGTGATATAATGTGTTGTATGAGATGATCATGTTTTGTAACCGAGTTATCGGCAACTGGCAGGAGCCATATGGTTGTCGCTTTATTGTATGAGATGCAATCGCCATGTAATAGTTTTACTTTATCACCAAGCGGTAGCGATAGTCGTAAAAGCAATAAGTTGGCGAGACGACAACGATGCTACGATGGAGATCAAGGTGTCGCGCCGGTGATGATGGTGATCATGACGGTGCTTCGGAGATGGAGATCACAAGCACAAGATGATGATGGCCATATCATATCACTTATATTGATTGCATGTGATGTTAATCCTTTATGCATCTTATCTTGCTTTGTTTGACGGTAGCATTATAAGATGATCCTTCACTAAATTATCAAAGTATAAGTGTTCTCCCTGAGTATGCACCGTTGCGAAAGTTCTTCGTGATGAGACACCACGTGATGATCGGGTGTGATAGGCTCTACGTTCAAATACAACGGGTGCAAAACAGTTGCACACGCGGAATACTCAGGTTAAACTTGACGAGCCTAGCATATAACAGATATGGCCTCGGAACACAGAGACCGAAAGGTCGAGCGTGAATCATATAGTAGATATGATCAACATAGTGATGTTCACCATTGAAACTACTCCATCTCACATGATGATCGGACATGGTTTAGTTGATATGGATCACGTGATCACTTAGAGGATTAGAGGAATGTCTATCTAAGTGGGAGTTCTTAAGTAATATGATTAATTGAACTTAAATTTATCATGAACTTAGTTCTGATAGTATTTTGCAAATTATGTTATAGATCAATAGCTCGCGTTGTTGCTTCCCTGTGTTTATTTTTGATATGTTCCTAGAGAAAAATTATGTTGAAAGATGTTAGTAGCAAAGATGCGGATTGGATCCGTGATCTGAGGATTATCCTCATTGCTGCACAGAAAAATTATGTCCTTGATGCACCACTAGGTCACAGACCTATTGCAGGAGCAGATGCAGACGTTATGAACGTTTGGCTAGCTCAATGTGATGACTACTTGATAGTTTAGTGCACCATGCTTAACGGCTTAGAATCGGGACTTGAAAGACGTTTTGAACGTCATGGACCATATGAGATGTTCCAGGAGTTGAAGTTAATATTTCAAGCAAATACCCGAGTTGAGAGATATGAAGTCTCCAACAAGTTCTATAGCTAAAAGATGGAGGAGAATCGCTCAACTAGTGAGCATGTGCTCAGATTGTCTGGGTACTACAATCGCTTGAATCAAGTGGGAGTTTATCTTCCAGATAAAATAGTGATTGACAGAATTCTCTAGTCACCATCACCAAGTTAGTAGAACTTCGTGATGAACTATAGTATGCAAGGGATGACGAAAGTAATTCCCGAGCTCTTCGTGATGCTGAAATCGACGAAGGTAGAAATCAAGAAAAACATCAAGTGTTGATGGTTGACGAGACCACTTCAAGTGTTGATGGTTGACGAGACCACTAGTTTCAAGAAAAGGGCAAAGGGAAGAAGGGGAACTTCAAAAAGAACGGCAAGCAAGTTGCTACTCAAGTGAAGAAGCCCAAGTCTGTACCTAAGCCTGAGACTAAGTGCTTCTACTACAAATGAGACTGGTCACTGGAAGCGGAACTGCCCCAAGTATTTGGTGGATAAGAAGGATGGCAAAGTGAACAAAGGTATATTGGATATACATGTTATTGATGTATACTTTACTAGTGTTTATAGCAACCCCTCGGCATTTGATACTGGTTCAGTTGCTAAGAGTAGTAACTCGAAACGGGAGTTGCAGAATAAACAGAGACTAGTAAAAGGCGAGGTGACGATGTGTGTTGGAAGTAATTCCAAGATTGATATGATCATCATCGCACACTCCCTATACTTTCGGGATTAGTGTTGAAACTAAATAAGTGTTATTTGGTGTTTGCGTTGAGCATGAATATGATTTGATCATGTTTATTGCAATACGGTTATTCATTTAAGTTAGAGAACAATTGTTGTTCTGTTTACATGAATAAAAACCTTTTATGGTCATACACACCAACAAAAATGGTTTGTTGGATCTCGATCGTAGTGATACACATATTCATAATATTGAAGCCAAAAGATGCAAAGTTAATAATGATAGTGCAACTTATTTGTGGCACTGCCGTTTAGGTCATATTGGTGTAAAGCGCATGAAGAAACTCCATACTGATGGGATTTTGGAATCAATTGATTATGAATCACTTGATGCTTGCGAACCATGCCTCATGGGCAAGATGACTAAAACGCCGTTCTCCGGAACTATGGAGAGAGCAATAGATTTGTTGGAAGTCATACATACAGATGTATGTGGTCCAATGAATATTGAGGCTCGTGGCGGATATCGTTATTTTCTCACCTTCACAGATGATTTGAGCAGATATGGGTATATCTACTTAATGAAACATAAGTCTGAAACATTTGAAAAGTTCATATAATTTCAGAGTGAAGTGGAAAATCATCGTAACAAGAAAAATAAAGTTTCTACGATCTGATCGTAGAGAAGAGTATTTAAGTTACGAGTTTGGCCTTCAGTTAAAACAATGTGAAATAGTTTCACTACTCACGCCACCTGGAACACCATGATGTAATGGTGTGTCCGAACGTCGTAATTGTGCTTTATTAGATATGGTGCGATATATGATGTATCTTACCGATCTACCACTATCATTTTGGGGTTATGCATTAGAGACAGCTGCATTCACGTTAAATAGGGCACCATCAAAATCCATTGAGATGACGCCTTATGAACTGAGGTTTAGCAAGAAACCAAAGTTGTCGTTTCTTCAAATTTTGGGGTTGCGATGCTTATGTGAAAAAGTTTCATCCTGATAAGCACAAACCCAAATCGGAGAAATGTGTCTTCATAGGATACCCAAAGGAGACAGTTGGGTACACCTTCTATCACAGATCCGAAGGCAAGACATTCGTTGCTAAAAATGGATCCTTTCTAGAGAAGGAGTTTCTCTCGAAAGAAGTGAGTGGGAGGAAAGTAGAACTTGATGAGGTAACTGTACCTGCTCCCTTATTGGAAAGTAGTTCATCACAGAAATCTGTTCTTGTGACTCCTGCACCAATTAGTGAGGAAGTTAATGATGATGATCATGGAACTTCAGATCAAGTTATTACTGAACCTCGTAGGTCAACCAGAGTAAGATCCGCACCAGAGTGGTACGGTAATCCTGTTCTGGAGGTCATGTTATTTGATCATGACGAACCTACGAACTATGAGGAAGCGATGATGAGCCCAGATTCCGGGAAATGGCTTGAAGCCATGAAATCTGAGATAAGATCCATGTATGAATAACAAAGTATGGACTTTGGTTGACTTGCCCGATGATCGGCGAGCCATTGAGATTAATGGAACTTCAAGAGGAAGACAGACGCTGATAGTAGTGTTACTATCTACAAAGCTAGAATTGTCGCAAAAGGTTTTCGACAAGTTCAAGGTATTGACTACGATGAGAGAGTTTCTCACTCGTATCTATGCTTATAGTCTGTCTGAATCATGTTAGCAATTGCCGCATTTTATGAAATCTGGCAAATGGATAAACAAAATTACATTCCTTAATGGATTTATTAAAGAAGAGTTGTATATGATGCAACCAGGAGATTTTGTCAATCCTAAAAGTGCTAACAAAATATGCAAGCTCCAGCGATCCATCTATGGACTGGTGCAAGCATCTCGGAGTTGGAATATACACTTTGATAAGTTGATCAAAGGATTAGAGTTATACAGATTTGCGGTGAAGCCTGTATTTACAAGAAAGTGAGTGGGAGCACTACAGCATTTCTGATAAGTATATGTGAATGACATATTGTTGATCGGAAATAATGTAGAATTATTCTGCAAAGCATAAAGGAGTGTTTGAAAGGAGTTTTTTCAAAGAAAGACCTCGGTGAAGCTGCTTACATATTGAGCATCAAGATCTATAGAGATAGATCAAGACGCTTGATAAGTTTTTTCAATGAGTACATACCTTAACAAGATTTTGAAGTAGTTCAAAATAGAACAGTCAAAGAAAAGAGTTCTTGCCTGTGTTACAAGGTGTGAAATTGAGTAAGACTCAAAGCCCGACCACGGCAGAAGATAGAAAGAGAATGAAAGTCATTCCCTATGCCTTGGCCATAGGTTCTATAAAGTATGCCATGCTGTGTACCAGATCTATTGTATACCCTACACTGATGTTGGCAAGGGAGTACAATAGTGATCTAGGAGTAGATCACTGGACAGCGGTCAAAATTATCCTTAGTGGAATAAGGATATGTTTCTCGATTATGGAAGTGACAAAAGGTTCGTCGTAAAGGGTTACGTCGATGCAAATTTTGACACTAAAACTAGATGACTCTAAGTCTCGGTCTAGATACATATTGAAAGTGGGAGCAATTAGCTAGAGTAGCTCCGTGCAGAGTATTGTAGACATAGAAATTTGCAAAATACTTACGGATCTGAATGTGACAGACCTGTTGACTAAAATTATCATCAAAACATGATCACACCTTAGTACTCTTTGGGTGTTAATCACATAGCGATGTGAACTAGATTATTGACTCTAATAAAACCCTTTGAGTGTTGGTCACATAGAGATGTGTACTATGGGTGTTAATCACATGGTGATGTGAATTATTGATGTTAAATCACATGGCGATGTGAACTAGATTATTGACTCTAGTGCAAGTGGGAGACTGAAGGAAATATGCCCTAGAGGCAATAATAAAGTATTATATATTTCCTTATATCATGATAAATGTTTATTATTCATGCTAGAATTGTATTAACCGGAAACATAATACATGTGTGAATACATAGACAAACAGAGTGTCACTAGTATGCCTCTACTTGACTAGCACGTTAATCAAAGATGGTTATGTTTCCTAGCCATAGACATGAATTGTCATTTGATTAACGAGATCACCTCATTAGGAGAATGACGTGATTGACTTGACCCATTCCGTTAACTTAGCACCCGATCCTTTAGTATGTTGCTATTGCTTTCTTCATGACTTATACATGTTCCTATGACTATGAGATTATGCAACTCCCGTTTACCGGAGGAACACTTTGTGTGCTACCAGACGTCATAACGTAAATGGGTGATTATAAAGGTGCTCTACAGGTGTCTACAAAGGTACTTGTTGGGTTGGCGTATTTCGAGATTAGGATTTGTCACTCCGATTGTCGGAGAGGTATCTCTGGGCCCACTCGGTAATGCACATCACTATAAGCCTTGCAAGCATTGTGACTAATGAGTTAGTTGCGGAATGATGTGTTACGGAACGAGTAAAGAGACTTGCCGGTAACGAGATTGAACTAGGTATCGAGATACCGACGATCAAATCTCGGGCAAGTAACATACCGGTGACAAAGGGAACAACGTATGTTGTTATGCGGTCTGACCGATAAAGATCTTCGTAGAATATGTGGGAGCCAATATGGGCATCCAGGTCCCGCTATTGGTTATTGACCGGAGACGTGTCTCGGTCATGTCTACATAGTTCTCGAACCCGTAGGGTCCGCACGCTTAACGTTACGATGACAGTTTTATTGAGTTTTGATGTACCGAAGGAGTTCGGAGTACCGGATGAGATCGGGGATATGACGAGGAGTCTCGAAATGGTCGAGACGTAAAGATCGATATATTGGACGACTATATTCGGACTTCGGAAAGGTTCCGAGTGATTCGGGTATTTTTCTGAGTACCGAAGAGTTACGGGAATTCGTATTGGGCCTTAATGGGCCATACGGGAAAGGAGAGAAAGGCCTCAGAAAGTGGCCGCACCCCTCCCCATGGTCTGGTCTGAATTGGACTAGGGAAGGGGGGCGCACCCTTCCTTCTTTCTCCTTCCCCCTTCCCTTCTCCTACTCCCACAAGGAAAGGAGGAGTCCTACTCCCGGTGGGAGTAGGACTCCCCCCTATGGCGCGCCTCTCCCCTTTGCCGGCTGCCTCCCCCTTGCTCCTTTATATACGGGGGCAGGGGGGCACCCCAGAGACACAACAATTGATCCTTGAGATCTCTTAGCCGTGTGCGGTGCCCCCTCCACCATATTACACCTCGATAATACCGTTGCGGAGCTTAGGCGAAGCCCTGCGTCGATGGAACATCATCATCGTCACCACGTCGTGCTGACGAAACTCTCCCTCAACACTCGGCTGGATCGGAGTTCGAGGGACGCCATCGAGCTGAACGTGTGTAGAACTCGGAGGTGCCGTACGTTCGGTACTTGATCGGTCGGATCGTGAAGACGTATGACTACATCAACCGCGTTGTGATAACGCTTCCGCTGTCGGTCTACGAGGGTACGTGGACAACACTCTCCCCTCTCGTTGCTATGCATCACCATGATCTTGCGTGTGCGTAGGAATTTTTTTGAAATTACTACGTTCCCCAACACAAATAGCTTGCCTTCGGATCTGTGATAGAAGGTGTACCCAACAGTAACTTTTGGATATCCTATGAAGACGCACTTTTCCGATTTGGGTTTGAACTTATCAGGATGAAACTTTTTCACATAAGCATCGCAACCCCAAACTTTAAGAAACGACAGTATTGGTTTCTTGCCAAACCATAGTTCATACGGTGTCGTCTCAACGGATTAGACGGTGCCCTATTTAATGTGAATGCAGCTGTCTCTAATGCATAACCCCAGAACGATAGTGGTAAATCGGTAAGAGACATTTTACATCATAGATTGCACTATATCCAATAAAGTAAGGTTATGACGTTCGGACACACCATTATGCTGTGGTGTTCCAGGTGGCATGAGTTTGTGAAATTATTCCACATTGTTTTAATTGAAGGCCAAACTTGTAACTCAAATATTCGTCTCTGCGATCAAATCACAGAAAAACTTTTATTTTCTTGTTACAATGATTCTCCACTTCACTCTGAAATTCTTTGAACTTTTCAACTGTTTCAGTTTCATTAAGTAGATATACCCATATCTGCTCAAATCATCTGTGAAGGTTAGAAAATAACGATACCCGCCGCGAGCCTCAACACTCATCGGACTGCATACATCAGTACGATTATTTCCAACAAGTCTGTTGCTCGCTCCATTGTTCCGAAGAACGGAGTCTTAGTCATCTTGCCCATGAGGCATGGTTCGCAAGTATCAACTGATTCATAATCAAGTGATTCCAAAATCCCGTCACCATGGAGTTTCTTCATGCGCTTTACACCAATATGACCTAAACGGCAGTGCCACAAATAAGTTGCACTATCATTATTAACTTTGCATCTTTTGGCTTCAATTTTATGAATATGTGTATCAACACGATCGAGATTAAATAAACCATTTATTTTCAGTGTATGACCATCGAAGGTTTTATTCATGTAAACAGGACAACAATTATTCCCGGATTTTAAATAAATAAACGTATTGCAATAAACATGATCAAATCATATTAATGCTTAACGCAAACACCGAATAACACTTATTTAGGTTCAACACTAATCCCGAAAGTATAGGGAGTGTGCGATGATGATCATATCAATCTTGAAACCACTTTCAACACACATCGTCACTTCACCTTTAACTAGTCTCTGTTCATTCTGCAACTCCCGTTTTGAGTTACTACTCTTCCCCGTATTCCCGTAACTCCCCGGTACTCCGAAAAATACCCGAATCACTCGGAACCTTTCCGATGTCCGAATATAGTCGTCCAATATATCGATCTTTACGTCTCGACCATTTCGAGACTCCTCGTCATGTCCCAGATTTCATCCGGGACTCCGAACTAACTTCGGTACATCAAAACACATAAACTCATATTACCGATCGTCACCGAACATTAAGCGTGCGGACCCTATGGGTTCGAGAACTATGTAGACATGACCGAGACACGTCTCCGGCCGATAACCAATAGTGGAACCTGGATGCTCATATTGGCTCCCACATATTCTACGAAGATCTTTATCGGTCAAACCGCATAACAACATACGTTGTTCCCTTTGTCATCGGTATGTTACTTGCCCGAGATTCGATCGTCGGTATCTCAATACCTAGTTCAATCTCGTTACCGGCAAGTCTCTTTACTTGTTCCGTAATACATCATCCCGCAACTAACTCATTAGTTACAATGCTTGCAAGGCGTATAGTGATGTGCATTACCGAGAGGACCCAGAGATACCTCTCTGACAATCGGAGTGACAAATCCTAATCTCGAAATACGCCAACTCAACAAGTACCTTCGGAGACACCTGTAGAGCACCTTTATAATCGCCCAGTTACGTTGTGACATTTGGTAGCACACAAAGTGTTCCTCCGGTAAACGGGAGTTGCATAATCTCATAGTCATAGGAAGATGTATAAGTCATGAAGAAAGCAATAGCAACATACTAAATGATCAAGTGCTAAGCTAACGGAATGGGTCAAGTCAATCACATCATTCTCCTAATGATGTGATCCCATTAATCAAATGACAACTCATGTCTATGGCTAGGAAACTCAACCATCTTTGATCAACGAGCTAGTCAAGTAGAGGCATACTAGTGACACTATGTTTTGTCTATGTATTCACACATGTATCAAGTTTCCGGTTAATACAATTCTAGCATGAATAATAAACATTTATCATGATATGAGGAATAAATAATAACTTTATTATTGCCTTTAGGGCATATTTCTTCAGCCAGCTGTCATAACAGTAAAAAAATTGAACTCTCAAATTCACTGGTTCCTCAAAACTTAGGACAACCTCAACGACAACTTTCTTAACTCCTTAGTGAAGAATTCGAACTCAGGTTTTTCAAAGAATCACCTTCAACACAAGAGCTCGAAGACTTTTCCTGAAAGCAGATTTCCATATCTTCGCTCAGTAGCGTAGATAGGTTTGATTGATCACACTCAAAGACTTTCTGTCTTGCTTCACTTTCACCCCCCTTAACAGTAAGGTTTTTCTACAACTAAAAAAAACTACAAACAATCACTATTCTTCAAACTTCAATTCTTTAGAGGGCACTATGAATTGTTAAATGTTATCACAACATTTTTAGGGGTCAGAATCCACTATTGGGTCATAACCCACTATTTTAACCAAATCATCGGGGACTTCATCTGTGTGTACTCACGAACACATTAATCCCTTAACAATTTTGTCGTTAATCATCAAAAACCCACTAGATGCACTTACACTTTAAGCTTTTCTGCGGAGATCAAATCATTGAGATCAACTTTTTTACTCCTTTTGGGGTGATCTCTTCTCACTTCCTCTGTTTTGACTCGGTAGCATCCATCTAATGTGAATCTTCAACCCGCGTTCAAATACTCCAGCTATCTAGCCTAGCAAATCAAGTTCTCCTGATGCTGAAATTGCAATGACATAGCTCTATGCTATTTTCTCGAATTGCCTACTTCATAATTTGTCCATGAAAAGCATATCATTGTGTTCATATGCGAAAGTGTTTAATATATACTCCCTCTATCCCATAATGTGAGACGGATGGAGTATTTTAAGTTTTGCTAGAGCTCATCTAGATGAGATATAATTTTGTCTCATTCATCTTTTATAGCCATTGGATGTGATGCTATAAGATGCGTGCGTGCTGACGTAGGTTGTATCTGTTCTTGTTTTTCAGATGAATGAGACCAAATTATATCTCATCTAGATGAGTCCTACGTACTCCCTATTTTATGGACGCGGATTTGGTGAATATGGGTGCGCGCGCACCCTTTATAAATAGTAAATTCAAAAAATGCTAGAAAAAAATCAAAAAAAAATCTGAATTTATTTTTTAAATATACATAATCAACCGGTATACTCGCATATGAAGTTTCACGAAGAAATCACATCCGTGGTAATCTGGGCAAAAATGATAAAATCGAAACTAATCGAAGCTATATTAAAAACACTGTTTACTGAATAGTATGATCGCATTCGTATTTTCTTCACTAAGAATACCATGGGTGTTAATACATCATGAAACTTCACACGTGAGTAGAATGATCGACTAAGATTCATACCGCGAAATTTCAGAATTTTTTTATTTTTTCTAGTATCTTTTTATGAATTTACTATTCACATGGGTGCACGCGCACCATGTTCACTTTTGTATTTTTGCTATTTTATTACATATGATACATATCCAACGAGTTAAATTGATGATCCAGAAGTACGGGGATGCCTTATGCACCGGTAGTTACTTTCGTTCGTGTTACACCCCGACCGAGAGTTTCGAGCTGTCATTTGCTCGAAGCAAACAAGTCGACCTTCGCGAGCCAAAAGAAGTATCCGATGAGTTTCCCAGATTGTCTTCTTCCCGGACGAAAGATAGCTCTCATCCCCTTCCCTGTGTGTCATCACTTCTGCTTCCAGAAGGAGCTGAGACGTGGCAACCCGGACGCGCCCAGCGCCTGCACACGTCCGGCCTCTCTTCATGGGCTAGTCACCAGTCACCGCCACCCGCCCCACCGCGAGCACACGTATCGCCCTACCGTGGCACTTGATCCATCAGACCCGTCCGGCGATCCCTATCCCTTCGCCACAAACGGCTTTATAAATAGTGCCTCGTGCTGCACCTGCTTACACAACAAAGTGTACGGACCAAGAGAAGTGAACAGCAGCACTAGATTTTGATTCCCCGTGTGACAAGTTCAGCGCAGCGCGAGATGGAGTACCAGGGACAGCAGCAGCACGGCCGCGTCGACGAGTACGGCAACCCGGTGGCCCGACATGGCGTCGGCACCGGCATGGGGACGCACGGCGGCGTCGGCACAGGAGCGGCCGCCGGTGGGCATTTCCAGCCCATGAGGGACGAGCACCAGACTGGCCGTGGGATCCTGCACCGCTCCGGCAGCTCCAGCTCCAGCTCGGTGCGTATATACACTACTTCTTGCTGATACTACTTGCATACATGGTTTGTGTTGTGTATACTGATTTTTCTCGTTGGTCGTGATAGTCTGAGGACGATGGCATGGGCGGGAGGAGGAAGAAGGGCATCAAGGAGAAGATCAAGGAGAAGCTCCCTGGTGGCCACGGTGACCAGCAGCACACCGGTGGCACCTACGGACAGCAGGGTACTGGCATGGCCGGCACCGGCGGCACCTACGGGCAGCAGGGTCACACTGGGATGGCCGGCACCGGTGGCACCTACGGACAGCAAGGCCACACTGGGATGGCCGGCACCGGCGGCGCCTACGGGCAGCAGGGTCACACTGGGATGACCGGCACCGGCGGCACCTACGGACAGCAGGGCCACACTGGGATGGCCGGCACCGGAGCACATGGCACCACGGCCACCGGCGGCACCTACGGGCAGCAGGGCCACACCGGGATGACAGGCACAGGGGCGCACGGCACTGGCGGCGCGTACGGGCAACACGGCACGGACACCGGCGAGAAGAAGGGCATCATGGACAAGATCAAGGAGAAGCTCCCTGGCCAGCACTGAGCGCTGAGCAGAGCCCGCGGTCGCCACTTCTGAGAGTGGGGGTGCCGGTCGACCACCGTTGCAGAATCAATAATAAGATGGCGATACAATAAAATTCCACCATACAACGTGAGCCTAGTTCACCTAGCTCACTTGCGTGTTGGAGGAGCCACTGTATCTAGGCTCAAGTTTACGTGAACAAACAGTGTTGTTTGTTTTGAGTTACTCGTCTGTTTACACTGTATAATTTTGTAAATTTCCTTCTGGTTAAACCGTGTATGTATGCTTACGGTATGGTGTGGTACAGATAAGTTCTTTTATCAAATATATACTCCTATAATACTGTCTTAAGAGTAGCTTAAGAGCATCATATGTACTCCCTCCGTTCGGAGGGAGTATATATTACAGTCTACAAAGGGAAGTGGGAAGTTGGTGGCAGAACCGGCCTTGTGATGAAACCGGGTGCACTGGGTCCCTGCCTCTGTTTCCGTATTTGGAAAATTCAGAAGGTTCTACAAAAAGAAGAAAATACATACAGGGCTTTTAAGACCAGTGAATACACAATACCAGGAAAAAAATATCAACTCTAAATTTAAAACACAGTATATCTTTTTAAGGGTAAAGCTAAGTTTTATTGATCAAATTCCACAGAGCGTGGAATACATCTCAGGTTGAACCAGCCACATGGCGTCCCTCACCTATCGAATGTGAAAATTTAGCTAGATCGTGACCCTCTTTATTTGTCTCTCTACCTTCAAAAATAAAATTACAACTAAAACTAGTAGCACTAAGCTTAATCTCACTAATAAGACTACCAAATCTCCTCTGAAGTAACAATGAAGTTTTGCAGAGCAGATCGTCTGCTAGAGAGTGCCTCCCTGCACGCAATGGCTTCCAAGTATTGTTAGTTTTGCAGAGCAGATCGTCTGCTAAAGAGTGCCTCCCTGCACACAATGGCTTTTAAGTATTGTTGAATCACGGATGCCATGTATCTCCAACGAAGTCCCCAAGTAGTTACCTTGGTCTCTACAGACTGCTGCCGCTAACACCTATATTTGCAAAGCCCGTAGGTGACGCCTTCTGTCATCGCTCGCACTGGCTCGGCGTGAGTTTCGTGTTGGTCTCGCATCTTCTAGTTTTTTTTTGAGGGGAACATCTTTTAGTATTAACGGTGTTTTGGACTAGAGGTACCAATCTAGTTGGCCCATAGTTCCTGGGCCGAGCTTACGACCCGCTAATCTCAGCAAGAAAGGACACCGGAAGCCTCGAACCCGAACCGGAAGCCTCTAACCCAGGCGTGATCAAGAGGGACATTGTCGAAGACTTGATACATCAAGAATAGTTCCAATTATCGGCATGTTTACTTCAAGTTGGCAACAGGTCATATGTAACCCTAAATACCTCTGGAAAAATGAAATTCACGAATATTTGTTTACTTTAGACGAACATTTTTAGAAATGGATGAACAGTCTTTGAATTCATGAACATTTTTTGACTCAACGGACATTTTGAATCAATGAACTTCTTTGAAATTGGGGAAGAAATTTTGAAATTCTAGATTTTCTTTAATTTTTGTGAACATTTTCTGTAATTTAATGGATTTTTTAATTATTGAATATGTTTTGAATACACGATCATTATTTCAAAATCATGAATATATTTTTATTTTCTGAATATTTTTTAAGTCATGTTTTTTTATAATATGCAAACAGTTTTATTAAATCACAAGCATTTGCATCTGCCTCATCGCAGCGTTTTGCCTGTCTTTTCTTCATATGTGTATGGCTGAATGTTCCTATGAGGATTTTAAACTACATTGTGCGTGGCCTTGGTGACTCTGATAAATGCAAGTTAGTTAAGGATGCAATTCTGTCTTGCCACATGAAACCAAACTTCAGGTGGTGGACGCAGCAAAAGCAAGCTCTTTTCTTCCCTCCAACCTCAAATTTTTCTACTTCATGCCGGCTACTGGCTCTGCTGGTGGCCTTCTGGTCGCCTGGGACAAAGATTGTGTGTCTGCCACTGAGATCTTCAGAAGCCAACACTGCATTTCAGTAAACTTAAGTTCAGTCAGTGACAACAACTCCTTCTGCCTGACAACTGTCTATGCCCCATGTGATGATGCAGAGAGGCCCGATTTCTTCCACATGCTTGATCAAGCTGCTGAATCAGCTACGGGACCATGGATTCTTCTTGGAGATTTGAATATGTACAGGCTTACACATGACAAATCGAAGGGACGGAAAAACTGGGTTGTGATGGACAGCTTTAACGACTGAGTTAGAGAGAGTGCCCTTGATGACATCGACATTACCAACAGAACATATACATGGTCAAATAAGAGAAGGGATCCCACCTTGGTTAAACTTGACAGAGTCCTTGTGAATGCGGACTGAGCTGGGTTTTCTGAACACGGAGGCGACAACCGTCGCTGCAACAACTTCAGATCACATCCCCATTGTTGACTTTAACAGAGAGAGCAACAGAAGTAAATGTTTCCGGTTTGAGAATCACAGGCTACACATCTAGGAAGCACGAGAGGTTATTCACAGTGGGCTCACTAAGGGCACCAGACACTTTGCATCCATTACATCCTTGTTGAATTTCAATCTCAGGCGAACCCGAGCAGCAATCAAGAAGTGGGCAACGTCCAAGTCCAGTTTGTAATTACTTCTACAGAATTGCAAGCATGTCATGCAATATCTAGACGCTGTAGAAGAAAGAAGAAACCTCTCAGCTATGGAATTCTCTATGAGAAAATTTGCCACTGCCAAAGCACAGTGGATCATAATATGGCAAACTGAAGGATGGAGGAGGCGTGCAAAAATTAGAAATTGTGTGCTAGGAGATGAGAATAATAGCTTCTTCCACGCTGCTGCAAATTGTCATCATCGGGAGAATAGGACCAGGATGCTCACAGGGGATAATATTGAGTCCTTTGACGACCGTCACAAGTTGGATATTGCGACAGATTACCTCACTTCAATCTTTGGGCAGCAATCACTCTCCCTCCCAACCATTGATGCAAGTTCCATATATGAGCAAGTTAACTTGGAAGCTTTAGAAGAAGCTTTTTCATGGGGAGAGATCGTCAGAGCCATTGACAAATCACCTAATCACAGAAGTCCTGGCCCGGATGGATACACAAATGAATTTTATAAGGCTTTAAAGGAAGTGCTCAAGGAGGATCTCCTCCAGCTATTCCACGATTTCTACTACAACCGAGTTAATTTTCAAGGAATCAACACAACGCATATCGTGCTCATACCGAAAAAGGAGGCACCTGTTGATATCAAGGACTTCAGGCCCATTTCTCTCGTTCATAGCCTGCCCAAGCTGGTTTTGCAAAGTCCTCGCTAACAGACTGCAACGTTTGATTCCGTCTCTAGTACATTCACTACAATCAGGTTTCCTTCCTGGATGAAGCATTATTGAGAATTTCCTGCTGGCAGCTGAGCTCGTGCAGCAAGCAAGGAAGAGACTCATGCCCATGATTGCCCCGAAGCTTGAATTCAGAAAAGCCTTTGACAGTGTCAGTTGGGAAGCCCTACTCAAAATCCTCGCCGCAAGGGGTTTTGGCGACAAGTGGATGGGCTGGATCAAGTGTTTACTCTCCCCCAACTCCTCAAGGGTTCTCATTAATGGCCGCCTAGGGGAGAAGATCACGATGTAGAGTGGCCTACGCCAAGGGGACGCCCTATCACCATAATTATTTATCCTTGTGGCTAATCTGTTACAATAATTATGTGTTACAGAACACAACCAGGGCAACCTGGTGAAGGAAATATGCCCTAAAGGCAATAATAAAGTTATTATTTATTTCCTTATATCATGATAAATGTTTATTATTCATGCTAGAATTATATTAACCGGAAACATAATACTTGTGTGAATACATAGACAAACAGAGTGTCACTAGTATGCCTCTACTTGACTAGCTCGTTGATCAAAGATGGTTATGTTTTCTAGCCATTGACATGAGTTGTCATTTGATTAACGGGATCACATCATTAGGAGAATGCTGTGATTGACTTGACCCATTCCGTTAGCTTAGCACTCGATCGTTTAGTATTCTGCTATTGCTTTCTTCATGACGTATACATGTTCATATGACTATGAGATTATGCAACTCCCGTTTACCGGAGGAACACTTTGTGTGCTACCAAACGTCACAACGTAACTGGGTGATTATAAAGGTGCTCTACAGGTGTCTCCGAAGGTACTTGTTGGGTTCGCGTATTTCGAGATTAGGATTTGTCACTCCGATTGTCGGAGAGGTATCTCTGGGCCCACTCGGTAATGCACATCACTATAAGCCTTGCAAGCATTGCAACTAATGAGTTAGTTGCGGGATGATGTATTACGAAACGAGTAAAGAGACTTGCCGGTAACGAGATTGAACTAGGTATTAAGATACCGACGATCGAATCTCGGGCAAGTAACATACCGATGACAAAGGGAACAACGTATGTTGTTATGCGGTTTGACCGATAAAGATCTTCGTAGAATATGTAGGAGCCAATATGAGCATCCAAGTTCCGCTATTGGTTATTGACCGGAGACATTTCTCGGTCATGTCTACATAGTTCTCGAACCCGTAGGGTCCGCACGCTTAAAGTTCGATGATAGTTATATTACGAGTTTATGTGTTTTGATGTAACGAAGGTAGTTCGGAGTCCCAGATGTGATCACGGACATGACGAGGAGTCTCGAAATGGTCGAGACATAAAGATTGATATATTGGAAGCCTATATTTGGATATCGGAAGTGTTCCGGGTGAAATCGGGATTTTACCGGAGTACCGGGGGTTACCGGAACCGCCCCGGGGGTTTAATGGGCCAAGATGGGCCTTAGTGGAGAAGAGTAGGGGCGCCCAGGGCAGGCCGCGCGCCCCCTCCCCCTCTAGTCCGAATTGGACAAGGAGGGGGGGGCCTTTCCTTCCTCTCTCCCTCCTCCTTCCCCCTTCTCCTACTCCAGTGGGAGTAGGACTCCTCCGTGGCGCGCCTCCTCCTGGCCGGCCGCCTCTCCCCCCTTGCTCCTTTATATACGGGGCAGGGGGGCACCTCTAGACAACAATTGATCTCTTGATCTCTTAGCCGTGTGCGGTGCCCCTCCACTATAATCCACCTCGATAATATCGTAGCGGTGCTTAGGCGAAGACCTGCGTTGGTAGAACATCATCATCGTCACCACGCCGTCGTGCTGATGAAACTCTCCCTCAAAGCTCGGCTGGATCGGAGTTCGAGGGACGTCATCGAGCTGAACGTGTGCTGAACTCGGAGGTGCCGTACGTTCGGTACTTGATCGGTCGGATCGTGAAGACGTACGACTACATCAACCGCATTGTGCTAACGCTTCCGCTTTCGGTCTATGAGGGTACGTGGACACGCTCTCCCCTCTCGTTGCTATGCATCACCATGATCTTGCGTGTGCGTAGATTTTTTTTTGAAATTACTACGTTCCCCAATAGTGGTATCAGAGCCTGGTTTTATGCGTAGATGTAATATGCACGAGTAGAACACAAGTGAGTTGTGGGCGATATAAGTCATACTACTTACCAGCATGTCATACTTTGGTTCGGCGGTATTGTTGAATGAAGCGGCCCGGACCGACATTACGCGTACGCTTACGCGCTGGTTCTACCGACGTGCTTTGCGCACAGGTGGCTGGCGGGTGTCAGTTTCTCCAACTTTAGTTGAACCGAGTGTGGCTACGCCCGGTCCTTGAGAAGATTAAAACAGCACTAACTTGACAAACTATCGTTGTAGTTTTGATGCGTAGGTAAGAACGATTCTTGCTCAGCCCGTAGCAGCCACGTAAAACTTGCAACAACAAAGTAAAGGACGTCTAACTTGTTTTTGCAGGGCATGTTGTGATGTGATATGGTCAAAGCATGATGCTATATTTTATTGTATGAGATTATCATGTTTTGTAACCGAGTTATCGGCAACTGGCAGGAGCCATATGGTTGTCGCTTTATTGTATGCAATGCAATCGCCCTGTAATGCTTTACTTTATCACTAAGTGGTAGCGATAGTCGTAGAAGCATAAGTTGGCGAGACGACAACGATGCTACGATGGAGATCAAGGTGTCGTGCCGGTGACGACGGTGATCATGACGGTGCTTCGGGGATGGAGATCACAAGCACAAGATGATGATGGCCATATCATATCACTTATATTGATTGCATGTGATGTTTATCTTTTATGCATCTTATCTTGCTTTGATTAACGGTAGCATTATAAGATGATCTCTCACTAAATTATCAAGGTACAAGTGTTCTCCCTGAGTATGCACCGTTGCGAAAGTTCTTCGTGCTGAGACACCACGTGATGATCGGGTGTGATAGGCTCTACGTTCAAATACAACGGGTGCAAAACAGTTGCACACGCGAATACTCAGGTTAAACTTGACGAGCCTAGCATATGCAGATATGGCCTCAGAACACTGAGACCGAAAGGTCGAGCGTGAATCATATAGTAGACATGATCAACATAGTGATGTTCACCATTGAAACTACTCCATCTCACGCGATGATCGGACATGGTTTAGTTGATTTGGATCACGTGATCACTTAGAGGATTAGAGAGATGTCTATCTAAGTGGGAGTTCTTAAGTAATATGATTAATTGAACTTAAATTTATCAGGAACTTAGTACCTGATAGTATTTTGCTTGTCTATGTTGATTGTAGATAGATGGCCCGTGCTGTTGTTCCATTGAATTTTAATGCGTTCCTTGAGAAAGCAAAGTTGAAAGATGATGGTAGCAATTACACGGACTGGGTCCGTAACTTGAGGATTATCCTCATTGCTGCGCAGAAGAATTACGTCCTGGAAGCACCGCTAGGTGCCAGACCTGTTGCAGGAGCAACACCAGATGTTATGAATGTCTGGCAGAGCAAAGCTGATGACTACTCGATAGTTCAGTGTGCCATGCTTTACGGCTTAGAACCGGGACTTCAACGACGTTTTGAACGTCATGGAGCATATGAGATGTTCCAGGAGTTGAAGTTAATATTTCAAGAAAATGCCCGGATTGAGAGATATGAAGTCTCCAATAAGTTCTACAGCTGTAAGATGGAGGAGAATAGTTCTGTCAGTGAGCATATACTCAGAATGTCTGGGTATAGCAATCACTTGATTCAACTGGGAGTTAATCTTCCGGCTGATAGCGTCATTGACAGAATTCTTCAATCACTGCCACCAAGCTACAAGAGCTTCGTGATGAACTATAACATGCAAGGGATGGATAAGACGATTCCCGAGCTCTTCGCAATGTTAAAAGCTGCGGAGGTAGAAATCAAGAAGGAGTATCAAGTGTTGATGGTCAACAAGACCACCAGTTTCAAGAAAAAGGGCAAAGGGAAGAAAAAGGGGAACTTCAAGAAGAACAACAAACAAGTTGCTGCTCAGGAGAAGAAACCCAAGTCTGGACCTAAGCCTGAGACTGAGTGCTTCTACTGCAAACAGACTGGTCACTGGAAGCGGAACTGCCCCAAGTATTTGGCGGATAAGAAGGATGGCACAGTGAAAAAAGGTATATGTGATATACCTGTTATTGATGTGTACCTTACTGGGCTCATAGTAGCACCTGGGTATTTGATACTGGTTCTGTTGCTAATATTTGCAACTCGAAACAGGGACTACGGATTAAGCGAAAATTGGCTAAGGACGAGGTGATGATGCGCGTGGGAAATGGTTCCAAAGTCGATGTGATCGCGGTCGGCACGCTACCTCTACATCTACCTTCGGGATTAGTTTTAGACCTGAATAATTGTTATTTGGTGCCAGCGTTGAGCATGAACATTATATCTGGATCTTGTTTGATGCGAGACGGTTATTCATTTAAATCAGAGAATAATGGTTGTTCTATTTATATGAGTAATATCTTTTATGGTCATGCATCCTTGAAGAGTGGTCTATTTTTGTTGAATCTCGATAGTAGTGATACACATATTCATAATATTGTAGCCAAAAGATGCAGAGTTGATAATGATAGTGCAACTTATTTATGGCACTGCCGTTTAGGTCATATTGGTGTAAAGCGCATGAAGAAACTCCATACTGATGGACTTTTGGAACCACTTGATTATGAATCACTTGGTACTTGCGAACCGTGCCTCATGGGCAAGATGACTAAAACGCCGTTCTCCGGAACTATGGAGCGAGCAACAGATTTGCTGGAAATCATACATACAGATATATGTGGTCTGATGAATGTTGAGGCTCGCGGCGGGTATCGTTATTTTCTCACCTTCACAGATGATTTAAGCAGATATGGGTATATCTACTTAATGAAACATAAGTCTGAAACATTTGAAAAGTTCAAAGAATTTCAGAGTGAAGTGGAAAATCATCGTAACAAGAAAATAAAGTTTCTACGATCTGATCGTGGAGGAGAATATTTGAGTTACGAGTTTGGTCTTCATTTGAAACAATGCGGAATAGTTTCGCAACTCACGCCACCCGGAACACCACAACATAATGGTGTGTCCGAACGTCCTAATCGTACTTTACTAGATATGGTGCGATCTATGATGTCTCTTACTGATTTACCGCTATCTTTTTGGGGTTATGCTTTAGAGACGGCTGCATTCACGTTAAATAGGGCACCATCAAAATCCGTTGAGACGACGCCTTATGAACTGTGGTTTGGCAAGAAACCAAAGTTGTCGTTTCTTAAAGTTTGGGGATGCGATGCTTATGTGAAAAAGCTTCAACCTGATAAGCTCGAACCCAAATCGGAGAAATGTGTGTTCATAGGATACCCAAAGGAAACTGTTGAGTACACCTTCTATCACAGATCTGAAGGCAAGACTTTTGTTGCTAAATTTGGATCCTTTCTAGAGAAGGAGTTTCTCTCGAAAGATGTGAGTGGGAGGAAAGTAGAACTTGATGAGGTAACTGTACCTGCTCCCTTATTGGAAAGTAGTTCATCACAGAAACCGGTTCCCATGACACCTACACCAATTAGTGAGAAAGTTAATGATGATGATCATGAAACTTCAGATCAAGTTGTTACTGAACCTCGTAGGTCAACCAGAGTAAGATCCACACCAGAGTGGTATGGCAATCCTGTTCTGGAGGTTATGTTACTAGACCATGACGAACCTACGAACTATGAAGAAGCGGTGAGCCCAGATTCCTCAAAATGGCTTGAGGCCATGAAATCTGAGATGGGATCCATGTATGAGAACAAAGTGTGGACTTTGGTTGACTTGCCCGATGATCGGCAAGCCATTGAGAATAAATCGATCTTCAAGAAGAAGACTGACGCTGACGGTAATGTTACTGTCTATAAAGCTCGACTTGTTGCAAAAGGTTTTCGACGAGTTCAAGGGATTGACTACGATGAGACTTTCTCACCCGTAGCGATGCTTAAGTCTGTTCGAATCATGTTAGAAATTGCCGCATTTTATGATTATGAAATTTGGCAAATGGATGTGAAAACTGCATTCCTGAATGGATTTCTGGAAGAAGAGTTGTATATGATGCAGCCGGAAGGTTTTATCGATCCAAAGGGAGCTAACAAAGTGTGCAAGCTCTAGTGATCCATTTATGGACTGGTGCAAGCCTCTCGGAGTTGGAATAAACGCTTTGATAGTGTGATCAAAGCATATGGTTTTATACAGACTTTTGGAGAAGCCTGTATTTACAAGAAAGTGAGTGGGAGCTCTGTCGCATTTCTGATATTATATGTGGATGACATATTGCTGATTGGAAATGATATAGAATTTCTGGATAGCATAAAGGGATACTTGAATAAGAGTTTTTCAATGAAGGACCTCGGTGAAGCTGCTTATATATTGAGCATCAAGATCTATAGATATAGATCAAGACGCTTATAATTGGACTTTCACAAAGCACATACCTTGACAAAGTTTTGAAGAAGTTCAAAATGGATCAAGCAAAGAAAGGGTTCTTGCCTGTGTTACAAGGTGTGAAGTTGAGTAAGACTCAATGCCCGACCACTGCAGAAGATAGAGAGAAGATGAAAGATGTTCCCTATGCTTCAGCCATAGGCTCTATCATGTATGCAATACTGTGTACCAGACCTGATGTGTGCCTTGCTATAAGTTTAGCAGGGAGGTACCAAAGTAATCCAGGAGAGGATCACTGGACAGCGGTCAAAAACATCCTGAAATACCTGAAAAGGACTAAGGATATGTTTCTCGTTTATGGAGGTGACAAAGAGCTAGTCGTAAATGGTTACGTCGATGCAAGCTTTGACACTGATCCGGATGACTCTAAGTCACAAACCGGATAGTATTTACATTGAACGGTGGAGCTGTAAGTTGGTGCAGTTCTAAACAAAGCGTCGTGGCGGGATCTACCTGTGAAGCGGAGTACATAGTTGCTTCAGAAGCAGCAAATGAAGGAGTCTGGATGAAGGAGTTCATATCCGATCTAGGTGTCATACCTAGTGCATCGGGTCCAATGAAAATCTTTTGTGACAATACTGGTGCAATTGCCTTGGCAAAGGAATCCAGATTACACAAGAAAACCAAGCACATCAAGAGACGCTTCAACTCCATCCGGGATCAAGTCCAGGTGGGAGACATAGAAATTTGCAAGATACATACAGATCTGAATGTTGCAGACCCGTTGACTAAGCCTCTTCCACGAGCAAAACATGGTCAGCACCAAGGCTCCATGGGTGTTAGAATCATTACTGTCTAATCTAGATTATTGACTCTAGTGCAAGTGGGAGACTGAAGGAAATATGCCCTAGAGGCAATAATAAAGTTATTATTTATTTCCTTATATCATGATAAATGTTTATTATTCATGCTAGAATTGTATTAACCGGAAACATAATACTTGTGTGAATACATAGACACACAGAGTGTCACTAGTATGCCTCTACTTGACTAGCTCGTTGATCAAAGATGGTTATGTTTCCTAGCCATTGACATGAGTTGTCATTTGATTAACGGGATCACATCATTAGGAGAATGATGTGATTGACTTGACCCATTCTGTTAGCTTAGCACTTGATCATTTAGTATTCTGCTATTGCTTTCTTCATGACGTATACATGTTCATATGACTATGAGATTATGCAACTCCCGTTTACCGGAGGAATACTTTGTGTGCTACCAAACGTCACAACGTAACTGGGTGATTATAAAGGTGCTCTACAGGTGTCTCCGAAGGTACTTGTTGGGTTGGCGTATTTTGAGATTAGGATTTGTCACTCCGATTATCGGAGAGGTTTCTCTGGGCCCACTCGGTAATGCACATCACTATAAGCCTTGCAAGCATTGCAACTAATGAGTTAGTTGCGGTATGATGTATTACGGAACGAGTAAAGAGACTTGCCGGTAACGAGATTGAACTAGGTATTAAGATACCGATGATCGAATCTCGGGCAAGTAACATACCGATGACCAAGGAAATAACGTATGTTGTTATGCGGTTTGACCGATAAAGATCTTCGTAGAATATGTAGGAGCCAATATGAGCATCCAGGTTCCGCTATTGGTTATTGACCGGAGACATGTCTCGGTCATGTCTACATAGTTCTCGAACCCGTAGGGTCCGCACGCTTAAAGTTCGATGATGGTTATATTATGAGTTTAGGTGTTTTGATGTACCGAAGGTAGTTCGGAGTCCCGGATGTGATAACAGACATGACGAGGAGTCTCGAAATGGTCGAGACATAAAGATTGATATATTGGAAGCCTATATTTGGATATCGGAAGTGTTCCGGGTGAAATCGGGATTTTACGGGAGTACCGGGGTTTACCGGAACCCCCCCGGGGTTAAATGGGCCAAGATGGGCCTTAGTGGAGAAGAGAAGGGGCGGCCAGGGCAGGCCGCGGGCTCCCTCCCCCTCTAGTCCGAATTGGACAAGGAGGGGGGGCGGCGCCCCCCTTTCCTTCCTCTCTCCCTCCTCCTTCCCCCTTCTCCTACTCCAACCAGGAAAGGAAGGAGTCCTACTGCCGGTGGGAGTAGGACTCCTCCCAAGCGCACCTCCTCCTGGCCGGCTGCCTCTCCCCCCTTGCTCCTTTATATACAGGGGCAGGGGGCACCTCTAGACAACAATTGATCTCTTGATCTCTTAGCCGTGTGCGGTGCCCCCCTCCACCATAATCCACCTTGATAATATCGTAGCGGTGCTTAGGCGAAGCCCTGCGTCGGTAGAACAGCATCATTGTCACCACGCCATCGTGCTGACAGAACTCTCCCTCAAAGCTCGATTGGATCGGAGTTCGTGGGACGTCATCGAGCTGAACGTGTGCTGAACTCGGAGGTGCCGTACGTTCGGTACTTGATCGGTCGGATCGTGAAGACATACGACTACATCAACTGCGTTGTGCTAACGCTTCCACTTTCGGTCTACGAGGGTACATGGACACACTTTCCCCTCTCGTTGCTATGCATCACCATGATCTTGCGTGTGCGTAGGAATTTTTTTGAAATTACTACGTTCCCCAACACCCGGAGCATCCCCTCGCGGTTCATGGCCCTTCCTAGTGTTGTAGTACGCAAAAGACACCCTCATCTTGATCAAGGGTACATATGAGCAGGCTTTGACCCTCAAAATGGTGCTTAACATTTTCTCGAATTTCACTGGGCTACACATCAATTTCAACAAAATCACTTTTGTTCCCATATACATGGACGAGGACACTTGTCATAGAGTGGCAGATCTATTTCAATGCCAGATATCCTCCTTCCCTTGTACCTACTTGGGTCTATCAAATGAAGAAAATATGCCCTAGAGGCAATAATAAAGTTGTTATTTATATTTCCTTATATCATGATAAATGTTTATTATTCATGCTAGAATTATATTAACCGGAAACTTAGTACATGTGTGTATACATAGACAAACAGAGTGTCCCTAGTATGCCTCTACTTGACTAGCTCATTAATCAAAGATGGTTAAGTTTCCTAACCATAGACACGTGTTGTCATTTAATGAACGGTATCACATCATTAGAGAATGATGTGATGGACAAGACCCATCTGTTAGCTTAGCATTATGATCGTTTAGTTTTACTGCTATTGCTTTCTTCATGACTTATACATATTCCTCTGACTATGAGATTATGCAACTCCCGAATACCGGAGGAACACTTTGTGTGCTATCAAACGTCACAACGTAACTGGGTGATTATAAAGATGCTCTACAGGTGTCTCCGAAGGTGTTTGTTGAGTTGGCATAGATCAAGATTAGGATCTGTTACTCCGTGTATCGGAGAGGTATCTCTGGGCCCTCTCGGTAATGCACATCACAATAAGCCTTGCAAGCAACGTGACTAATGAGTTAGTTACGGGAAGATGAATTACGAAACGAGTAAAGAGACTTGCCGGTAACGAGATTGAACTAGGTATGAGGATACCGATGATCGAATCTCAAGCAAGTAACATACCGATGACAAAGGGAATAACGTATGTTGTTATGCAGTTTGACCGATAAAGATCTTCGTAGAATATGTAGGAGCCAATATGAGCATCCAGGTTCCGCTATTAGCGGTCATGTCTACATAGTTCTCGAACTCGTAGGGTCCACACGCTTAACGTTCGATGACGATTCGTATTATGAGTTATGTGATTTGATGACCGAAGTTTGTTCGGAGTCCCGGATGAGATCACGGACATGACGAGGAGTCTCGAAATGGTCGAGAGGTAAATATTCATATATTGGAAGGTTATATTCAGACATCGGAATGGTTTCGAGCGATCCGGGTATTTCTCCGGAGTACCGAGGGGTTACTGGACCCCCCCGGTAAAGGGTTGGGCCAACGAATCCCCCCATGGCGTGCCCCTCCTGGCCGCCAACCTCTCTTCCCCCTCCTTTATATACGTGTCCAGGGGGCACCCCAAAGGACAACCGACAATCTCTTAGCCGTGTGCGGTGCCCCCCTCCACAGTTTAACACCTCGGTCATATCGTCGTAGTCCTTAGGCGAAGCCCTGCGCTGTTAACTTCATCATCACCATTGCCACGCCGTCATGCTGATGGAACTCTCCCTCGACACTCTACTGGATCAAGAGTTCGAGGGACGTCATCGTGTTGAACGTGTGCTGAACACGGAGGTGTCGTATGTTCGGTACTTGGATCGGTTGGATCATGAAGACGTTCGACTACATGAACCACATTACTAAACGCTTCCGCTTTCGGTCTACGAGGGTACGTGGACACACTCTCCCATCTCGTTTCTATGCATCTCCTAGATAAATCTTGCAGGATCATAGGAATTTTTTTGAATTACTACGTTCCCCAACAGTGGCATCCGAGCCAGGTCTATGCGTAGATGATATATGCACGAGTAGAACACAAAGAGTTGTGGGCGATAATAGTCATACTACTTACAACCAACGTCTTACTTTGATTCGACGGTATTGTTGGATGAAGCGGCCCGGACCGACATTACATGACCGCATTCATGAGACTGGTTATATCGACGTGCTTCGCACACATGTGGCCGGTGGGTGTCTGTTTCTCCAACTTTTGTTGAATCGAGTTTGACTACGGCCGATCCTTGTTGAAGGTTAAAACAGCACACTTGACGAAAAATCATTGTGGTTTTGATGTGTAGGTAAGAACGGTTCTTGCTAGAAGCCCGTGGCAGCCACGTAAAACTTGCAACAACAAAGTAGAGGACGTCTAACTTGTTTTTGCAGTTCATGTTGTGATGTGATATGGTCTAGACGTGATGATCATGTTTTGTAAAAGTTATCGGCAACTGGCAGGAGCCTTATGGTTGTCGCTTTATTGTATGAAATGCAATCGCCATGTAATTGGTTTACTTTATCACTAAGCGGTAGCGATAGTCGTAGAAGCAATAGTTGGTGAGACGACAACGATGCTACGATGGAGATGAAGGTGTCAGGCCAGTGATGATGGAGATCATGACGGTGCTTTGGAGATGGAGATCAAAGGCACAAGATGATGATGACCATATCATGTCACATATTTTGATTGCATGTGATGTTTATCCTTTATGCATCTTATTTTTCTTAGTATGGCGGTAGCATTATAAGATAATCCCTCACAAAATTTCAAGGTATAAGTGTTCTCCCTGAGTATGCACCGTTGCTACAGTTCGTCGTGCCGAGACACCACGTGATGATCGGGTGTGATAAGGTCTACGTTCACATACAATGGGTGCAAGCCAGTTTTGCACGTACAGAATACTCGGGTTAAACTTGACAAGCCTAGCATATGCAGATATGGCCTCGGAACACTGAGACCGAAAGGTCGAACGTGAATCATATAGTAGATATGATCAACATAGTGATGTTCACCATTGAAAACTACTCCATCTCACGTGATGATCCGACATGGTTCAGTTGATATGGATCACATGATCATTTAGATGACCAGAGGGGTGTCTATCTAAGTGGGAGTTCTGAAGTAATATGATTAATTGAACTTTAATTTATCATGAACTTAGTACCTGATAGTTTTTGCATGTCTATGTTGTTGTAGATCAATGGCCCGTACTACCGTTCCCTTGAATTTTAATGCGTTCCTAGAGAAAGCTAAGTTGAAAAATTATGGTAGCAACTACACAGACTGGGTCCGTAACTTGAGGATTATCCTCATTGCTGCACAGAAGAATTACGTCCTGGAAGCACCGCTAGGTGCAAGACCCGCTGCAGGAGGTACTGCGGACGTTATGAATGTCTGGCAGAGCAAAGCTGATGACTACTCGATAATTCAGTGTGACATGCTTTACGACTTAGAATCGGGACTTCAAAGATGTTGAACGTCATGGAGCATATGAGATGTTCCAGGAGTTGAAGTTAATATTTCAAGCAAATGCCCGAGTTGAGAGATATGAAGTCTCCAACAAGTTTTACAACTGTAAAATGCAGGAGAATAGTTCTATCAGTGAACACATACTCAGAATGTCTGGGTACCACAATCACTTGACTCAGCTGGGAGTTAATCTTCCTGATGATAGTGTCATTGACAAAGTTCTTCAATCACTGCCACCAAAGGCTTCGTGATGAACTATAAAATGCAAGGGATGGAAAAGACAATTCTCGAGCTCTTCGCGATGCTAAAGGCTGCGGAGGTAGAAATCAAGAAGGAGCATCAAGTGTTGATTGTTAACAAGATCACTAGTTTCAAGAAAAAGGGCAAAGTGAAGAATGGGAACTTCAAGAAGAACGGCAAGCAAATTGCTGCTCAAGGGAAGAAGGCCAAGTCTGGACCTAAGCCTGAAACTGAGTGCTTCTACTGCAAAGGGATTGGTCACTGGAAGCGGAACTGCCCCAAGTATTTGGCGGATAAGAAGGATGACAAAGTGAAAGGTATATTTGATATACATGTTATTGATGTGTACCTTACTAATGCTCGTAGTAGCGCCTGGGTATTTGATACTGGTTCTGTCGCTCATATTTGCAACTCGAAACAGGGGCTACGGATTAAAAGAAGATTGGCTAAGGACGAGGTGACGATGTGCGTGGAAAATGGTTCTAAAGTCGATGTGATCGCAGTCGGCACGCTATGTCTACATCTACCGTCGGGATTAGTTTTAGACCTGAATAATTGTTATTTGGTGCTAGCGTTGAGCATGAACATTATATCTGGATCTTGTTTGATGCGAGACGGTTATTCATCTAAATCAGAAAATAATGGTTGTTCTATTTATATGAGTAATATCTTTTATGGTCATGCACCCTTAATGAGTGGTCTATTTTTGTTGAATCTCGATTGTAGTGATACACACTACAAGAAATATGTCAACTTGTGACCTTCTGTCAATGACTCTGTAAAAATTGGTCGTAAATTTACGACCATTTGAGGCCAATTGGTCAAAAGTTGCTCGGGGGCTCCAAACCTTAAACCATAATGACCATTTTCGTTAGAAAGGTCGTGATTTTCTTATACGAAATGGTCGTAAAGCAAACAACACTAGACCGCTGCCTTATTTCTAGCTGATCACGATCAATATAGATAGTCATGATGTTGTACTGGGTGCCACCTCATTATTTTTGTCTATGTGTCATGTACATGTGTCAGATTTTGCCTATGTGTCATGTCTCAATTTCGGGTTACGTGTAAGTTTGAACTATACATTTGTCTAGTGGGACCCGCCGTAATGACCAGTGGACACGCCCTACTGACTAGTAGGACCCTCCATGTCAGACCAGCCCCTACTGAACCCACCATGCCACACCAGCCCTAGTAGGACCCGCCAGGTGGGATCAGCCCTGTTGACTAGTGGAACCCGCCACACAGGCCCGCAAATGCTGACGGGACCTATAACCTGCCATACATGCACGCTGGTATTGTGGCCAATAATGCGCAAAAAATAGGGCGTCCGAGGTTCGATCCCGCTTGCTCCTTACAGAGCGAACCACCACGCCACCATCCACTTCGTGATAAAAGTCCAAACCAGCCTTTGTTAAACGTTAGCATCTGTTGCTGGGCCTGGGCCTCACTAGGACGAGGCCTCATTCTCCCCACCCCTTTTTCTGAACCTTTTTCCGCATTGCCGAGTGGGCCGACGGCCCATAGTCAACACAAACGTGAGTATCAGTGGGAAATACATGATTCGCTCAAGTTTGAGTCCACACAGATTTAGGGAGTTCAAATGTTTGTATTAAATCTAAAATGAAATTTCACCATCAACTTTCCATGTAACCTTGATTCGAGATGATCCAAAAATTGATTTGGTTCGTCTCAAAGGGATGCATAACATTCGTGTTGGCGTACTTCTCATTTTACGTCATCTTGAGTGCATGATCAACCTTTTCAGCTTTTTTACTTCTCATTTCAGTATAAAAAAATTGAATGTGTGAACAAAATGATGTTAAATGTTTATAGGAAAAATGTTGACCATGTATTCAAAAATAATGAGAATAGAGAAAATGTGTCTCACATATATAAAATATATATACAAAAAATATATAATGTGTACAAAAAAATTATAATGTATTTAAAAAATGTGAATCCAAGCATTTGAAAAATATGTTAGACAATTTTTCTATTAAATGTTGACCATATTTTCAAATAAAATTAAATATATATGGAAAATGGTGAAATGTGTATAGAAAAAAATGTTGGCCATGTATTAAAAATGATAATATTTGTAAATGTTAAATGTGTAAAGAAAACAATGTAAAAAGTGTATGAAAAAATGTTGACCATGTATTAAAAATGATGAGAATAGAGAAAATGTGTCTCACACATACAAAAAATATATAATGTGTTTGAAAAAGTTGATGATGTATTTAAAAAATGTTAATCCAAGCAGTTGAAAAATATGTACCTAGAATGATTATGGATGAAAGTTTAAAGGGTCCGCTAGACTGATATCGAAAGGCAAAACTGAGCAAAGTAGACTAGGGGCAAAAACTGCATTTGTTTCTTAAAATATAGCTTTTCAAAGAATATATAGGACATGGGATAAAAGTTTAAAGGGTCCGCTAGAGATGCCCTTAATTACCACTACGAAACGGAATATTTATGAAATGTTCAACATGCCAATAAATTTATCCATTTAGTTAAGAAACAAATTTATTCAACATGCCAATATTTTTATTCATGAAAAAGTATTTATACCTTTTCATTTTTAATAATTTTAATAACATTAATAACCTTGGGTAGTTTAAACATCACTTTTTTCCATGATGCAAAGGGCATGCACATAAAAGTAATGTCTTTCTAAACATTTTGATATCTTATTTTCATTGGGTTCATATGAATTTATTATAAATTTTCAAAGTATTGACCAAACGGTCAAAGGGCACTCGGATGACCTGAGAGAAAAATCAAAAGCAAAACTGAGCAAAGCAGACTAAGGGCAAACATTCATATTTTTGTCTAGTGTGGTACTTTGCAAAGATAGTACCACCTAGGCTCCTCCATTTAAGCTGAAATTTGTGAAGACGGTCTTCTTAGTAGATGATCATCCTTCGCCAAAACTCACGCCCATTGGCCATGTCCATTTCCCGTACCGCTCATGAAACACGTGGCTGCTAATTCATGTTTGAGCATAGTTCGGTCTTGTCGTGATAATATTATGATGTCATTCTATTCCTAGCACCTACTTGGGGAGTACCCAACCCACTAGACATGCCTAGGCCGCCCAGAACACATGGCAACGCCACGGTCACGCGGTGACCACGCGGCGGGCATGTGAGTTTACGCGCTCTGGAGTTGGGGCCCTCGGCCACCGACGTATCGCCACCAAACCATGTATTTATGATTAAATAGATACTTATGTAACTAGAAATGATTTTTGGAAAAAATAAAGAGCCAACTATAAGGTAGTTGTAGTTCAAATTTGACCTGCTTCCTACTGAATCGGCAAAAATTTGTCTTTTTCATGAGAGGTGGATCAAAACTTTTGAAACCCAACCATTTTGTCAATTGTGCATTAAATATGGCCTAATATTTTATAAAATTGATTTGGTCCAATTTTGCAACAAATATATGGTAGGTCCTTCACAAAAAAACTCATTTGGGCACTCGAGAAATGGAAAATGTAGTTTTCATCCAAAGAAAAAGAAAACTTCCTTAGGCAACATTGTTTGCCATTCCAATATGCACCCTTGTGCACAATATTAGATCATTTGAACAAACTATGCCATGAATGTAGCCATAAGATTGATCATTTGGCTTGAAAGCCATTGGTCTTCACACATGATAGCTCATTTCTGAGAACATTTTTTTTAAATAATTGCCGTATTACAAGTTTATTATTTTTCCTGGTAACTTGGTCACATATAATGACACAATGCGAAGGTTTTCCAATTTTTATTTTTTTTAATTTTGTATGCCCGTTTCAAAATGCGGTCAAAACAGCGGGAATGACCGTTCCTAGCTAGTGGTTGAATCTTGGAATTTTTTTGGTGTTTCTCTGATTAAATAGATACTTTTGTACCTAGAAATGATTTTTGTAAAAAAATAAAGAGCAAACTATGAGGCAACCGCAGTTCAAATTTGAACCGCTTCCACCTGAAACGGCAGAAATTTGTGTTTTTCACCAGAGGAGGATCAAAACTTTTGACACCCAACCATTTGGTCAATTGTGCATTAAATATGGCCTAGTATTTTAGAAAAATGATTTAGTCCAATTTAGCAACAATTATTTTGTAGGTTCTTCATAAAAAAACCTCATTTTGGGCACTCGAAAAATGGAAAATGAAATTTTCGTCCAAAGAAAATGAAAACTTCCTTAGGCAACATTGTTTGACATTCCAGTATGCACCCTTGTGCACAATACGAGATCATTTGAACAAACTATGCCATGAATGTGGCCATAAGATTGATCATTGGGTTGAAAGTCATGAATTTTCACACATGATAGCTCATTTCTGAGAACACTTTTTTAAAATAATTGCCGTATTGCAAGTTTATTATTTTTCCTGGTAACTTGGTCACATATAATGACACAATGCGAAGGTTTTCCAATTTTTTGATTTTTTAAAAAAATTTATGCCCGTTTCAGAATGCGGTCAAAACGACAGGAATGACCGTTCCTAGCTAGTGGTTGAATCTTGGAATTTTTTTGGTGTTTCTCTGATTAAATAGATACTTTTGTACCTAGAAATGATTTTTGGAAAAAATAAAGAGCAAACTATGAGGCAGACGCAGTTCAAATTTGACCCGCTTCCACCTGAAACGGCAGAAATTTGTCTTTTTCACCAGAGGTGGATCAAAACTTTTCACACTCAACCATTTGGTCAACTGTGCATTAAATATGGCCTAGTATTTTATAAAAATGATTTGGTCCAATTTTGCAACAATCATTTCATAGGTTCTTCAAAAAAAACCTCATTTTGGGCACTCGAAAAATGGAAAATGAAATTTTCGTCCAAAGAAAATGAAAACTTCAGGCAACATCGTTTGCCATTCCAATATGCACCCTTGTGCACAATATGAGATCATTTGAACAAACTATGCCATGAATGTGGCCATAAGATTGATCATTGGGTTGAAAGCCATGAATTTTCACACATGATAGCTCGTTTCCGAGAACACTTTTTTTAAAAGAATTGCCGTATTGCAAGATTATTATTTTTTCTGGTAACTTGGTGACATGTAATGACACAATATGAAGGTTTTCCAATCTTTTGATTTTTTTGAATTTTTTATGCCCGTTTTAAAATGCGGTCAAAATAGCGGGCATGACCGTTCCTAGCTAGTGGTTGACTCTTGGAACTTTTTTGATGTTTCTTTGATTAAATAGATACTTATGTACTTAGAAATGCTTTTTGGAAAAAAAATAAAGAGCAAACTATGAGGCAGCTGCAGTTCAAATTTGAACCGCTTCCAACTAAATCGGTCAAAATTTGTCTTTTTCATGAGAGGTGGATCAAAACTTTTCACACTCAACCATTTGGTCAATTTTATATTAAATATGGCATAATATTTTAGAAAATTTATTTGGTCCAATTTTACAACAAATATTTGGTAAGTTCTTCACAAAAAACCATTTTTGCCACAAGAAAAATGATTAAAAATATCTAGAAAGATAAAAAATGCATGCAAATCGGTGATCATCCATAAAATGGGGTCTAACTTGAGTGAAAAATTTAGTTGTGCCGTTTTGCAAAATATTTTGATAGTTGCTTCACAAAATTCCTCTAGTTTTAGTACTTAGAAACTATTTTAAATCATAAAATTTCTGAACCAATCAGGGCTCTTCTCACGGATCACCCCACTATAGCCGATCTGAACTGTCCGTATTCGAAGGATCCAACGTCTATCATTCACCTCTCAGGTCATAGCAATCCAACCCAAACCCTAGCAGCAACCCAATCCCCCTCTCCCCGAGAACACACCAGCCGCCGCCTGTCTCTCCCCGATCCAGATCTCTCCGTCGCCGCCCGAACCCAATCCCCAACCCCGAACCGCCCATCACCCGCCGTCCATCTGCATCGCCTGCATCACCCGGCTCCATGGCCTCCTGCGTCACCGGATCCGACCTCCACCAGTCTGCCGCCGCGCCAATCAGGGTGCCACCACCGTGCGGGCCCCGACCCTGCACCCCACAAAGGCCGGAGACGATGGCGAGGAAGGGCCCGGTCCCCTGACGAATCCTCCTCCCTCCACCACCCGGTGCGCACGCCTCCCCGCCCGCACACCTCGATCCCATCGACCCAACGCCCAGGCCCAGCGCACGCCGCCGCCATGGACTTCGCCGTGGGGGCGGATCTGGGGAAGATCGTGGGCGTGTTCTACCAGGCCGAGGACGGGGAGCACAACCGCCGCCTCCTCGCGCTGCTCGCCACCTCCCTCGCCGCGCTCGACGCCATGCAAGGTCCGCCTCTCTCTCCTCCTCCTGGTCTCTCTTTGTTTCTTGGTTCGATTTTGCTGATGCGGTTTCCTTCCCCCCTCCCTAATGCATGTGCGCAGGTGGACAGCCTAGTAGGAGACCACGGCCCCGTCTTCTTCTTCCGTTGTTGTGTAGTCGACGACGATGACGCGGCCGTGCGGTCGGTGCCCTTTGAAGACACTCGCCTGAGCCGTGCCGTGCCGGAGGAGGGGTCCAGATCCAGGCCTCACCAAGATCAATCGCCACTGGAACTCAGGGGGACAAGATGGACGTGCTCCCTCCTCTCGATTCTTCCTTGTGCTACTCAGGGCCGCTCAGTCCGACTCTGCGGACGTAGGTGAGCCACTACCTTCCCCTCCTTTGTTTTCTCCAGTCCTCTTTGTGTCCATGCCCGGCCATTGAGCCCTGCCCTGTTACTTTATACGCTGGCGCTGACCTTGGAAATTTCTATGATTTGGGGCTCTAGTGATGGTCTGCTCTGTGTCACCATTTGACTGTATTTATTTATCCATGAACGGATCTAAACTAGCTGTGCCATCGGACATTCGGGTGCAAATTGGCACCAAGTACAGTGCTTGTTTTTTGTTCAAGTGTTAGTCAACTTAGGAGGTGTTTGGCAAATGCAGTACTCCTAGATGCTAGGATCTGTAGTAGAGTTATGTACTCATCTCTTGTATCCCTGGCCACATAGAATCAATCAGTGTACGACTGCTCGCTCCAACGATCGATCGATCGATCCAAGCCTCGTTAGTTTTTTCTAGTACATCTACCATGAATTCAACTTTGATGCTAGGCTAGACGTCTCTGGTACGCATGTATAGTGCCATGTCTCTTTATATTTGTAAGTTGAATCCAGCAGTAACATGTGAGTAACATTTGCGCCGGTGTATGCATTTACCTCTAAGGAATTAAGTGCATGTTTGCTACAGCAGACAACACTGGTGTATGCATTTACCTCTTAAGGAACCAAGTGCATGTTTTCTACAGCAGACTGCGAAGCAGAGTAGATGTATTCTTAGGCTCCTTATTTTCTTTGCCCGATGTCTTGCTTCTGGGGCAGCATTGTACATATTCTCCTCCTTTATTTATTTTGCTTTGTACTCTGCTGTGGTGTTGAACTGCCGCTGTTGGATGAATAGGAGCGTGTGCCATCACCCACTCGCCCATTGCAGATCCCTGCGAGAGCTCGAGAGAATCCACGCCCTAGTTATCTGTATTTTTCTTCAGTATCGCATGAATGCAGATTTGTTTAGTCTTGGGTGTGCATTGCTGTTCCTATCTCTGTACTTTCTAGTTGTGCTAATTTTAGGACATGTTCGGTGAATTTAGATGTTGGGAAGTGGATCCTGAATGCACTTTGTGTTTGCTATATTCAGATTTGTACACACAGTTTTTACTGTAAAAAAATCTGTAGTTACGTACGGTTTGAATCACTACACCTGAATCTACAGATTTGCACATACAAATCTTCAGAGATTGGGGCATATCAAATCTTGATATATCCACTGTATCTTCTTGCTGAATCGAGTGCTCTCTTATATTGGTCTATGAATTTCCTGAACTGGTGCATGTATATGTTTGGGTGCTAGTCAATTAGAGAATGTCTGTGATACCATGTTTGTACTATGTGCTAGTGTAGCTGTACTGATGCAAATACTACTTCTGTACTTATGGAGAAATCTGTGATCTGCCAGTTCGCGGCGTCCATCGCTTCTGTCCAAGCGCTCTTCATCTTGTGTGTCATCTGCAAGGCAATCAAGTTAATTAGATGTTGCTCTTTTCATGATCTGCTTCATACATACATGCATATGTGATTGCTTCCTGCCTTCCTGCCTGCTACATCTCTGCTAGCATAAATCAAAGAGAAGAAAGAAATCTACCTATTTTTATCTGCAACCTTTAATGAATTCTATGAATCTGTAGCCTTTAATGAATTCAATGTATGACTGTGATGAGAATTATGGTACTACTTGCTGTTTGCATCCTATACTTTGCTTGTGAATGATGCTATGTTGTTCTGCAGACTGTCATATATTTTTGTGTTGTTTTTGCTGAATAGATTGAATATCTTTGCTACACAATGTAGCTTGTAGCTTTGCAAACTAACCTTCTCTAGTTCTCTTACTTTTCTGCAGACCGCCCATGGCGTGGACGGCGACGATGACAGGAGGACGCCAGTTCTAGCCGGGAACATGGCCTTGTCCCGCTCGAGGAGGAGGGACGCACCTAGGCACCGGCCCTGTCCTGCAACAAGGGGTCTGCTCCTCTGCTTCCAAGGCAACCAAGCTGCCCTGCCTGAGCTCGACGATTCAAGCCCGGCCACGACCACGCATCGCTCCCAGCAGATAGCACCTCCCTCTCCCTCTGCTCACTAACCTGCTGCTAATCTCCCTGCACGGGCTGCTGCTATCGTAATTTTTATAATGGTTGATGTTTGTTAGCTAGTTGTAAACGGCTTGCTTTCTGCTAATGGCCCATTAGGTAGAGTAGCTATGCACCTGGTGGTGGTCATGGCCTTGCTGCGTCATCAGTTTTTTTCCTCTGGGTCATTAGCTAGCTATGCTATGCATGTGTTCGTTAATTTGCAAGAAAGAATTTCTGTCCTTGTTTTCATTTCCTTGCTCTAGTCAAATTCATCCTTTTTTAATACTAGCACTAGCACATCAGAGCACTAATACTTGTTAGATTTTGAGTATACCACTGCTGCTAAAAAAACAACAGCAACCATCAATTACCATAGCATGCCTCTGTTTTGGTAACTAGTTGCTGCATTCAAGTAAATTAGCCCACCGACTAATCTAGTGCATTATTAATTGTTGCTCCTCCACTTTTTCGGTATCTCTTGGTTTGCAATGGTACAACTATAAATGTCATTTTCTTGAATGGTTTGTTCATAATATATTTGCCCCAGTTTTTCTAATTCTTCTCTCATTCATGTAACAGGGTGACAAGAAGCCATGTTGCCGTTTTGTTTGTTCCCAGCCCCGACTGGTCGTCCGGCGAGTCCGTCATGTTGTCATTTTCTTGTAAAGTAGTACTGTATCACACTTGTAGAGCTCGTTACACTTGTAGAGCTTGTAAAGTACTGTATTACACATGGTCATATGTATTGGCATGGATAGAGCTTGTTACTATTGTTGCCAATGTATTATGTGATCTGGTTGCTCTTATTTGAAGTATTATGTGTGCTTCTTGTCTTCCAATTTAAATACTGGTTGAAATATGAAGAATATGAGCCTGATAGATGGGACCCACTTACCAAAACATGACAAATGGGACCCAGTTACAAGAACCTGACAACTGGGACCCATCTGACTAGTGGACCCATTTAATAAAAAAGGAAAATGAAATTGTTTAGACAAAAAGGCCACGGCCCAACACTAAAAAAGGCTGCAACGTTGGGCTTGGCCCATGAAGTTGACCAAAAAATTGACAGAAAAAAATCAAATAGGCTGAATTGTTGGGCCAGGCCCATGTAGAACAACAAACTGGACCGGGCTGATTTTAACCAACGACCTTTTCAATTGGTCACAATTTTGCCACGTCAGATTGCCTCGTCGGATCCGACGTGGCCTGGGCAGAGAGCTAGCGACCAAAACAGAAGGTCATAGAATCAACGACCTTTTGTTTTGGTCGTGGAATTCCACGACCTTCTCACAGAGAAGGTCGTTAATTTCAGTTTATGACCGCCAGCTTTTGACCATCTGTTTTTGGTCAAAAAAAAGGTCGCAAATGAAAAACAATGACCTTTCAGTGACCAATAGTGATGGTCGCAAGTTTACATATTTCTTGTAGTGACACATGTTCATAATATTGAAGCCAAAGGAAGTAAAGTTAATAATGATAGTGCAACTTATTTGTGGCACTGCCGTTTAGGTCATATTGGTGTAAAGCGCATGAAGAAACTCCATGCTGATGGGCTTTTGGAATCACTTGATTATGAATCTATTGATGCTTGCGAACCATGCCAGATGGGCAAGATGACTAAGACTCCGTTCTCCGTACCAATGGAGCGAGCAACTGACTTATTGCAAATAATACATACTGATGTATGCGGTCCGATGAGTGTTGAGGCTCGCGGCGGGTATCATTATTTTCTGACCTTCATAGATGATTTGAGCAGATATGGGTATATCTACTTAATTAAACATAAGTCTGAAACAATTGAAAAGTTTAAAGAATTTCAGAGTGAAGTGGAAAATCATCGTAACAATAAAATAAAGTTTCTACGATCTGATCGTGGAGGTGAATATTTGAGTTATGAGTTTGGTCTTCATTTGAAACAATGTGGAATAGTTTCTCAACTCACGCCACCTGGAACACCACAGCGTAATGGTGTGTCCGAACGTTGTAACCGTACTTTATTAGATATGGTGCGATCTATGATTTCTCTTACCAATTTACCGCTATCGTTTTGGGGTTATGCTTTAGAGACGGCTGCATTCGCGTTAAATAGGGCACCATCTAAATCCTTTGAGATGACACCATATGAACTATGGTTTGGCAAGTAACATAAGCTGTCGTTTCTTAAAGTTTGGGGCTGCGATGCTTATGTGAAAAAGCTTCAACCTGATAAGCTCGAACCCAAATCGGAGAAATGTGTCTTCATAGGATACCCAAAGGAGACTGTTGGGTACTGATGTCTACTACGCAACCTTCTTCTTGTAGACGTTGTTGGGCCTCCAAGTGCAGAGGTTTGTAGGACAGTAGCAAATTTCCCTCAAGTGGATGGCCTAAGGTTTATCAATCCGTGGGAGGCATAGGATGAAGATGGTCTCTCTCAAACAACCCTGCAACCAAATAACAAAGAGTCTCTTGTGTCCCCAACACACCCAATACAATGGTAAATTGTATAGGTGCACTAGTTCGGCGAAGAGATGGTGATACAAGTGCAATATGGATGGTAGATATAGGTTTTTGTAATCTGAAAAATATAAAAACAACAAGGTAACTAATGATAAAAGTGAGCGTAAACGGTATTGCAATGCTAGGAAACAAGGCCTAGGGTTCATACTTTCACTAGTGCAAGTTCTCTAAACAATAATAACATAATTGGATCATATAACTATCCCTCAACATGCAACAAAGAGTCACTCCAAAGTCACTAATAGAGGAACAAACGAAGAGATTATGGTAGGGTACGAAACCACCTCAAAGTTATTCTTTCCAATCAACCCGTTGGGCTATTCATCTAAGTGTCACAAACAGCCCTAGAGTTCGTACTAGAATAACACCTTAAGACACAAATCAACCAAAACCCTAATGTCACCTAGATACTCCAATGTCACCTCAAGTATCCGTGGGTATGATTATACGATATGCATCACACAATCTCAGATTCATCTATTCAACCAACACATAGAACCTCAAAGAGTGCCCCAAAGTTTCTACCAGAGAATCAAGACGAAAACGTGTGCCAACCCCTATGCATAGGTTCATGGGCGGAACCCGCAAGTTGATCACCAAAACATACGTCAAGTGAATCACGTGATATCCCATTGTCACCACAGATACGCACGGCAAGACATACATCAAGTGTTCTCAAATCATTAAAGACTCAATCCGATAAGATAACTTCAAAGGGAAAACTCAATCCATTACAAGTGAGTAGAGGGGGAGGAGCATCATAAGATCCAACTAAAATATCAAAGCTCGCGACTCATCAAGATCATATCACCTCAAGAACACGAGAGAGAGATCGAGAGATCAAACACATAGCTACTTGTACATACCCTCAGCCCCGAGGGTGAACTACTCCCTCCTCGTCATGGAGAGCGCCGAGATGATGAAGATGGCCACCGGTGAGGGATCCCCCCTCCGGCAGGGTGCCGGAACAGGGTCCTGATTGGTTTTTGGTGGCTACAGAGGCTTGCGGCGGCGGAACTCCCGATCTATATGTTTCCCCGAAGGTTTTAGGGTATATGGGTATATATAGGTGAAAGAAGTATGTCAGGGGAGCCACGAGGGGCCCACGAGGGTGGAGGGCGCGCCCAGGGGGGGTGGGCGCGCCCCCTGCCTTATGCCTTCCTTGTTGCTTCTTTGACGTGGACTCCAAGTCTCCCAGGTTGCTTTCCTTCCAAAAATAACTTCTCCAGAAGGTTTCATTCCGTTTCGACTCCGTTTGATATTCCTTTTCTTCGAAACACTGAAACAAGGGAAAAAACAGGAACTGGCATTGGGCTCTGGGTCAATAGGTTAGTCCCAAAAGTAATATAAAAGTGCGTAGTAAAGCCCATAAAACATCCAAGATGGATAATATAATAGCATGGAACAATAAAAAATTATAGATACGTTGGAGACGTATCAGCATCCCCAAGCTTAGTTCCTGCTCGTCCTCGAGTAGGTAAATGATAAAAACAGAATTTTTGATGTGGAATGCTACTTGGCATAATTTCAATGTAATTCTTCTTAATTGTGGTATGAATATTCAGATCCGAAAGATTCAAGACAAAAGTTCATATTGACATAAAAATAATAGTACTTCAAGCATACTAACAAAGCAATTATGTCCTCTCAAAATAACATAGCCAAAGAAAGTTATCCCTACAAAATCATATAGTCTGGCTATGCTCTATCTTCACCACATAAAGTATTTAAATCATGCACAACCCTGATGACAAGCCAAGCAATTGTTTCATACTTTTGACGTTCTCAAACTTTTTCAATCTTCACGCAATACATGAGCGTGAGCAATGGACATAGCACTATATGTGGAATAGAATGGTGGTTGTGGAGAAGACAAAAAGGAGAAGATAGTCTCACATCAACTAGGCATATCAACGGGCTATGGAGATGCCCATCAATTGATGTCAATGTGAGTGAGTAGGGATTGCCATGCAACGGATGCACTAGAGCTATAAGTATATGAAAGCTCAACAAAAGAAACTAAGTGGGTGTGCATCCAACTCGCTTGCTCACGAAGACCTAGGGCATTTTGAGGAAGCTCATCATTGGAATATACAAGCCAAGTTCTATAATGAAAATTCCCACTAGTATATGAAAGTGACAAAATGAGAGACTCTCTATCATGAAGATCATGGTGCTACTTTGAAGCACAAGTGCGGTAAAAGGATAGTAACATTGTCCCTTCTCTCTTTTTCTCTCATTTTTTTATTTGGGCCTTTCTCTTTTTTTTATGGCCTCTTTTTTTTCGTCCGGAGTCTCATCCCAACTTGTGGGGGAATCATAGTCTCCATCATCCTTTTCCTCACTTGGGACAATGCTCTAAAAATGAAGATCATCACATTTTTATTTTCTTACAACTCAACAATTACAACTCGATACTTAGAACAAAATATGACTCTATATGAATGCCTCCAGCGGTATACCGGGATATGCAATGAATCAAGAGTGACATGTATGAAAGAATTATGAACGGTGGCTTTGCCACAAATACGATGTCAACTACATGATCATGCTAAGCAATATGACAATGACGGAGCGTGTCATAATAAACGGAACTGTGGAAAGTTGCATGGCAATATATCTCGGAATGGCTATGGAAATGCCATGATAGGTAGGTATGGTGGCTGTTTTGAGGAAGGTTTATGGTGGGTGTATGATACCGGCAAAAAGTGCGCGGTATTAGAGAGGCTAGCAATGGTGGAAGGAAGAAGGGTGCGTATAATCCATGGACTCAACATTAGTCATAAAGAACTCATATACTTATTGCAAAAATCTACAAGTTATCAAAGCAAAGTATTACGCGCATGCTCCTAGGGGGATAGATTGGTAGGAAAAGACCATCGCTCGTCCCCGACCGCCACTCATAAGGAAGACAGTCAATAAATAAATCATGCTCCGACTTCATCACATAACAGTTCACCATACGTGCATGCTACGGGAATCACAAACTTTAATGCAAGTATTTCTCAAATTCACAACTACTCAACTAGCATGACTCTAATATCACCATCTTTATATCTCAAAACAATTATCAAGCATCAAACTTTACATAGTATTCAACACACTCATAAGAACTTTTCTTTTACTATCTTGAATACCAAGCATATTAGGATTAAGCAGATTACCATGCTATTTAAGACTCTCAAAATAATATAAGTGAAGCATGAGAGTTCATCTATTTCTTCAAAATAAAACCACCATTGTGCTCTAAAAGATATAAGTGAAGCACTAGAGCAAACGACAAACTACTCCGAAAGATATAAGTGAAGATCAATGAGTAGTTGAATAATTATGTAACTATGTGAAGACTCTCTAACATTTAAGGATTTCAGATCTTGGTATTTTATTTCAACAGCAAGCAAAGCAAAATAAAATAAAATGACGCTCCAAGCAAAACACATATCATGTGGTGAATAAAAATATAGCTCCAAGTAAAGTTACCAATGAACGAAGACGAAAGAGGGGATGCCTTCCGGGGCATCCCCAAGCTTAAACGCTTGGTTATCCTTGAATATTACCTTGGGGTGCCTTGGGAATCCCCAAGCTTAGGCTCTTGCCACTCCTTATTCCATAGTCCATCGAATCTTTACCCAAAACTTGAAAACTTCACAACACAAAACTTAACAGAAAACTCGTGAGCTCCGTTAGCAAAAGAAAACAAAACACCACTTCAAGGTACTGTAATGAACTCATTCTTTATTTATATTGGTGTTAAACCTACTGTATTCTAACTTCTCTATGGTTTATAAACTATTTTACTAGCCATAGAGTCATCAAAATAAGCAAACAACACAAGAAAAACAGAATCTGTCAAAAACAAAACAGTCTGTAGTAATCTGTATCAAACGTATACTTCTGGAACTCCAAAAATTCTAAAATAAATTGGTGGACCTGAGGAATTTATCTAGTAATCATCTGCAAAAATAATCAACTAAATAGCACTCTCCAGTAAAAATTTGAAGCTAATCTCGTGAGCGCTAAAGTTTCTGTTTTTTACAGCATGATCATAAAGACTTCACCCGAGTCTTCCCAAAGGTTCTACTTGGCACAAACACTAATTAAAACATGAAAACACATCCAACCAGAAGCTAGATGGATTAATTATTCCTAAACAGAACCAAAAATCAATAAACTAAAATAAAGTTGGGTTGCCTCCCAACAAGCGCTATCGTTTAACGCCCCTAGCTAGGCATGATGATTTCAATGATGCTCACATAAAAGATAAGAATTGAAACATAAGAGAGCATCATGAAGAATATGACTAGAACATTTAAGTCTAACCCACTTCCTATGCATAGGGATTTTGTGAGCAAACAATTTATGGAACAACAATCAACTAGCATAGGAAGGCAAAACAAGCATAACTTCAAAACTTTAAGCACATAGAGAGGAAACTTGATATTATTGCAATTCCTACAAGCATATATTCCTCCCTCATAATAATTTTCAGTAGCATCATGAATGAATTCAACAATATAACCATCACATAAAGCATTCTTTTCATGATCGACAAGCATAGAAATTTTACTACTCTCCACATAAGCAAATTTATTCTCATCAACAATAGTGGGAGCAAACTCAACAAAATAACTATCATGTGATTGAAAATTAAGATCAAGATGACAAGTTTCACGGTTATCATTATTCTTTAAAGCATATGTGTCATCACAATAATCATCATAGATAGGAGGCATGCTTTCAACATAGTAAATTTGCTCATCAAAGCTTGGGGGGGGGGCAAAAAATATCATCTTCATCAAACATAGCTTCCCCAAGCTTGTGGCTTTGCATATCATTAGCATCATGGGTATTCAAAGAATTCATACTAACAACATTGCAATCATGCTCATCATTCACATATTTTATGCCAAGCATTCTATGTAATTCTTCTTCTAGTACTTGAGCACAATTTTCCTTCCCATCATTTTCACGAAAGATATTAAAAAGATGAAGCATATGAGGCACCCTTAATTCCATTTTTCTGTAGTTTTCTTTTATAGACTAAACTAGTGATAAAACAAGAAATAAAAAGATTCGATTGCAAGATCTAAAGATATACCTTCAAGCACTCACCTCCCCGGCAACGGCGCCAGAAAAGAGCTTAGTTGACGGGGTGTGAGTGCCGCTTACCTAGCCTCCCCGGCAATGGCGCCAGAAAAGAGCTTGATGTCTACTACGCAACCTTCTTCTTGTAGACGTTGTTGGGCCTCCAAGTGCAGAGGTTTGTAGGACAGTAGCAAATTTCCCTCAAGTGGATGACCTAAGTTTTATCAATCCGTGGGAGGCGTAGGATGAAGATGGTCTCTCTCAAACAACCCTGCAACCAAATAACAAAGAGTCTCTTGTGTCCCCAACACACCCAATACAATGGTAAATTGTATAGGTGCACTAGTTCGGCGAAGAGATGGTGATACAAGTGCAATATGGATGGTAGATATAGGTTTTTGTAATCTGAAAATATAAAAACAACAAGGTAACTAATGATAAAAGTGAGCGTAAACGGTATTGCAATGCTAGGAAACAAGGCCTATGGTTCATACTTTCACTAGTGCAAGTTCTCTCAACAATAATAACATAATTGGATCATATAACTATCCCTCAACATGCAACAAAGAGTCACTCCAAAGTCACTAATAGAGGAGCATAAACGAAGAGATTATGGTAGGGTACGAAACCACCTCAAAGTTATTCTTTCCAATCAATCCGTTGGGCTATTCCTATAAGTGTCACAAATAGCCCTAGAGTTCGTACTAGAATAACACCTTAAGACACAAATCACCCAAAACCCTAATGTCACCTAGATACTCAATGTCACCTCAAGTATCCGTGGGTATGATTATACGATATGCATCACACAATCTCAGATTCATCTATTCAACCAACACATAGAACCTCAAAGAGTGCCCCAAAGTTTCTACCAGAGAATCAAGACGAAAACGTGTGCCAACCCCTATGCATAGGTTCATGGGCGGAACCCGCAAGTTGATCACCATAACGCACATCAAGTGAATCACGTGATATCCCATTGTCACCACAGATACGCACGACAAGACATACATCAAGTGTTCTCAAATCATTAAAGACTCAATCCGATAAGATAACTTCAAAGGGAAAACTCAATCCATTGCAAGAGAGTAGAGGGGGAGGAGCATTATAAGATCCAACTAAAATAGCAAAGCTCGCGATTCATCAAGATCGTATCACCTCAAGAACACGAGAGAGAGAGAGATCAAACACATAGCTACTTGTACATACCCTCAGCCCCGAGGGTGAACTACTCCCTCCTCGTCATGGAGAGCGTCGGGATGATGAAGATGGCCACCGGTGAGGGATCCCCCCTCCGGCAGGGTGCCGAAACAGGGTCCCGATTGGTTTTTGGTGGCTACAGAGGCTTGCGGCGGCGGAACTCCCGATCCATATGTTCCCCAAAGGTTTTAGGGTATATGGGTATATATAGGTGATAGAAGTACGTCAGGGGAGCCACGAGGGGCCCACGAGGGTGGAGGGCGCGCCCGGGGGGGTGGGCATGCCCCTGCCTCCTGCCTTCCTCGTTGCTTCCTTGACGTGGACTCCAAGTCTCCCCGGTTGCTTTCCTTCCAAAAATAACTTCTCCAGAAGATTTCATTCCGTTTTGGCTCCGTTTGATATTCCTTTTCTTTGAAACACTGAAACAAGGGAAAAACAGGAACTGGCACTGGGCTCTGGGTCAATAGGTTAGTCCCAAAAGTAATATAAAAGTGCATAGTAAAGCCCACAAAACATCCAAGATGGATAATATAATAGCATGGAACAATCAAAAATTGTAGATACGTTGGAGACGTATCAGGTACACCTTCTATCACAGATCCGAATGCAAAATATTTGTTGCTAAGAATGGATCCTTTCTAGAGATGGAGTGTCTCTCGAAACAAGTGAGTGGGAGGAAAGTAGCACTTGATGAGGTAATTTTACCTTCTCCCGAATTGGAAAGCAGTTCATCACAAAAATCAGTTCCAGTGATTCCTACACAAATTAGTGAGGAAGTTAATGATGATGATCATGAAACTTCAGATCAAGTTACTACTGAACCTCGTAGGTCAACCAGAGTACGGACCAAACCAGAGTGGTACGATAATCCTGTTCTGGAGGTCATGTTACTTGACCATGACGAACCTACAAACTATGAGGAAGCGATGATGAGCCCAGATTCCGCGAAATGGCTGGAGGCCATGAAACTGAGATGGGATCCATGTATGAGAACAAAGTGTGGACTTTGGTTGACTTGCCCGATGATCGGCAAGCCATAGAGAATAAATGGGTCTTCAAGAAGAAGACTAACGCTGACGGTAATGTGACTGTCCATAAAGCTTGACTTGTTGCGAAAGGTTTTTGACAAGTTCAAGGAGTTGACTATGATGAGACCTTCTCAACCGTAGCGATGCTTAAGTCTGTCCGAATCATGTTAGCAATTGCCGCATTTTATGATTATGAAATTTGGCAAATGGATGTCAAAACTGCATTCCTTAATGGATATCTTAAAGAAGAGTTGTATATGATGCAACCAGAAGGTTTTGTCGATCCTATAGGTGCTAACAAAGTGTGCAATCTCCAACGATCCATTTATGGACTGGTGCAAGCCTCTCGGAGTTAGAATATATGCTTTGATAGTGTGATCAAAGCATATGGTTTATACAGACTTTTGGAGAAGCCTGTATTTACAAGAAAGTGGGTGGGAGCTCTGTAGCATTTCTAATATTATATGTGGATGACATATTGTCGATTGGAAATAATATACAATTTCTGGATAGCATAACATGATACTTGAATAAGAATTTTTCAATGAAAGACCTCGGAGAAGCTTCCTATATAATTGGCATCAAGATCTATAGAGATAGATCAAGACGCTTAATTGGACTTTCAAAAAGCACATACCTTGATAAAGTTTTAAAGAAGTTCAAAATGGATCAATCAAAGAAAGGGTTCTTGCCTGTGTTACAAGGTGTGAAGTTGAGTCAGACTCAATGCCCGACCACTAAAGAAGATAGAAAGAAAATGAAAGTCATTCCCTATGCCTCAGCCATAGGTTCTATCATGTATGCAATGCTGTGTACCAGACCTGATGTGTGCCTTGCTATAATTTTAGCAGGGAGGTACCAAAGTAATGCAGGAGCGGATCACTGGACAGCGGTCAAGAACATCTTGAAATACTTGAAAAGGACTAAGGATATGTTTCTCGTTTAGGGAGGTGACAAAGAGCTCGTCGTAAATGGTTACGTCGATGCAAGCTTTGACACTGATCCGGATGACTCTAAGTCACAAACCGGATAGTATTTATATTGAATGGTGGAGCTATCAGTTGGTGCAGTTCCAAGCAGAGCATCGTGGCGGGATCTACGTGTGAAACGGAGTACATAGCTGCTTCAGAAGCAGCAAATGAAGGAGTCTGGATGAAGGAGTTCATATCCGATCTAGGTGTAATACCTAGTGCATCGGGTCCAATGAAAATCTTTTGTCACAATACTGGAGCAATAGCCTTGGCGAAGGAATCCAGATTTCACAAGAGAACCAAACACATCAAGAGACGCTTCAATTCCATTCGCGATCAAGTAAAGGAGGGAGACATAGAGATTTGCAAAATACATACGGATTTGAATGTTGCAGACCCGTTGACTAAGCCTCTTCCACGAGCAAAACATGATCAGCACCAAGACTCCATGGGTGTTAGAATCATTACTATGTAATCTAGATTATTGACTCTAGTGCAAGTGGGAGACTAAAGGAAATATGCCCTAGAGGCAATAATAAAGTTGTTATTTATATTTCTTATATCGTGATAAATGTTTATTATTCATGCTAGAATTTTATTAACCGGAAACTTAGTACATGTGTGAATACATAGACAAAACAGAGTGTCCCTAGTATGCCTCTACTTGACTAGCTCGTTAATCAAAGATGGTTAAGTTTCCTGACCATAGACATGTATTGTCATTTGATGAACATGATCACATCATTAGAGAATTATGTGATGGACAAGACCCATCCGTTTGCTTAGCACAATGATCGTTAAGTTTTATTGCTATTGCTTTCTTCATGACTTATACATATTCCTCTGACTATGAGATTATACAACTCCTGAATACCGGAGGAACACCTTGTGTTATCAAACGTCACAACGTAACTGGGTGATTATAAAGATACTCTACAGGTGTCTCCGAAGGTGTTTGTTGGGTTGGCATAGATCGAGATTAGGATTTGTCACTCCGAGTATAGGAGAGGTATCTCTGGGCTCTCTCGGTAATGCACATCACTATAAGCCTTGCAAGCAATGTGACTAATGAGCTAGTTGCGGGATGATGCATTACGGAACAAGTAAAGAGACTTGCCGGTAACGAGATTGAACTAGGTATGATGATACCGATGATCGAATCTCGGGCAAGTAACATACCGACGACAAAGGGAATAACGTATGTTGTTATGCGGTTTGACCGATAAAGATCTTCATAGAATATGTAGGAGCCAATATGAGCATCCAGGTTCCGCTATTGGTTATTAACCAGAGATGTGTCTCGGTCATGTCTACATAGTTCTCGAACCCGTAGGGTCCGCACGCATAACGTTTGATGACGATTTGTATTATGAGTTATGTGGTTTGATGACCGAAGTTTGTTCGAGCCCGGATGAGATCACGGACATGACGAGGAGTCTTGAAATGGCCGAGAGGTAAAGATTCATATATTGGACGGTTATATTCGGACATCGGAATGGTTCCGAGTGATCCGGGTATTTTTCCGGTGTACCGAGGGGTTACCGGATCCCACCCCCCAAGGATGTGTTGGGCCAACATGGGCCTAAGGGAGAGAGAGGGAAGCCCACGGGAGGTGGTCGCGCGCCCCCCTCCTTGGGAGTCCGAATAAGACAAGGAGGAGGGGGCGCCGCCCCCCTTCCCTTTCCCTCTCCCTCTCCTTCCTATTCCCTCCGGTGGAAGAAAGGAAGGGGGGGGGCAAATCCTATTTGGACTAGGAGTCCAAGTAGGACTGCCCCCATGGCGCGCCCCTCCTGGCCGCCGGCCTCTCTCCACCCTTCTTCATACACGTGGCCAGGGGGCACCCCAAAGGATAACAGACAATCTCTTAGCCGTGTGCGGTGCCCCCCTCCACAGTTTAACTCCTCGGTCATATCATCGTAGTGCTTAGGCGAAGCCTTGCGCCGGTTACTTCATCATCACCGTCGCCATGCTGTCGTGCTGACGGAACTCTCCCTCGACCCTCTACTGGATCAAGAGCTTGAGGGACGTCATCGTGCTGAACGTGTGCTGAACACGGAGGTGCCGTACGATCGGTACTTGGATCGGTTGGATCGTGAAGACGTTCGACTACATCAACCGCATTACTAAACGCTTCCGCTTTCGGTCTATGAGGGTACATGGACACACTCTCCCGTCTCATTGCTATGCATCTCCTAGATAGATATTGCGTGATCGTAGGAATTTTTTTGAATTACTACGTTCCCTAACACCAAAAGCCCTTCTCAAAATCCTCGCTCCAAGGGGTTTTGGTGACAAAGTGGATGGGGTGGATCAAGTGTTTACTCTCCTCCAACTCCTCAAGGGTTCTCATTAATGGCCGCCTAGGGGAGAAGATCATGATGTAGAGTGGCCGACGCCAAGGGGACGCCCTATCACCATACCTATTTATCCTCGTGGCTAATCTCCTACAATAATTATGTGTTGCAGAACACAACCAGGGAAACCTGGAGCATCCACTCGCGGTGCATGGCCCCTTCCCAGTGTTGCAGTACACAAAAGACACCCTCATCTTGATCAAGGGTACATATGAGCAGGCTTTGACCATCGAAAGGATGCTTAACATTTTCTCGGATTTCACCGGGCTACAGATCAATTTCAGCAAAAGTACTTTTGTTCCCATGTGCATGGATGAGGATACTTGTCAGAGAGTGGCGGAGCTATTTCAATGCCAGATATCCTCCTTCCCTTGTACCTACTTGGGTCTACCACTGTCTACAAGTAAGATTACCCACGGCTTGCTTATGCCGGTAATCCAAAAAGTTGACAAGCAGCTGTCAGGATGGCTGGCTACCTTCCTCTCTTGGGGAAGGAGGCTCACCCTTATCAACTCCGTCTTGGCTACTATCCCAAATTATTACATGGCATGCTTTCTTTGGCCAAAGTAGTCCTTGGACAGGCTAGAACAAATCCTGAGAGGTTTCTTATGCAAGGCAAGCACAAAGCATCTGGTGGACAATGCCTTGTGGCCTGGGATTCTGTGACTAATGGCCAATGGATGGTTGGGGATCTGAGACCTTCGAGCTCACAACTTTGCTATGATATGCAAAATCACATACATCATTCTGCAATCAATTGGAGTTCCATGTTATGACTGTTTGCTTTGCAATACTGCCAGCGTACCATCCCTATGGGTAAGCATTGTCGAGATACTATCACATGGAGATGTTTATCAACTGTTATGCGAACAGTAATCGAGTCTACAAAGTGTGCCCTGGGAGATGGATCCAGAATTTCCTTTTGGTATGACTGGTGGTTAGAATGTGGAAGACTGAATCTCTCTTTCCCAATACTTTTCTCTTTCGCGCAAACACCTTGCTACACTGTCGCCTCTCAGTTCAACGATGGGCAATGGAATATCACGCTACATCCCAACCTGGCTGCAACAACCGCAAGAGAGTTGGTGACGCTGCTTGCTCTGCTCATTGGCATTCATTCGGCCCCCTCTAACAAAGATCTCAGAAGCCCTGTTATGAGAACTGGTAAAGTAACTACATCTTTCTTCTATGAGTTGCTCACATTCAGAGGGGTCCATTGTCCAATTGCTCCAAAAAAATCTGGGACGGCCTGACACCCAACAGATACCGGGTCTTCCTCTAGCTTGCACGACGGGGCAGATTGAATATGAGGGACAATATTCTCAGGAAAAACTGGACGTCAATCACAACGCACAACGGCTCCGACTTATGTCCTGCCACCGAAAGTAGCTGCCACATAATCCTCATATGCCGGCTAGTTGATGCAGTATGGGAACGCGCTGACACACAGGGCAACGCAAGAAGATCAACTGATCTAACTGAGTTTCTGCTAGCACCTGAACCTCCCACGTATGGCAGGTTATGGCACGTTGTTGCAGCATGCGTTGTGACCTTGTGGGCAGCCAGAAATGATCATGTTTTCCATAGCATGAAGTGGACTAGTGCTAGAGCGTTCCATGAGATTGCACAACTTCTCAGGCTATGGAGCAATCACGCCAAAAGCAAAGAAAATAAGATCCAACTATGTAACTTCGTTGATGTTCTCTATGTCACTCTAACAATGGCCAATGGATGGTTGGGGATCCGAGACCTTCGAGCTCACAACTTTTCCATGATATGCAAACTCACATACATCATTCTGCAATCAAGTGGAGTACCATGTTATGACTGTTTGCTTTGCAATACTGCCAGCGTACCATCCCTATGGGTAAGCATTGTCGAGATACTGTCACATGGAGATGTTTATCAACTGTTATGAAAACAGTGATCGAGTCTAAAAAGTGTGCCCCGGGAGATGGATCCAGAATTTCCTTCTGGTATGACTGGTGGTTAGATGTGGAAGACTGAATCTCTCTTTCCCGATACTTTTCTCTTTCGCGCAAACACCATGCTGCACTGTCGCCTCTCAGTTCAACAATGGGAAATGGAATATCACGCTACATCCCAACCTGGCTGCAACAACCGCAAGAGAGTTGGAGACGCCGCTTGCTCTGCTCAATGGCATTCATCCGACCCCCTCTAACTGAAGGAAATATGCCCTAGAGGCAATAATAAAGTTTTTATTTATATTTCCTTATATCATGATAAATGTTTATTATTCATGCTAGAATTGTATTAACCGGAAACTTAGTACATGTGTGAATACATAGACAAACAGAGTGTCCCTAGTATGCCTCTACTTGACTAGCTCGTTAATCAAAGATGGTTAAGTTTCCTAACCATAGACATGTGTTGTCATTTGATGAATGGGATCACATCATTAGCGAATGATGTCATGAACAAGACCCATCCTTTAGCTTAGTATTATGATCATTTAGTTTTATTGCTATTGTTTTCTTCATGACTTATACATATTCCTCTGACTATGAGATAATGCAACTCCATAATACCGGAGGAACACTTTGTGTGCTATCAAATGTCACAATGTAACTGGGTGATTATAAAGATGCTCTACAGGTGTCTCCGAAGGTGTTTGTTGAGTTGGCATAGATCAAGATTAGGATTTGTCACTCCGTGTATCAGAGAGGTATCTCTCGGCCCTCTCGGTAATGCACATCACTATAAGCCTTACAAGCAATGTGACTAATGAGTTAGTTACGGGATGATGCATTACAGAACGAGTAATGAGACTTGCCGGTAACAAGATTGAACTAGGTATGAGGATACCGACGATCGAATCTCGGGCAAGTAACATACCGATGACAAAGGGAATAACGTATGTTGTTATGCGGTTTGACCGATAAAGATCTTCGTTGAATATGTAGGAGCCAATATGAGCATCCAGGTTCCGCTATTGGTTATTAACCGGAGATGTGTCTCGGTCATGTCTACATAGTTCTCGAACTCGTAGGATCCGCACGCTTAACGTTCGATGACGATTTGTATTATGAGTTATGTGATTTGATGACCGAAGTTTCTTCGGAGTCCCGGATGAGATCACGGACATGACGAGGAGTCTCGAAATGGTCGAGAGGTAAAGATTCATATATTGGAAGGTTATATTAGGACATCGGAATGGTTCCGAGTGATCCGGGTATTTTTCCGGAGTACTGAGGGGTTACCGGAACCCCCCCCCCCGGTGAAGTGTTGGGCCAACATGGGCCTAAGGGAGAGAGAGGGAAGTCCACGGGAGGTGGCCGCGCGCCCCCCTCCTTGGGAGTCCGAATAGGACGAGGAGGAGGGGGTGGTGCCCCCCTTCCCTCTCCCTCTCCTTCCTATTCCCTCCGGTGGAAGAAAGGAAAAGCCGGGGGGGGGTCGTACTTGGACTAGGAGTCCAAGTAGGACTGCCCCCATGGCGCGCCCCTCCTGATCGCCGACCTCTTTGCCCCCTCCTTTATATACATGGCTAGGGGGCACCCCAAAGCACAACAGACAATCTCTTAGCCGTGTGCGGTGCCCCCCTCCACAGTTTAACACCTCGGTCATATCGTCATAGTGCTTAGGCAAAGCCCTGCGCCGGTAACTTCATCATCACCGTCGCCACGCCATCGTGTTGACGGAACTCTCCCTCGACCCTCTACTAGATCAAGAGCTCGAGGGACGTCATCGTGCTGAACGTGTGCTGAACACGGAGGTGCCATACGTTCGGTACTTGGATCGGTTGGATCGTGAAGACGTTCGACTACATCAACCGCATTACTAAACACTTCCGCTTTTGGTCTACGAGGGTACGTGGACACACTCTCCCGTCTCGTTTCTATGCATCTCCTAGATAGATCTTGCGTGATTGTAGGATTTTTTTTGAATTACTACGTTCCCCAACAGTGGCATCCGAGCCAGGTCTATGCGTAGATGATATATGCACGAGTAGAACACAAAGAGTTGTGGGCGATAATAGTCATACTGCTTACAACCAACGTCTTACTTTGATTCGGCGATATTGTTGGATGAAGGGGCCCGGACCGACATTACATGACCGCGTTCATGAGACTGGTTCTATCGACATGCTTCGCACACAGGTGGCTGGCGGGTGCCTGTTTCTCCAACTTTAGTTGAATCGAGTTTGACTACGGCCGGTCCTTGTTGAAGGTTAAAACAGCACACTTGACGAAAAATCGTCGTGGTTTTGATGCGTAGCTAAGAACGGTTCTTTCTAGAAGCCCGTAGTAGCCACGTAAAACGTGCAACAACAAAGTAGAGGACGTCTAACTTGTTTTTGTAGGGCATGTTGTGATGTGATATGGTCAAGACGTGATGAGATATAAATTGTTGTATGAGATGATCATGTTTTGTAAAAGTTATCAGCAATTGGCAGGAGCCTTATGGTTGTCGCATTATTATATGAAATGCAATCGCCATGTAATTGCTTTACTTTATCACTAAGTGGTAGCGATAGTCGTAGAAGCAATAGTTGGCGAGACGACAACGATGCTACGCTGGAGATCAAGGTGTGAAGCCGGTGATGATGGAGATCATGATGGTGCTTTGGAGATGGAGATCAAAGGCACAAGATGATGATGACCATATCATGTCACATATTTTGATTGCATGTGATGTTTATCCTTTATGCATCTTATTTTGCTTAATACGATGGTAGCATTATAAGATGATCGCTCGCTAAATTTCAAGGTATAAGTGTTCTCCCTGAGTATGCACCGTTGCTACAGTTCGTCGTGCCAGGACACCACGTGATGATCGGGTGTGATAAGCTCTACGTTCACATAAAACGGGTGCAAGCCAGTTTTGCACGTGCAGAATACTCGGGTTAAACTTGTCGAGCCTAGCATATGCAGCTATGGCCTCGGAACACTGAGACCGAAAGGTCGAACGTGAATCATATAGTAGATATGATCAACATAGTGATGTTCACCATTGAAAACTACTCCATCTCACGTGATGATCGGACAAGGTTTAGTTGATATGGATCACGTGATCATTTAGATGATTAGAGGGATGTCTATCTAAGTGGGAGTTCTTAAGTAATATGATTAATTGAACTTTAATTTATCATGAACTTAGTACCTGATAGTTTTTGCATGTCTATGTTGTTGTAGATCAATGGCCCGTGATACCGTTCCCTAGAATTTTAATGTGTTCCTAGAGAAAGCTAAGTTGAAAGATAACGGTCGCAACTACACGGAATGGGTCCATAACTTGACGATTATCCTCATTGCTGCACAGAAGAATTACGTCCTGGAAACACCGCTAGGTGCAAGACCCGCTGTAGGAGCTACTGCGGACGTTATGAACGTCTGGCAGAGCAAAGCTGATGACTACTCGATAGTTCAGTGTGCCATGCTTTACGGCTTAGAATCGGGACTTCAAAGACGTTTTGAACATCATGGAGCATATGAGATGTTCCAGGAGTTGAAGTTAATATTTGAAGCAAATGCCCGAGTTGAGAGATATGAAGTCTCCAACAAGTTCTACAGCTGCAAAATGGAGGAGAATAGTTCTGTCAGTGAACACATACTCAGAATGTCCGGGTACCACAACCACTTGACTCAGCTGGGAGTTAATCTTCCTGATGATAGTGTCATTGACAGAGTTCTGCAATCACGGCCACCAAAGGCTTTGTGATGAACTATAATATGCAAGGAATGGAAAAGACAATTCCCGAGCTCTTCGCAATGCTAAAGGCTGCAGAGGTAGAAATCAAGAAGGTGCATCAAGTGTTGATGGTTAACAAGACCACTAGTTTCAAGAAAAAAGGGCAAAGATAAGAAGGGGAACTTCAAGAAGAACAACAAGCAAGTTGCTGCTCAAGGGAAGAAGCCCAAGTCTGGACCTAAGCCTGAAACTGAGTGCTTCTACTGCAAAGGGACTGGTCACTGGAAGCGAAACTGCCCCAAGTATTTGGCGGATAAGAAGGATGGCAAAGTGAAAGGTATATTTGATATACATGTTATTGATGTGTACCTTACTAATGCTTGTAGTAGCGCCTGGGTATTTGATACTGGTTCTGTTGCTCATATTTGCAACTCGAAACAAGGGCTACGGATTAAATGAAGAGTGGCTAAGGACGAGGTGACAATGCGCGTGGGAAATGGTTCCAAAGTCGATGTGATCGCCGTCGGCACGCTACCTCTACATCTACCGTCGGGATTAGTTTAGACCTGAATAATTGTTATTTGGTGCCAGCGTTGAGCATGACCATTATATCTGGATCTTGTTCGATGTGAGACGGTTATTCATTTAAATCAGAGAATAATGGTTGTTCTATTTATATGAGTAATATCTTTTATGGTCATGCACCCTTGATGAGTGGTCTATTTTTTTGAATCTCGATTGTAGTGATAAACATGTTCATAATATTGAAGCCAAAAGATGTAAAGTTAATAATGATAGTGCAACTTATTTATGGCACTGCCGTTTAGATCATATTGGTGTAAAGCGCATGAAGAAACTCTTGCTGATGGGCTTTTGGAATCACTTGATGCTTGCGAACCATGCCTCATGGGCAAGGTGACTAAGACTCCGTTCTCCGTAACAATGGAGCGAGCAACTGATTTATTGGAAATAATACATACTGCTGAATGCGGTCCGATGATTGTTGAGGCTCGCGGTGGGTATCGTTATTTTCTGACCTTCACAGATGATTCGAGCAGATATGGGTATATTTACTTAATGAAACATAAGTCTGAAACATTTGAAAAGTTCAAAGAATTTCAGAGTGAAGTGGAAATTCATCGTAACAATAAAACAAAGTTTCTATGATCTAATCGTGGAGGTGAATATTTGAGTTATGAGTTTGGTCTTCATTTGAAACAATTTGGAATAGTTTCGCAACTCACGCCACCTAGAACACCACAGCGTAATGGTGTGTCCAAACGTCGTAACCGTAGTTTATTAGATATGGTGCGATCTACGATGTCTCTTACCGCTTTACCGCTATCCTTTTGGGGTTATCCTTTAGAGACGGCTGCATTCACGTTAAATAGGGCACCATCTAAATCCGTTGAGACGACACCATATGAACTGTGGTTCGGCAACAAACCTAAGCTGTCGTTTCTTAAAGTTTGGGGCTCCGATGCTTATGTGAAAAAGCTTCAACCTGATAAGCTCGAACCCAAATCGGAGAAATGTGTCTTCATAGGATACCCAAAGGAGACTGTTGGGTACACCTTCTATCACAGATTCGAAGGCAAGATATTCGTTGCTAAGAATGGATCCATTCTAGAGAAGGAGTTTCTCTCGAAAGAAGTGAGTGGGAGGAAAGTAGAACTTGATGAGGTAATTGTACCTTCTCACGAATTGGACAGTAGTCCATCACAGAAATCAGTTCCAGTGATTCCTACACCAATTAGTGAGGAAGTTAATGATGATGATCATGAAACTTCAGATCAAGTTACTATTGAACCTCGTAGGTCAACCAGAGTACGGAACGCACCAGAGTGGTACGGTAATCCTGTTCTGGAGGTCATGTTACTTGACCATGACGAACCTACGAACTATGAGGAAGTGATGATGAGCCCAGATTCCGCGAAATGGCTTGAGGCCATGAAATCTGAGATGGAATCCATGTATGAGAACAAAGTGTGACTTTGGTTGACTTGCCTGATGATCGGCAAGCCATAGATAATAAATGGATCTTCAAGAAGAAGACTGACACTGACGGTAATGTTACTGTCTACAAAGCTCGACTTGTTGCGAAAGGTTTTCGACAAGTTCAAGGAGTTGACTACGATGAGACCTTCTCACCCGTAGCGATGCTTAAGTCTGTCCGAATCATGTTAGCAACTGCCGCATTTTATGATTATGAAATTTGGCAAATGGATGTCAAAACTGCATTCCTCAATGGAAATCTTAAAGAAGAGTTGTATATGATGCAACCAGAAGGTTTTGTCGATCCTATAGGTGCTAACAAAGTGTCCAAGCTCGAGCGATCCATTTATGGACTGGTGCAAGCCTCTTGGAGTTGCAATATCCGCTTTGATAGTGTGATCAAAGCATATGGTTTTATACAGACTTTTGGAGAAGCCTATATTTACAAGAAAGTGAGTGGGAGCTCTGTAGCATTTCTAATATTATATGTGGATGACATATTATTGATTGGAAATAATACAGAATTTCTGGATAGCATAAAAGGATACTTGAATAAGAATTTTTCAATGAAAGACCTCGGAGAAGCTGCTTATATATTGGGCAGAAAGATCTATAGAGATAGATCAAGACGCTTAATTGGACTTTCACAAAGCACATACCTTGATAAAGTTAAAGGAAGGGTTCTTGCCTGTGATACAAGGTGTGAAGTTGAGTCAGGCTCAATGCCCGACCACTGGAGAAGATAGACAGAAAATGAAAGTCATTCCCTATGCCTCAGCCATAGGTTCTATCATGTATGCAATGATGTGTACCATACCTGATGTGTGCCTTGCTATAAGTTTAGTAGGGAGGTACCAAAGTAATCCAGGAGTGGATCACTGGATAGCGGTCAAGAACATCCTGAAATACCTGAAAAGGACTAAGGATATGTTTCTCGCTTATGGAGGTGACAAAAGCTCATCGTAAATGGTTAAGTCGATGCAAGCTGTGACACTGATATGGATGACTCTAAGTCACAAACCGGATACGTATTTATATTGAATGGTGGAGCTGTCAGTTCGTGCAGTTCCAAGCAGAGCGTTGCGCGGAATCTACTGAAGGAAATATACCCTAGAGGCAATAAAAAAGTTATTATTTTATTTCCTTATATCATGATAAATGTTTATTATTCATGCTAGAATTGTATTAACCCGAAACATAGTACATGTGTGAATACATAGACAAACAGAGTGTCCCTAGTATGCATCTACTTGACTAGCTCGTTAATCAAAGATTGTTAAGTTTCCTAGCCATAGACATGTGTTGTCATTTGATGAACGGGATCACATCATTAGAGAATGATGTGATGGACAAGACCCATCCGTTAGCTTAGCACTATGATCGTTTAGTTTATTACTATTGCTTTCTTCATGACTTATACATGTTCCTATGACTATGAGATAGTGCAACTCCCGAATACCGGAGGAACACTTATTGTGCTATCAAACGTCACAATGTAACTAGGTGATTATAAAGATGCTCTACAGGTGTATCCGATGGTGTTTGTTGAGTTGGTATAGATCGAGATTAGGATTTGTCACTCCGAGTATCGGAGATGTATCTCTGGGCCCTCTCGGTAATGCACATCACTATAAGCCTTGCAAGCAATGTGACTAATGAGTGAGTTGCGGGATGATGCATTACAGAACAAGTAAACACACTTGCCGGTAACGAGATTGAACTAGGCATGGTGATACCGATGATCGAATCTCAGGCAAGTAACATACCGATGACAAAGGGAACAACGTATGTTGTTATGCGGTTTGACCGATAAAGATCTTTGTAGAATATGTAGGAGGCAATAAGAGCATTCAGGTTCTACTATTGGTTATTGACTGGAGATGTGTCTCGGTCATGTCTACATAGTTCTTGAACCCGTAGGGTCCGCACGCTTAACGTTTGATGACGATTTATATTATGAGTTATGTGATTTGATGTACCGAAGGGTGTTCGGTGTCCCGGATGAGATCACGGACATGACGAGGAGTCTCGAAATGGTTGAGACATAAAGATTGATATATTGGACCATGTTATTCGGACAGCGGAAGTGTTCCGGATGGGTTCGGGTAAAACCGGAGTGCCGGAGGGGTTATCGGAACCCCCCGGGGAACTAATGGGCCACCATGGGCCTTATTGGAGAGAGAGGAGGGCAGCCCGGGCAGGCTGCGTGCCCCCCTTGGAGTCCGAATTGGACAAGGGAAGGGGGGTGACACCCCCTTTCCTTCTCCCTCTCTCCCTCTCCTTCCTTCCCCCACTCTCCATTTTGGTGGAATCCTACTAGGATTGGGAGTCCTAGTAGGACTCCCCTCTTGGGGCGCGCCCTAGGGGCCGGCAGGCCCTCCCCTCCTCCCTCCTTTATATACGTGGGGAGGGGGCACCCTAGAACACACAAGTTGATCTTTTAGCCGTGTGCGGTGCCCCCCTCCACAGAAATACACCTCAGTCATATCGTCGTAGTGCTTAGGCCCCTGCGCCGGTAACTTCATCATCACCGTCGCCACACTGTCATGCTGACGGAACTCTCCCTCGGCCTCAACTGGATCAAGAGTACGAGGGACGTCATCGAGCTGAACGTGTGCTGAAAACGGAGGTGCCGTACGTTCGGTGCTAGGATCGGTCGGATGGTGGAGACGTACGACTACATCAACCGCGTTGATAAATGCTTTCGCTTTCGGTCTACGAGGGTACATGGACACACTCTCCCCGCTCGTTTCTATGCTTCTCCAAGATAGATCTTGCATGATTTTAGGAAATTTTTTAATTACTACGTTCCCCAACAGTGGCATCTGAGCCAGGTCTATGCGTAGATGTTATATGCACGAGTAGAACACAAAGAGTTGTGGGCGATAATAGTCATACTACTTACCAGCAACGTCTTACTTTGATTCGGTGATATTGCTGTTGAAGCGACCCAGACCGACATTACATGACCACATTCATGAGACTGGTTCTACCGACGTGCTTTGCACACAGGTGGCTGGCGGGTGTCTGTTTCCCCAACTTTAGTTGAATCGAGTTTGACTAAGCCCGGTCCTTGTTGAAGGTTAAAACAACACACTTGACGAAAAATCATTGTGGTTTTGATGCGTAGATAAGGACGGTTCTTGCTAGAAGCACGTAGCAGCCACGTAAGACTTGCAACAACAAAGTAGAGGACATCTAACTTGTTTTGCAGGGCATGTTGTGATGTGATATGGTCAAGACGTGATGAGATATAAATTGTTGTATGAGATGATCATGTTTTGTTAAAGTTATCGGCAACTGGCAGGAGCCTTATGATTGTCTCTTTATTGCATGAGATGCAAGCGCCATATAATTGCTTTGCTCTATCGCTATGCGATAGCAATAGTTGCAAAAGCAATAGTTGGCGAGACGACCATGTGACGACACGTTGATAAAGATGAAGATGATGGAGATCATGGTGTCATGCCGGTGACGATGGAGATCATGACGGTACTTTGGAGATGGAGATCAAAGGAACAAGATGATGATGGCCATATCATGTCACATATTTTGATTGCATGTGATGTTTATCTTTTATGCATCTTATTTTGCTTAGTACGACGGTAGCATTATGAGATGATCCCTTACTAAAATTTCAAGGTATAAGTGTTCTCCCTGAGTATGCACCATTGCGACAGTTCTTCGTGCTGAGACACCACGTGATGATCGGGTGTGATAAGCTCTGTGTTCACATACAACGGGTGCAAGCCAGTTTTGCACATGCAGAATACTCAGGTTAAACTTGACGAGCCTAGCATATGCAGATATGGCCTCGGAACACTGAGCCCGAAAGGTCGAATGTGAATCATATAGTAGATATGATCAACATAGTGATGTTCACCATTGAAAGCTACTCGATCTCACGTGATGATCGGACATGGTTTAGTTGATATGGATCACGTGATCATTTAGATGACTAGAGGGATGCCTATCTAAGTGGGAGTTCTTAAGTAATATGATTAATTGAACTTAAATTTATCATGAACTTAGTCCAGATAGTATTTGCATATCTATGTTGTAGATCAATAGCTTGCGATGTAGCTCCCTATTTATTTTTGATATGTTCCTAGAGAAAAACTAAGTTGAAAGATGATAGTAGCAATGATGCGGACTAGGTCCGTGATCTAAGGATTATTCTAATTGCTGCACAGAAGAATTAGGTCCTTGATGCACCGCTAGGTGACAGAACTATTGCAGGAGCAGATGCCAACGTTATGAACGTTTGACAAGCTCAGTATGATGACTACTTGATAGTTTAATGCACCATGCTTTACGGCTTAGAACCGGGACTTCAAAAATGTTTTGAACGACATGGAGCATATGAGATGTTCCAAGAGTTGAAATTGGTATTTCAGACTCATGCCCGAGTCGAGAGGTATGAGACCTCTGCCAAGTACTTTGCCTAAAAGATGGAGGAGAATAGCTCAACCAGTGAGCATGTGCTCAGAATGTCTGAGTACTACAATCACTTGAATTAAGTGGGAGTTAATATTCCAGATAAGATAATGATTGACAGAGTTCTCTAATCACTATCACCAAGTTACTGGAACTTCGTGATGAACTATAATATGCAAGGGATGACGAAAACGATTCCCCGAGCTCTTCGCGATGCTGAAATCGGCGAAGCTAGAAATCAAGAAAAGCATCAAGTGTTGATGGTTGACAAGAACACTAGTTTCAAGTAAAATGGCAAGGGAAAGAAAGGGAACTTCAAGAAGAATGACAAGCAAGTTGCCACTCCCATGAAGAAGCGCAAAGCTAGACCCAAGCCTGAAACTGAGTGCTTCTACAGCAAAGGAAATGGTCACTGGAAGCAGAACTACCCCAAATACTTGGCGGATAAGAAGGATGGCAAAGTGAACGAAAGTATATATGATATACATGTTATTGATGTGTACTTTACTAGTATTCATAGTAGCCCCTGGGTATTTGATACTGGTTCAGCTGCTATGATTAGTAACTTGAAACAGGAGTTACAAAATGAACAGAGACTAGTTGAGGGCAAGGTGACGATGTGTGTTGGAAGTGATTCCAAGGTTGATAAGATCACCATCGCACACTCCCTTTACCTTCAGGATTAGTGTTGAACCTAAAATAAATGTTATTTGGTGTTTGCGTTGAGCATAACATGATTGGATCATGTTTATTGCAATACGGTTATTCATTTAAGTCAAAGAATAATTGTTATTCTGTTTACATGAATAAAACCTTCTATTGTCATACACCCAAGGTGAATGGTTTATTGAATCTCGATCGTAGTGATACACATATTCATAATATTGATGCCAAAATATGCAAAGTTGATAATGATAGTGCAACATATTTGTGGCACTGCCATTTAGGTCATATTGGTGTAAAGCGCATGAAGAAACTCCATGCTGATGGACTTTTGGAATCACTTGATTATGAATCACTTGATGCTTGCGAACCATGCCTCATGGGCAAGATGACTAAGACTCTGTTCTCTGGAACAATGGAGCGAGCCACTGACTTATTGGAAATAATACATACCGATGTATGCGGTCCGAAGAATGTTGAGGCTCGCGGCGGGTATCACTATTTTCTGACCTTCACAGATGATTTGAGCAGATATGGGTATATATACTTAATGAAACATAAGTCTAAAACATTTGAAAAGTTCAAATAATTTCAGAGTGAAGTAGAAAATCATCGTAACAACAAAATAAAATTTCTACGATCTGATCGCAGAGGCGAATATTTGAGTTACGAGTTTGGTCTTCATTTGAAACAATGTGGAATAGTTTCGCAACTCACGCCACCTAGAACACCACAACATAATGGTGTGTCCGAACGTCATAACTGTACTTTATTAGATATGGTGCGATCTATGATGTCTCTTACCGATTTACCACTATTGTATTGGGATTATGCATTAGAGACAGCTGCATTCATGTTAAATAGGGCACCGTCTAAAAATCCGTTGAGACGACACCGTATGAACTGTGGTTTAGCAAGAAACCTAAGCTGTCGTTTCTTAAAGTTTGGAGTTGCGATGCTTATGTGAAAAAGTTTCATCCTGATAAGCTCAAACCCAAATCGGAGAAGTGCGTCTTCATAGGATACCCCAAAGAAACTGTTGGGTACACCTTCTATCACATATCCGAAGGCAAGATCTTTGTTGCTAAGAGTGGATCCTTTCTAGAGAAGGAGTTTCTCTCGAAAGAAGTGAGTGGGAGGAAAGTAGAACTTGATGAGGTAATTGTACCTTCTCTCGAATTGGAAAGTAACTCATCACTGAAATCAGTTCTAGTGATGCCTACACCAATTAGTGAGGAAGTTAATGATGATGATCATGAAACTTCAGATCAAGTTACTACCAAACCTCGTAGGTCAACCAGAGTACGGTCCGCACCAGAGTGGTACGGTCATCCTTTCTGGAAGTCATGTTACTAGACCATGACGAACCTACGAACTATGAGGAAGCGATGATGAGCCCAGATTCCGTGAAATGGCTTGAGGCCATGAAACCTGAGATGGGATCCATGTATGAGAACAAAGTATGGACTTTGATTGACTTGCCCGATGATCGGCGAGCCATTGAGAATAAATTGATCTTCAAGAGGAAGACAGACGCTGATAGTAGTGTTACTATCTACAAAGCTCGAATTGTCGCAAAAAGTTTTCGACAAGTTCAAGGTGTTGACTACGATAAGATTTTCTCACTGGTAGCGATGCTTAAGTCTGTCCGAATCATGTTAGCAATTGCCACATTTTATGAAATTTAGCAAATGGACGTCAAAATACATTCCTTAATGGTTTTCTTAAAGAAGAGTTGTATATGATGCAACAAGAAGGTTTTGTCGATCCTAAAGGTGCTAACAAAGTGTGCAAGCTCCAGCGATCCATTTATGGACTGGTGCAAGCCTCTCGGAGTTGGAATATACGCTTTGATAAGGTGATCAGAGCATACGGTTTTATACAGACTTTTGGTGAAGCCTGTATTTACAAGAAAGTGAGTGGGAGGACTACAGCCTTTCTCATAAGTATATGTGAATGACATATTGTTCATCGGAAATGATGTAGAATTTTCTGGAAAGCATAAAGGAGTGTTTGAAAGGAGTTTTTCAAAGAAAGACCTTGGTGAAGATGCTTACATATTGGGCATCAAGATCTATAGAGATAGATCAAGACGCTTGATAAGTTCTTTCAATGAGTACATACCTTGACAAGATTTTGAAGTAGTTCAAAATGGAGCAGTCAAAGAAGGAGTTCTTGCCTGTGTTGCAAGGTGTGAAGTTGAGTAAAGACTCAAAACCCGACCACGGCGGAAAATAGAAAGAGAATGAGAAGTCTTAGTCATAGGTTCTATAAAGTATGCTATGCTGTGTACCAGACCTATTGTATACCTTAGCATGATTTTGGCAAGGGAGTACAATAGTGATCTAGGAGTAGATCACTAGACATCGGTCAAAATTATCCTTAGAGGACTAAGGAAATATTTCTCAGTTATGGAGGTGATAAAAGAGTTCGTCGTAAAGAGTTACGTCGATGCAAGCTTTGACACCAATCTAGATGACTCTGAGTCTCGATCTGTATACATATTAAATGTAGGAGCAATTAGCTAGAGTATCTCCGTGCAGAGCATTGTAGACATAGAAATTTGCAAAATACACACGGATCTGAATGTGGCAGACCCGTAGACTAAAACTTCTCTCACAAGCAAAAATGATCACACCTTATTACTCTTGGGTGTTAAATCACATGGCGATGTGAACTAGATTATTGACTCTAGTGCAAGTGGGAGACTGAAGGAAAAATGCCCTAGAGGCAATAATAAAGTTATTATTTTATGTCCTTATATCATGATAAATGTTTATTATTCATGCTAGAATTGTATTAACCGGAAACTTGATACATGTGCGAATACACAGACAAAACAAAGTGTCCCTAGTATGCCTCTACTAGACTAGCTCGTTAATCAAAGATGGTTAAGTTTCCTAGCCATAGACATGTCATGTCATTTGATGATGAGATCACATCATTAGAGAATAATGTGATGGACAAGACCCATCCGTTAGCTTAGCATTATGATCGTTAAGTTTTATTGCTATTGCTTTCTTCATGACTTATACATGTTCCTCTGACTATGAGATTATGCAACTCCCGAATACCGGAGGAACACCTTGTGTGCTATCAAACGTCACAACGTAACTGGGTGATTATAAAGATGCTCTACAGGTGTCTCCATTAGTGTTTGTTGAGTTGGCATAGATTGAGATTAGGATTTGTCACTCCGAGTATCGGAGAGGTATCTCTGGGCCCTCTCGGTAATGCACATCACTATAAGCCTTGCAAGTAATGTGACTAATAAGTTAGTTGCCGGATGATGCATTACGGTACGAGTAAAGAGACTTGCCGGTAACGAGATTGAGCTAGGTATGGTGATACCGACGATCGAATCTTGGGCAAGTAACATACCGATGACAAAGGGAACAACGTATGTTGTTATGCGGTTTGACCGATAAAGATCTTCGTAGAATATGTAGGAGCCAATATGAGCATCCAGGTTCCGCTATTGGTTATTGACTGGAGATGTGTCTCGGTCATGTCTACATAGTTCTCGAACCCGTAGGGTCCGCATGCTTACCGTTCGATGATGATTTATATTATGAGTTATGTGATTTGATGTAACAAAGGTTGTTCGGGGTCCCGGATGAGATCACGGACATGAGGAGGAGTCTCGAAATGGTCGAGACATAAAGATTGATATATTGGACCATGTTATTCGGACACCGGAAGTGTTCCGGATGGTTTCGGTTAAAACCGGAGTGCCGGAGGGGTTACCAGAACCCCCCGGGGGAACTAATGGGCCACCATGGGCCTTATTGGAGAGAGAGGAGGGAAGCCAGGGCAGGCCGCGTGCTCCCCCTTGGAGTCCGAATTGGACAAGGGAAGGGGGGGCGGCGCCCCCCTTTCCTTCTCCCTCTCTCCCTCTCCTTCCTTCCCCCTCTCTCCCCTTTGGTGGAATCCTACTAGGACTGGGAGTCCTAGTAGGACTCCCCTCTTGGGGCGCGCCCTAGGGGCCGGCAGGCCCTCCCCTCCTCCCTCCTTTATATACGTGGGGAGGGGGGCACCCTAGAACACACAAGTTGATCTTTTAGCCGTGTGCGGTGCCCCCCTCCACAGAAACGCACCTCAGTCATATCGTCGTAGTGCTTAGGTGAAGCCCTACGCCGGTAACTTCATCATCACCGTCGCCACACCGTCGTGCTGACGGAACTCTCCCTCGACCTCAACTGGATCAAGAGTACGAGGGACGTCATCGAGCTGAACGTGTGCTAAACACGAAGGTGCCGTACGTTCGGTGCTAGGATCAGTCGGATCATGAAGACGTACGACTTTATCAACCGCGTTGATAAATGCTTCCGTTTTCGGTCTACGAGGGTACGTGGACACACTCTCCCCGCTTGTTTCTATGCTTCTCCTAGGTAGATCTTGCGTGATCGTAGGAAAATTTTGAATTAATACGTTCCCCAACATCTACGTGTGAAGCGGAGTACATAGCTGCTTCGGAAGCAGCAAAGGAAGGAGTCTGGATGAAGGAGTTCATATCCGATCTAGGTGTAATACCTAGTGCATCGGGTCCAATGAAAATCTTTTGTGACAATACTGGAGCAATAGCCTTGGCGAAGGAATCCATTTCACAAGAGAACCAAACAGATCATGAGATGCTTCAATTCCATCCGCGATCAAGTCAAGGAGGGAGACATAGAGATTTGCAAAATACATACGGATCTGAATGTTGCAGACCCATTGACTAAGCCTCTTCCACGAGCAAAACATGATCAGCACTAAGACTCCATGGGTGTCAGAATCATTACTATGTAATCTGGATTATTGACTCTAGTGCAAGTGGGAGACTGAAGGAAATTTGCCCTAGAGGCAATAATAAAGTTGTTATTTATATTTCCTTATATCATGATAAATATTTATTATTCATGCTAGAGTTGTATTAACCGGAACTTAGTACATGTGTGAATACATAGACAAATAGAATGTCCCTAGTATGCCTCTACTTGACTAGCTCGTTAATAAAAAATGGTTAAGTTTCCTAACCATAGACATGTGTTGTCATTTGATGAACGGGATCACATCATTAGAGAATGATGTTATGGACAAGACCCATCCGTTAGCTTAGCATTATGATCGTTCAGTTTTATTGCTATTGCTTTCTTCATGACTTATACATATTCCTCTAACTATGAGATTATGCAACTCCAGAATACCGGAGGAACACTTTGTGTGCTATCAAATGTCACAACATAACTGGGTGATTATAAAGATGCTCTACAGGTGTCTCCGAAGGTGTTTGTTGACTTGGCATAGATCAAGATTAGGATTTGTCACTATGTGTATCAGAGAGGTATCTCTGGGCCCTCTCGGTAATGCACATCACTATAAGACTTGCAAGCAATGTGACTAATGAGTTAGTTACGGGATGATGCATTACGGAACAAGTAAAGAGACTTGCCGGTAACGAGATTGAACTAGGTATGAGGATACCGACGATCAAATCTCGGGCAAGTAACATACCGATGACAAAGGGAATAACGTATGTTATTATGCGGTTTGACCGATAAAGATCTTCGTAGAATATGTAGGAGCCAATATGAGCATCCAGGTTCCGCTATTGGTTATTGACCGGAGATGTGTCTCGGTCATGTCTACATAGTTCTCGAACCCGTAGGGTCCGCACGCTTAAGGTTTGATGACGATTTGTGTTATGAGTTATGTGATTTGATGACCGAAGTTTGTTCGGAGTCCCGGATACGGTCACGGACATGACGAGGAGTTTTGAAATGGCCGAATGATCCGGGTATTTTTCCGGAGTACCGAGGGGTGACCGGACACCCCCCCCCCACGGGAGGTGGCCGCATGCCCCCCTCCTTGGGAGTCCGAATAGGACAAGGAGGAGGGGGCGGCGCCCCCTTCGCTTTCCCTCTCCCTCTCCTTCCTATTCCCTCCGATGGAAGAAAGGAAAGGGGGGGGTGGGCGAATCCTACTTGGTGTAGGAGTCCAAGTAGGATTCCCCCCATGGCGCGCCCCCTCCTAGCCGCCGGCCTCTCTTCCCCCTCCTTTATATATGTGTCCAGGGGGCGCCCCAAAGCACAACAGACAATCTCTTAGTCATGTGCGATGCCCCCCTCCACAGTTTAACACCTCGCTCATATCGTCGTAGTGCTTAGGCGAAGCCCTGCGCCGGTAACTTCATCATCACCGTCGCCACGCCGTCGTGCTGACGGAACTCACCCTCGACCCTCTACTGGATCAAGAGCTCGAGGGACATCATCGTGCTGAACGTGTGCTAAACACGGAGGTGCCGTATGTTCGGTACTTGGATCGTGAAGTCGTTCAACTACATCAACCACATTACTAAATGCTTCCGCTTTCGGTCTACGAGGGTACGTGGACACACTCTCCCGTCTCATTGCTATGCATCTCCTAGATAGATCTTGCGTGATCATAGGAATTTTTTTTAATTACTACGTTCCCCAACACTAACAAAGATCTCAGAAGCCCTGTTATGAGAACTGGTAAAGTAACTACATCTTTCTTCTATGAGTTGCTCACATTTAGAGGGGTCCACTGTTCAATTGCTCCAAAAATCTGGGACGGCCTAAGACCCAACAGATACCGGGTCTTCCTCTGGCTTGCAGTACGGCGCAGATTGAATACGAGGGACAATATTCTCAGGAAAAACTAGACGTCAATCACAACGCACAACGGCTACGACTTATGTCCTGCCACCGAAAGTAGCTGCCACATATCCTCATATGCAGGCTAGCTGAGGCAGTATGTGAACAAGCTGACACACAGGGCAGCGCAAGAAGATCAACTGATCTAACTGAGTTTCTGTTAGCACCTGAACCTCCCGCGTATGGTAGGTTGTGGCACGTTGTTGCAGCATGCGTTGTGCCCTTGTGGGCAGCCAGTAATGATCAGGTCTTCCATAGCATGAAGTGGAGAACGTTTAATGAGATTGCACAACTTCTCAGGCTATGGAGCAATCGCGCCAAAAATCAAAGAAAATAAGATCCAACTATGTAACCTCGCTGATGTTCTCCCCCCCCCCCCCCCCTCCCCACTCCATATAGGCTTGGTGACGCCCAACTGCTTTGACACAGCAATTACGCCACCTTCATGTAATTTGACTTTTGTCATTCAGGCTTTGTCCCATTTTGAATGCATAAGGTAGATCATGGTCTACCTTTTCTTTCAAAAAAAAATTAAAAATCACAAGCATTTTGAACTTGCGAACATTTTATGATTTCCCAAAAAAATTGAATTCATGAACATTTTGTTATTACTCGAACATTTTTTTAAAAACTTGCAAGTTTTTAAAATTTGGAAATCCTGAATTATTTTAAGGAAGGAAAAACAAAAACGAAAATGAGAAAAAAAATAAAAGGTAGAAAAACGAGCGCTTCCTATTCAGAGAGAACGGGAAGAGAAAAAGGGTTGAACCTGGGATCGAATTTGGGTCTTCAGGGTGGAAGAGTGAGGCCTTAGCTATTGAGGTGCTTGTGCGCTTGTGATATTTAAGGGTATCACCATATAAGAACCAAGAACCAAAGCCGGATGCGACTTTGAAAGAAAAAACGAATCGTTTTGTTGAATGGCATAGTGAGTAATTTATGGCCAATTTCTGGGTAATTTTGGGACGAACAGACAGAAACTCCGCTTTGAATACAGTTGTAGAAATACAAGTAAAGAGAATATAAATGTTATGAAAAGGTTGAAGGCTGATACTAGGCTTTTGCTCTACTATTACATTTGAAGTCTTTTAAAATACTGACATGTTCACTCCTAAGGGCATCTGTAGTGTGGACCCTCAAGTCGCACACAACCATTCAGACGTGTTTTGCCGTTCAATGCGGACTTGTATCGGTCCGTCGAGCAATTCGAACATACTTTTAACCACAAATCAGAGAGAAACTAGCACTACTGCAGGATGCTGCTAACGCGACACTATGATCAGAGACCCTTCGAGAAACTGTGTGTGATGCAATAATCGCAAACGGTACTATATGAAAACTGTCAGAAATGATGCAAAACGTTTGCGATGAATGATACATCAAACACGGTTCAGATTATAGTTGCATGTGCGACGAGGGGCATACGGTTGATCTGTATGAACTGTTTGCGATGAGACAAAACAACAGAAACGGGCAGCCAGATCAAGGTGTGTGCGATATACGGCATACAGTTCGCTCCGATGAACCGTTTGCTATTAGGGAGTGCAACATAAATGGTTAGCCAGATCAAGGTGCGTGTGATATAGGGCATACGGTTCACTCGGACGAACTGTTTTCGATTAGAGAACGCAACAGAAACGGTTCAACTTAACAAGATGTGTGTGATACGTGGCAAACAGGCGACTCGGATGAACTGTTTGCGATGAGAAATTACAACATAGACGGTTAATACAGTTAGTTCGTGTGCCATTCTGTGTGTACAAAAAACTTTGAAAAATGCAAACTAGTTGCTTGCGGTGGCTAGGAGTATCGCACACGATGCGTCTGCGAGTACTCGTGTGCGATGATTAATAAGTTACACATACGTTTTCTTATGTTAACACTTGTGTGATAAATAACACGTGGCACCGGATACGGTATTTGGGTTGTGTGTGTGCTCCACTTTGTCTTCCCGTGCTCCAGCGAATGCTTCCCGCGCTCCACATGGATGAATTGTAAAATCCACGCCTATTCCCTCACCGGTTTCCCGCCACCAGCTAACGACTTGCTGCATATAACCCAGGCGGCAACGCACCGCCGCGACACTCTGCAAAGATCTAGTCCTCACCCATCTACCATTAGTTACTCCAAGCATGCCAGGCAACGACCAAAGCTTCGACGTCAACGCCTACCTGCGTTACATCTTCGGCGAGGAGAACGAGCCGGAGCAGGCCGGGGAGCAAGAGCTTCATCGGCCGGTGCAGGCACCATGGCCCATCGGCAGCGATATCGGTGTCACAGTCCTTGGGAGCACAATCGACATATTGCAGAGGAGGTGTGGTGAGCAGTTTGCCATCCACCGTGCAAAAGATCCAGAGCTGCTCGGCGGCATGATCCACGACCCACCCGAAGAGCCGCCGTCACCAGTGCTCATCGAGAGCCTGATGCCCTGCAAGGAATGGGCAGAGGACCTCTGCGATTCAGTCAAGATAAAGGCAGCCTACGGCTTCATCATTGCCCTCGACGGCCATGTCAACCTCGATCCCGATGGTGTGGTGTCCAGGCTCGAGCGCATCCTTGGCGGAGTTGACGTCCCCGACAAAGTAGAACATCGCCAACGTGATGATGCAGGTGATCGACGGAATTTGCTACCAGGACAAAGACATGGAAATGGAACGGTTCCGCGGAGTTGTCATGCGCGTGATTGCACGCTGTCAAGCTCTTCTGAAAGAGGCCCAGCAGCCCCATGAGCCTCCCAGCGCCAGCAGCTCCGTAGGCGGAGGCGGGTCGGGACACTCGGAGTAAGGGTGCTATGCTGATCATGGAGTCTGAGAAGACCATCGTCAGAAGGACGCCAGCTTAGCCTTTTAGTTTATATTTTAGTATAATTGTATGCATATGTAGGTAGTGAGTGTTCGGACCTTGCCGCATTTGGCATTTTAAATCATCCTGAATATGTAAGACAATTATTAAGAATTATTAACAGTTGCCATTGTAACTTTGCCTCAACGGCGAGCAGAGCGCGCGCAGGGATGCCAGAGCGGAGCGCGCCGCGGCCGCCTCAACGGCGAGCAACCACGTGGTCAACCTTCTGCCATCAATAAATTTTCACCTTCTTTCTCGTCACATTGCTGATTACAACGCAATAAGTAATTGCAAATCTGTTCACACCTATCAAACTAATATGTGTCACAATTAGCCCCGAGCTATAAAAACTACCCACTCGAAAATTACTTCACAGTTCCTCTCCTCATCACCCACAAAACTGGTTTTCTCTGTCAAGTCGTTCCGCCATGACCAGTAGGAGGAGTTTAGGGTGCACATATAACAAGGCAGCAAAGACCAAGGCCACGGAAGCACAAGAGAGGTCCCGCCGCGAAGCCGCAGCCGTAGCAGAGATGTCCAGGCGCGCCGCGGAGCCCTCGAACGAGCTCTCACGGGCACGCGAGGGCTCTCACAAGCGCATTCGCGGCGTCGGCCATCGCGATGAGCCGGCGTTCCTGAAGTCCTTCACCGGCGACGACGACATTCTCGCTGGCGTCACTACGCAGCAGGAGGTGGTCGACGGCTTGATGAAGCTGCTCAAGATCAGCGATGCCTCGGTTGACAAGGCGACCGGCCTAGTCGAGCAACTCATGGATGACAATGCAAAGCTCCTCAAGTTGGTCGCCGAGAAGGAGGAGGAGGCTGCCGGCTGGAAGATGTTGCATGAGCAGAGCAGTGCCTCGGAGATGACGCTGAAAGCGGTCGTCGAGGAACTGATGGGTGGCTTGAGGAAGCTCCGGATCGAGCGCGAGCAGGAGGTGGAGGAATCCGTGGTTGCTTTCAAGCAAAGTAGTGAGGAATTGAAGAAGGAGCTGGAGGATTTTGCCGCCCGGCGATCCATCGATGAGTAGAGACAGTAGTGACCCAGATCGTTGTCTGCAATTTCCTTCCTCTCTTACCCCCATGTCTTCTGGGCTTTGCCGCATGTGGCATTTTAAATTATCCGGAATATGTAAGACAATTATTATGTGCACCATTGTAAATTTGTCGTCGTATTATCCGTTGCCATTTTATTTGTGGTCGTATTATCCGTTGCCCTATGTGGCAATTTAAATTAGGGCGGGATACTAGTTGAAAACACGAACAAAGCAAATGTTGCCATGGGATCACAAGCAAATACCCTCCGCCAGGTGCTTTAATTAACCCATTAATGGAGAAGTTGTGAGCGAGGCGGGCGGCGGCTGGTGCATGGAGGTCAAAGAGCTCGCTTCCCGGTGAGCATGGGCGGCCTTGCTGCTCACACGTGTCCCGTCGAGCCTGCGGAGGTGGACAGGATACACGCGTCCCGTCGAGCCTGCGTGGCGGACTGCTTGCACGCGTCCCGTCGAACCTGCACGGCAGACTTCTCGCGCTCGTGCTGTCTAATCAAACAGCTGCACGCACGCCACCGAGTATGGTTAAATTTCGACACGGTAAATATAATACAACCGTTTGCGATATTAACGTGTCAGCTTTTTGTTTCAAAAAGGACTTCGTTGGCTACTAATGTGTGCGCCTCTTCTCAAACTGGACGATTTTTTTACCACGGCATATATGTGCCATGTCATGAAACCATGCGAAGTTTCATGTTTTTTGGGTGACTTTCTTATTTACTGGGATTTAAAAACCGAGATTCTCATTGTTTCAGGACGACGACTAGTTTGTAATTCATTCTCATTCCTTAAACGAGACCTAAACATGCACCCAATGACACATGTATGATTTCCCACCCATTTTGCTTCACTGGAGCATGTGGTTGTAGTTCAAATTTGAATGATGGACTACATTAAATGCATAGAAAACTTAGTAATTAGTAATATATATATATAATGGCCAAACGAACCCTGAACAGTTTCAAATTTCAGCCCGACATGCCTGTTATTCTATGATGCCTATAGAAAACAAAGTTCAAGGCGAGAAGAGGCATCGATTATCGTTTCGCCCACAAGAGGGGCACGTTTCCCTACCGGAACCACGTGGGTTGCGACATGATCCGGTTTGTAAAAGGCTTGTAATATAGCTTCGCCCAAATTGGAGAATTATATATACCATGTAGTGACACCACGCCAAGTTTCATGATTTCCTGGTGAGTTTTGGATTTACAGACATTTAAAAAGCGAGATTCGCACTGTTTGTGGCCAAGCCAGGACAGCGAGACGGTTGAATTCGTTCCCATTCGTTCCATGGGACCTAAACATGCACCCCAAGGAAACATGTATGTTTTTTCTAGCCATTTTGGTGCACTGGAGCATGTATTTGTAGTTCGGATTTGAATGATGGACATTAAATGCCTAGAAAACTCAATTAATGAATAAAAAGGTCAAACGAACCCTGAACAATTTCAAAGTTCAGCGCGAATCTCCAGTTGTTCCGTGTCACGTGTAGAAGAAAATACGAGGCTAGAAGAGGGAGTGAATATCGTTTGGCCCACAAGGGGACACGTTTCCCTATCGAAACCACGAGGGTTCTTGCGACAGGCTCCGGTTTGTAAGAGGGTGTAATAAAGCTTGGCCCAAATTGGCAATGTTTTTATCACGACATATATGTGCCACGACATGACACCTTGCCACCTTTGATGACTTCCTGATGAGTTTAGGATTTATGGGGACTTAAAAACCGAGATTCGAAATGTTTGAGGAAGAGCCAGGACACCGGTACGGTTGTGATTCATTCTCATTCCTGGCATGAGACCTAAACATGCACCCAAGGACACATGTATAATTTTTCTAGCCATTTTGGTGAACTAGAGCATGTATTTGTAGTTTAGATTTGATTATGGACATTAAATGCCTAGGAAACTCAATTAGTGTATAAAAAGGCCGAACAAACCCTAAATAAGTTTAAATTTCAGCACAGAGATCCTGTGGTTCCATGTTGCCCGTGGAAGAAAATACAAGGCGAAAAGAGGCAGTGTTTACGTTTCGCCCACAAGGGGAACACGTTTCCCTATCAGAACCATGAGGCTTCTTTGAGAGAAGCTCCAGTTTTTGTAAGAGGTTTGTAATAAAGCTTGGCCCAAATTGGACAATGTTTTTACCACGACATATATGTGCCATGACGTGACACCATGCCACCTTTGATGACTTTCTGGTGAGTTTAGGATTTATGGGGACTTAAAAACCGAGATTCGAAATATTTGCGTACGAGCCATGACACCAGTACGGTTGTAATTCGTTCCCATTCCTGGCATGGGACCTAAACATGCACCCAAGGACACATGTATAATTTTTCTAGCCATTTTGGTGAACTGGAGCATGTATTTGTAGTTCAGATCTGAATTATGGACATTAAATGCCTAGAAAACTCAATTAGTGTATAAAAAGGCCAAACGAACCATGAATAAGTTTAAATTTCAACACGGATATCCTGTCATTCCATGTTGCCCGTAGAAGAAAATACAAGGTGAAAAGAGGCAGTGATTACGTTTGGCCCACAAGGGGGACACGTTTCCCAATCGGAACCACGAGGCTTCTTTGAGATAAGCTCCGGTTTGTAAGAGGCTTGTAATAAAACTTGCGCCACAATGGACAAAAAAATTCCTCGACATATAAGTGCGATGTCGTGACACCATGGCAGGTTTCACGATTTTTAGCTTAGTTTTGGATTTACGGGGATTTAAAAACCGAGATTCTTCTGACGAAATGTTTTCAAATAGCGCACGGTTCACTCACGAAAGCCGATATTCAATGAAAACTTTGTGGAAACCATATTTTAAAGTTTCATGAAAATCTGAAAAAAAATGTGGGATGTTAAGAAGGTGATGTTTTATTGCGACACAAAATTTCAAGTTCAAAAACATTACGAGATGTGAGTTATGAAAAATACAAATTCCGCCCTGAATAGTGACATTACTATTCAACAATATTCAACACTGATTTTGTCTTTTTCATAGCTCACATCTCTTAATGTGTTTCAACTTGAAATTTTGTATGCCAATAAAACATCATCCTCTTAACATCCCGCATTTTTTGAATTTTTTTTGAAACTTCAAAATATCTTTTTCTCGTGGTTTTCACCGGTTTCCACCGAATGTTGGTTTCCGTATGGTATCTCCCCCCCTGCTGTGCGCGCGATCTGAGTCCCGCATTCTGACTGGCCAGAACCCAAACCCCACGGATCGTACGTGTGCACCGTTGGATGCTCCCAGATCGAACGGCAACCCTGAGCCCTTTCGACAGCACATGCAGTACATGGGTAAGCACTGTGCGCATGCGTCGTGTAGCTCACGCTTCCTTCTCTACTAGGTTTTCATTCAAAACAGGCTACCGTTTCTCGCCACTCCTCTCATCAGTTTCCCGCCTCTTCTCCCGGATATGCATGATGTAGATGTTCGTTTAATTCTTATAGTTCATCTCATCCAAAATCAATTAGTTTTGTAAAAAAAACTATTTTAAGATTCATGGAATTGTGCATTGTAAAGGTAAAAACAAAAGGTGACAATTCATTTAGAAAAAGAAAGGTTTGGGCAATTAAGATATGGTAGATTCTAGAGAACAAAGGAGAAGTGCTTGTGTTTAGAGGTATGTGCATTATGCTTAAATTTAACCATGGAGTCTTCTAGATTGTACATGTGGCAGAATCTGGCGGAATGTAGATGATATCCAACGGCCAGTAGTGCTCGGATTTTCCATCTCTGTACCGTCGGATTGGCTTCATCCAACGAGCAACATTCATAGTTATTCGCACACTATATATGTGTATAGATGTATAGATATATATAGATGTGTCCCATGCTAGACATAATAAAGTTTGAGCGCATGCGTGGGACGACCCCCCCCCCCCCCCCCGCTGCCGCCTCGAAGTTGGGAAACTGACATCATAGGTATTGAACCAGGCTTGGAGTCGGGTACGGTGTTTGGTTTTTAATGTACTTGGCGTGGCCCATCGAAGTTGTGCATTTGGGATTTAAACACATCATACACCATCGTACCCATACATATTTTCGGGCCGCATGCAGTGTATACGGGGTCTTCTGATCGACCACGTCTCCCTTGTGCGGTTTTTTGTGACGACACAGATATCTGTGGGCTCCCCAAGTGTATATATATCATCCCTTTGATCGCTAATGAGGGTATGTGTTGGCCATGAATGGATTCCTCCTAGTTCATGTTAGGGCCGGTCACCATCAAATGTCGGTCAACCAAAGCTCGAGCTCATGCATTGTCAGGATTCCCTCCCAGATACTCGGATTGCTGGTTTCGACCTACATCAAACCATGCATACGTATCTCGTCCTTAACTACCTTGCCTTCATGGTTGTTGTCTGTATCGAGAGGTAGGCACCACATCTAAATTGTACATTATTCTATATTGAAAACACACATCACCCCTTCCCAACGTACATCATTTTGGGCCGCATGCAAGAGGTGCTGGTTTTGTGGTCCCTCTCGTGCGATGTTTATGATGGTTCAATCTATTGGCCCAAGCGGTTTATCGACAACAACAACTGTCATTTTACCAAACGAAAGATTCATTGGTCCGTCTTATGGTAGGTCATGGCGACATGCATGTATGACCAAAGTATCGATCATTACGTGCATCCGCCCCGCTGACACGAAGTGGGAGGTGGTGGGCCAAGTATCCTAGCTAGGTACGACATTATGTCATTATATATATCCTAGCTAGGTGGTTGTTAGGGTGATTTCGGGTTTGCGAGGCAAGTACCACCAAAGTTATGCATTGTGTATTTAAAGTTTTAAACATCCCCAATATTCATACATATATTTGGCCACTTCCAGGTGGTTCTTGACTTCTGGCCCCTCTCATCGATCTTCAATGACGCGCCCAACCGTGGGCCCGCGGGGTCAAAGTTGTGCATTGGAATTTTGAACTTCACATACCACCCTTTTCACTCAATATATTTGGGCCACATGCTGGTGTGGCTGTCTTTTGACCCTCCCTAACGTTATTTTTTGCTGCAAAGACTCTGATGATCCTCAACGGACACGGGGTATCATATCTGAACCGTGTGCGATACAAGTGTGATGTGAATCACCACGACCGCGCAAGCGCGAGCAAATTAAGGTGGAGGTACTGGATCAACCGTGTGCGATGCAAGTGCGCTGAAATCGCCACGACCGCGCAGCGCGAGCAAATTAAGGTGGAGGTACTGGCTCAACCGTGTGCGATGCAAGTGCGCTGAAATCACCACGACTGTGCAAGCGCGAGCAAAGGGTGGAGGTACTGGCTTAACCGTGTGCGATGCAAGTGCGCTGTAAAACCACCACCCGTGGAAGCTAAAGGTGGGTAAGTTTATTTGGAAATTAGGACGAACCGTGTGCGATAGACCAGCTAGCGAGAAATATAAAAAACAAACTACCCGCCTTGAGCATTGCAAAAATCGGCGGATCCGCGCCACTTTTCCTTATTATCATACACGCATATTGTTATTGGACTGTGCGCGATCTTGGGCACTCCCGCCCCGCATCAATTCCTTTACCCAAATTTTAGTAGCCGCCGTACTTCAACCGTTGAGGGAGTCCTGGACTAAGGGGTCCTCGAGCGTTCGGCCTGTTATCCATGGGCCGGACTGATGGGCTGTGAAGACATGAAGGCCGAAGACTGTACCCGTGTCCGGATTGGACTCTCCTTGGCATGGAAGGCAAGCTTGGCGACCGATTATGAAGATTCCTTCTTATGTAACTGACTCTATGTAAACCCTAGATCCCCCCGGTGCCTATATAAACCGGAGGGGTTAGTCCGGAAAGGATATACACATTACCATAGTCATACATGCTAGACTTTTAGGGTTTAGCCATTACGATCTCGTGGTAGATCAACTCTTGTAATACTCATATTCATCAAGATCAATCAAGCAGGAAGTAGGGTATTACCTCCATAGAGAGGGCCCAAACCTGGGTAAACATCGTGTCCCCCGTCTCCTGTTACCATCGATCCTAGACGCACAGTTCGGGACCCCCTACCCGAGATCCGCCGGTTTTGACACCGACATTGGTGCTTTCATTGAGATTTCCACTGTGCCGTCGACGAAAGGTTTGATGGCCCCTTCGATCGTCTATAGTGACGCTGTCCAAGGAGAATCCTTTCTCCCTGGACAGATTTTCGTGTTCGGCAACTTCGTACTACGGGCCAACTCGCTTGGCCATCTGGAGCAGATCGATAGCTACGCCCCTGGCCACCAGGTCAGATTTGGAAGCTTGAACTACGTCGCGGATATCCGTGGAGACTTGATCTTCAATGGATTTGAGACCGCAGCGATCGCTCCCCCTCGCCCCGATGAACATGACTTAAATCTGTCATCGGATCACATTCAGGAGATGGTTCCTGTTGCTGCAATGGCCTTAGAACCGAAGCAGATCGTGCCATCCGAGGCCGCAGAGTCCGCGGCGTTGGAGCCGCACACGGACTCGACAACCCGCAATACTTGCGTCCATGGAACTCCGGACTCGTCTCTGGCTATAAGTTCCGAATCTGGTGCGCCTGCGGACACCGAGCTGGATCGGTTATCGATTTCCGAATTTAGTGCCGCAGACATCTTCCAGCACTCACCTTTGGGCGATGTGCTGAACTCTTTAAAGAATTTGTCCTTGGAGAAGGACTCACGGCCGAACTATGTCCGGTTCGATCTAGGGGCTGACGACAGAGAATTTTGCTTCCCACCCGCCACCCACTTCATAGCTACCATCGAGGACTTAACCGACGAGCTCGATTATGGCTCCGAATACATCGACGGTATGGACGACGATGCCGACAAGGAGCAAGGCCAAGAACCGCCTTTCACTGGGCATTGGAAAACCACCTCTTCGTACGATGTATACATGGTTGACACACCTAAAGGATCTGACGGCGATGACAAAGAAGAGCCAGATGCGAATAAACTCTCTGAGACGCAGTCCAGGCGCCGGCGCCCCAATCGCCGCTCTAAGCCTCGTCGCTCAAAAGACGGCAACACTGGCACCGGAGAAAATAGTACTCCGGGTGACGCCGAAAACAATGAAGACCCTGTCGGGGCTACATCCGAACAGGAGGAACATGACAACGGGCAAGATAACCCTGATAAACAGGCCATGCCCAATGACCCAGATGATGATAGTTATCGTCCAATCTCTGAGGATGATGAGAGCCTCGGCAATGAGGACTTCATCCTGCCTGAGGCACCCCTCGAGCAGGAGCGCTTCAAGCGCCAGCTCATAGCTACTGCAAGAAGCCTAAAGAAAAAGCAGCAGCAGCTCCAAGCCGATCAAGACCTACTCATCGATAGATGGAACGATGTCCTGGCAGCCGAAGAATACGGCCTCAAGCACCCAACCAAGAGTTACCCAAAGCGCAGACTGCAACCTCAGTTCGACGAGGAGGCACCAGATCCCTCGTGTAAGGCGGAACGACCACCATGAGGTCGGGACAGTGCGGCGGACCGACCACCACGAGGTCGGGACAGTGCGGCGGACCAACCACCCAGGGGTCGGGATAAAACGACAACTCAGGCCGAACAACAGCCCACCCCACCGCCTCGTAAACATAGGGACATACCAGCTCGGGACCATACATACGACCTTCGGCAGGAATTGGACAGCAGAGCAGGACACACCAGATCAATCTACGGATCGCGAGAACGCTTCCCTACTCGAGATGACAGCGACCTATTCGGACGTGACAAACCTAGTCACACCCGGGCCGATAACCGCAGACGGACTTCATCGGAGGTGCGCCGTGACGCGGCCTGATATAGAGGCGCCGCACACCCTCTCTACTTCACAGATGAGGTGCTGGATCACGAATTCCCCGAGGGGTTCAAGCCCGTCAACATTGAATCATACGACGGAACAACCGATCCCGCAGTATGGATTGAGGACTTTATTCTTCACATCCACATGGCCCGTGGAGAGGACCTCCACGCCATCAAATACCTCCCACTAAAGCTCAAAGGGCCAGCTCGACCCTGGCTAAATAGCCTGCCTGAAAATTCCATCAGCAGCTGGGAGGACTTGGAAGAAGCCTTCCTTGACAACTTCCAAGGTACATATGTCCGGCCACCCGATGCCGATGACTTAAGCCACATAGTTCAACAACCTGGAGAATCAGCCAGAAAATTCTGGACTATGTTCCTAACCAAAAAGAACCATATCGTTGACTGTCCGGATGCCAAAGCCCTAGCGGCCTTCAAACATAGCATCCGTGACGAATGGCTAGCGCGCCACCTCGGCCAAGAAAAGCCGAAGTCTATGGCAGCCCTTACGGCACTCATGACCAGTTTTTGCGCGGGTGAGGACAGCTGGCTGGCTCGAAGTAAAAATACAGCCAGTGAGGTAGGCCCCACCGAGGCCAAGAACAGCACCGGCAAGCTCTGGTGCAATAGACACAAACGCCGAAGCAATGGCGACAACACCGATGACACCACAGTTAACGCCAGATTCAGCGGCTCCAAGTCCGGCCAACGGAAGAAGCCCTACAACAGAAACAATGAAGGACCTTCCAGCCTGGACCGCATACTCGACCGTCCGTGCCAGATACACGACACCCCAGACAAACAAGCCAATCACACCAATAGAGATTGTTGGGTTTTCAAACAGGCTGGCAAGTTAAACGCCGAAAACAAAGAAAAGGGATCACAAAGTGAGGACGAGGACGAAGAGCCCCGGCAGCCGAACACCGGGGGGCAGAAGAAATTTCCCCCTCAAGTCAAAACGGTGAACATGATATACGCTACAGACATCCCCAAAAGGGAGCGTAAGCGAGCCCTTAGGGACGTCTATGCGGTAGAGCCAATCGCCCAAAAATTCAATCCGTGGTCGTCCTTCCCGATCACCTTCGATCGTCGAGATCACCCAACTAGCATCCGGCATGGCGGTTCAGCCGCACTGGTCCTCGACCCAATCATCGACAGATTTCACCTAACACGAGTCCTAATGGACGGTGGTAGCAGCCTCAACCTGCTCTATCAGGACACAGTGCGGAAGATGGGCATTAATCCCTCACGAATCAAACCCACAAAGCTACCTTTAAAGGAGTCATACCAGGCGTTGAGGCCCGCTGCACGGGCTCAATCACGCTGGAGGTGGTCTTCGGTTCTCTGGACAACTTCCGAAGCGAAGAGTTAATCTTCGATATCGTCCCCTTCCACATCGGCTACCACACACTGCTCGGACGAACCGCGTTTGCTAGATTCAACGCAGTGCCACACTATGCTTATCTCAAGCTCAAGATGCCCGGTCCACGCGGCGTCATAACAGTCAATGGCAATACTGAACGCTCCCTCCGAACAGAGGAGCACACCGCCGCCCTAGCAGTAGAGGTACAGAGCGGCCTTCTCAAGCAGCACCATAGTACGGCTGCCGAGCCCCTGGACATCATTAAGAGGTTCCGGACTACACTGCAACAGGACAGCGCGGCTCATCAAGAGCTCGGTTAGCAATTTGGCCTCCGTCCCAGCCCCGATGAAGTAGTGGCATTCGTACCACGCGTACATAATTACGCACTCAAAATTCCATGGATATCGATGGAGGCACAAGCTAGCCCGGGATCTACAGTTCGGCTAGACCGATCCCGGACACACATATAACTTTACTATTTCCTTTTTCCCTTTTTCGCAGGTCTCTCTTATGCGGGCCTCTTTCGACGGCCTGATTAATGGCCCTGTCAAAGGACAAATACACTAGATCGATATGGAGCACATGCGTACAGGGGCAGCCCTAGAGGCCAATCCAACGATTACTCTATCTGTTTTCAGGACCCACGCACAGCTCGCCTTTAGTTGTGGCATGTCAAATAGCCGGTTGCTTATGGCATTACTTTGTACCGATGTGCTTGGACGCATTAACCCAACTATAATGGAAACAGTTCACGATCCAAGTTCAAGGGCCCCAGATCCTATCTCTGTTCTCCCTCTGTTTTCCTTTAAATTACTTAGCAACCGTACACTCTGGTACGTTTCATATTTGCCAGGGGCTCTCCATCGCCCCACGATACGGCAACAAAGTCCGAACAATCCTTCAAGATAAGTTCGGCACCCTGAATTTAGCATTATATGCATTGGCTCCGAATCATGTCTTTGGTCAATAGTTGGGCTGCCCGGTTCCTGTGTTTGCTACCCTACGTTCCGCTAAATCGGCTAGGGTAGTAAAGGGAGAACTACTGCGATTGTGCCCTGTCCTTGACCAGACGAGCGCCTCAGTAGAGAAAGCCGAAAACTTACTGTCATGATACGGCGAGAGCCAGTCAGCTGTTCGAGGGTTACAAATCGTTGGAGATTTTTTCCGCATTATGCGAAGGATCGGTACCTCCCGATCAGATGCTGACAACACCCTGGTCCGCATACCAGGGGCTGCGCCCATGTTTTACTATAAAACTCCTATGGCTAAGTGAGGGCGTTTAAGCCGCATAGTCCGATTGCCTGGTTCATCGCGCTAAACAACTCCTTCAAGGACCATACAATTGGATCAAGATTGTTTAGATTCCATCCCGAACACCTCCGTACTACCTATGTGAGGACAGAAGCCGACGACTGGCCAACCCTCAAATTTTATACACCACGGCCGCACAGGGGGAAACAATCAAAACATAAACTATATTTCAAACGAACTTTGTTTCAGTCATACAAAGCAAAGACAAAACGAATGTTTTCATTCGAAAATAATGTCATGCCCGCACTGCGCTGCTGCAAGTTGAGAACCTTCTATGACATCCGCAAAATAACGCTCGGGTGTGCGGTGCTCCTTGCCCTCCGGCGGCCCTCTGGCCACTTCAACGGCATTCATCTTCGCCCACCACATCTTGCAACGGGCGAAGGCCATGCGGGCACCCTCGATGCAGACCGATCGCTTGACGACGTCCTGCCGAGGATAGGCATCCACCATCCGCCTCACGAGTCTGAAGTAGTTTCCTGGCACAGCTTCGGCTGGCCATCGCCAGATTATAAAATCCTTAATGGCTAGTTCGGCCACCCTATGCAGCTCCACCAGATGTTTCAGCTGATCGGTGAAGGACACGGGATGCTCTGGCGCCGCATACTGCGACCAGAATAGCTTCTCCGTAGAACCCCCTCCTTCGGCTCGATAGAACTCCGTGGCGTCTGATACACTACGTGGCAAATCCGCAAAAGCCCCTGGGGAACTCCGAACCCGGGTTAGTAAAAGGTACTGCTTCTCCGCATACTTGCTTTACATCTTAAATGCCTTACCCGCTGTGATCTTCTTGGCCTCCTGGATCTCCTGGAGGGCGGCCTGGGCCTCATTCCGTGCGGCCTCCGCACTCTGGCGAGCCTTGGCGAGTTTGGCCCCTTGAGCCGACGCATCATGCTCCAGGGCCTCGCATTTTTTCACCGCATCCTGGAGCTCCTGCTGGACTTCTTTGACCCGGGCCTTGAGCTTCTTACGGGCGGCTTGCTGCTGGACAGCCTTCTCCTCGGCCTCGCTTAGGGCCTTCCTCAGGGCCTCGACCTCGGTCGCGGCTCCTGCACATATTATGACACCGCGGTCAATATACAACGCTTATTCTTTCCGAACACATAGCAAGTCGTCATTCACCTTGCTTCTCCTGGAGCCGAATTTTAACCTCGCCGAGCTCGTTCTCGGTCCGCTCCAGCCTCTGCTTCAGTTCAGAGACTTCGGCAGCATGCGAGGTTGCGGCCAACAGTGACGCCTGCTTATTGATACATATTAAGTTAGTCTCCTATAACAAAGGATTGATCCTCTGTCCGGTTCATCTCGCCGAACACCGGACAGTGTCTCAGGGGCTACTGTCTACACGAGGTTTTTCTCTTTCTTACATCGAAACCTATCAACAGGTTGCTGTAGGCTTCATTCAGTCCACTCTTGGCGGACTGAACCTTCTCGATCACCACACCCATAAGGACACGGTGCTCGTCCATGATGGAGGCGCCTCGTAGCGCCTCCATCAGGTTATCCGGCGCCCCTGGATGGACAGGGGCCACCGGTGGAAGCGGTGCACCCCCCTCCTTCAAAGGGGGCTCCTCGCCCGACTTCGGAGCCACATGAGTCTCCAGAATCTTATTCGGCTGAGGACCGAACTGGATGTGGCCCTCTTCGCCAGTCTCCATGGGGATCGGCTCCCTCATGTGTCCGGCAGTGGAGGTCTCGCCTCGTGGCGCCTCCCGGACAGCGTCCTGGGCTCCTCCCAGGTTCGGAGCGATCCTCCGGGACAACACTTCGGTGTCGTCCCTGGCCCCGGGGGAATGAGCAGGCGGTGGCGACATGCTCGCCATCTCCGACGGAGCCAATGAACCTCCAGATGAGGATCGCTGGATAAGGTCGCAGGCCGGACTGCAATAGTACAGTTAACTATGTCAAAATAATGAAGAGAAAGGGCCGGATGTGCGCATGAGTGAGCCATGTCACTTACGATGCGGCCTGGGGCTTAGTGCGGGGGCGTCGTTCCGGACTGCTGTCAACGTCCCACGCGGTATTGACCGCTGGGACACCCTTCCCCTTCTTGGGCGTTTCCGCCTCCAGACGCGCCGAAGCCTCCCTCTTCTTCCTCCTCTCCTCAGGGGGAGGTTTGTCTTCCTCTTCCTCCTCCTCTTCCTTGTCATTGTCCTCGGGGATAGAGGAATGAGCTTCGTTGTCTTCGGACGTCACGTCCGAAGTGCCCTTGCGACGGGGGCCACTCTTGGCCCCCTTGGCCTTCTTCTCCGGCGCCTTATATGGCACCTGCACCAGCATCTTCGCTAGACGTGGGATGACCGGTTCTTCAGGCAGCGGAGCTGGACACTTGATCCGCTTTGCCCTCTCCATCCAGTCCTAAAAAAGCAACAATGAAAGCTCAGGCGTGATCCTTGAAACAAACAAGTGGAGAAGGCATTAAAAATGACATACCTCGCTAGCGAGGTGTTTAGCGTCGTGCCCGCGATCTGAATCTGCGGCCGGCGGTTTCTCGTTGCCCTTAAAGAGCAACTTCCATGCACCTTCTTGTGTAGTCTCGAAGAGCCTCACCAGGGTCTGGTGCTTCTTCGGATCGAACTCCCACAAAGGGCTGCTTCGGCGCTGGCACGGAAGGATCCGGCGAACTAGCATCACCTGGATCACATCAACGAGCTTGACATTCTTGGTTACCATGCTTTGAACGCGCGTCTGCAGCGTTATCAGCTCGTCAGGTGAACACCAGTCCGGACTCTTCTCGACCCAGGAGGTGAGTCGCATAGGAGCGCCGGAGCGGAATTCGGCAGCTGCGGCCCAGGTGGTGCCACGAGGTTCTGTGGTGTAGAACCACTGCTTCTGCCACTCCTTTACCATGTCCACAAAAGTACCTTTGGGCCAGGTGACGTTGGACAGCTTGCTCACCATGGCTCCTCCGCACTCCGCGTGCTAGCCATCCACCACCTTCGGCTTCACATTGAAGACTTTGAGCCACAGCCCAAAGTGGGGTTGGATGCGGAGGAAGGCCTCACATATGACGATAAACGCTGAGATGTTGAGGAAGGAATTCGGGGACAGATCATGGAAATCTATCCCGTAATAATACATCAGCCCGCGGACGAAAGGGTGGAGTGGAAACCCTAGCCCGCGGAAGAAATGGGGGATGAACACGACCCTCTCGGTGGGCTTCGGCGTGGGGACGACTTGTCCCTCGGTCGGCAGGCAGTGTGTGATCTCCTTCGCCAAATACCTTGATGGAGGAGACCATCCACTTGCCCTGACCTCCGGATCCGGACATGGTTGCTTGAGTGGAAAGGAGATGAGAATTTGGGCGCTGGAGCTCGAGATTGGGAAGGCGGAGACAGAGAGATGGCGTGAGAGAGGAAGAGGGAATCCTTATCCCCTTATAAAGGCAGCGAATATTAAACGCCTCCTCACTCGACTTAAGATTCGCCTATTCCCAAGGGCTGTATAAACGACATGGTTGGGTTACCCATGCCCGCATTGATGAGAATCCCGCGATAAGGGGACACGATCTCTACTTTGACAAGACGTGCCAATGGCAACCGCGTCTCGGGACGTGGGGCGTCGAACATGAAAGCAGTTTGGAATTATGGCCGGTTAGATGTAATGTCGTGCTGCAAAAAGTTGTCAGCGGATAGAACTCGTGTAAAAATATATTCTCTCTGTGGTTGTGTATGGTGTGTGTGACAGGTCCGGATTCTATCATCGCATCCGAAGACTATCTTGGAGTTCGGAAGGGGGAACCCGCCTTGCAATGCCGAAGACAATCTGCGCGCCGGACTCCTCGTCATTGAAGCCAGGTTCAAGGTGTTGGAGATATGCCCTAGAGGCAATCATGTGATGATGATATTTCCATATGTATTCATGAGTCCTTTGTATTGTCCTTGAACATCATCAATGATATGTATCAATAAGTATGTGACTTGTTTGTGGAACTATGTATTGTATGATGATTGTTTTAATGGTCCCTAGTTGATAAGGTTATGCGGACACATATCCTTGACTAGTATACGACTCGGTTGATGACTATGTTTCACAAGTCATGTGCATGGAGATGCTAAACCGATATTATGGGCTCGGGGATGGAGATCACCGAGCCGGACATACCCACTTTGAGACGCAGCGAGATATAGTCATCTGTTAGTCTCAAGTGCAATGTCTATGCCATGTCCTAGATCTGAGGTCCTCGCATGTTCTCGGGATGAGGGTCGACTCACTTAGGGTCTATCAAACGCTACTCCGTAACTGGGTAGTTATAAAGGTAGCTTTCAGGTGAGTCGTGAGACATGCCGCAAGACATGGTTGACCAAGATGGAATTTGCCCCTCCTATTTGGAGAGATATTCTCTGGGCCTTCTCGAGTGATCAGATTCGGAAAGCATGGCCATGCGACTTGGGTTAAGTGTTAACCCAGTTCGGGAATCTTTATCATGGTTTTGAGAAGAGAGGTCGAGCTAACACAAGGGTGACAAGTACTCGCCTTGAGCTCGACAACAAATATCGTGAGGCAAAAGGAATGTTGCATATGCCACATTGTTGAGGTTCGTCAAACGACTTTACGCCCACATGAGAGTTGGCACGTTCTGCTAGGAGCCACTACCAACTATCGACTCTGGTCGTGTCCATGTGTACGTGAACCTATAGGGTCGCACACTTAAGGGGCTACAGCCCATTCGGATTGGATCTGAGTGGAAAATGAATGTGGACTCCTAGTGGGCTCAAGTGTTGAGCCCACCTCGGAGGTCTATATAAAGGGGAGTGGGCACACCACTCAGGGTTGATCGGATTGAACCCTGGTTAGCCACCGCCACTCCCCATGCCCATGCCGCGTGACCGGACCTAGCAGTCCGCCGCTCGACGCTGCTGCCCGTACGTGTGGATACCTTGGAGGCATCGCATCTGCGGTGCTTGGACGAACCGTTCGAGGGAACCGCGAGGTGCCATTCGCGGGAGATCACCGTTCACGGGTCTTCACTGTTCGCGGGAGATCGGCAACGCGAGGAGGAGACAGCCCGGGAGATCGGCTACACGCATCACCAACTCTACTTCCGCTGTGGTGACTGCGCGTCTAGTGGTAAACCCGATCCCGTGTTCTATTTCCAGCAGCATGATCTTGGGTGCGCAGTAGAAAATTTTATTTGGCGCTAGCGTAGCGTACCGCGTGTTCCAACAGTGGTATCAGAGCCTCCGTTATGTGGTAATAGATTCGATGATATGCATATGAGATATGTAGATCGGTTCAGGTGCGGGTCGATGAGATCGGTCGCGCATGTCAGTGTTGAAGGTTGGTTTCGTGATCTTGTTTCCATGATCGTGATGCAGAGGTCGTGACACGACTTACCCCTACCTGTCGGTTGTCCGCCATCGGGATAGACAGTGGAACGTAAATCCGGATGCAGCACGCGAAGATCAATGAGATTGATCGAATCGGAACATAGATCAACACCTTGGAAATGTGATTTCCGCGGTGCTGAAATCTGTTGGAGCGGTCTCGGTAGAACGGCTGTAACTTTTGCATACGAACTCCAATTTGGCTCCACGACCTGTCAAACTGAAGCTAACGAAAAGTTGGATTAGCGACGAACCTGTGGGGGCGGTCTCAGTAGAACGGCCGCCCGTCTTTCCGGGTGATCCAATCCTACAACGTGCGCAACGGCTGCCTCCGCGCACACGGGCCCAGCACCGCCGAGGTGGGGGCCTGGCGGTGCATCACAGCACAGCGCTTCCCGCAGAGCAGAGCCATTGGACCACCGCTGCGGCCATCTTTGTCGGAGGCGGAGCTCCTGCTTTAGAACGTGGCCAACTGTCTGGGAGCAAGCTGCCCGCCCTCATACAGAACCCGCAGCAGGGATAACTGACGACCACAAGTGGAGGTTCACACAGCATCGAGGGTCAGCCAACAAAGCGAAGCAGGCGGCGGCGCACGAGGCCGTCACGTTCCTGCGGAGTCGGTTCCGTAGCATCCTGGACGACAGCCCATGGAGCTCCGTCCCTCACTACCACAGCCACGTCGATGAGGAGGAAGAAGCAGTCCAAGAAGACAACAACAACTACGACGACGAAGACTACGATCTGTTTGGGTATAAACATTGGTACGGAGACATGTACTAGTAATTAGCTAGCTGCTGCTTAATTTGGCCTTCACTTGAGCGCCATTGCTTTTTTCTAGGGGTACTTGAGCGCCACTGCTTTGCCCTACAATACAGTGCACAGCGTGCACAAAACATGCGCTTGATTGGGTGACTCTTACTTATCTCTGCTACTAGGAAACGTGTCCGTGCCTTGTAGCGGGAGACACAAATATTAAGCTATACCCAAATAAATACGACTCGATACCCTGGCATATGTGAGCGCCCTCTATTTTAATACGGTGACCCATCATGTTGTCACTTATCTTTTTTCCCATCCTTGTTGATGATGGCCGCATGCACGTGATCACAATGCATTTCACGTGGCAAATCCCAAGGCTACAAGTTTCTCACTGCATGCCACACTTGTCATTGTGTCGCGCAAGGAAATTTTTAAAACTTTAAATACAAATCTGGTCGATCACGAACTACTCCAACGCCTGGACATATACATCTTTCCAAAACTAATCAAATTCTAAACATAGAAGACTTTGCGCTCAAGTTCTCGAGCTTTTTAGATCAATCTTATGGAGAAGAACTAAAATAGACCACGTGATATGCTTAGAAAAACTTTATGAGCACAATTTCAAACAATATGAAAATATATGTTAAGTCAATGGTTTACATAAATCTTATACCGATAGTTAATAGGAATCAACATCCACTATGGTACTAATAATAGCTTATGTGATAGTTTCAAGCGATCTTATCTACTAAATGGCAAGCAGGTGAGGCTTGCAAAGGCAAGCTACGCCCGACCCCCGCGCCGCCCGAGCCTGGCAACACGGGGGAAACCCAGCCGCCGGAGGTCCGACCACCACCTTCCGCCCACCTACGCGTCGCCGTCGTCGGAGGGCGGGCCGGCGAAGCCGTGCCGGCCCTGGGATGGCTGTGGCGGGGCCCTCTTTTTTCTCCTCTATCGCTCCCTCCCGCCCCTCTGCCTGCTCCACCCCCAGATTCGATCCACGGCGACGCCGGCTGCCTCCTCTGATGGCGGGGCCGGCCATCCCCTGCTGTCTCCCCTCCGACTCGCTGGGCGGCGCGGGTGGCTTCCTCCGGCTGCGGCTCCCCTAGGCGGCGCGGCTCCAACCCTCCCCAGATGCGATATGGGGGCTCCTCGCCCGGCCGGCTGCGGTGCTCTCCGGCCGGCTGTCGTGGCGGCCGGACGCGCCCTCCTCGCTGCGAATCACCCCTCCATCACCCCCCCCCCCCCCCCCCCCACCCCGTGTTCGAGCTTCGTGCCATGGAGATGTTTCTGTTCCACGGTGGCTGTTTCTGTAGCGTGCCGACCGGGAGCTTTGCGCGCGAGTATTCTGCACCACCATCACCACCATCCCGCAGGGGCGGCTTCGGCACAGCGGCCATGGACCTGCACCCCCTCCTGTGTCCATGGCCGGCTGGCGCGGCTTCGGATCCGATCTGCCTCGGAAGCTGCGCTCTTTCCAGCTCCTTTGGCTTGTTGGATCCACGACGTCTCGGCACCACCACAACCCTGTTGGCACCCTTGGTTGGCCGTCCACCCCGGTGCATCTTTGATTCCGGCACCCTCCGTGAGCTGCGTCCCATTCCAGCTCCTTGGGTCTGCCGGCGTCCCTGCTGCTCTGGTCCCGGTGGCCTAGATCTGCGCTCGTCCGGGGCTTGGCCACCTTCGCATCCTCACATTCCGCTCAGCCATGCAACCTCGCCCTCCTTCGAAGCTCGCACGTCTGGCGGCGCTCGGTGCCTCCTCGGCGTCAGGCATGGTTCCCCCTCCAGCGGTTGCAATCCCTGCGCATGCCCGACTTCCTCTTCTTCGACTCATACTCTGACGGCTTGGGATTGCTCGCTACGTTCGTGCGTTCCAGCTGGCCGCATCTGACGCGTGCTGGGATCATGTAGGCTACTTCGTGAGCATCCGTCGGCGTGCTGATGCTGCGTTCTTGTGGCGTTGCTGCATGCTTGTGTGCTTATGTGGGTCGCCGTGCGTGCATATAAGCTGTTTGATAGTATGCCTGAACACTGTTCAGACAATTTGAGAAGAATTTTAAGGAGCGTGGTTGCAAGTGGAGACATACAGGGGTTTAAATCCGACACGCACGGGCAGGGTTTAAATCCGACACACACGGGCAGTGACTGGTCGCGTCCGCGCCTGTATAAGGGACAGAATTAGTCCATCACCGCTGTAGATGCTCTTATGTCCTTAGTTTCAAGTTTCCATTCTATTAATTTTGTATCCGTTGCAACCCACGCAGACCTTTTAGCTAGTAAAGAAAACAGCCCCAAAGGCCTGAAACAACTAGTGAACAGGGGATGGGAAAAGCATCAAATAAGAAGAATCAACCTGTGGTTGAGATGGTTAAGTGGATAGTGGTATCCCCAACCCACCAGGGTTGAAATCCTGGTGCTCGCATTATTCCTGAATTTATTTCAGGATTTCCGGCGATGCGCTTTCAGTGTGAGGAGACGTTCCCATCGACGACGAGGCGCCTATAATGGCTTCGTAAATCTTAAGATGATATGCCGGCTCAGTGTCTCGAAGGTGCTCATAGGGGTAGGGTGTGCGTGTATGCGTTCATAGGGGTGAGTGTATGCGCGTGTATATGAGTGCTTGTGTCTGTATTGATCCTAAAAAAATATATGAGAAAAGAACGTTTGAGTTCAGGCCCCCAACCCAATCGAGTCAAGATGAGTTACGTTCTTGGACTCTTTTTTTGAGAACATATATTACGATGGCCTCTCCACCGGGCGTATCCCTACCAAATAAATCACGTTTTATAAGAGCAATACGTAGTTACGTGCTGTTCCCAAAGATACTCCTATTTATTATTGTTCGCGTTGAGTTGCTCGACAAGATCGGCGATCATCATGCTACCACCGAAGAAACTAGCGGGGCACCACCGCAGTCCGTGGTCCGACCTCCCGCACGATCTGCTTACAACCATCCTCGACCGGCTCACCGCGGCCTCCCCGGCCCTTCGCGACCGCGCCCGCTTCGGTGGCGTGTGCCAGACATGGCGCGCCGCCGAGCGCGCCCACCCGCGCCCTCCCATGCCATGGCTCGTCGCCCCTGGGCACTACGTCAGCCTCCACGATGCCGCCATCTACCGCGTCCCGCTGCCCGAGGACGCCGCCGCTGCCATCTGCCGAGGCTCCTTCGGCGACTGGCTCGCCCTCGTGCCGCCGCTCTCAGGGCGCCCCTTCTTGCTCAACGCTTTCACAAAGGAGCGGATCAAGCTGCCGCGGTGGACCAAAGAGCCGATGGTTAAGTTTGTCCTGTCGGCCGCACCGGACGCCAAGGCTTGCACTGTGGTCGCCATTGTTGAGACTGGAGACGGCGCCTATATACAGAGATTTAAGATCGTCTTCTGCCACCTGAGGAGGGGACGACGACAAGGGCGCTCCTGGGAGATTTTGACTAAGGCATTCAGGCTCCAAGATATCATCTTCTTCGAGAGGAAACTCCATGCCCTTGACATCGAAGCCCGCATCCATGTCTTTCAGGAAGAAGACCTCCAACAGGTCCCTGATAAGCGATGGAGCATGCCGTCTGCGAAGCAGCGATTCTACAACGTCAAGATGTACCTGGTTGTCCTCCATGGGAGGCTGCACATGGTTGGCAGGGGCTTAAAGACGACCAGGTGGACGACCTTCACCAACAATATAGAGGTATTCGCACTCGTCGGCGAAATGGCGAAGCCGCCGGTGCCAGTCAAGGACTTTGGCGGGCACGCGATCTTCGTCGGTGACGCCTGCTGCGACGCTTTCGTAATTGAGGCAGCCGCTATAGGCCGCATGATAAGGGAGAACCAGATTTGCTTCGTCGACGACGAGAAGAACGTGGCGTTGCTGGCCGCCCATGGCCGCCGGCCTTTCCGGCTGCTGCAATCCTACGACGTGCGCAACGGCTGTCTTCGCGCATATGGACCCAGCACCGCCGCGGTGGGGGCCTGGCGGTGCGGCACAGCACAGCGCTTCCCGCAGAGCAGAGCCATTGGACCACCGCTGCTGGCGTCTTTGTCGGAGGCGGAGGTGCTGTTGTGGAACGTGACCAACTGCCTAGGAACATGGGACCCGCCCTTTTATACAACACGCCATCAGGACGATGGAGCAAACGTCGCCGTGACCGTGGAGATCGGGGTGCCCAGGACATCAAGAATGATGGAAGAGGAAGAGCCCCTCCTGGAGTGGAGTTTCACGCAGCAGCGGGGGTCAGCCAAGAAAGCGAAGCAGGCGGCGGCGCACGAGGCCGTCACGTTCCTGCGGAGTCGGTTTCGCAGCATCCTAGATGACAGCCCCTGGAGCTCCGTCCCTCACTACCATAGCCACGTCGAAGAAGAGGAAGAAGCAGTTCTTGAAGACGACACCAAAGCCCGCCGTTTGTTTGGGTATAGACATTGGTACGGAGACTTTTACTATTAGTTAGGTGCTCTGCTTTGGCCTTCCGTTGAGCGCTGCTCATCTCTACAAAAACGTGCTGGGCGTGTGCAAAGAAACCTCGATTGGAGAGATCGAGAACTCGTGATTATGCAATGTTAAAAAAAGTCAAGTTGTTGTTAATAGGACTCCATATAGCTATATAAACATGTCACGTCATTAAAAGTTTGCATTGTTAATTGAGTCTATGTAAGTTACATCTTAAAGGTGACGTCATGGTCCGGCCATTCATCTCTCTAGATTTTTTTTGTTGCTGCAATTTTTTTAGTGCGTGTTCTCACAATAGAGTGGAGTGACGTGCTAGTTTATGTATGCATGCACCGCTAATTTTTTTTTCGAAATACTTTCAATCTATTCATCTTCAATCATGGTAGTACAACAAAGACTAGAAATAATAAAAATTACATCCAGATCCATAGACCACCAAGCGACGGCTACAAGCACTGAGGCGAGCCAAAGGCGCGTCGCCATCATCATCCCTCCCTCGCTGGAGCCGGACAAACCTTGTTGTAGTAGACAGTCGGGAAGTCGTCGTGCTAAGGCCCCATAGGACCAGCGCACCAGAACAGGAACCGCCGCCGTTGAAGAGTAATATAGATCGGAGGAATCCAACCTGAACACACGCGAACGTAGATGAACTACAGCAAGATCCGAGCAAATCCACCAATGACAGATCCACCGGAGACACACCTCCACACGCCCATCGATGATGTTAGACGCACCATCGGAACGGGGGCTAGGCGGGAAGTACCTTATTCCATCTTCAGAAAGCCGCCGCCCTCTCGCCTTTCTGAGCAGGAATTTAAAACAAAAAATAGAACAGGCAAAAAAAACATAAATACGCAAAAAACACTACAGAAAACAAAACAAACAAACAAAAAACCAAACAAAAAACAAAGAAAATTGGTGTTTGTACCTAGTATTTTTGGGGGCAAATTTCTGATCTATTCATCAACTATCAAGGTAGTACAAAGAAACAATGAACAAAAGTACACCGAAAGTAAAATATACATCTATGTCCATAGACCACCTAGCAACGACTATAGTCTATAAACCTTGAAGCAGGCAGAAGACGCACCGCTCATTGCCCCTCCCTCAAGAGAGACAAGCAAACTTTGTTGTGTAGACAGCCAGGAATTCGTCGTGCCAAGACTCCATATGACCAGTGCACAAGAACATCGACCGCCGTCGATGAAGAGAAGCGAACGATCAAACCTGTAGACACATGAATATAGACGAAAGAAAACCGGACCCATATGGATCCACTGAAGACAAACGTCGACCGAATCTCGTGAGATCTCCCCGAGACAAATCCCCACATGCCCTCCGATCATGCTAGAAGTATCATCGGGGCGGGGGCTAGGCGGCGAGTACCTTATTTCATCTTGAGAGATTAGCCGCCGTCTCGTCTCTCTAAGCAAGACACAAACCCTAACAAAGTTTAAAAAGTATCTAAAAATGGAGCCCTCCGGCTGGCAAGCGCTGGGATCTACCACGCCTTCATGGCCCTAAGACCACATGAGACAAAAGGTAGACCGTGGCGGCGCCGGCGGGAGCCCCGAGAAACCCTAGCGATTGGCTGTCCTCGTATATGAGAGCGCCTTGCATGTAGTTCCCTTGAGGAGGCTTCTATACCTAGTCTTTTTGTTGTTGAGAAATTAGTGTTTGTACCTTTTTTTAGTTGAGAAATTAGTGTTCGTACCTAGGTTGGCTGAGGGTTTTCTTCTTTATTTTTTATTTCTTTTTAGAATCTCACAAAGCTTTATTAAGTCGTCATAATGTTTACAGGGACGAAAACAAGATCAGTAGGTTGGCCTAACCAAACATGGCTGTCAAATCCTAGCATTAACGCATGCTTTGCTAGATTATGAGCCTCAACATTCGAGGTTCTAAACTCATGACTAAAACAACAAGAATTAAAAAGACTACTGCCACTCTTTATCTCTTGTATGATAGCTCCAAAGCTTGCTCTACTCCCTTCTTTTATCACCTCAACAGCAACCTTGCAATCAGAAGCAACTGAAATATTATGTACATAAAGATCACCAGCTAGAGCCTGGGCCTCCCTCATTGCTAATGATTCAAGGATCTGTGGATGACATTCGCTTCAGTCAACATGGCAAAAAATGGGAAATCCTGAGCATCTCAATTTTCATATTTTCTTTTTAGACAAGGCAATTCTCCATGCTCCAATCATGACAAATCCTCGAAAATTGTTGGAAATATGCCCTAGAGGCAATAATAAAATGGTTATTATTATATTTCCTTGTTCATGATAATTGTCTATTGTTCATGCTATAATTGTATTAACCGGAAACCGTAATACATGTGTGAATACATAGACCACAATATGTCCCTAGTGAGCCTCTAGTTGACTAGCTCGTTGATCAATAGATGGTTGTGGTTTCCTGACCATGGACATTAGATGTCGTTGATAACGGGATCACATCATTAGGAGAATGATGTGATGGACAAGACCCAATCCTAAGCATAGCACAAGATCGTGTAGTTCGTTTGCTAGAGCTTTTCTAATGTCAAGTATCATTTCCTTAGACCATGAGATTGTGCAACTCCCGGATGCCGTAGGAATGCTTTGGGTGTATCAAACGTCACAACGTAACTGGGTGACTATAAAGGTGCACTACAGGTATCTCCGAAAGTGTCTGTTGGGTTGGCACGAATCGAGACTGGGATTTGTCACTCCGTATGACGGAGAGGTATCTCTGGGCCCACTCGGTAATGCATCATCATAATGAGCTCAATGTGACTAAGGAGTTAGTCACGGGATGATGTGTTATGGAACGAGTAAAGAGTTTTGCCGGTAATGAAATTGAACAAGGTATGAGAATACCGACGATCGAATCTCGCGCAAGTAACATACCGATAGACAAAGAGAATTGTATACGGGATTGATTGAATCCCCGACGTCGTGGTTCATCCGATGAGATCATCGTGGAACATGTGGGAGCCAATATGGGTATCCAGATCCCGCTATTTTTTATTGGCCGGAGAGGTGTCTCGGTCATGTCCGCATGGTTCCTGAACCCATAGGGTCTACACACTTAAGGTTCGGTGACGCTAGAATTGTAATGGGAATAGTATGTGGTTACCGAAGGTTGTTCGGAGTCCCGGATGAGATCCCGGACGTGATGAGGAACTCCGGAATGGTCCGGAGGTGAAGATTGATATATTGGACGAAGGGTATTGGAGCCCGGAATTGTTCCGGGGTTACGGGGTGACGACCAGCGTGTCCGAAAGGGGTTTTGGAGGCCCCGGCAAGCGTTGGGGGGACTTATGGGCCAAGGGGAGGGGGCACATCAGCCCACTAAGGGGCTGTGTGCCCCTCCCACCCCATCTCACGTAACCTGGAGAGGTGGGGGCGCCTCCCCTAGGGCAGCTGTGGCACCCCGGCTCAGAGCGACCGGTTTACCCTGCATTGCCAGCCGAGAGATCATGTCTTCTGGCAACACACAACATATTGGTACAGAAAACAACCGCTTTATTGATGCTAGCGGAACAGAGTTCATATTACAACAGTGGTCGAGGCCAAGCGGCACACTCGGTGCGGCGGAACAATATGTACATTATTTAGTGAACATAAAGGGGCCTCGACTCGAACAACTGCGTGGCAGCGGAATAACGTCGTAGCGGAAGCTCCATATCACAGGGACACTGATGTGGACACGATCTAGACTCGAACAGCGCTCCTTTCCAACGAGACTTACCTGAAATCTGGCATGACACGCCAGGTCAGTACATTGAATGTACTTGCAAGCTCACAACAAGCATAATCATAATGACAAACAATATCATGATATTTAACCAATTATTAATAATGCAACATTATATGTCAACATGCTGTGATCAAGCCCGAACGTCCCTCAGGACATCTTACCAACTGTGATCATCTCTGGACCACAAACACACCACCATAGTGGTCTTTCTCAAGAACAACTCGTGATCCTTACGGCGATCACAACCACGACCATCATTTGGTCCCAAATACCTCGATGGCCTTTTTGCCATCCATTGACAATGCAAAGTTCATAGCTTAGTGTGCAATTTTTATTAAACGTTGACTCATGGTGGGACCTAGTACGAGGTGTCCGTGACCGTGGACGCGGCTATCGATAGAATATACACTCTGCAGAGGTAGCACACTGTACCCACACCACGAAACCCATGGCCTCGCATTCCCATTCGGGTGGACCAACGGCATTCCGACAAAACCCCTCCATTGCCACAGCACTCTCCCGGCCACTCCGACCAAATCCCCAACGGGCTGGTCCTGGGTGGCCCCGTGTCTACCACAGACACCCCGACCACCGTCGTGGACAAAACACTCCCACTCGGGGACTCGGTACCATAATCTCATCAACGAGCACACAAGATTATGTGTGCTTACCGGGCCAGGGCAAACACGACATAATCTTCCCTAGATGGAGGCACCGACCAGAGGCCATGTCAATGGACTGAATCAAGGCCTTCCCACAAGGAAAATGTGGTTGCACTGGAAAGAAACTCGATTCAGCGGCACCATGACCCAGTCAACGGTATATTCAAGTTGAGTTATATTCAGGATTAACTTTAAACTAAAAAATGACCGGTGTCATAGCATGCCATGAAATGCAAAACAACACATGTATCACATATTGATAAAAATGACCGACGTCATCCATATGCACACCAAGCATAAACGTCAACAACTCATATTACTCTACTTGCTCAAAATGACTCACAACTTAACCAAAATATTTAGCAACAAGTTTTATTAATTTCCTACGAAAGAAAGTAACTCCGATAAATCTTTCATATGCTTGACCAAAAGATATCATTATCAACAACTCTTAATTTCTTTATCACTAAGTTGGGTTCAAACATTCTGTAAGACAAGTAATATGATTAAACAAGTATTTAACAGAATATTTTCTAACAAATTTTTATCAATTTAAGCATGCAAACACAAAGCTTTAAATAATTACTAACATGCATAACAAAATTATTTCTAACATCACCTCAAATAAAATTTAACTTGCTTTACCCACTTAAACTAGTTTCAACTATTCTGTAAATCAAGCATAACAACTGACCAATACTTAACAGAATACAAATAATTCAATAATTATTTAAATGCATGGGTTAATCATTTCTTTTAAGTGAGAAAATCACAAATATTGAAATGGCATCATAAAAATGTTGTTGTGGCTTGCCTTAGTGCAGATGAGGTTCACAAGGCTCCTGGTGATCCTCAAGACAAGCCTCACCTTCTGAAAATAATTTTAAACACGAAAAGAAAATATCAAGAACACTTCTGAAATTCACCAGAAATTCTAAACAGCTCAGAAAAATCTCATCTTTGGTGAGCTGTTAGATTTCCTTTCAAAGAACACAATGCAAAAAGAATCATCTCATTTGGACTTATGGTTAAAAAGTTAAAATTGTTTGAAACTCTCTGGAATATAAATGAATTTGAATAAAAAGAAACAGCTGGGGGGTGACGTCGAAGGCGTAAAGCCCAGGGGCGCCACCACTCGTACCGCTTCGCGCGTGTACTGAGTGGCTAACTAGCGGGCCCCGCTAGTCAGGTGGGGGAAGAGGGAGAGAGAAACAGAGAGGGCCGCGGCTTCGCCGGAGCTCTCGCCAGCGACGAGGGCTCCTTGGCCCAAACGAGATGGAGGGATTGAGAGAGGGGACGATGGCGCACCTACCCATACCCGTAGCGTGGCTAGGGGTGGTCGGACGGCGTCAGAAACTAGCTCGCAAGCGGAGGAGGCAGAACGTGGAGGTCGCCGGAGTTGGGAAGACGGCGAGCAGAGGTCACTCCAGAGGCTCCAAGTGGGCGAGATGGCATCACCGGAGAGAGGCGGAGGCCTTGGAGGGGTCGCCCAGGCCTGGGAGGGGCTGGAGCTACCGCGGCGACCAGAGGGGATCGCCGGCGAGCTCGAGCTCGGGGACGGCGGCCCGAGGCCTGCCCGACCGGGCTACGGCTTCCTACTCGATCGTGGGGTGTGTGTGAGTGCTGGATGGTGCTCGAGGAGGCTGGGGGTGGCTCTATTTATAGGCGAGCGGTGAGGGTGCTTCGGGCTCCGTCGGTGGACACCTGTCCACGGCGCCCAGTGACGAGCGGCGTCAGTGAGAGGGGGAGAAGGCGACGGAGGTCATGCGGCCACTGTGGGCGAGCGGAGACGAGCACAGGATCAAGGGGATGGCGACGAGCACAGTGCGCTCCGCACTGTTGGGCTGGCCGGACCTTGCCCGTGCTCGCTGCTTCAAGCTCCGGCGTCGGCGAGTGCCAGGGAGGAGTTAAGGACGTTGAGACGATGATGGTGGCGGGGTTTGGCATGGTTGGGCAGGCGGGGGAAGCGTGCACGCTCGAACAGAGCGCTCGGCGTCACCCAGAGCGCGTCGACACGCATGCCTGGCATCGTGGACACGCGTGGTCACCGCGCGAACTCTCTCCTCAGGCCAGCCTTCGTCCAAAAATCATGTCTGGCATGTTGTTTGTGGTAGTTTTGAAGTTTACCACGGTTTGGTTTGGATCTAGGTGCAGTAGAGAAGATTTTACAAGCCAGGTAAGTTTCTGGTCAGTAACTTTGTGATGTTACTATGGTCAAATGGCTGGGAGTTTGGGGCTGTGCTTTGGAGGCTAGTTATAAGTTACTAAGGGAAAGATGCACAAGAAAGTTCAGGTCAAATGGAGCAAGTAAAATGGTAGTTGCTGTAGAAACCACCATTTCTGTCCAGAACAGAAAAGATTTTCTGTAGCAAAAATATTCCAAAAAGTGATGAAATATTTTTGCTCAGGGAGGTGCCCTAGGGTCCCTAGAATATTTGTGAATTATCTTAGAATTTTCTGAGCCATAAAAATTAGGGTTGCCTTGAAGCAAACAGATCTGGCTTAGGGTTCTTGAGAGAAAATGAATATTTTTCATTTAAGAAAAATATTCCAAAGGTTATTTGTGGTGGATCAGAAGTGAAGTGATGGTTTGGGAGAGAAGTGAACACTTGGGTGAAAGCCAAGGATGCCCAAGTGTTTAGGTCCAAATGAAAAGATTCAGAAACTCCAAGTTTCAAAAACTTTCAAATGAAATTTCAAGTAGATAAGAAAGGGCAAAAACCAGGCTGTCACAAACCTCCCCCACTTAGAATGAATCTCGTCCTCGAGATTCGGTTGCTTGGGAAAACCACTCTGGATACTGACTCTTAAGGAACTCTTCCTACTCCCAAGTTGCTTCTCACTCGGTGTGATGCTCCCACTGAACTTTGAAAAATTTTCTGACTTTGCTGCAAGTGACCCTTTCCACTTGATCCAAAATTTTGGACGGTCTTTCTTCATAAGTTAAATCCTTTGCCAATTCTATCTCAGCCATTGCAGTCCTTTTCTCAGGCGGGGATATGCATCGTCTCAATTGCGAAACATGGAACACATTGTGTATTTCTGACAACTCCGGGGGTAGTTCCAGTTGGTATGCAACCGTACCCACTCGAGACATAATTGAGAATGGACCAATGAATCTGGGTGCCAGCTTTCCACGAGTCTGAAATCGCTTAACTCCTTTCATAGGAGTGACTCGGAGGTACACATGTTCTCCAGGTTCAAAACTGACCTGCCGGTGCTTTGCATCATAATAACTCTTCTAACGGGATTTGGCCAATTGCAGTCGGTCTCTGATTTCCCTGACTTGTTTCTCGGCTTCCATCATGAGATCGGTTCCGAAGATATGGCTATCTCCAGCTTGAGACCAATTTAGAGGAGTGCGGCACTTACGACTATATAGAGCTTCATAGGGTGACATCTTTAGACTGGTCTGGAAACTGTTGTTATACGAGAACTCGGCGTATGGCAAGCAATCTTCCCAGTTCGCCCCGTTGGCTAGCACACAGGCTCGGAACATATCTTCGAGTATTTGATTTACTCGCTCTGTCTGACCGTCCGTCTGGGGGTGATAAGCAGTACTATATTTTAGTGCTGTCCCCAAGGCTTGATGGAGGCGGGACCAGAAAGCGGAGGTAAACAAAGAACCTCGGTCGGAAGTGATAGTCCGGGGTACCCCATGCAGACTGACGATTTTGGATACATACAGTTGCGCCAGTTCATTTGCTCTGTATCTGGTGCTGACCGGGATGAAATGAGCAACCTTGGTTAGGGTGTCCACTATAACCCAGATTGCGTCTTTGCCTCGCTGAGTCCTAGGCAATCCGGTGATGAAGGCCATGCAAACATCATCCCATTCCCATTGTGAAACTGGCAGTGGTTGGAGAAGTCCGGTTGGCTTCTGATGCTCTGCTTTCACCTTGTTGCATATGTCGCAACAGGCTACAAAATAGGCAATGTCTTTCTTCATCCCATTCCACCAGAATATTTGTTTAAGGTCTTCATACATTTTCGTACTTCCTGGATGAATGGAATACGAGGATTCGTGTGCTTCTGACAAGATTTTCTTCTTCAAGTCCGGTTGATTTGGTACACAAATTCGTCCACGGAATCGGAGGTACCGAAGTTGTCCTTGACGAAATCTGGGGGCTTCCTTGCATGTTTTTGTAGTTTGGCGTCATCTGGCTGGGACCTGCGGATTTCCATCTCAAGTGTGGGGGTAACTTCCAAAATATTAGTGAGGCCAGCATCCACGATGACCAAGTTGAGCTGAGTGATCTCCTCCTGAAGTTCGGTAGGCAATGATTTTAACATGACATTTAAGCTGACGGGCTTTCGACTGAGCGCATCGGCAACGACGTTGGCCTTGCCTGGATGGTAATTTATTCCAAGGTCATAATCCTTGACCAACTCTAACCATCTTCGCTGACGGAGATTTAAATCTGGCTGAGTGAAGATGTACTTGAGGCTTTTGTGGTCGGTAAAAATTTGGCACCTTTTTCCAATGAGATAGTGTCTCCAAATTTTTAATGCATGAACCACTGCAGCCAATTCCAAATCATGAGTAGGATAATTTCCCTCATGTGGTCGTAGTTGTCGTGATGCATAGGCTACTACCTTGCCGTCTTGCATCAATACACAACCAATACCTTGTCTGGAGGCATCGCAGTACACGTCGAAGCTGCGATAAATGTCTGGAAGAGTCAATACGGGTGCGGTTATCAGACGCGTCTTTAGCTCATAAAAACTCTTCTCACAGTCCTTGGTACTCAAACTTTGTATCTTTTTTGAGCAGTTCCGTCATAGGTTTAGCAATTTTGGAAAACCCTTCAATGAAACGACGATAGTATCCAGCTAATCCAAGGAAACTCCGGATCTGTGTTACAGTCGTGGGCGGTACCCAATCGAGCACATCCTTTACTTTGCTCGGGTCCACGGCTATGCCTTCGGCGGATAGTACATGCCCGAGAAACCCAACTTGCTTGAGCCAAAATTCGCACTTACTGAACTTGGCGTATAGCTGATGGTTGCGGAGCCGTTGTAGCACTGCCCGGAGGTGATCCTTATGCTCTTCTTCACTCTTGGAGTAAATGAGGATGTCGTCGATAAAGACTACCACAAATTTGTCGAGGAAGTCCATGAACACCTTGTTCATCATATGCATGAAGAAGGCAGGGGCATTGGTGAGACCAAAGGACATCACAGTATATTCGTAAAGACCGTATCGTGTAGTGAATGCGGTCTTAGGAATATCTTCTCTTTTAATCTTGAGCTGATGATACCCGGTCCGTAAATCGATTTTTGAGAATACTTTAGCCCCACTGAGCTGATCGAACAGATCATCAATCCTTGGCAGTGGGTATTTATTTTTGATGGTGACCTCATTCAGCTAGCGATAATCTATGCACATACGGAGACTGCCATCCTTTTTACCCACGAAGATTGCAGGTGACCCCCACGGTGAAGAGCTGGGACGAATATAACCTTTCCGGAGTAATTCGTCAAGCTGTTTCTTTAGTTCCACTAATTCTGATGAGGGCATCCGGTAATACTTCTTGTATAATGGTGCGGTTCCGGGCACAAGATCTATGGCAAATTCCAGTTCCCGATCTGGTGGCATGCCTGGCAGTTCTTCTGGAAACACATCAGGGTACTCACTGACCACAGGAATAAATTCCAATTCGACCACAGCAGTGCACACTAGTTCTAGCTTGGGTATATGCTTGCGAGCATAGAATTTGGTGAGCTGCCCATTCAGACTGGTTAAATTGACTTCTCGGGTTGCGCAGTTTATACAAACTTGATATTTGGTCAGCCAATTCATTCCCAATATAATATCCAATTGTTCAGACTCAATGATTATTAGAGATGTTGGAAAGTGGACCTCGTTGATATTGATCTCCAGATCACGGCAGACTAGATTGCTCTTGATTATAGATCCCGGGGTTTGTACCAGCATATTTTTGCCCAAAATTGTGCAAGGAAAATTGTTTTGGGTGGCAAAACTCCGAGAAATAAAAGAATGGGAAGCCCTAGAGTCAAATAAAATTACTGCAGGTATGTCATTAACAGAAAACATACCAATGACGACTTCTGGCTTCTCTTGGGATTCATCGGCGGAGATATGATTCACGTGCCCAGTGAAGTTTTGCTGGGTTGGCCCTGACTCCATAAAGTTGACTTGTGGTGTGGCCTGCTCAGCGCATTCACCTTGTGGTTCTTGGGGCACTGTTTGGCATAATGTCCGGGCTGCCCACAAGTGAAACAAGAATTATTGCGCTGCCGCTCCTCATGCATTGGATTGGCCACAACATTCTTGACTTGAGTGGTGGTCTTGTTAACATTCTACTGCCAATTTGGCCGGTATTCCACCTGAGTCTGCTGCGAGGTACGAGCCTTTTGCATAGGTTGCCCATCCTTCTTTGGCTCAAACTTGCACTTGTTGTCGTTAACAGGCCTATTATCTGATATAAGCTTGTGTTCCCGTTCAGCAATGAATGCCTTGTCTACCAGAGTTTGGAAATCCGTGAAATCAAACATACTGAGAGCACACCGAAGTTGCGGATTTAAACCTCCAAGAAATCTATCCATCTTCCTTTCTTCGGTGGCTACGTCATACAGAGAGTAACGGGCCAGACGATTAAATTTTCGCAGATACTCAGCCACAGATTGATTTCCTTGGACAAGCGCGAGAAATTCACGCTGCTTGGCCTTCATAACTCCAGTAGGGATGTGATATTTGCGGAACTTATCCTTTAATTTTTCCCAGGTGACTTCCTCATCAATCGGCCACATGGCTTTTGTATTTTCCCACCATATGGCAGCTGTGCCTTCAAGGTAATGGGTTGCAAATGGGACTTTATCATTTCCTTCAGTACGGGCGATCTCAAGCTTTTTCTCCATGGTGCGCAACCAATCGTCTGCATCCAATGGGTCAACAACCTGACTGAAATTGGGTGGATTGGTCCTCTGAAAATCTGACAGCTTTGAGTGATGACCATTCTGATTTCCATTTTTTCCAATTATAGCTTGCACACTTCTCAATATTTCAATCAGATCATTGTTCCTTTTTTCTTCAAACATACGCAGAACTTGCTCGGTGGAGGGAGGATCAGGCGGAGGAGGTGGTGGCCGAACGTACGGCTCGGGAGAATATCCTGCCTGTCGTGCGGAACGACGAACAGGAGTTCCCTCACGAACGTTGCTGTGACGCCCCCGATTTGACCATACACTAATCATGCACGCAAATGTGTATGATCAAGATCAGGGACTCACAGGAAGATATCACAACACAACTCTAAAACATAAATAAGTCATACAAGCATCATAATACAAGCCAGGGGCCTCGAGGGCTCGAATACAAGTGCTCGATCACAGACGAGTCAGCGGAAGCAACAATATCTGAGTACAGACATAAGTTAAACAAGTTTGCCTTAAGAAGGCTAGCACAAACTGGGATACAGATCGAACGAGGCGCAGGCCTCCTGCCTGGGATCCTCCTAACTACTCCTGGTCGTCGTCAGCGGGCTGCACGTAGTAGTAGGCACCTCCAGTGTCGTAGGTGTCATCGTCGACGGTGGCGTCTGGCTCCTGGACTCCAGCATCTGCTTGTGACAACCAGATAGAAAAGAAAAGGGGGAAAAGAGGGAGAGAAGCAACTGTGAGTACTCATCCAAAGTACTCGCAAGCAAGGAGCTACACTACGTATGCATGGGTATATGTGTAAATGGACATATCAGTGGACTGAACTGCAGAATGCCAGAATAAGAGGGGGATAGCTAGTCCTGTCGAAGACTACGCTTCTGGCCATCTCCATCTTGCAGCATGTAGAAGAGAGTAGATTGAAGTCCTCCAAGTAGCATCGCATAGCATAATCCTACCCGGCGATCCCCTCCTCGTCGCCCTGTTAGAGAGCGATCACCGGGTTGTATCTGGCACTTGGAAGGGTGTGTTTTATTAAGTATCCAGTTCTAGTTGTCATAAGGTCAAGGTACACCTCCGGGTCGTCCTTTTACCGAGGGACACGGCTATTCGAATAGATAAACTTCCCTGCAGGGGTGCACCACATAACCCAACACGCTCGATCCCATTTGGCCGGACACACTTTCCTGGGTCATGCCCGGCCTCGGAAGATCAACACGTCGCAGCCCCACCTAAGCACAACAGAGAGGTCAGCACGCCGGTCTAACCCTATGCGCGCAGGGGTCTGGGCCCATCGCCCTATGCACACCTGCACGTTGCGTACGCGGCCGGAAGCAGACCTAGCCTAGTGGCGTTCCCGTCCAATCCGGCGCGCGCCACTCAGTCGCTGACGTCACGAAGGCTTCGGCTGATACCACGACGCCGGGATACCCATAACTACTCCCGCGTAGATGGTTAGTGCGTATAGACCAAATGGCCAGACTCAGATCAAATACCAAGATCTCGTTAAGCGTGTTAAGTATCTGCGAACGCCGACCAGGGCCAGGCCCACCTCTCTCCTAGGTGGTCTCAACCTGCCCTGTCGCTCCGCCACAAGTAACAGTCGGGGGCCGTCAGGAACCCAGGCCCACCTCTACCGGGGTGGAGCCACCTGTCCTTTCAGCCCCCTCATCAGAATCACTTGCGCGTACTCACCGAGCCGACCCGACTTTAGTCACCACATGTGTCATGTATATAATGTATATAGTATATACCCGTGATCACCTCCCGAAGTGATCACGGCCCAGTAGTATAGCATGGCAGACGGACAAGAGTGTGGGGCCACTGATGGAACACTAACATCCTATACTAAGCAGTAGGATAGCAGGTAAGGGTAACAACTGTAGCAACAATGACAGGCTATGCATCAGGATAGGATTAATGGAAAGCAGTAACATGCTACACTACTCTAATGCAAGCAGTATAGAGAAGAATAGGCGATAGCTGGTGATCAAGGGGGGGGGCTTGCCTCGTTGCTCTGGCAAGTAGGAGGGGTCGTCAACTTCGTAGTCGAACTGGGCAGCAGCAGTGTCGGTCTCGTAGTCTACCGGAGAGAAGAGGGGGAAGAAACAGTAAATACAATGCAAACATAAACATGACGATGCGTGACATGACAATGAGCAGTGCGAGGTGTGTCCTAACGCGACAGTAGGTGGTACCGGCGAAGGGGGGGAACATCCGGGAAAGTATTCCCGATGTTTGGCGTTTTCGGACAGATGGACCGAAGGGGGAAAGTTGCGAGTTCGATAGGTTATGGAGGTGTGGTGGACGAACGGACTGCGTATCCGGATTCGTCTCGTCGTTTTAAGCAACTTTCATGTTGAAAATATTTTAATCCAAGTTACGGATTAAAAGATATGATTTTCTAAAGATTTTATTAATTTCTGGAATTTAATTAATCATTTAATTTAATTCGAAATTGGATTTATGACATCAGCATGATGTCATGCTAACATCAGCAGTCAACAGGGGTTGACTAAGTCAAACTGACATGTGGGTCCAATGGGACCCACCTGTCATTCTCTGTTTAGGTTAATTAGGGTTTATCTAATTAATTACTGTTTAATTAAATTAACTAACTAATTAGATTAATTTAAACAGGATTAATTAACTTAATTAATTTAGTTAATTAATTAATTAAATTTATTTTTATTTTATTTATTTATTTATTTATTTATTTTTATTAATTAATTTATTATTTTTATTTTTATTATTATTATTATTTATATATATTTTTAATTCGTTCTGGGGCTGGGCCCCATTTGTCAGCGAGCCAGGGGGGTTTCGGGCCCAGGGGTCAGCGGCTCAGGGGCGCGGGGCCCCACCTGGCAGTGGCCCAGGGAGAGCCCTAGCGGGCGATCGGGCACGGGACTCGGGCGCGGTTGCAGGCGCCCGACGGGGGCGAGCCCGGGCGCGGCCAGCGGCACGGTGCCGGCGAGGTAGAGCGCGCCGCGGCGGGGTGTGGGTGACGGGCGCCCGTAGCCTGCCCGAGGCAGGGCGGGGTCGTGACCATGGCGGGGAGGGGGGGGTTGCCGCAGCGGGGCACGAGGGCCACGACGGGCGTAGGCGGGGCGGAGTGCAGTGGCCGGACGCGTGAGCAGTGAGCAGCGCCGGGCGGCGAGGCCACGGCCTGAGTGGGACGGCGCGAGCGCGGGCCGGATCCGGTGACGGGGAAAAGGGGAGAAAAGGGGGGCGCTCACGAGGGGAGCGTAGGGCACAGGGCAGCGGGCTCGGGGAAGCTTGGGATGGCCGGCGATGGAGAGGCGAGGAGGCGACGGCGACGGGGACGAGGAAGTCCGGCGACGGGAGCGGCTCCGCGCGGCGACGTCGGCCTCAGGCCGCCGCGGGTGTCGGGGGCGAGGTGAGGTTCAGTGGAGCTCCGGGCGGCGAGGGGCGGCGACGGGCCGTCGGGGGCGACGCGGCAGGCGCGGCGAGGGGCGCCGCTGAGGGAGAGGGGACGGGAGCGCGAGGATGAGGGCGGGGGCCGGCGAGGTCCAGGCGGCGGCACGAGCGGGGACGGGCGCCGGCGCCGGCGTCGGCGTCGGCGCACGGCGTCGGGGTTCGGCCCGATCCAGTTCTGGCTCGGGGGGATGGGGAGCGAGAGGGGGAGTGGGGGTTAGGGTTTCGGGGGGTGGAGGAGGCCTAGTAGGCCAGGGGGTGCGGGAGTGAGTCGGCTGGGCCGACTGGCTCCTTCGGCCAACTGGGCCAAGGCCCAGTCGGGGGGGGGGGGGCTTCTTTTATTTCTTTAGCTTTGTTTTCTGTTTTCTTTTCTTTATATACTTTCTTTTCTATTTTATTCTTTTAATATAACTACAACTCCTAAATTAATGTTATAATTTATTCTACTGCCCCAAAAAGTTTGACACCTAATTAAAATAGTTTGCATTATTATTATTTTTAAAAGGCATTTAATTAATTGTCATAGCTGCTGTTTTAATTACTTTAGAGCCGTTAAACATTTTATCAAAGCTTGGTCTCTCCACCATAATTGCTTACAATTTATTTGAAACAACCCGAACATTTTAGTTTTAATTTTTGAAAACTTTTGTTGCTTGCCATATTTTGAATTTGAATTTTGATCCGGTTTTGAACTAACACGAGATTATCAACACTAACAGAGGTGACGTGGCATCATTAGCGTAGGTTTACTGTAGCATAATTATCCGGGCGTCACAATTCTCCTCTACTACAAGAAATCTCGTCCCGAGATTTAAGAGGGAAGTAAAGGAGGAAGGTTCGGGTTACGAAATTCTAGGGAGCGTTCTTGGTCTTGGTTGCTCTTCTCAAAGCGGTTGATCTATTACGTTGATGTCTTCATTTTACTGCTTCAGGTCATCATGATGAAGCTGGCATCCTTTCTTCGGGAACTCCGTCGTACTTACGAAGGACAAGGGGTAACTTCGGAATAACAGACCTCTGAACGGTTGACTATCTGGTTGATAACATCGAGGAAGGTGGCGGAAAGTAAATCTCGAATGGAAATTTAAGACAATATCGAGAGCAAGGTAAGGAGGTATCGTGGGGAAGTTTCGAGCGGGCAGGCAATCGTTCGATGCCTGAAGGGTTCTGAGCAACGGGACTAAGTATTGTGTCTGATACCAAAATTGCTGATCTCACGAAAGTGGCACGTGAATTACATACGAAGCCAAGCGTGAGGAATAACCTTGGGAACAGGGGGTGTACAAGAGAGTCAGGTTTCAATCCTGTGGAACTGTGGGTTATGGGCCCACCATGTGGGGTTTTTTTTAGAAGCAGTGACATGTTGCACGGTCATGATAGCAAGGCATGTCAGAGAGTACCCTGTCAGTTATGTCGGCAACACGTTGGTACCAAGGGCGAGGGACGAAGAGAACCATTTTCCTGCTCGTTGAAACGAGGCAGACCATTAGGCAAAGTTCTCGTCTATCGGTGGCTACCGGGATGTCATCAACAATAGTAACAGGGTCTTGCTGAGAGAATTGTACACCGAGGTGTTTACATAAGCAGGAGAATATTTCTGCTTAGCTCATATAGAACTCAAGAAGGGTTAAACAAAACAATGGAAAGGAAAATATCATCATCAGATTAAACAGAACAATGGAAAGGAAAATATGTTAAAACACATATTTCAGGGGTATTTCCTTCCCAAGGACCAGCAGAGCATGATATCCATGATAGGATATAATGTAGAAAACCATCTAGGTTAGGGGGGAGGAAGTTCATGACATTACCCAAACAGCGGTGTTTGGATAATTGAGCAGGAAACATTTAGCATTGGGCTTCAAATGTTCCTGTTGAAAATCGGAGTACCATAGACATGCTTCGAGATAGCATTGACATGGTCAACAGGTGAAGATCAGACTTTGGAAACAAAAAGGATCCATCAGGAACAACCTATAGAATAAGTCTTACAATTTCCTCACGGAAGAATGACTAACCTTCTCAAAAAGGAAACTATAACAATAGGTCCTCTGGCTAGGGGTGCTAAGCAAAGACACCACCTTACCGGGTTATGTAGAGACCAATGTTATAACTCTTGGAAATATGTTCCAACCATCATATCTGACCGAGATTCAGATCTGATTGGTGTCACGATACCTCAGACTTAGGATGCCTGAGAAGAAAAGGTGCGGCACAATTTGACGAGATGACATTGTAAGATTCTCGGGAAATGAACTATGGAAGCGAGTTCCGAAACAAGAGTCCATCAGTAAACCAACGAGAGGATGAGGAGGTGACTAATTGACTCAGCGACAATCCATTGAGATTTCCAAAAGATGGATTTCCACAACTATATGAACAAGGAGATAACACTAACTAGATCGAATGACTTAATGATGTATGCTCGAGGAAAACATACACAGTTAAACATTGGTTGAAATGTGCACCCAAAATATGGGCTAGGTAGCACGATCAATGTTCGAATGATGATTCACTAAGCCATAGACGTAGAATGAAACTATAGACCAATAACTTCAAAGCAATAGGGTTGCTAGAAGTTTAGAATTTACACATCACAGACCATTTGTCGGTATTTCGTTTAGAAACAACACGGGGACCCAGAAAGAATGGTGATGGCGAGAAGTATCACTGTACCAAGAATTCTTAAGAGGTGGAGTAATGCTCACGACATTCTTGACATCAAAGATCGTAATACTCCACGGTAGAACATAACATAAGTTGGATAGCAGGGGAAATCAAGATACATCACAAAATATGAACAAGTTTGTGTTGGGGGGGAGGTAAGAATGTTGTCGATGATAACACAATTCATCGAGGGGCAAGGATGGTATTTCGCATCCTGAATTTCGACACACAACTTGGAAGAAGTCAAATTGTTGACAATGATCACGACAAATTTGTCGAGGGGTTTCCAATAAGGTGTAATTGATCGACGATGGCATCAAGTCAAAGGAATGATGAAAGCGAAAGGTTATTGGAACCACGGGTAGGACACAAACTCGGGGTCAAGTTTGTTGTTCGAGGTGAAACGATATGACGAGGAAAATCGACGTAAGCTTAGCTCATTGTCGAAAGTGGTGCTCCGGGAATAAGGACCAGGTAGCACAGTTAAAAATCATCAAGATAATGATATAGCCAACAGGCTAGGAATGACGCGATCGGGTACAAACTCGTAAGTAAGGAACATTACTAAAAGTTGTTGAACCGTAGTGCGGACTCGATTCAATTATCGGGGTACTCGAGTGATTAACCACTCAAAACCCAGGAAAAATAGTAATCCGTGAGAATGTAGTACTTGATGAAGAACTCATAAGAAGTAATGCAGTTCCATGATAATCTCGAGATACCAGGGGGTAATACTCGACGACAGTTCAAGGTAAAGGTTGGACTAGGGTATTGGCCTGCCGAAGACAAGTGCTCAAACTTGCACGAGAAACGGAATCAAGGAGAAACATGGTCGGAACCACGTCCATGGATACCAGATGAACTTATTACAAGGGGACAATTATTTTAAGAGAAGCTTCCATGATAAGGTATACATCGTGTCCATGGGCATGAACACAAAGTTCAAGGTCGACTCCCACTTCTTCAATGCATAACCTTTCATTCACTTCTCGCGTTTGATGAAGTTGCAGTGTGGAAAATTTTTATCTGGCAAAATACCAGAAGAGTATGACTCATGAAAACTTTCGAGTTCACACATATTATGAAAGGCATAGGTTCAACCCATCAAGGCATCTTAGGAACATATACCACAAACTTCAGAGTAAATATTACAAGCTCGAAAGAAGAGCATTGTTCAAAATCAGATGATACAATTTACCAAAGGCATTATATACCCATGGAAAGGCTCACAAGGTTATTCAATATGAAGGACACTGTCGGATAAAAGCCAACAAAGGAACCGATGGTCCACAAGGGATCTGATGTGAGCATCGGTACTCAACCAGAGGAAGAAGAATGCAAGGAGATCTGATTATAGAAACAACTGACTAACTCAAAGTTCAAATGCAAAAGAATTATGATTTCCAAATCAGGGGGTCAGAAGCAACGCTCTGATTAAGGATGGATAAGTTGAGTAGGCTTAGGGGTACAATCGATGGCAATTTGATAGGTCGAGATCCAGCTCACGTTTAAAATGACGTCTGAGCCGGAAGAATGAATTCTAGGATATGATTGAGGATTGCGAGCATTCGCAACAAATTGAATCAACAGACTCAAAATGATAATGACAAGAGATGCCAATAAGATTACGAGACTTATGGGATTAACCATAATGCAAGCAAACAAGAATTTCAAGAGCAATAGGCTCCTGAGGATTTTCGGAAGATCGAATAGTATTTTGAAGACTATTGTGGAATACTTGAATCAACTGGGGATGACCGGATACTCGGTAAGTGCGAGAATTATCCGTAGGGGTATTCAGGTGACAAAGAACAGCAAGGCAGTAAGCTCAAAGGATTCTCGGAACAACTGAGAGAATTTCGGGGTATCTTGTAATAACAAGATCAACTGGGAAACATTGTATGAATGGCGAGTATACGTGGTTATCCATAGGAGTTTATCGATGAAAGAGAATTGCAAAAGCGATAAACACAAGTTCTCGGGTTATCAGCGGAGAGTATCTTCAGGGTCTTTACGGGCAGCAGTCGATCATCAGTAATAAGGGGCTCTCTGGTTGAAAGTGGTAACGAGATCCTAATGTTAGATTTAGCAAAATTCACTTAACCCGAATAGAAGAGAGTTCAGAGTCCCAGAGTAAAGGTCGAGGAGTAAAAGATCCTAATATCACCCAATGGCGACGTGGGCCCGTAAGCCACACAGCCATGTTAGTAAAATAGTTTTCACTGACTAGACTCAACTTCGGCCAAGAGTTGGAAAGGGGGATTCCTACAGGCAGTTGGATCTGATACCAACTTGTGACGCCCCCGATTTGACCGTACACTAAGCATGCACGCAAATGTGTACGATCAAGATCAGGGACTCACGGGAAGATATCACAACACAACTCTAAAACATAAATAAGTCATACAAGCATCATAATACAAGCCAGGGGCCTCGAGGGCTCGAATACAAGTGCTCGATCATAGACGAGTCAGCGGAAGCAACAATATCTGAGTACAGACACAAGTTAAACAAGTTTGCCTTAAGAAGGCTAGCACAAACTGGGATACAGATCGAACGAGGCGCAGGCCTCCTGCCTGGGATCCTCCTAACTACTCCTGGTCGTCGTCAGCGGGCTGCACGTAGTAGTAGGCACCTCCAGTGTCGTAGGTGTCGTCGTCGACGGTGGCGTCTGGCTCCTGGACTCCAGCATCTGGTTGTGACAACTAGATAGAAAAGAAAAGGGGGAAAAGAGGGAGAGAAGCAACTGTGAGTACTCATCCAAAGTACTCGCAAGCAAGGAGCTACACTACATATGCATGGGTATATGTGTAAAGGGACGTATCAGTGGACTGAACTGCAGAATGCCAGAATAAGAGGGGGATAGCTAGTCCTGTCGAAGACTACGCTTCTGGCCATCTCCATCTTGCAGCATGTAGAAGAGAGTAGATTGAAGTCCTCCAAGTAGCATCGCATAGCATAATCCTACCCGGCGATCCCCTCCTCGTCGCCCTGTTAGAGAGCGATCACCGGGTTGTATCCGGCACTTGGAAGGGTGTGTTTTATTAAGTATTCAGTTCTAGTTGTCATAAGGTCAAGGTACAACTCCGGGTCGTCCTTTTACCGAGGGACACGGCTATTCGAATAGATAAACTTCCCTGCAGGGGTGCACCACATAACCCAACACGCTCGATCCCATTTGGCCGGACACACTTTCCTGGGTCATGCCCGGCCTCGGAAGATCAACACGTCGCAGCCCCACCTAAGCACAACAGAGAGGTCAGCACGCCGGTCTAACCCTATGCGCGCAGGGGTTTGGGCCCATCGCCCTATGCACACCTGCACGTTGCGTACGCGGCCGGAAGCAGACCTAGCCTAGTGGCGTCCAGTCCAATCCGACGCGCGCCACTCAGTCGCTGACGTCACGAAGGCTTCGGCTGATACCACGACGCCGGGATACCCATAACTACTCCGCGTAGATGGTTAGTGCGTATAGACCAAATGGCCAGACTCAGATCAAATACCAAGATCTCGTTAAGTGTGTTAAGTATCTGCGAAAGCCGACCAGGGCCAGGCCCACCTCTCTCCTAGGTGGTCTCAACCTGCCCTGTCGCTCCGCCACAAGTAACAGTCGGGGGCCGTCAGGAACCCAGGCCCACCTCTACCGGGGTGGAGCCACCTGTCCTTTCAGCCCCCTCATCAGAATCACTTGCGGGTACTCACCGAGCCGACCCGACTTTAGTCACCACATGTGTCATGTATATAATGTATATAGTATATACCCGTGATCACCTCCGGAAGTGATCACGGCCCAGTAGTATAGCATGGCAGACGGACAAGAGTGTGGGGCCACTGATGGAACACTAGCATCCTATACTAAGCAGTAGGATAGCAGGTAAGGGTAACAACTATAGCAACAATGACAGGCTATGCATCAAGATAGGATTAACGGAAAGCAGTAACATGCTACACTACTCTAATGCAAGCAGTATAGAGAAGAATAGGCGATAGCTGGTGATCAAGGGGGGGGGGCTTGCCTGGTTGCTCTGGCAAGTAGGAAGGGTCGTCAACTTCGTAGTCGAACTGGGCAGCAGCAGTGTCGGTCTCGTAGTCTACCGGAGAGAAGAGGGGGAAGAAACAGTAAATATAATGCAAACATAAACATGACGATGCGTGACATGACAATGAGCAGTGCGAGGTGTGTCCTAACGCGACAGTAGGTGGTATCGGCGAAGGGGGGGAACATCCGGGAAAGTATTCCCGATGTTTGGCGTTTTCGGACAGATGGACCGGAGGGGGAAAGTTGCGAGTTCGATAGGTTAGGGAGGTGTGGTGGACGAACGGACTGCGTATCCGGATTCATCTCGTCGTTTTGAGCAACTTTCATGTTGAAAATATTTTAATCCGAGTTACGGATTAAAAGATATGATTTTCTAAAGATTTTATTAATTTCTGGAATTTAATTAATCATTTAATTTAATTCAAAATTGGATTTATGACATCAGCATGATGTCATGCTGACATCAGCAGTCAACAGGGGTTGACTAAGTCAAATTGACATGTGGGTCCAATGGGACCCACCTGTCATTCTCTGTTTAGGTTAATTAGGGTTTATCTAATTAATTACTGTTTAATTAAATTAACTAACTAATTAGATTAATTTAAACAGGATTAATTAATTTAGTTAATTAATTAATTAATTAAATTTATTTTTATTTTCTTTATTTATTTATTTATTTTTATTAATTAATTTTTTATTATTATTATTATTATTATTATTTATATATATTTTTTATTCGTTTTGGGGCTGGGCCCCATTTGTTAGCGGGCCAGGGGGGTTTCGGGCCCAGGGGTCAGCGGCTCAGGGGCGCGGGGCCCCACCTGGCAGTGGCCCAGGGAGAGCCCTAGCGGCCGATCGGGCACGGGACTCGGGCGCGGTTGCAGGCGCCCGACGGGGGCGAGCCCGGGCATGGCCAGCGGCACGGCGCCAGCGAGGCAGAGCGCGCTGCGGCGGGGTGTCGGCGACGGGCGCCCGTAGCCTGCCCGGGGCAGGGCGGGGTCGTGACCATGGCGGGGGGGGGTGCCGCAGCGGGGCACGAGGGCCACGGCAGGCGGAGGCGGGGCGGAGTGCAGTGGCCGGACGCGTGAGCAGTGAGCAGCGCCGGGCGGTGAGGCCACGGCCTGAGCGGGACGGCGCGAGCGCGGGCCGGATCCGGTGACGGGGAAAAGGGGAGAAAAGGGGGGGCACTCACGAGGGGAGCGTAGGGCACAGGGCAGCGGGCTCGGGGAAGTTTGGGGTGGTCGGCGATGGAGAGGCGAGGAGGCGACGGCGACAGGGACGAGGAAGTCCGGTGACGGGAGGGGCTCCGCGCGGCGACGTCGGCCTCAGGCCGCCGCGGGTGTCGGGGGCGAGGTGAGGCTCAGTGGAGCTCCGGGCGGCGAGGGGCAGCGAGGGACGGTGACGGGCCGTCGGGGGCGACGCGGCAGGCGCGGCGAGGGGCGCCGCTGAGGGAGAGGGGACGGGAGCGCGAGGATGAGGGCGGGGGCCGGCGAGGTCCAGGCGGCGGCGCGGGCGGGGACAGGCGCCGGCGTCGGCGCACGGCGTCGGGGTTCGGCCCGATCCAGTTCTAGATCGTGGGGGATGGGGAGCGAGAGGGGGAGTGGGGGGTTAGGGTTTCGGGGGATGGAGGAGGCCTAGTAGGCCAGGGGGGTGCGGGAGTGAGTCGGCTGGGCCGACTGGCTCCTTCGGCCAACTGGGCCAAGGCCCAGTCGGGGGGGGGGGCTTCTTTTATTTCTTTAACTTTGTTTTCTGTTTTCTTTTCTTTTCTTTATATACTTTCTTTTCTATTTTATTCTTTTAATTCCTGTTTTATAAAATATAACTACAACTCCTAAATTAATGTTATAATTTATTCTACTGCCCCAAAAAGTTTGACACCTAATTCAAGTAGTTTGCATTATTATTATTTTTAAAAGGCATTTAATTAATTGTCATAGCTGCTGTTTTAATTACTTTAGAGCCTTTAAACATTTTATCAAAGCTTGGTCTCTCCACCATAATTGCTTACGATTTATTTGAAACAAACCGAACATTTTAGTTTTAATTTTTGAAAACTTTTGTTGCTTGCCATATTTTGAATTTGAATTTTGATCCGGTTTTGAACTAACGCGAGATTATCAACACTAACAGAGGTGACGTGGCATCATTAGCGTAGGTTTACTGTAGCATAATTATCCGGGCGTCACAGTTGCTACTGCCGCCTCCCCGCGTCCTCCTATTGAGTATTTTTCCCAAGGCAACGAAATCGAGATGAGAGACATCCAAGAATAAAATTGGGGAAAAGCGAGCAACTATTCTCGAAAAAGACAAAAGAGCGAAGAGAATACGGCGATTAAAGTCCCATCATAATTATACATAGACTCATACATGAAAATTTAACAACCTGACTGGTTCCACTACTCTCATACATGAAGCATCATGACTCGTACAACTACATCCGTACACCATCTAGACGACTGCGAATACTCAAAGACACTACTGCTCTGCTGGTGCTGCGGTGTCCTCCCCTGAAGCGGTCTCAGATCCCGAACTGACGTGGTTAACGGAAACCTCTGGGTTAAAGGTAACACGACGACGCTGCCTCGAGGGCTCTACCTCAGGGGCAGGGGTAGGATGAAGCAACGGGGCTGCAGGAGTAGCAAGAAGTGAGACCCACTCGGCAGGAGTACTGAGAGGGTTCACGGCCGGAACGCCTGTACTACTCGGGGGAGTAACCGGCGAAATAGGGGAGCTAGAGCTAACTGGGACATAAGGGGTAAATCCCAGTGAGGATGGAGTAGTGGTGGATCTAGTAGTGACCAAGGTAGCGGCTAAAGCAGTACGGGCACGAGTCAGCTCTTGAGCCAGCTCGTGGATCATCAGATAGCTAGCAGTGATATAGTGAGCAAGATAGCTAGCAACACTATCAGACTCCGGGTTAACGAGAGGAAAACGGACACGCCCGTTGTCGTGCAGAGATGGGTAGTAATAGAATCCTGGGTGATGCTGCATTTGAACCTCGGTATAACGAAGCTCGACAAGGACCTCAAATGTGGCAAACTGGACAGCCTGAGAAGCGGTGGAGGCGTAACCGCTCCGAGAAGTGCGAGTGTAAGAGCCGGAATCGGAACTGGTGCGTAGAGTAACCACTGCGTGATACTCATACACTGAGTCTGCTAGATGCTCCCGGTACACACGGTAGACTGGTTCGTCTCCGTGAGGGTACAGCCGACGCCACACGTTGCGGAGAAGGTGCGGTGACGTGTACGGCATCAACTGCAACTGGCACGGATACGGCACCGGAGCCATCTACACTCACAACCATTAACAGGTTAGCATAAAAATAATAATCAAATGACTACAATGCAACAACCAGCTATAACTGCTACCGACACTCACATTTACTCGTGTCTAGCGTCCAGTTAACACGTCGTTGTCTAGCGTGGCCTACAGTCAGCGCGGCTCTGGTACCAACCGTTGTGGCACCCCGGCTCAGAGCGACCGGTTTACCCTGCATTGCCAACCCAGAGATCATGTCTTCTGGCAACACACAACATATTGGTACAGAAAACAACCGCTTTATTGATGCTAGCGGAACAAAGTTCATATTACAACAGTGGTCGAGGCCAAGCGGCACACTCGGTGCGGCGGAACAATATGTACATTATTTAGTGAACATAAAGGGGCCCCGACTCGAACAACTGCGTGGCAGCGGAATAACGTCGTAGCGGAAGCTCCATATCACAGGGACACTGATGTGGACACGATCTAGACTCGAACAGCGCTCCTTTCCAACGAGACTTTCCTGAAATCTGGCATGACACGCAAGGTCAGTACATTGAATGTACTTGCAAGCTCACAACAAGCATAATCATAATGACAAACAATATCATGATATTTAACCAATTATTAATAATGCAACATTATATGTCAACATGCTGTGACAAGCCCGAACGTCCCTCGGGACAGCTTACCAACTGTGATCATCTCTGGACCACAAACACACCACCATAGTGGTCTTTCTCAAGAACAACTCGTGATCCTTACGACGATCACAACCACGACCATCATTTGGTCCCAAATACCTCGATGGCCTTTCTGCCATCCATTGACAATGCAAAGTTCGTAGCTTCGTGTGCAATTTTTATTAAACGTTGACTCATGGTGGGACCTAGTACGAGGTGTCCGTGACCATGGACGCGGCTATCGATAGATTATACACTCTGCAGAGGTAGCACACTGTACTCACACCACGGAACCCATGGCCTCGTATTCCCATTCGGGTAGACCAACGGCATTCCGACAAAACCCCTCCATTGCCACAGCACTCTCCCGGCCACTCTGACCCAAATCCCCAACGGGCTGGTCCTGGGTGGCCCCGTGTCTACCAAAGACACCCCGACCACCGTCGTGGTCAAAACACTCCCACTCGGGGACTCAGTACCATAATCTCATCAACGAGCACACAAGATTATGTGTGCTTACCGGGCCAGGGCAAACACGACATAATCTTCCCTAGATGGAGGCACCGACCAGAGGCCGTGTCAATGGACCGAATCAAGGCCTTCCCACAAGGCAAATGTGGTTGCACTGGAAAGAAACTCGATTCAGCGGCACCATGACCCAGTCAATGGTATATTCAAGTCGAGTTATATTCAGAATTAACTTTAAACTAAATAATGACCGGTGTCATAGCATGCCATGAAATGCAAAACAACACATGCATCACATATTGATAAAAATGACCGACGTCATCCATATGCACACCAAGCATAAACGTCAACAACTCATATTACTCTACTTGCTCAAAATGACTCACAACTTAACCAAAATATTTTGCAACAAGTTTTATTAATTTCCTACGCAAGAAAGTAACTCCGATAAATCTTTCATATGCTTGACCAAAATATATCATTGTCAACAACTCTTAATTTCTTTATCACTAAGTTGGGTTCAAACATTCTGTAAGACAAGTAATATGATTAAACAAGTATTTAACAGAATATTTTCTAACAAATTTTTATCAATTTAAGAATGCAAACACAAAGCTTTAAATAATTACTAACATGCATAACAAAATTATTTCTAACATCACCTCAACTAAATTTTAACTTGCTTTACCCACTTAAACTAGTTTCAACTATTCTGTAAATCTAGCATAACAACTGACCAATACTTAACAGAATACAAATAATTCAATAATTATTTAAATGCATGGGTTAATCATTTCATTTAAGTGAGAAAATCACAAATATTGAAATGGCATCATAAAAATGTTGCTGTGGCTTGCCTTAGTGCAGATGAGGTTCACAAGCCTCCTGGTGATCCTCAAGACAAGCCTCACCTTCTAAAAATAATTTTAAACACAAAGAGAGAATATCAAGAACACTTCTGAAATTCACCAGAAATTCTAAACAGCTCAGAAAAATCTCATCTTTGGTGAGCTGTTAGATTTCCTTTCAAAGAACACAATGCAAAAAGAATCATCTCATTTGGACTTATGGTTAAAAAGTTAAGATTGTTTGAAGCTCTCTGGAATATAAATGAATTTGAATAAAAAGAAACAGATGGGGGGTGACGTCGAAGGCGTAAAGCCCAGGGGCACCACCACTCGTACCGCTTCGCGCGTGTACTGAGTGGCTGACTAGCGGGTCCCGCTAGTCAGGTGGGGGAAGAGGGAGAGAGAAACAGAGAGGGCCGTGGCTTCGCCGGAGCTCTCGCCGGCGACGAGGGCTCCTTGGCCCAAACGAGAGGGAGGGATTGAGAGAGGGGACGATGGCACACCTGCCCGTACCCGTAGCGTGGCTAGGGGTGGTCGGACGGTGTCGGAAACTAGCTCGCAAGCGGAGGCAGAACATGGAGGTCGCGGAGTTGAGGAAGACGGCGAGCAGAGGTCACTCCAGAGGCTCCAAGCGGGCGAGATGGTCTAACCGGAGAGAGGCGGAGGCCTTGGAGGGGTAGCCCAGGCATGGGAGGGGCTGGAGCTACCGCGGCGACCAGAGGGGATCGCCGGCGAGCTCGAGCTCGGGGACGGCGGCCCGAGGCCTGCCTGGCCGAGCTACGGCTTCCTACTCGATCGTGGGGTGTGTGTGAGTGCTGGATCGTGCTCAGGGAGGCTGGGGGTGGCTCTATTTATAGGCGAGCGGCGAGGGTGCTTCGGGCTCCGCCGGTGGACACCTGTCCACGGCGCCCAGTGACGAGCGGCGTCAGTGAGAGGGGGAGAAGGCGACGGAGGTCACGCGGCCACTGTGGGCGAGCGGAGCGAGCACAGGATCAAGGGGATGGCGACGAGCACAGTGCGCTCCGCACTGTTGGGCTGGCCGGACCTTGCCCGTGCTCGCTGCGGCGAGCTCCGGCGTCTGCGAGTGCCAGGGAGGAGTTAAGACGTCGAGACGATGATGGTGGCGGGGTTTGGCATGGTTGGGCAGGCGGGGGAAGCGTGCACGCTCGAACAGAGCGCTCGGCGTCACCCAGAGCGCGTCGACACGCATGCCTGGCATCGTGGACACGCGTGGTCACCGCGCGAACTCTCTCCTCAGGCCAGCCTTCGTCCAAAAATCATGTCTGGCATGTTGTTTGTGGTAGTTTTGAAGTTTACCACGGTTTGGTTTGGATCTAGGTGCAGTAGAGAAGATTTTACAAGCCAGGTAAGTTTCTGGTCAGTAACTTTGTGATGTTACTATGGTCAAATGGCTGGGAGTTTGGGGTTGTGCTTTGTAGGCTAGTTATAAGTTACTAAGGTAAAGATGCACAAGAAAGTTCAGGTCAAATGGAGCAAGTAAAATGGTAGTTGCTGTAGAAACCACCATTTCTGTCCAGAACAGAAAATATTTTCTGTAGCAAAAATATTCCTAAAAGTGATGAAATATTTTTACTCAGGGAGGTGCCCTAGGGTCCCTAGAATATTTGTGAATTATCTTAGAATTTTCTGAGCCATAAAAATTAGGGTTGCCGTGAAGCAAACAGATCTGGCTTAGGGTTCTTGAGAGAAAATGAATATTTTTCATTTAAGAAAAATATTCCAAAGGTTATTTTGTGGTGGATCAGAAGTGAAGTGATGGTTTGGGAGAGAAGTGAACACTTGGGTGAAAGCCAAGGATGCCCAAGTGTTTAGGTCCAAATGAAAAGATTCAGAAACTCCAAGTTTCAAAAACTTTCAAATGAAATTTCAAGCAAATAAGAAAGGGCAAAAACCAGGGTGTCACAGCAGCCGTCCCTCCCGGCTTGGGGGCAAGTTTCCTAAGGGTGGGGGCGCCCAAACACATCTAGGGTTTCCCCTGTGGCCTCCGCCCCTCCCCTAGGGAAACCCTAGGGCGCTTCCTGAAGGAAATATGCCCTAGAGGCAATAATAAAGTTATTATTTATTTCCTTATTTCATGATAAATGTTTATTATTCATGCTAGAATTGTATTAACCGGAAACATAATACTTGTGTGAATACATAGACAAACAGAGTGTCACTAGTATGCCTCTACTTGACTAGCTCGTTGATCAAAGATGGTTATGTTTCCTAGCCATAGACATGAGTTGTTATTTGATTAACGGGATCACCTCATTAGGAGAATGATGTGATTGACTTGACCCATTCCGTTACCTTAGCACTTGATCGTTTAGTATGTTGCTATTGCTTTCTTCATGACTTATACATGTTCCTATGACTATGAGATTATGCAACTCCCGTTTATAGGAGGAACACTTTGTGTGCTACCAAACGTCACAGACTGGGTGATTATAACGGTGCTCTACAGGTGTCTCCGAAGGTACTTGTTGGGTTGGCGTATTTCGAGATTACGATTTGTCACTCCGATTGTCGGAGAGGTATCTCTGGGCCCACTCGGTAATGCACATCACTATAAGCCTTGCAAGCATTGCAACTAATGGGTTAGTTGCGGGCTGATGTATTACAGAACGAGTAAAGAGACTTGCCGGTAACGAAATTGAACTAGGTATTGAGACACCAACGATCGAATCTCGTGCAAGTAACATACCCATGACAAAGGGAACAACGTATGTTGTTATGCGGTCTGACCGATAAAGATCTTCGTAGAATATGTAGGAGCCAATATGGGCATCCAGGTCCCGCTATTGGTTATTGACAAGAGAGGTGTCTCGGTCATGTCTACATAGTTCTCGAACCCGTAGGGTCCGCACGCTTAACGTTCGTTGACGATATAGTACTATGAGTTATGTATGTTGGTGACCGAATGTTGTTCGGAGTTTTGGATGAGATCACGGATATGACGAGGAACTCCGGAATGGTCCGGAAGTAAAGATTGATATGTGGATAGTAGTGTTTGATCTCCGGAAAGGTTCCCGAATCCATCGGAAGGGGTTCCGGATGTTTCCCGAAATGTTTGGGCACGAGAACACTTTATCTGGGCCAAAGGGGAAAGATGTCGTGAAATTGTCACGGCAGATGTCCTTGTGCAAGGACTTAAGTCGTGGAGCCATCGCAGCTAGGAAGCTTAAAGGGGTTAAACGGGACAAAGGACACGAGGATTATACTGGTTCGGCCCCTTACGTTGAAGGTAAAAGCCTACTCCAGTTGAGGTGGAATTACTTAGGGTTTCGATGACCAGGAGCTAAACCGCCCTGCCTGGCTATCGATCTGATCTTACTTGTCCTGAACCGCCACCGGGTCGTCCCTTTATATAGAAAGGTTAAAGCCCTGTGGCTCTCAGAGTCCCGGCCGGCTCATAAACTCTGTCCGGCTTGGACTCTTAACTATTCTTGCCTTACACTACAAGTCATGCCACAACGGCGGTTTACCACTACGGGCCTTAAGTCGCCTCTGGGCCTTAGACCTATTACTAAACCGCCATCCTTAACTTGTCCTTGGGCTTCTGAATGAAGAGTTGTCGCAACGTAACCCGACCCATCTCGGGCGGGTTACACCAGTATCTATATCCTCAACATTAGGCCCCAGATTAATTTGAACCGGTTCATGTCAATCTTCAATACCTTAAGAGAAAATCTTCCGGCTTCTGTTTGCGCGAAGGTTATAACCCGCCATGATGTCATCCTCTGGATTCTTGGTAACCCGCCATGACGTCATCCGCCATTAATGCACGTTCTGCCCAACGTATCTCAACGGATCCTTATCTTTAATAATTATCCCGAAAATTGAGGCGCCTCTGTAGCTGGATAATCATGTCTTCATCCTCCTCGTTTCTCGCGCCCACTCATCAGCTGTCCCTTATAAATAGGTCCGACCGGGTCCTCTCTCACTCTTCCCTTTCCGTCATCTTCCTCCTCTCAATGCCTCAGAGCCCAAGCTCCGCTGCCGCCGCCGCGCCTCTCGTCTTCCTCTGCCTCGGCCGCTGCATCAACCTGAGCTAGTCCAGAGAACATCGGCGACTCTCCGCAGTGAACCTGCAACTGTAAGTCCTCTTCTTCTCAAACATCAGATCCGCATTAGGGTTCCGGGTTCCTCCCTGTTCTTCGTAGTTCATCTCTGTTCTTTTATAGTTCTTCCACTGCGACTTCTTTTGATTCGAAAAACAGTACAGAACTCCTGCGGTAGTGGTTTCGCACCCATTTCCAATACTAGCAGATCCCTTTTGCTTGCAAAAAAGACCTCATTAGGACTTATGAACTTCTCTGTGCCAGTTTTTAGGTCTAGAATATTTTCCTTTCTGGACGATCGTTTGATCCAAAATAATTACTGCAACCTGTGAAACTTGTTTGTGCAACACTTAGGCAAAGATTGCATCTGTTAGCTATGGCGGCTCATATCACCGGCTTAAAAAAGGCGATGCTTCATGAATATTCCGGGTCATCCATAACAGAGTCAAATAACTTAATTGCTCACGATATCCATAGCGGCTTAAACATCCCGACACAAATGGCCATATATCATTAGGCCCCTTCATAAGCCGCCACCTTAAATACTAAACCGAAATTTTCCTCCGGCTTAAATTTGAACCGGAAATTTTATTTTGTCATAGGCTTCCATCCTTCACAATGCCGCCCAAGACTCCCAAGGCGCCCATTACATGCAACTGGGTTAGATCCAACGTTACTGATAGCACCTTAGCTGACTTCGTGAAAACGGGTTACCTGCCCAAGAAAGAGGTCATGTCCTATCGTGCTCCTGACCCGTCCGAAGAGAGACCTCAACCCAAGGACGAAGAGGTTGTCATATTTGCTGATCACATGAGCCGGGTCTTTGCTCCTCCCGGCTCAAAATTCTCCAGAGATGTTCTGCACTTTTTCGACCTGCGACCTCAAGACATTGGACCCAATTCCGTGTCAAACATTTGTAACTTCCAAGTGTTCTTTGAGGTGTACCTTGGAGAAGAGCCCAGCTTACTACTCTTTAGAGAGCTATTCTATCTGAACCGCCAAAATGAATGTGCTAATGGGCCCAGCCTGGAGCTCGGTGGAATCTCAATCCAACGACGGAGAGATTGTCTCTTTCCTTATGCTGAGCGGCCAACCACCCGAAGGACTGGAACCAGACATGGTTCTACTGCCAGGACACTTCTCCGGCTGATGAGAATCCACTGCCCGGCTTTCGCGCCCTGCGTCTGGAATCAAATCACCCCTTGCCAGATAAACTATCTCAAGCTGAACGTCAGCCACTTACTCCCACCATTAACACGATCAGAGCTCTTCTGGGGAACGACCTGAATGGCATTGATCTGGTCCGGGTCTGGATTGCCTGGCGGGTGATTCCTTTAAGCCGCCGCCCCGGCTTAATGTGCGATTATACGGGCCAGAAGGATGATCCTCTTCGGCACAGTCCCAACGACTTACCTGAGGACGTCATTGATGACATGACCAAGTCTCTTCTGAACGAGAGCCTCGCAGATTGCGAGAGAATAGGCTTAAGTCCTTTCTGCAAGGCTAACCCAGCCCCAGCGGTAAACTATTGACCTGAACACCTCACCTTCCATTTTAACGATTTCGCCTTAACTTCAAGAACCTTTGTTGTATTTTACAGGCTAATGATAAATTCTGGAAGGTCAAGTATGACCATGAAGCTGCTAAGAAAGCCAGAAAGGTTAAAAAAGCCGCCAGGAAAGCTGCTCCCCGCAAGAAGGGGAGTAAACCTAGCGCCTCGGACCTGCTTCACCTAGAAGACACCTCCGAGTCAGAGGTAGCCCTTGACTCTTTAGGCTCCTTTTTTAACCATCTTATTGACATGGATTATCAGCAGGAGGACACCGGAACGAGTCATGAAGCGATTGAAGAGGTAACTATATTTTCCTCCGACTCGGAGCCCTTGCCAAGACTGAAAGTCCGAAGAGTAACCCAGAAAGTAAGATTTTCACATCCTTTAGCTTATCAAGATCCTCAATTTCTTTTGAAGCGACAGATTTATGAGAGTCGGAGGCAGACCCGGACCAGCAAGGATGCAGACCTCTCCTCCGACTTACCCGAAGCATCAAGGAAGTGCCGGACCGAGGTTATCTCCGACTTATATCCTTTTCATCCTTTGGCGGGCGTCACTCGTCAACCACTCAATTCTTCTGATTCAAATTATCAGGGAACTTCACCTTCCTCCCGTGACTCCATGCAGTCTAGCTTGCCGGCTTTCAAAACCGCACCCGGGTAATGATGATCAGCTTATTTTGTGCTTATCTTACTCATGTTTTTGCACTAACCCTTCGACTTTCAGTGTACAAGTAAAGCCCAGCAAGAGGGCGAAGAAAAATAAACCGGCCGAAGAGCCGGTCCTGACTGAACCTGATGCTTCTGCTCATGAGCTGCCATCTGCACCAGCTCCTGAAACCACCACTGCTCCATCTGATGAACAAGTTATGGAAGGTTCTGATAACCCGGAGATCCCCAGCCCGGCTCATCCAGATGATCCGGACGTTGTAATTACCCGGACCAAGTTTGTTGAACCGGGAAGACCCACCGTGTTGGTAGGTGCTCTGCCAAGGAAGAACTTCTGGAACGCCGCAGGGCCAGGCTGGACATAAGTGATTATGCTAATCTGAGCATTGGAGATATTGTCTCTGGCTATATTAATCAAGTGCACAACAGCCGGGACCTGGAAATTGATATGGTGAAGCAAATACAGCAAAAGTCTGAGGTATGACTCTCTTGCTTATTCCATAGTTATCCTTACCATGCCAGCCCCCAAGTCTATTACTTATGATGAAATATGTTGTAGACTTAATACCAGCTTAATAATCACTGCAAGAAAACTGGCTTACCTGGTAACACTCAAGGGCCGGGTTAAACAACATAGTTGAACCGGTCCTTACCTTATTTTAATCAAGAAGTTGAGCAACTTTACACATTAGCCCCCAAGTGCCGAGTACCTTTGCCTGCAAAGTGCTTGGGACTTATTTTCATGAACCGGCACTGTAAATAGAGCCTTTCAGCATACATTAGCCCCCAAGTGCCAAGTGTCTTTGCTTGCAAAGTACTTGGGACTTAATGTTGCATTATAATCACCCTAACTGTAAGCCGGAATTTGTACAGGCCGCCTGTAAGAAATTTGAATCGGAAATCTATGATCTAAAGAACCGCCTGAAGACTCAGGAAAGTGAAACCCAAAAGGCCAACTCCAAATTTGAATTCAGTGTATCTGCACAAGAGAAACTGAAGAAAAAGTTTGAAGCAGAAAGAAAAGCCTGGGCGGATGAAAAAACTGCTTTGCTCAGCCGGGCCGAACAAGCGGAAGCCACTCTTACTGAAAGAACCGCCGAGCTATCCGGCTTAAAACGCCATGTATCTCAGATGGTCTCCGCAATCTTTGGTAAGTTACTCTGTAAGTTTCTAACTAGTTCACATCGTTCATTTCCCATAAGTATCTCAATTGCCATCAGCTCACCTGACTTTGTAATGCAGGTCCCAGGAGTTCCAATCTCAATCAGAACGTGCTGACCAAGCTGAAGGCGGTTTATACCTTGGTAGAACAACTTTACACCGGGTCACAACGTGCCTTAGCCGTTGTGGCTCTGTCAAACAAAGTTCCCACTCACCTGGCAGATGTACTCAGGCGGCTTGCCGTGCTTCCTCAACGCTTCCAAGAGTTAAGACGAGCTTCTGCAAGAGCCGGAGCCATAGCCGCTCTAAGCCGGGCCAAGGCGTTTCTATGGGAGCTAGACCCGGCCGGCATCGCCCTTGGGTATCCTAGCTTGAAGGAAGATGGCACTCCCTCTGACCAGAAAGACTTCGCCGCTTGTGTGAAGAGCGTACGCCCGGTGGCCACTTTGATTGGTAATGATACATACCTTACCAAATATCAACCGGGCTATGACGCGGAGAATCAGAGGATCCCAACACCTCGTTATGAAGCAGTCAGCCTGATTCCTCCGACTCGTAAGCATACCTTCGCCCCTGAAGTTGACCCGGCCGGGTTAATTGATGATGAAGCTCAATTTGAAGCCTTGAGTGGCATTGACTGGAAATCATCAACCTTGCAGGAGATGGAAACGGCCGGAGGAGCAGAGAGGGATGAGCCGGAAGCTTCAGCCCAACAAGCACCTTTGATTTCTTAGGCGGCTCATGGTTATGTCTCAAAAACAATGCCTCACCTTCTGGACTCGGGGAGTCCTGTAATAGAGTAGGACGAACACTTAATTTTGCCATGCCATCGTGCACGTGTGTAGCGCTTAACTATATTTAAACTGCCCTTTTATATTCTTCTGGGTTATGTTTGATCCTCTGCTTTCCTTAAGTTTAAAGAGGTGTCTTTAATTGTCCTGCATAGAAAACAAATCACAAGTCTCTAGGCGGCTTACCGCATGGAGAGTCATATACTTTACATATAACCCGGAATATGAATCAAAGTCATAATAAACCGGCTCTCAATTATATCTTCGAGATAACCATAACATCATACGTGCGAGCCTTCAAGTACACTTCCGGTTTATGTAACCCGAACAATGAGGTTGAGAACTCAACTCCGGTTCACCAGCACATATAATGCTTATTATCTGCTATCAACATTATTAATCAAGGTTAAGCCGGTGGAATAAGAACCACCCTTGAATACTTTTGATATCATCAAAAGAACTGGTTTGCGAACCAAGAGATCTCAAAAATTTAGGGGCTTCTGATTCGAATACGACCAGAGAACCGTCCCAAAGGGGTTAAGCTAAGATTCGAATGTGATCATATAGCCCCCAGTGGCTTTGGCGTTGCCGATCAAGAGGGTACCGACAGCTATGTTCTCTCTGGTTCGAATACGACCTATGTTTGAACAGGAAGCCCCCAAATGACTTTGAGAGTTGTTTAACGACGCTGATTCGAATATGATCCACGTCGGTTCCCAAAGGGGGTTGAGCTATGATTCAAATATGATCAAGAAAAACTCCCCAATGAGCTCGGCAATATGCCAATCAAGTGGTTATCGACAGCTTTGTTCTCTTTGGTTCGAATACGACCTATGTTTGAACAGGAAGCCCCCAAGTGATCATATTTTTAACGGCTAGATTCGAATACGATCATAAGCCGGATCAACCTCCAAGTGACCATGTAATATTACAATGAAAATAACAATGATACATTTACCTTTGGAGGAAAAAAGGACAGAGGTCCTGCTTTATTATTTATCACAATATATACATGGCTATAGAAATATGTACATTATGAGAGCCGGTGGCTCAAGTGTAATAAGGCCGAAGCTGAGGTATGTTCCACGGCCGGCGGGTCTCCTCCTCCGACTTACGTGAATCTTTGTGCTCCCGAACATCGATAAGGTAGTATGACCCGTTGTGCAAGTTCTTGCTGACCACAAAGGGCCCTTCCCAAGGTGGGGATAGTTTGTGTGCATCTGTTTGATCCTGGATGAGCCGGAGCACCAAATCACCTTCCTGAAAGGTCCTGGACTTAACCTGGTGGCTGTGATAGCGGCGCAGGTCTTGTTGGTAAATCGCCGAGTGAGTTGCTGCTACGTCACGTTGTTCGTCCAACAAGTCAAGAGCATCTTGACGCGCCTGCTCATTATCCGCCTCGACATAAGCCGCCACTCGAGGCGAGTCATGATGGATGTCACTAGGGAGGACCGCCTCAGCTCCGTAAACCATGAAGAAAGGTGTGTAACCCGTAGACCTGTTAGGAGTAGTATTGATGCTCCATAATACGGAAGGTAACTCCTCCACCCAACAACACGGCGTCCGTTGCAAAGGGACCAAAAGCCGGGGCTTGATGCCCTTCAAGATTTCCTGATTGGCTCTCTCAGCTTGACCATTGGATTGAGGGTGAGCCACTGATGAAACATCAAGCCGAATATGCTCTCGTTGACAAAAATCCGCCATGGCGCCCTTAGATTGATTGGTACCATTCTCAGTTATAATGCTGTGTGGAAAACCAAAGTGAAATATCACCTTTTTATGAACTGAACCGCCGTGGCTGCGTCACACTTCCTAACTGGCTCTGCCTCAACCCACTTTGTGAACTTGTCAACCGCCACCAAGAGGTGGGTCTTCTTATCTTTGGACCTTTTGAAAGGCCTAACCATATCAAGCCCCCAGACTGCAAACGGCCAAGTGATTGGAATCATCCTCAACTCTTGAGCCGCCATGTGAGCCCGTCTTGAGAACTTCTGAAAACCGTCACATTTACTGACCAAGTCCTCTGCATCAGCGTGAGCCATCAGCCAATGAAAACCATGACGAAAAGCCTTGGCCACAAGGGATTTTGAGCCGGCATGATGGCCACAATCCCCCTCATGAATCTCACGTAAAATTTCTTGACCTTCCTCAAAGGAAACACAACGCTGAAAAACTCCAGTGACACTGCGATGATGCAGCTCGCCATTGACAATTATCATTGACTTAGACCGCCGGGTTATTTGTCTGGCCAAAGTTTCATCCTCAGGCAATTCTCCCCGGGTCATATAAGCCAAGTATGGCACTGTCCAATCTGGGATAACGTGGAGAGCCGCCACCAACTGTGCTTCTGGGTCAGGAACAGCCAAGTCTTCCTCTGTAGGTAACTTGACAGAAGGGTTATGCAGAGTATCCAAGAAAGTATTAGGCGGCACCGGCTTTCGCTGAGAGCCTAACCGGCTTAATGCATCAGCCGCCTCGTTCTTTCTGCGATCGATGTGCTCTACTTGGTAACCCTGAAAATGTCCAGCAATGGCATCAACTTCGCGGCGATAAGCCGCCATGTGGGGGTCCTTGGAATCCCACTTGCCTGATACTTGTTGGGCCACCAAATCTGAGTCGCCAAAGCACCTTACCCGGCTTAAGCTCATCTCCTTAGCCATCCAAAGACCATGTAGCAAGGCCTCGTACTCAGCTGCATTGTTAGTACAAGGAAACATCAACCGTAGTACATAACAAAACTTGTCACCTCAAGGGGAAGCTAACACAACTCCAGCCCCCGAGCCCTCCAATTGCCTGGATCCGTCGAAGTGAATAGTCCAGTATGTATTATCCGGTTTCTCTCCAGGCACCTGCAGCTCTGTCCAATCGTTGATGAAATCCACCAATGCTTGAGATTTGATAGCAGTGCGTGGCACATACTTTAGACCATGAGGCCCGAGTTCTATGGCCCACTTAGCAACTCTTCCTGTGGCTTCTCTGTTTTGAATGATATCTCCTAGCAGAGCAGAACTAACCACAGTGATAGGGTGGCCTTGGAAATAATGCTTAAGCTTCCGGCTTGCCATGAACACCCCATAAACAAGCTTCTGCCAATGTGGATACCGTTGCTTAGACTCAATAAGTACTTCACTGACGTAGTAAACCGGCCGTTGAACCGGATGTTCCTTACCCGCCTCCTTACGCTCCACCACCACAGCCACACTGACGGCTCGTGTTTTAGCGGCTACATACAACAACAAGGGCTCCTTATCGATAGGAGCAGCAAGGACTGGCGGCTCAACTAGCTGCCTTTTCAAATCCTCAAAAGCAGCATTAGCAGCGTCATTCCAGACAAACTCATCTGTTTTCTTCATCATCTGATATAGTGGCATGGCTTTTTCGCCCAACCAGCTTATAAACCGACTCAAAGTAGCGATGCGACCCGCCAGACGCTGGACGTCATTTATGCACGCCGGCTTAGCCAGAGAGGTGATTGCCTTGATCTTCTTCGGGTTAGCTTTGATGCCTCTGTGAGAAACCAGAAAACCCAAGAGCTTGCCTGCAGGAACACCAAATACACACTTGGCCGGATTAAGCATCATCTTGTAGACCCGGAGATTATCAAAGGTCTCTTTCAGATCATCTACCAAGGTTTCCTTCTCTCTGGATTTTACCACAATATCATCCACATAAGCATGAACGTTGCGCCCAATCTGATTGTGGAGACAATTCTGCACGCACCGCTGGTAAGTCGCCTGTGCACTCTTGAGCCCAAAAGGCATAGACACATAACAGAAGGCTCCAAAGGGAGTGATGAACGCCGTCTTCTCTTGGTCCTTAACTGCCATTTTGATCTGATGGTATCCAGAGTAAGCATCCAAAAAACTCAAACGCTCACAACCTACCGTAGCATCAATAATTTGATCAATACGGGGGAGAGCAAAAGGATTAGCCGGACAAGCCTTGTTTAAATCCGTATAGTCCACACACATACGCCAGGTGCCATTCTTCTTGAGCACGAGCACCAGGTTAGCTAACCATTCTGGATGAAAGACTTCAACGATAAACCCGGCCGCCAAGAGCCGGGCTACTTCCTCACCAATGGCTTTCCGCCTCTCCTCATTAAACCGCCGGCGGAATTGCCTGACTGGCTTAAATTTTGGATCAATATTGAGAGTGTGCTCAGCGAGTTCTCTTGGTACACCCGGCATGTCAGACGGTTTCCATGCAAAGATGTCCCTGTTCTCACGGATGAACTCGATGAGCGCGCCTTCCTATTTCGGATCCAGATTGGCACTCATGCTGAACTGCTTAGATGAGTCACCTGGAACAAAGTCAACAAGTTTAGTCTCATCGGCCGACTTAAATTTCATTACTGGCTCATGCTTCGTGGTTGGCTTTTTCAAGGATGTCATATCTGCCGGGTCAACATTATCCTTGTAAAACTTTAACTCCTCTGTTGCACAAACAGATTCAGCGTAAGCAGCCTCACCTTCCTCGCACTCCAAGGCTATCTTTCGGCTGACATGAACCGTAATGGTCCCATTGTGACCCGGCATCTTGAGCTGCAAATACACGTAACACGGCCGTGCCATGAACTTGCCGTAAGCCGGCCGCCCAAATAAAGCATGGTACGGGCTTCTTATTTTAACCACCTCAAAAGTTAGTTTTTCCGCCCTGTAATTGTACTCATCTCCAAAGGCTACTTCCAGCTCGATCTTACCGACTGGATACGCCGACTTACCGGGCACCACCCCATGGAAAACAGTGTTGGACTGGCTGAGGTTTTTATCAGTTAATCCCATACGACGGAAGGTCTCATAATAGAGGATGTTGATGCTACTGCCTCCGTCCATGAGCACTTTAGTGAATTTGTACCCCCCAACCTGAGGAGCCACCACCAAGGCCAGGTGACCCGGATTATCAACCCGGGGAGGGTGATCTTCCCTACTCCATACAATAGGCTGCTCAGACCATCTTAAATAGCGTGGAACCACTGGCTCAACAGCATTTACAGCCCTCTTATGAAGCTTCTGGTCTCGCTTGCACAGACTGGTAGTAAACACATGATACTGTCCACCATTGAGCTGCTTTGGATTGGTCTGGTATCCCCCCTGCTGCTGCTGCTGATTACCCTGGCCAGATTGTTGATTAAATCCTCCTTGAAAATTCTGAGAATTGGAATTAGAGCCGCCGCCCGGGCCATGAAAGCCGCCGGCGCCGGAGCCGCCGCCCTGCCCATTGTTGCCATTAAAAGCGTTGGAATTTTTGAAGGCTTTCATGATTGCGCAGTCTTTCCATAGATGAATGGCCGGCTTCTCCCTAGAGCCATGCCTTGGACAGGGCTCATTCAACAATTGCTCAAGCGTCGGGCCTGACCCGCCGGCTCGGGGAGGTGGTCTCCCCTTACGTCGGTGGTTGTTACCCTGCGCATTGGTGTTGGCCACAAACTCCATACTACCATCAGCCTTATGTTTGTTACCTCCCTGGTTCGCCGGGTTATGCTGAGGGCCCTTGCCGTTGCCATTCTTCTTTCCCTTCCCTGTCCTTTCATCATCAGACGCGGGATCCTTGGTACTATCAGAGTCGGCGTACTTGACCAGAGCCGCCATCCGCGTACCCATATCATTGCAATCGCGCTTGAGCTTCATCTTCAGGGGCGCAAAATGACAATTTTGCTCCAACATTAAGACTGCAGAGCTGGCATCCATCTTATCAGATGAATGTATTATCTCTTTCACCCGGCGAACCCAATGGGTTGTAGACTCGCCCTCTTGCTGCATGCAGTTAGTCAAATCCACAATTGACATAGATTGCCTACATGTATCTTTGAAGTTTTGGATGAACCGGGCTTTTAGCTCTGCCCATGACCCGATAGAATTAGGCGGCAGTCCTTTCAACCAAGTGCGGGCAGTCCCATCCAACATCATGGTGAAGTATTTGGCCATTGCCGCTTCGCTGACCTCCAGCAACTCCATAGCCATCTCGTAGCTCTCGATCCATGCTCCGGGTTGTAAATCAGCCGTGTAATTAGGTACCTTCCTAGGTCCTTTGAAATCCTTGGGCAGACGTTCATTACGGAGAGCCGGCACCAGACAAGGGACACCTCCGGTCCTCGTAGGTACGCCCGCCTCGATAGAAGCCGTCGGATAAACCGGGAGGGGCTGGTAAGATGTCAGCTGAGCCGCCTGCTCCGCCTCTTGTCGTGCTCTGTCTTGGTCTACCGCGTTAAAGGCTCCATTATGTGCCGGGCCATCGCCAGCTGGCAAGTCACGGCGCCGGACGTTGCTTGAGCCGGTCGCTGAAACCATGTGTTTGCTATAACTTGGGCTCCGGTTTGGACGAGGGGTTGAATGAATCCTGTCCCGGCTATATGAATATGCCTCCTGTTGCGCCAGAGCCGTCTGAAGAAGTTCTCTGACCCGACGGGTTTCGACCGTCGTCGGAGAGTCGCCCTCGACTGGGAGAGCTGCCAGTCGCGCCGCTGCGGCAATCATGTTTTCCAACGGGTTGGCATAATGACCCGGTGGTATAGGCACGTATTGAGGCAGGGCAGTGTTCACACGGGGAGGCCCCATCACTTGCGGTTGAATTGGCGTTCCAGCCCCGGGTGCCGTGATTTCTGGCGGGTTACTGGGCCCTGCACCAGGCGTGTTGAAGAGGTTTCAAGGATCGTAAACCGGAGGGAGTCGAGATTGACCCTTCTGATGCCTCCTTCTCATGATCTCATTGGATGCGTTCTGATCCATCGTGAGCCGGAAAGACTGCGCCTGAATCAGCTGAGTCTGGGCGTCGAGAGCCACCCGTTCTGCAGCCATCCTGATCCCTTCCGCTGCCAGATCTTCCTTGGCTCTCGCTATATCCGGCTTTAACTGTGCCACCTCCGCATCATGTTGAGCTTGATCCGCTGGGACGACCGTAGCGGTTAACAGGGCCGTCATCTTATCCGTGAGATCCATCAGCACCTGAGCCGGCGAGTGCACAGGGCCTCCTGCCCCAGCGGCGGAGCTTTGAACAGGTTGTGTGCCGGCCATGAAGATTCCGACCCGGCTCGGTGGCTCAAAGGGGTCCGGAATACTGTCGCCATCGGAACAACCCCTGAGCCTGCCATCTTGAAGTTGATATAACGAGTCGGTCTCACCTGTGGACGACTCACCGTCAGAGCGGGTGGCCGCCTCCTCGCCAGATCCAGATCCTTCAGAGAGTTCTCCATGGACACATCCCACGAAAGCACGCTTCAAGGCATGCAAAGTCCGGGCGGGTCTTGCACACTGAGCCGTCTCGACGGGGTCGGTGCAGATGTACGGCTCAGGGCCCGGCTCGCCAATCTTGCCAATGAAAACGTGGATTCCGCCGAAGGGGACCCGGTACCCGTACTCAATTGAGCCGGCGTCGGGGCCCCAGCCTGCGTCGTTGATGTAGAGCTTGCCGCGACGACTTCTGGTCATCCGGCCCACAGCGTATCCCTTGAGCCCTTCGAAGCTGCCCTTCGAGAACTCAAATCCACCGTGCGCTGGCCCCACGGTGGGCGCCAACTGTCGTGGAATTGTCACGGCAGATGTCCTCGTGCAAGGACTTAGTCGTGGAGCCATCGCAGCTAGGAAGCTTAAAGGGGTTAAACGGGACAAAGGACACGAGGATTATACTGGTTCAGCCCCTTACGTTGAAGGTAAAAGCCTACTCCAGTTGAGGTGGAATTACTTAGGGTTTCGATGACCAGGAGCTAAACCGCCCTGCCTGGCTATCGATCTAATCTTACTTGTCCTGAACCGCCGCCGGGCCGTCCCTTTATATAGAAAGGTTAACGCCCCGCGGCTCTCAGAGTCCCGGCCGGCTCATAAACTGTGTCCGGCTTGGACTCTTAACTATTCTTGCCTTACACTACAAGTCATGCCACAACGGCGGTTTACCACTACGGGCCTTAAGTCGCCTCTGGGCCTTAGACCTATTACTAAACCGCCATCCTTAACCTGTCCTTGGGCTTCTGAATGAAGAGCTGTCGCAACGTAACCCGGCCCATCTCGGGCGGGTTACACCAGTATCTATATCCTCAACAAAAGCCCACGAGGTTTTTGGAAAGCGCAAAAGGAAGTTTTGCGGAGTCCAGGGGCCAGACGCCAGGGTGGGTCCAGACGCCGGGAACCCTGGCATGTGGCCCTGGAGTCCGAGAAGGACTATTGCCTTTCGGGTGAAACCGACTTTGTGGAGGCTTTTACTCCAAGTTTCGACCCCAAGGCTCAACATATAAATAGAGGGGTAGGGCTAGCACCCAAGACACATCAAGAAACACCAAGCCATGTGCCGGCAACCCCGTCCCCTCTAGTTTATCCTCCGTCATAGTTTTCGTAGTGCTTAGGCGAAGCCCTGCGAAGATTGTTCTTCACCAACACCGTCAACACGCCGTCGTGCTGCCAGCACTCATCTACTACTTCGCCCCTCTTGCTGGATCGAGAAGGCGAGGACGTCACCGAGCCGAACGTGTGCAGAACTCGGAGGTGCCGTGCTTTCAGTACTTGGATCGGTCGGATCGAAGACGTACGACTACATCAACCGCGTTGATAAAACGCTTCCGCTTACGGTCTGTGAGGGTACGTAGACAACACTCTCCCCTCTCGTTGCTATGCATCACCATGATCTTGCGTGTGCGTAGGAATTTTTTTGAATTACTATGTTCCCCATAGTGGTATCAGAGCCTGGTTTTATGCGTAGATGTCATATGCAGGAGTAGAACACAAGCGAGTTGTGGGCGATATAAGTCATACTGCTTACCAGCATGTCACACTTTGGTTCGGCGGTATTGTTTGATGAAGCGGCCCGTACCGACATACGCGTACGCTTACGCGAGACTGGATTTACCGCCGTGCTATGCACACAGGTAACTAGCGGGTGTCAGTTTCTCCAACTTTAGTTGAACCGAGTGTGGCTACGCCCGGTCCTTGCGAAGGTTAAAACAACACCAACTTGACAAACTATCGTTGTGGTTTTGATGCGTAGGTAAGAACGGTTCTTGCTAAGCCCAGTAGCAACCACGTAAAATTTGCAACAACAAAGTAGAGGACGTCTAACTTGTTTTTGCAGGGCATGTTGTGATGTGATATGGTCAAGACATGATGCTAAATTTTATTGTATGAGATGATCATGTTCCGTAACCGAGTTATCGGCAACTGGCAGGAGCCATATGGTTGTCGCTTTATTGTATGCAATGCAATCGCCCTGTAATTGCTTTACTTTATCACTAAGCGGTAGCGATAGTCGTAGAAGCAATAGTTGGCGAGACGACAACGATACTACGATGGAGATCAAGGTGTCGTGCCGGTGACGATGGTGATCATGACGGTGCTTCGGAGATGGAGATCACAAGCACAAGATGATGATGACCATATCATATCACTTATATTGATTGCATGTGATGTTTATATTTTATGCATCTTATCTTGCTTTGATTGACGGTAGCATTATAAGATGATCCCTCACTAAAATATCAAAGTATAAGTGTTCTCCCTGAGTATGCACCGTTGCGAAAGTTCTTCATGATGAGACACCACGTGATGATCGGGTGTCATAGGCTCTACGTTCAAATACAACGGGTGCAAAACAGTTGCACACGCGGAATACTCAGGTTAAGCTTGACGAGCCTAGCATATAATAGATATGGCCTCGGAACACGGAGACCGAAAGGTTGAGCGTGAATCATATAGTAGATATGATCAACATAGTGATGTTCACCGTTGAAACTACTCCATCTCACGTGATGATCGGACATGGTTTAGTTGATATGGATCACGTGATCACTTAGAGGATTAGAGGGATGTCTATCTAAGTGGGAGTTCTTAAGTAATATGATTAATTGAACTTAAATTTATCATGAACTTAGTCCTGATAGTATTTTGCAAATTATGTTGTAGATCAATAGCTCGCGTTGTTGCTTCCCTGTGTTTATTTTTTTGATATGTTCCTAGAGAAAAATTATGTTGAAAGATGTTAGTAGCAAAGATGCGGATTGGATCCGTGATCTGAGGATTATCCTCATTGCTGCACAGAAGAATTATGTCCTTGATGCACCGCTAGGTGACAGACCTATTGTAGGAGCAGATGCAGACGTTATGAACGTTTGGCTAGCTCAATATGATGACTACTTGATAGTTTAGTGCACCATGCTTAACGGCTTAGAATCGGGACTTCAAAGACGTTTTGAATGTCATGGACCATATGAGATGTTCCAGGAGTTGAAGTTAATATTTCAAGCAAATACCCGAGTTGAGAGATATGAAGTCTCCATCAAGTTCTATAGCTAAAAGATGGAGGAGAATAGCTCAAGCAGTGAGCATGTGCTCAGATTGTCTGGGTACTACAATCGCTTGAATCAAGTGGGAGTTAATCTTCCAGATAAAATAGTGATTGACAAAATTCTCTAGTCACCATCACCAAGTTAGTAGAACTTCGTGATGAACTATAGTATGCAAGGGATGGCGAAAGTAATTCCCGAGCTCTTCGTGATGCTGAAATCGACAAAGGTAGAAATCAAGAAAAACATCAAGTGTTGATGGTTGACGAGACCACTAGTTTCAAGAAAAGGGCAAAGGGAAGAAGGGGAACTTCAAGAAGAACGGCAAGCAAGTTGCTGCTCAAGTGCAGAAGCCCAAGTCTGGTCCTAAGCCTGAGACTAAGTGCTTCTACTGCAAAGGGACTGGTCACTGGAAGCGGAACTACTCCAAGTATTTGGTGGATAAGAAGGATGGCAAAGTGAACAAAGGTACATTGGATATACATGTTATTGATGTGTACTTTACTAGTGTTTATAGCAACCCCTCGGCATTTGATACTGGTTCAGTTGCTAAGAGTAGTAACTCGAAACGGGAGTTGCAGAATAAACAGAGACTAGTAAAAGGCGAGGTGACGATGTGTGTTGGAAGTAGTTCCAAGATTGATATGATCATCATCGCACACTCCCTATACTTTAGGGATTAGTGTTGAAACTAAATAAGTATTATTTGGTGTTTGCGTTGAGCATGAATATGATTTGATCATGTTTGTTGCAATACGGTTATTCATTTAAATTAGAGAATAATCATTGTTCTGTTTACATGAATAAAACCTTCTATGGTCATACACCCAATAAAATGGTTTATTGGATCTCGATCGTGGTGATACACATATTCATAATAATGAAGCCAAAAGATGCAAAGTTAATAATGATAGTGCAACTTATTTGTGGCACTGCCGTTTAGGTCATATTGGTGTAAAGCGCATGAAGAAACTCCATGCTGATGGGATTTTGGAATCACTTGATTATGAATCACTTGATGCTTGCGAACCGTGCCTCATGGGCAAGATGACTAAAACGCCGTTCTCTGGAACTATGGAGAGAGCCACTGATTTGTTGGAAATCATACATACAGATGTATGTGGTCCGATGAATGTTGAGGCTCGTGGCGGATATCGATATTTTCTCACCTTCACAGATGATTTAAGAAGATATGGGTATATCTACTTAATGAAACACAAGTCTGAAACATTTGAAATGTTCAAAGAATTTCAGAGTGAAGTTGAGAATCATCGTAACAAGAAAATAAAAGTTTCTACGATATGATCGCAGAGGTAAAATATTTGAGTTACGAGTTTGGCCTTCAAGTAAAACAATGTGGAATAGTTTCACAAACTCATGCCACCTGGAACACCACGGCATAATGGTGTGTCCGAACGTCATAACCGTACTTTATTGAATATAGTACAATCTATGATGTCTCGTACCGATTTTCCACTATCGTTTTGGGGTTATGCATTAGAGACAGCTGCATTCACGTTAAAGTGGCACCATCTAAATCCATTGAGACGACACCATATGAACTATGGTTTGGCAAGAAACCAAAGTTGTCGTTTCTTAAAGTTTGGGGTTGCGATGCTTATGTGAAAATGTTTCATCCTGATAGGCTCAAACCCAAATCGGAGAAATGTGTCTTCATAGGATACCCAAAGGAGACAGTTGGGTACACCTTCTATCATAGATCCGAAGGCAAGACATTCGTTGCTAAGAATGGATCCTTTCTAGAGAAGGAGTTTCTCTCGAAAGAAGTGAGTGGGAGGAAAGTAGAACTTGATGAGGTAACTGTACTTGCTCCCTTATTGGAAAGTAGTTCATCACAGAAATCTGTTCCTGTGACTACTACACCAATTAGTGAGGAAGCTAATGATGATGATCATGTAACTTCGAATCAAGTTAGTACCGAACCTCGTAGGTAAACCAAAGTGAGATCCGCACCAGAGTGGTACGGTAATCCTGTTCTAGAGGTCATATTACTTGACCATGACGAACCTACGAACTATGAGGAAGCGATGGTGAGCCCAGATTCCGCAAAATGGCTTGAGGCCATGAAATCTGAGATGGGATCCATGTATGAGAACAAAGTGTGGACTTTGGTTGACTTGCCCGATGGTCGGCAAGCCATAGAAAATAAATGGATCTTCAAGAGGAAGACGGACGCTGATAGTAGTGTTACTATCTACAAACTAGACTTGTCGAAAAAGGTTTTTGACAAAGTTCAAGGTGTTGACTACGATGAGATTTTCTCACTCGCAGCGATGCTTAAGTCTGTCCGAATCATGTTAGCGATTGCCGCATTTTATGAAATCTGGCAAATGGATAAACAAACTTGCATTCCTTAATGGATTTGTTAAAGAAGAAATGTATATGATGCAACCAGAAGGTTTTGTCAATCCTAAAGGTGCTAACAAAATATGCAAGCTCCAGCGATCCATCTATGGACTGGTGCAAGCATCTCGGAGTTGGAATATACACTTTGATAAGTTGATCAAAGGATATAGTTTTATACAGACTTGCGGTGAAGCCTGTATTTACAAGAAAGTGAGTGGGAGCACTACAACATTTCTGATAAGTATATGTGAATAACATATTGTTGATCCGAAATAATGTAGAATTATTCTGCAAAGCATAAAGGAGTATTTGAAAGAAGTTTTTCAAAGAAGGACCTCGGTGAAGCTGCTTACATATTGAGCATCAAGATCTATAGAGATAGATCAAAATGCTTGATAAGTTTTTTCAATGAGTACACACCTTGACAAGATTTTGAAGTAGTTCAAAATGGAACAGTCAAAGAAAGAGTTCTTGCCTGTGTTACAAGGTGTGAAATTGAGTAAGACTCAAACCCCGACCACGGCAGAAGATAGAAAGAGAATGAAAGTCATTTACCTATGCCTCAGCCATAGGTTCTATAAAGTATGCCATGCTATGTACCAGATCTATTGTATACCCTACACTGATTTTGGCAAGGGAGTACAATAGTGATCTAGGAGTAGATCACTAGACAGCGGTCAAAATTATCCTTAGTGGAATAAGGATATGTTTCTCGATTATGAAGGTGACAAAAAGGTTCGTCGTAAAGGGTTACGTCGATGCAAGTTTTGACACTGATCCAGATGACTCTAAGTGTTCATCTGGATACATATTGAAAGTGGGAGCAATTAGCTAAAGTAGCTCCGTGCAGAGCATTGTAGACATAGAAATTTGCAAAATACTTACGGATCTGAATGTGACAGACCCGTTGACTAAAATTATCTCACAAGCAAAACATGATCACACCTTAGTACTCTTTGGGTGTTAATCACATAGCGATGTGAACTAGATTATTGACTCTAGTAAACCCTTTGGGTGTTGGTCACATGACGATGTGAACTATGGGTGTTAATCACATGGTGATGTGAACTATTGATGTTAAATCACATGGTGATGTGATCTAGATTATTGACTCTAGTGCAAGTGGGAGACTGAAGGAAATATGCCCTAGAGGCAATGATAAAGTTATTATTTATTTCCTTATTTCATGATAAATGTTTATTATTCATGCTAGAATTGTATTAACCAGAAACATAATACTTGTGTGAATACATAGACAAACAGAGTGTCACTAGTATGCCTCTACTTGACTAGCTCGTTGATCAAAGATGGTTATGTTTCCTAGCCATAGACATGAGTTGTTATTTGATTAACGGGATCACATCATTAGGAGAATGATGTGATTGACTTGACCCATTCTGTTAGCTTAGCACTTGATCGGTTAGTATGTTGCTATTGCTTTCTTCATGACTTATACATGTTCCTATGAATATGAGATTATGCAACTCCCGTTTACCGGAGGAACACTTTGTGTGCTACCAAACTCACAACGTAACTGGGTGATTATAAAGGTGCTCTACAGGTGTCTCCGAAGGTACTTGTTGGGTTGGCGTATTTCGAGATTAGGATTTGTCACTCCGATTGTCGGAGAGGTATCTCTGGGCCCACTCGGTAATGCACATCACTATAAGCCTTGCAAGCATTGCAACTAATGAGTTAGTTGCAGGATGATGTATTACAGAACGAGTAAAGAGACTTGCCGGTAACGAAATTGAACTAGGTATTGAGATACCGACGATCGAATCTCGGGCAAGTAACATACCGATGACAAAGGGAACAACGTATGTTGTTATGCGGTCTGACCGATAAAGATCTTCGTAGAATATGTAGGAGCCAATATGGGCATCCAGGTCCAGCTATTGGTTATTGACAAGAGAGGTGTCTCGGTCATGTCTACATAGTTCTCGAACCCATAGGGTCCGCACGCTTAACGTTCGTTGACGATATAGTACTATGAGTTATGTATGTTGGTGACCGAATGTTGTTCGGAGTTTTGGATGAGATCGCGGATATGACGAGGAACTCCGGAATGGTCCGGAAGTAAAGATTGATATGTGGATAGTGGTGTTTGATCTCCGGAAAGGTTCCAGAATCCATCGGAAGGGGTTCCGGATGTTTCTCGAAATGTTTGGGCACGAGAACACTTTATCTGGGCCAAAGGGGAAAGCCCACGAGGTTTTTGGAAAGCGCAAAAGGAAGTTTTGCGGAGTCCAGGGGCCAGACGCCAGGGTCCCTGGCGTCTGGGTCCAAACGCCGGGAACCCTGGCGTCTGGCCCTGGAGTCCGAGAAGGACTATTGCCTTTCGGGTGAAACCAACTTTGTGGAGGCTTTTACTCCAAGTTTCGACCCCAAGGCTCAACTTATAAATAGAGGGGTAGGTCTAGCACCCAAGACACATCAAGAAACACCAAGCCGTGTGGCAGCAACCCCGTCCCCTCTAGTTTATCCTCCGTCGTAGTTTTCGTAGTGCTTAGGCGAAGCCCTGCGAAGATTGTTCTTCACCAACACCGTCACCATGCCGTCGTGCTGCCGGAACTCATCTACTACTTCGCCCCTCTTGCTGGATCGAGAAGGCGAGGACGCCACCGAGCCGAACGTGTGCAGAACTCGGAGGTGTCGTGCTTTCGGTACTTGGATCGGTCGGATCGTGAAGACGTACGACTACATCAACCGCATTGATAAAACGCTTCCGCTTACGGTCTACGAGGGTACGTAGACAACACTCTCCCCTCTCATTGCTATGCATCACCATGATCTTGCGTGTGTGTAGGATTTTTTTTGAAATTACTACGTTCCCCAACACTTCCTCCTCCCCCTTCCCCTATATATATAGTGAGGGAGAGAGAGGGCAGCCGCACCCCTTCCCTAGCGCAGCCCTCCCCTTTTCCAACACCTCCTCCTCCTCCGTAGTGCTTGGCGAAGCCTTGCCGGAGAACCGCAAACTCCACCACCACGTCGTCGTGCTGCTGAAGCTCTCCCTCAACTTCTCCTCTCCCCATGCTGGATGAAGAAGGAGGAGACGTCCCCGGGCTGTACGTTTGTTGAACGCGGAGGCGCCGTCCATTCGGCGCTTGGATCAGATCTTCCGCGATTTGAATCGCCGCGAGTACGACTCCATCAACCGATGATACGTCTCGAACGTATCTATAATTTATGAAGTATTCATGCTGTTATTTTATCTTTCTTGGATGTTTTACAATCATTTTATAGCAACTTTATATCATTTTTGTGGGACTAACTTATTGACCGAGTGCCAGTTGTTGTTTTTTGCTTGTTTTTTACATGGCAGGAAATCAATATCAAACGGACTCCAAACACCGCGAAACTTTTTGTGGATTTTTTATGGGCCAGAACACTTCCAATGGGCCAGAGCTGCACCTGGGGTGCGCCCCGAGGGGGGCACAACCCACCAGGGCGCGCCAGGGGGCGCCCAGGTGGGTTGTGCCCACCTCGGTGGCCTCCCGCACCCCCTCTTTGCACTATAAATTCCCAAATATTCCGAAACCCCTCGGGGTTAACCTAGATCAGAAGTTCCGCCGCCGCAAGGTCTCTCTATCCATGGAAACCAATCTAGACCCCGTTCCGGCACCCTGCCGGAGGGGGAATCATCTCCGGTGGCCATCTTAATCATCTCGGTGGCCAGCACGATGAGGAGGGAGTAGTCCACCCTCGAGGTTGAGGGTTTGTACCAGTAGCTATGTGTTTAATCTCTCTCTCGTGATCTATATCATGGGGTTTGTTAATATAGATGGATCATATGATGTTTCTTCCCTCTATACTCTTGTTGTGATGAATTGAATCTTTACCCTTTGAAGTTTTGTCTTGTCGGATTGAATATTCAGAAATGAAAACACATGATGTATGTCTTGCGGTATGAATACTTGAGGTGACAATTGGGGTATCATACTGATTCACTTGATATGTGTTATGGCATTCAACTCGCGGATTCCCGCGGTGATATTGGGGTAATCTATGCATAGGGGTTGATGCACGTTTTTATTATCTTTTCTTCGATAGAAACTTTGGGGTCCCCTTGTAGTTATTTGTGTGGTTGAGTATTATGAATATGAATTTGCTTTGGAGTTATTGTACGAACTCTAGGATAGATCGAACGAAAAAAATAGCTTTGTGTTATTTTAGTACGAACTCTTGAATAGATCAAACGGAAAGAATAGCTTTGAGTTGGTCTCGTACCCTACAAACAATATCTATCTTTTGTTCTCCGCTAATAGGAACTCGGGAGTGATTCTTTATTGCACTTTGAGGGATAATCATATGATCCAACTATGTTAGCATTGTTGAGAGATTGCACTAGCGAAAGTACGGACCCTTGGCCTTGTTTTCAAGCATTGCAATACCGTTTTTGTGCCCATTTACTACTTGCTACCTTGCTGTTTTTATTTATTCAGATTATAAAAATATATTTCTACCATCAATATTACACTTTTATCACCATCTCTTCGCTGAAATAGTCCACCTATACAATTTTCCATTGTATTGGGTGTGTTGGGGACACAAGAGATTTCTTGTATTTGGTTGCAGGGTCGTTTGAGAGAGACCATCTTCATCCGACACCTCCCACGGATTGATAAACCTTAGGTCATCCACTTGAGGGAAAATTGCTACTGACCTACAAAACTCTGCGCTTGGAGGCCCAACACGTGTCTACAAGAATAAAGTTGCGTAGTAGACATCAACCGCGTTCTTGTAACGCTTCTGCTTAGCGATCTTCAGGGGTATGAAGATGCACTCCCTCTCTCTCATTGCTAGCATCTCCTAGATTGATCTTGGTGACACGTAGGAATTTTTTTGAATTATTACTACGTTCCCCTTCAGTGGCATCATGAGCTAGGTCTATGCGTAGATTCTATGCATGAGTAGAACACAAGTAGTTGTGGGTGATGATTTGTTCAATTTGATTACCGTTACTAGTCTTATCTTGATTCGGCGGCATTGTGGGATGAAGCGGCCCGGAACGACCTTACACGTACGCTTATGTGAGACAGGTTCCACCGACTGAAGTGCACTTGTTGCATAAGGTGGCTAGCGGGTGTCTGTCTCTCCCACTTTACTTGGATCGGATTCGATGAAGAGGGTCCTTATGAAGGGTAAATAGCAATTGGCATATCATCGTTGTGGCTTTTGCATAGGTAAGAAACGTTCTTGCTAGAAACCTATAGCAGCCACGTAAAACATGCAACAACAATTAGAGGACGTCTAACTTGTTTTTGCAGGGTATGCTATGTGACATGATATGGCAAAAAGGATGTGATGAATTATATATGTGATGTATGAGATTGATCACGTTCTTGTAATAGGAATCACGACTTGCATGTCGATGAGTATGACAACTGGCAGGAGCCATAGGAGTTGTCTTAATTTATTGTATGACCTGCGAGTCAATATAAACGCCATGTAATTACTTTACTTTATTGCTAACCGTTAGCCATAGTAGTAGAAGTAATAGTTGGCGAGACAACTTCATGAAGACACGATGATGGAGATAATGATGATGGAGATAATGGTATCATGCCGGTGACGATGGTGATCATGCCCTGCCTCAAAGATGGAGATCAAAAGCGCAAGATGATATTGGCCATATCATGTCACTTTATGATTTGCATGTGATGTTTGTCATGTTTACATCTTATTTGCTTAGAATGACGGTAGCATAAATAAGATGATCCCTCACTAAAATTTCAAGAGATACGTTCCCCTTGACCGTGCACCGTTGCGAAGGTTCGTTGTTTCGAAGCACCACGTGATGATCGGGTGTGATAGATTCTAACATTCGCATACAACGGGTGTAAGACAGATTTACACATGCGAAACACTTAGGTTGACTTGGCGAGCCTAGCATGTACAGACATGGCCTCGGAACACGAGAGACCGAAAGATCGAACATGAGTCGTATAGTAGATGCGATCAACATGGAGATGTTCACCATTGATGACTAGTCCATCTCACGTGATGATCGGACACGGCCTAGTCGATTTGGATCATGTATCACTTAGATGACCAGAGGGATGTCTATCTGACTGGGAGTTCATTAAATAATTTGATTAATTGAACTCATTATCATGAACATAGTCTAAATTGTCTTTGCAAATTATGTTGTAGATCAATAGCTCGGGTTTTAGCTCCCTGCTTTAATATGTTCCTAGAGAAAGACTAAGTTGAAAGATATTGTGAGCAATTGTGCGGACTAGGGCCGTAGTCTGAGGATTGTCCTCACTGCTACACAGAAGGCTTATGTCCTTGATGCACCGCTCAGTGTGCCAACCCCTCTAGCGTCGTCCGTGGATGTTGTGAACAGCTGGCAGACACGTTCTGATGACTACTTGATAGTTTAGTGCGCCATGCTTTACAGCTTAGAATCGGGGCTCCAAAGGCGTTTTGAACGCCATGGAACATATGAGATGTTCCAAGAGCTGAAATTGGTATTTCAGGCTCATGCCCGTGTTGAGAGGTTTGAGACCTCTGACAAGATCTTTGCCTACAAGATGGAGGAGAATAGCTCAGCCAGTGAGCATGTGCTCAGAATGTCTGGGTACTTCAATCGCTTGAATCAAGTGGGAGTTAATCTTCCAGATAAGAGAGTGATTGACAAAGTTCTCCAGTCACTATCACCAAGCTACTAGAGTTTCGTGATGAACTATAACATGCAAGGGAAGTTGATCCCGGAGCTGTTCGTCATGCTTAAGGCCGTGAAGGTAGAAATCAATAAGTTGCATCAAGTGTTGATGGTTAACAAGACCACTGGTTTCAAGGAGGGCAAGGGCAAGGAGGGAAACTTCATGAATGGCAAGCCAGTTGCTGCTCCAGTGAAGAAACCCAAGAACCCAAAACCGAGACGAAGTGCTTCTATTAGGGGAACGGTCACTGGTAGCGAAACTGCCTCAAATACTTGGCAGATAAGAAGGCTGGCAACTTCAACAAAAGTATATTTGATATATGTGTTATTGATGTGTACCTTACTAGTACTCCTAGTAGGACCTGTTTATTAGATACCGGTTTAGTTGCTAATATTGGTAACTCAAAACAAAAGCTACGGAATAAACGGAGACTAGCTAAGGGCGATGTGACGATGTGTGTTGGAACTATTTCCAAGGTTGATGTAATCACCATTGCACGCTCCCTCTACCTTCGGGGTTAGTGTTGAACCTAGATAAATGTTGTTTGCATTGGTGTCTGCGTTGAGCATGAACATGATTAGTTCATGTTTATTGCAATACGGTTATTCATTTAAGTCAGAGAATAATGGTTATTCTGTTTACATGAAAAACACCTTCTATGGTCATGCACCCAATGTGAATGGTTTATTGAGTCTCGGTCGTAGTGATACAATGTTCATAACATTGATGCCAAAAGATGTAGAGTTGATAATGATAGTACCACTTTCTCGTGGCACTGCTGCTTAGGTCATATTGGTGTAAAGCCCATGAAGAACCTCCATGCCGATGGACTTTTGAAGTCACTTGATTTTGAATCACTTGACACATGCGAACCATGCCTCGTTGGCAAGATGACTAAAACCCTGTTCTTTGGAACAATGGAACAGGTGACTTGTTGGAAATCATACATGCTGATGTGTGCGGTCCGATGAGTGTTGACGCGTGCGGTGGATATTGTTATTTTGTCACCTTCACTGATGAATTGAGTAGATATGGGCTTGTTTACTTAATGAAGAATAAGTCTGAAACGTTTGAAAAGTTCAAGCAATTTCAAAGTGAAGTTGAGAATCATCATAACAAGAAGATCAAGTTCCTACGATATGATCAAGGGGAGAGTATCTGAGTTATGAGTTTGGCAATCACTTAAGACAAGGTGGAATCATTTCACAGTTGACGCCACCTGGAACACCATAGCGTAATGGTGTGTCCGAACATCGTAATCGCACTCTGTTGGATATGGTGCGATCTATGATGTCTCTTACCGATCTACCGCTATCGTTTTGGGTTATGCATTAGAGAAAACTACATTCACTTTAAATTGGGCACCATCTAAGTCCGTGGAGACGACACCGTATGAACTATGGTTTGGCAAGAAACCTAAGTTGTTGTTTATTAAGGTTTGGGGCTGCGATGCTTATGTCGATAGGCTTCGGCCAGAAAAGCTCGAACCCAAACCGGACAATTGTGTCTTCATAGAATACCCAAAGAAGACAATTGGGTATACCTTCTATCTCAGATCTGAGGGCAAAGTGTTTGTCGCTAAGAACAGGCCCTTTCTCGAGAAAGAGTTTCTCTCGAAAGAATTGAGCGGGAGGAAGATAGAACTTGAGGAGGTTGTTGAACCTTTACTTCAACCAGCGAGTACACTACTGCCGGACGCTGCTAACGCGACACTACGATCAGAGACCCTTCGACGAAACTGTGTGCGATGCAATAATCGCAAATGGTGGTGTAAAAGAACCGTCAAAAAAGGTGCAAAACGTTTGCGATGGCGGAGCCATCAAACACGGTTCAGATTTTAGTTGCGTGTGCGATGCAGGGCATACGGTTGATCCAGACGAACTATTTGCGATTAGATAGAACAACAGAAACGGGGAGCCATATCAATGTGTGTGCGATATACGGCATACAGTTCGGTCCGATGAACTATTTGCTATTAGGAAAAGCAACAGAAATGGTCAGCCAGATAAAGGTGTGTGTGATATACGGCATACGGTTCAGTCGAATGAACTGTTTTCGATTAGGGAAGAGAACATAAACAGTTCAACTTAACAAGATGTGTGTGATACGCGGCAAAAAGGCCAGGAGGTTAATTCGAGAACAAAGTACACAGAGGTTAATTTGACATACATGACTTATAAGTTTCACATAAATCATATCACTTTTTTTGGAAAACATTTAGTTGCGTTGAATGTATATAGTGCTCCGTCCTATTAGTTGAATTAACCTCGAGGTCCAAGTTTTGGAAACATGTCGTAAAGTAACGGGATAGACCTTCATTCAAGCCAATCAACATGTGTTCAAAAAACAAAAATTATCAAAAAGTAACGAGATAGACCTTCTTTAAGCCAATCAATGTGTGTACAAAAAACAAAAAATGTCAAAATTAGAAAACAAGGACCTCGAGGTTAATTCAACTAATATGATGGATCACTATATGTATTCAAAGAAATTAAATGTTTACAGTGACCCATCACATCAGTTAATTTAACATCGATGCCACTTCCCATCTGGTCACCCATCTCATGACTACTCAAGCCTCAGCACAGTTAACTTGGGAGTTCTGTTAGATGAACTATCGGTAGGGAGCTGGTCCTTGTTGTTGTACGATCCCTCTTTGCATCCTTTATTGGGCACCCGGATGACCGACTATTGCCACCCAATGGTCAATGCCACGTCCCCCGCATGGTAGTTTATGCAGCGGGTAACTGCATCGTCGCGCCGCGCCCGGCGCAACCGCATGCACACAAATGTGCGTGATCGTGCGCCGACCCCAAACACTGGCAGCACAACTTATAAATTGACGGATGGAGTACTATTTATAGTGGTGCATATAATTAAGCAAAGGCATCGCACATGTCTGTATTGACTGGAACGAGAATGCAATAGCGCAATAAGAATTAAGGCCACGATGACGTGATCGCAGTGGTGGTTATAGGAGGCAAGAAGAAACATGCATCAATCAACGTACGACCTCCTCCTCAACTCAGTGCGCCGGGCCACCGACCGGCGGCTAAGGAGCGGCGGCTTTTGTAGCGAGGTCAAGGTGCTTCTCAGCAAAGGCATCCAGCCGGTTGAAGAAGGCCAACGTCGTAGCGTCCTCACTAGCCTTGTAGATACCTATGTACACGATTCGCTCGTACACGTGGATGTGTAGGTCGACGAATTCTTGCAGGGCGAGGCGCCTCGCGGTGAGTGCGACCTCCAGGTGGACATTCTTCGTGGCGTCGGTGGGCAGTCGCAAGGCTGCCAGTGCTTGAAAGAGTTTCCGACCATGGAGGCCGATTAGGGTGGCAGGCAATGAGGAGCCCGGGCGCGCGGGCTGGAGGAGTACGGCGATGTCATCCGCGAGCTTCTTGATGACGGTGAACTTGTTGGTGGTGGCAACGATCATATGGTCGTACTAAGAATAGCTGGCATCGACGGCGGCCATCCACCAGCCGGTCGCCAACACCGTCTGGAGACGATCCTCGGTGCCATGCCGCAGGCCGGCGTCATGGACCATCTGGCACAGCCGCTTGCCGCTCGCGCGCATTGCCGCCATGGGTCTGGAGTGAGCACTTTTGCGCTTATTACTGTAGGTGCTTAGGCAAATGCTTAGGTGCGTACGATGTGGTAGATGCATCGGAATGGAGGGGCGCCTTTATATGAGTGCAAACTGCGTTGCATTCACATCGTGCTGCCTCTTTTCCCGGTCCTCCTCCCATTACTTCGCTCATGCATTCACACCATGCTAATTGAAGGAGGATGCATCATAGGCCGTTCAACATTTCGGGAACCGCTACCCTCTCCCTCGTCTGCATTAAAGCCGTATCGGGAACTGCGCCGCCCGCTGCACGCCCGGCTGAACACGCCTCCTTGCCTCCATCTATGCTTAATTACTGAATTTTAGTTGCAAAAATTAGATACTGCTAGTGATTTTTAGCTTCATATTTTGACAAATCGCAGTGTTACAAGGTTGACAAATGGCAATGTTACTAGATCAACAAATGTCAACCTTTCCAGTTTGACAAATGGCAACATACCCAATATGACAGATGCAAATCTTATCAAATTGTTTGTAAGTGGTTGCACATGGGTCATCCAAAAGAACCGTTTGCGTTCAAGAGATGCACAAATCTTGCTCTCACTTTGCATACGGGTGTTCTATCTAAAACGTTTGCCATCAAGAGCCATTAAAACCTATAGCCATTAAAACCAAGACACGTGGCGTCACGTGAATGGTTAACAGAACACACACAGTTTGAATTATACAAACGTTTGAGATATTAAAGTGGCAGCTATTTTTTCAAAATGCCTTTGTTGGCTGTTATTCAAGTGCGCCTTCTCTCAAAATGGACATGAAAATACCACCGCATGTCGGGTTCCATTCCATGATAGCATGCCAAGTTTCATGAATTTCAGACGAGTTTTGGATTTACTAGAATTTAAAAATAAAGTATCTCAACGTTTTGCCGGCAATCAACGGTGCCTTGGTGTTTGAAATTCATTCCCATTTCTTGCATTGGACCTAAGCATGCACCCAAGGACAAAGATTTGATTTTTCAACCAATTTATATGCACTCGAGCATGTGCATGTAGTTCAAATTTGAATTATGCACATAAATGCATTGAAAACTCAGTTAATGCATAAAAATGTCCAAACGAACCCCGAAAAATCACAAATATTGACACAACACTCCTGTCATTCTATGTTGGCACGCGAAAAAATTTGAAAGCAATAAGAGGCAATGGATATCGTTTCGTCCCCAAAGGTGGGACGTTCCCTACCGAAACCATCATGCTTGTTGTGAGAAAGCTCTGGTTTGTGAGAAGCATATACCCAAACCTGCCCCAAATGGGACAAAAAAATTATCACGACATGTTGATGCCGCTCCATGATAGCATGCCATGTTTCATGAATTTCAGACGAGTTTTGGATTTACTAGAATTTAAAAACCAGGTATCTCAATGTTTGCGGCCGAGTGACGGTGGCAAGGTGTTTGACATTCATTCCCATTTCTTGCATGGGACCTAAGCATGCACCCAAGGACAAAGATTTGATTTTTCAACCAATTTATATGCACTAGAGCATGTGCATGTAGTAGAAATTTGAATTATGCACATAAATGCATTGAACACTTAGTTAATGCATAAAAATGTCCAAACGAACCCCGAAAAATCACAAAAATTGACACAAAACTCTTGTTGTTCTATGTTGACACGAGAAAAATTTTGAAAGCAATAAGAGGCAATTGATATCGTTTCGTCCCCAAAGGTGGGGCGTTCCCTACCGAAATCATCATGCTTGTTGTGAGAAAGCTATGGTTTGTGAGAAGCATATACCCAAACCTGCCCCAAATGGGACAAAAAATTTACCACGACATGTTGATGCCGCTCCATGATAGCATGCCAAGTTTCATGAATTTCAGACGAGTTTTGGATTTACTAGAATATAAAAACCAGGTATCTCAATGTTTGCGCCCGAGTGACGGTGGCAGGGTGTTTGACATTCATTCCCATTTCTTGCATGGGACCTAAGCATGCACCCAAGGACAAAGATTTGATTTTTCACCAATTTATATGCACTGGAGCATGTGCATGTAGTTCAAATTTGAATTATGCACATAAATGCATTGAAAACTCAGTTAATGCATAAAAATGCCCAAACGAACCCTGAATAATTTACGACACACATATAGTTGCATGTTCACTGCAGATAAAAGGTCTAGCAATTCAAACACCATCCATTGCCGTTATGACCCCATTATGTAATTTAAATCAAGACGAAAAATCAAGTAGATCCCACACAGTTTATTATAACCAACTGTGTGAGATGCAGCAAAAAATATCTTGGAGCACCATCGGAGTATAGTACGCATACGGCTTATGCGAGAAGGTGCGACGGCTACAGTCCATAGCCCGCTCTGAATAAGGGACCATGTCTGATGACACTGCTCCAGTTTTTTCGCTGAAGCGATTCCAAATTTTCGGCTTCCGCGGAAATATCTACCTCCCCGACCCCCCCCTTACCAAAAGCAACATTTCCCCTGTTTCCGCCTTCCTTTCCAAGTTCAAACCTTCACTCCTTGCTTGCAGCGCCGCCTCCTCACCGACGACCCTCCTTCACGCTGCTCGGCCTCGCCTATCTAGGCAGGTAATCCACACCCGACCCCCATCCTCCTCCTTCCACATCCCAGATGCCCCGACCGCCGACGCGAGCGCGACACCTTCCACCCAAATCACCGACCCCTCCACCAAATAAGCGCCGCCCTAAGCCATGGTGCACGCAGTATAGCCAGGATCTCAAGGAGGATTTGGCAGCGGAGAAGCAAATCACGGCCGCACGCGCTAATGAGGTCGCAATGGCTGCCATTCGTGCCGACCCTAGATCTTGGAGGAGCACCTCGCCATCGAGGCCACCATCGACGCCTCGCATGCCAACACCACGACGCGGTTGGCTGCTTTAAACGACAGTTCGTGGTGTTTTCTTGAGGCCACCGTCGGTGCCTTCGACGAAGACTATGAGGTGTTTTCTCAGCGTGCACGTGCTTCCCTCATCTCGAGAGCCAGCAGGTTGGTGCCTGGAGCGGCTCAGGCAACTCACCACTACGACGAGGGCACCCATGATGCGGAGGCCTTGCCCTCTTCCATGTCCAAGGATCCAATCGTCATCGATATCTCCGACAATGAGGAGGTAGCTTGTCTTATTAGCTCACTATAAGGACCCATGTTCAGTTTGCTAGCTACTGCCTTTCCTTAACAAATTCTAGTGGATTGTGCTATCTACTTTTACCATGCAATTTTTTGCTCGAGAGTATATGTTCTATATGTCGTTCAATGTGGTGTTCAGTTAACTGTTTGGTTCAATTCTGCAAATGTGATGTTCAATTCTTCAGGGTGCAATTTTCCAAGTTGTCAAGCATGATTGGTTTGGTTAACTGTCCGATCTTCTATTAGGAGTATGTTATATTGTGCAATGTGGTGCTCAGTTAACGTTTGGTTCATTTGTTGTGGTGTTTAGTTAACTGCTTGGTTGAATTCTGCAATGCGATGTTCAATTGTTGTGGCTGCATTCTGTTATTGTATACCATGTGAGAAATAAATCGAATTTGGCTGTACTAAATACATGAGAAACAAATAGAATTGCTATATTTCCAAGTTGTTAAGCATGCTTGGTTTGGTTAACTGTCTGATCTTCTATTAGGAGTATGTTATATTGTGCAATGTGGTGCTTAGTTAACGTTTGGCTCATTTGTTGTGGTGTTTAGTTAACTGCTTGGTTCAATTCTGCAATGCGATGTTCAATTGTTGTGGCTGCATTCTGTTATTGTATACCATGTGAGATATAAATCGAATTTGGCTGTACTAAATACATGAGAAACAAATACAATTGCTATATTTCCAAGTTGTTAAGCATGCTTGGTTTGGTTAATTGTCTGATCTTCTATTAGGAGTATGTTATATTGTGCAATGTGGTGCTCAGTTAACGTTTGGTTCATTTGTTGTGGTGTTTAGTTAACTGCTTGGTTCAATTCTGCAATGCGGTGTTCAATTGTTGTGGCTGCATTCTGTTATTGTATACCATGTGAGGAATAAATCGAATTTGGCTGCACTTAATACATGAGAAACATATACAAGTGCTATATTTCCTAGTTCTTAATCATGCTTGGTTTGGATAAATGGGTTTTCCATGTGTCTTGAATTAATCTGATGAATCTGCAATGTGCTTATTTATCATCAACATATTTTACTGATAGCATGTGAACCCTTACTTAACCTGATGACGAACTACCTTATATGTGTTGCAGGGAAACAATGGGAAGCACTAAGGTTTACAAGATGGTACTAACTATTATACCTTGCCTTTTTTTGTTCCTTTGCCCATTTCCAATATAGAGAAGATATTTATGCACATCCTTGTTTTCAGGGTTCACTAATGATACCTCCCAAACCACCTCTATGGTCAGGAGGCAAGGAAAGTTTTCATACAACCCCCGCAGTTCAATATTGAAGTGTTTCTGAAGAGGTCGAAGGATGGACGGTCAATCATCCACATGCACTGGCCTAAAGTTGCAAAGACCTTCAACATGAATGAAGGCTCAATATTCGCCTTCCGCTTCAGCAGTTTTCCAGATGAGATGCATCTGTCTATGTACCGTCTATGATGCTAATTTCAAAAGGTTCTAGATGTTGCATGTGAAACTTGGTGCTGGTGCAGTTGTGTAATGGGGTAGCTGAGTGTTGAAGCTATATCATGTTGTACTCGGATGTATTTCAATTATGAAATCCTGCTTCCTTAATATGGAAATGAAATATATTATGTGATTAATATGAATGTCAATTAGATTAGTAAATGGATTATTAACAATAGGGAAATTAGCCTGCTAATTGGGTTTTCCTACTGCAAACGGTTATTGAGAAAACACTGTGGGCGATGACCTCTGGCAACGCACACAGTTTCTAGCAATAAACCGTGTTGGATCAATGAACAATCACACACGACATTCTCTCGAAAAATTTTTGCGTTACGCCACCTTGCGCAAACGTTTTCCTTAGAGTGACTGTGTGGGATGTATATACAAACGGAAACGTTAAGCGGGGACTGACTATGTGGGATGTACTTATGACTGGAAACGATTTCGCCTGTATAATTGTATTTTTTAGCACTACTGTACGTATAACCGTATCTGGTCGCTCACCGATCGCACACGACCTCATTTCTCCGAGCGTGTGTGCCAGGAGGGCATATCCCCGACGGTTTCTAGGTCGTGTGGGAAGGACCCCCTATCACAGTCACTCACTAGGTGACGGTTCCGAACGCCGTCACGAAAAGGGGTTAAAAACTGTTTGTATAGCACCGACGTGTACCAGTGGTAGCGCGGCACAGAAAGATGTTTCTGTGGCACCTACGTTAGTTGAAGAGAAAGCTAATGATGATGATCATGGAGCTTCAGATCAAGTTACTATCGAACCTCGTAGGTCGACAAGGGTGCGTACAACTTCTGAGTGGTAACCCTATCTTAAAGGTCATGTTGTTGGACAACGATGAACCTACGAGCTATGGAGAAGCGATGGTGGGCCTGGATTCCAAAAACTGGCTAGGAGCCATGAAATCCGAGATAGGATCCATGTATGAGAACAAAGTATGGACTTTGGTGGACTTGCCCGAAGATCGGCAAGCCATTGAGAATAAATGGATCTTTAAGAAGAAAATAGACGCTGATGGTAATGTCACCATTTATGAATCTCGACTTGTCTCAAAAAGGTTTCCGACAAGTTCAAGGAGTTGACTGTGATGAGACTCTCTCAATCATAGCGAGGCTAAAGTCTGTTAGAATTATGTTAGCAGTTGCTGCATTTTCATTTACAAAATCTAGCAGATGGATGTCAAAACAAAGTTTCCTTGACAGTTTCCGTGAGGAAAGGCTGTATCTGATACAACCAGAAGGTTTTGTCGATCCTAAGGATGCTAAAAGGTATGCAAGCTCCAGCGACCCTTCTATGGACTAGAGCAAGCATCTCGGAGTTGGAACATACGCTTTGATGAGGTGATCAAAACTTTTGGGTTTATACAAAGTTTGCAACAAACTTGTATTTACAAGAAAGTGAGTGGGAGCACTACAACATTTCTGATAAGTATATGTGGATGACATATTGTTGATCGGAAATGATGTAGAATTTCTGGAGAGCATAAAGGGTTGTTTGAACGGAGTTTTTCAAAGGAAGACCTGGGTAAAACTACTTACATATTGGGTATCAAGATCTATAGAGATAGATCAAGACGCCTGATAAGACTTTCACAAAGCACATACCTTGACATGATTTTGAAGGAGTTCAAAATGGATCAGTCAAAGAAGGAGTTCTTTCCTGAGTTGTAAGGTGTGAAGTTAATACTTAAAGCTCGACCACGGCAGAAGAAAGAGAAAGGACGAAGGTCGTCCCCTATGCCTTAGCCATAGGCTCTATACGATATGCCATGCTGTGTACCGCACCTAATATGTGCCTTGCCAAGTGTCTGGCAAGGGGGTACAAGAGTGATCCAGGAGTGGATCATTGGACAGTGGTTAAAATTGTCCTTAGAGGAATAGGGAAATGTTTCTCAGTTATGGAGGTGATAAAGAGTTCGGTGTAAAGGGTTACGTCGATGCAAGCTTTAACAGCTATCCAGATGACTCCGAGTAGCAAACCGGATACATATAGTGGAGCAACCATTTGGGATAGCTCCAAGTGGAGCGTGGAAGCAGCATCTACAATGACATAGAGATTTGCGAAGTACATACGGATCTGAATGTTGCAGACCCGTTGACTAAACCTCTTCCACGAGCAAAACATGATCAGCACCAGTACTCTATGGGTGTTTGATTCATCACAATGTAACTAGATTATTGACTCTAGTGCAAGTGGGAGACTGTTGGAAATATGCCCTAGAGGCAATAATAAAATGGTTATTATTATATTTCCTTGTTCATGATAATTGTCTATTGTTCATGCTATAATTGTATTAACCGGAAACCGTAATACGTGTGTGAATACATAGACCGCAATATGTCCCTAGTGAGCCTCTAGTTTACTAGCTCGTTGACCAATAGATGGTTGTGGTTTCCTGACCATGGACATTAGATGCCATTGATAACGGGATCACATCATTAGGAGAATGATGTGATGGACAAGACCCAATCCTAAGCATAGCACAAGATCGTGTAGTTCGTTTGCTAGAGTGTTTCTAATGTCAAGTATCATTTTCTTAGACCATGAGATTGTGCAACTCCCGGATACCGGAGGAATGCTTTGGGTGTATCAAACGTCACAACGCTACTGGGTGACTATAAAGGTGCACTACAGGTATCTCCGAAAGTGTCTGTTGGGTTGGCACGAATCAGGACTGGGATTTGTCACTCCGTATGACGGAGAGGTATCTCTGGGCCCACTCGGTAATGCATCATCATAATGAGCTCAATGTGACTAAGGAGTTAGTCATGGGATCATGTGTTATGGAACGAGTAAAGAGACTTGCCGGTAACAAGATTGAACAAGGTATGGGGATACCGACGATCGAATCTCGGGCAAGTAACATACCGATAGACAAAGGGATTTGTATACGGGATTGATTGAATTCCCGACATCGTGGTTCATCCGATGAGATTATCTTGGAAAATGTGCGAGCCAATATGGGTATCCAGATCCCGCTATTGGTTATTGGCCAGAGAGGTGTCGCGGTCATGTCTGCATGGTTCCCGAACCCATAGTGTCGTGGTTTTGTCACGGCAGATGTCCTTAGTGTCAGGACTTAGTCGCGAGGCCAACGCATCTATGTGGTAGCTTGAGAGGGGTTGAGTGAGACGAGAGACGTAGGGAGGATCAACACACAAGACAAGGGTTTAGACAGCTTCGGGCCCCGGGAAACATCATCCGGTAACAACCCTACATGTTGTTTGTGGCTAGGTCTCATTATCATCACGAGGGAGTCGCCGTAAACCGGCTCTTGTGTCTAGCCCTAGATATTGTTTCTTGTTTCTTGTCCCTCTTTGGGGAACCCTGCCCCTCCTTATATAAGTTAGAGGGGCGGGTTACATGTGGAGTCCTAGTAGAACTAGGAATAGTCTATCTTCTCTTACAAGTTGAATACAAGTGCGGGTCTTGCTTCCTCGTAAAGGAAATATTCGTCATCCCTTTCCTCTTAAGCCGACCCATCATAACGTGAGCCGGCCTTCTGGGCTTTGGGCCTTGTTGTCCATCTGACCCGCCCGCCGGGTTACTAATGAGAAGCCATCATCGGGCGGGTTATCTGTGAATCGCCAAGCTCCAGGCGGGTCACCAGTGAGTGGCCACGCTCCAGCCGGGTCATACATCCGGCGGGTTACACCGCGGGGTATATCCCCAACACATAGGGTCTACACACTTGAGGTTCGGTGATGCTAGAGTTGTAATGGGAATAGTATGTGGTTACCGAAGGTTGTTTGAAGTCTCGGATGACGTCCCGGACGTGACGAGGAACTCCGGAATGATCCGGAGGTGAAGATCGATATATTGGACGAAGGGTATTGGAGTCCGGAATTGTTTCGGGGGTACCGGTTGACGACCAGCGTGTCCGAAAGGTGTTTCGAAGGCCCCGACAAGCGTTGGGGGGCCTTATGGACCAAGGGGAGGGGGCACATCAGCGCGCACTAAGGGCTGTGCGCCCCTCCCACCCCATCTCACGTAACCTGGAGAGGTGGGGGCGCCTCCCCTAGGGCAGCCGCCCATCCCGGCTTAGGGTGCAAGTTTCCTAGGGGTGGGGGCGTCCAAACCCATCTAGGGTTTCCCCTGTGGCCGCCGCCCCTCCCCTAGGGAAACCTGCTACATCGTGAGCACTGCGTTAGTTTTTCCCTTGAAGAGGAAAGGGTGATGTAGTAAAGTAGCGTAAGTATTTCCCTCAGTTTTTGAGAACCAAGGTATGAATCCAGTAGGAGGTCACGCTCAAGTCCCTTGCACCTACACAAACAAATAAGAACCTCACAACCAACGCGATAAAGGGGTTGTCAATCCCTTCACGGTCACTTACGAGAGTGAGATCTGATAGAGATGATAAGATAATATTTTTGGTATTTTTTATGATAAAGAGTAAAAGTAAAGAAAGCAAGTAAACAGTAATGGAAATAATGGGAGATTAATATCATGGAAAATAGACCCGGGGGCCATGGGTTTCACTAGTGGCTTCTCTCAAGATAGCATAAGTATTACGGTGGGTGAACAAATTACTGTCGAGCAATTGATAGAATTGAGCATAGTTATGAGAATATCTAGGTATGATCGTGTATATAGGCATCACGTCCATGACAAGTAGACCGAAACAATTCTGCATCTACTACTATTACTCCACACATCGACGGCTATCTAGCATGCATCTAGAGTATTAAGTTCATAAGAACGGAGTAACGCTTTAAGCAAGATGACATGATGTAGAGGGATAAACTCATGCAATATGATATAAACCCCATCTTTTTATCCTCGATGGCAACAATACAATACGTGCCTTGCTGCCCCTACTGTCACTGGGAAAGGACACCGCAAGATTGAACCCAAAGCTAAGCACTTCTCCCATTGCAAGAAAGATCAATCTAGTAGGCCAAACCAAACTGATAATTCGAAGAGACTTGCAAAGATAACCAATCATACATAAAAGAATTCAGAGAAGATTCAAATATTGTTCATAGATAATCTTGATCATAAACCCACAATTCATCGGATCTCGACAAACACACCGCAAAAGAAGATTACATCGAATAGATCTCCAAGAGAATCGAGGAGAACTTTGTATTGATATCCAAAGAGAGAGAAGAAGACATCTAGCTAATAACTATGGACCCGAAGGTCTGAGGTAAACTACTAACACATCATCGGAGAGGCTATGGTGTTGATGTACAAGCCCTCCGTGATCAATGCCCCCTCCGGCAGGACGCCGGAAAAGGACCCAAGATGGGATCTCACGGGTACAGACGGTTGCGGCGGTGGAATTAGGTTTTCGTGGTCGCTTCTGATGGTTTGGGGTACGTAGGTATATATAGGAGGAAGAAGTAGGTCGGTGGAGCCACGAGGGTGGAGGGCGCGCCTGGGGGGTAGGCGCGCCCCCCTACCTCGTGGCTTCCTCGTCTGTTGCTTGACGTCCACTCCAAGTCCTCTGGATCACGTTTGTTCCGAAAATCACGTTCCCGAAGGTTTGATTCCGTTTGGACTCCGTTTGATATTATTTTTCTACGAAACACTGAAATAGGCAAAAAACAGCAATTTGGGCTGGGCCTCCGGTTAATAGGTTAGTCCCCAAAATAATATAAAGTGTATAAATAAGCCCATTAAACATCCAAAACAGAATATATAATAGCATGGAACAATCAAAAATTATAGATACATTGGAGACGTATCAAGCATCCCCAAGCTTAATTCCTGCTCGTCCTCGAGTAGGTAAATGATAAAAAAACAGAATTTTTGATGTGGAATGCTTCTTAGCATAATTCTCAATGTAAATCTTTTTATTGTGGCATGAATATTTAGATCCGAAAGATTCAAGATAAAAGTTTAATATTGACATGAAAACAATAATACGTCAAACATGCTAACCAAGCAATTATGTCTTATCAAAATAACATAGACAAAGAAAGCTTATCCCTACAAAATCATATAGTTAGGCTATGTTTCAATATTGTCACACAAACGTTCTCATCATGCATAACCCCGATGACAAGCCGAGCAATTGGTTCATACTTTTTAACGCGCTTCAGCCTTTTCAACTCTTACGCAATACATGAGCGCAAGCCATGGATATAGCACTATGGGTGGAGTAAAGTATAATGATGGGGGTTATGAGAGAAGACAAAAAAGGTAGAAAGTCTCACATTGACGCGGCTAATCAATAGGCTATGGAGATGCCCATCGATTGATGTCAATGAGAGGAGTAGGGATTGCCATGCAACGGATGCACTAGAGCTATAAATATGTGAAAGCTCAAAAAAAGAAACTAAGTGGGTGTGCATCCAACTTGCTTGCTCACGAAGACCTAGGGCATTTTGAGGAAGCCCATCATTGGAATATACAAGCCAAGTTCTATACTGAAAAATTCCCACTAGTATATGAAAGTGACAACATAGGAGACTCTCTATCATGAAGATCACGGTGCTACTTTGAAGCACAAGTGTGGAAAAAGGATAGTAACATTGTCCCTTCTCTCTTTTTCTCTCATTTTTTTTCTTTTTTTCTTTTTTTTCTTTTGGGCCTTTTTTTTCTTTGGCCTCTTTTTTTAGTCCGAAATCTCATCCCGACTTGTGGGGAATCATAGTCTCTGTCATCCTTTTCTCACATGGGACAATGCTCTAATAATGATGATCATCACACTTTTATTATTTACAACTCAACAATTACAACTCAATACTTAGAACAAAATATGACTCTAGGTGAATGCCTCCGGCGGTGTACCGGGATATGCGATGAATCAAGAGTGACATGTATGAAAAAATTATGAATAGTGGCTTTGCCACAAAATACGATGTCAACTACATGATCATGCAAAGCAATATGACAATGATGAAGCGTGTCATAATAAACGGAACGGTGGAAAGTTGCATGGCAATATATCTAGGAATGGCTATGGAAATGCCATGATAGGTAGGTATGGTGGCCGTTTTGAGGAAGATATAAGGAGGCTTATGTGTGATAGAGCGTATCATATCACGGGGTTTGGATGCACCGACGAAGTTTGCACCAACTCTCAAGGTGAGAAAGGGCAATGCGCGGTACCGTAGAGGCTAGAAAATTGTGGAAGGTTGAGAGTGCGTATAATCCATGGACTCACATTAGTCATAAAGAACTCATATACTTATTGCAAAAGTTTATTAGCCCTCGAAGCAAAGTACTACTACGCATGACCCTAGAGGGATAGATTGGTAGGAAAAGACCATCGCTCGTCCCCGATCGCCACTCATAAGGAAAGCAATAAAAGGACACCTATGTGTCAAAATTGTCACACAACTTTTACCATACGTGCATGCTGCGGGACTTGCCAACTTTAACACAAGTATTTTTCAATTTCACAATTACTCAACTAGCACACTCTAATATTACCACCTTTATATCTCAAAACACTTATCAAGTATCTAACTTCTCATAACATTCAATGAACTCAATATGGAAGATTAATTTCACAATTAAAGCAAATTACCATGCTGTTTAAGACTCTCAAAATAATATAAGTGAAGCATGAGAGATCAATAATTTCTATAAAATACAACCACCGCCGTGCTCTAAAAGGTATAAGTGAAGCACTAGAGCAAAAACTATATAACTGAAAAGGTATAAGTGAAGCACATAGAGTATTCTAACAAATTCCGAATCATGTGTGTCTCTCTCAAAAGGTTTGTACAGCAAGGATGATTGTGTAAAACTAACAAACAAAGACTCAAATCACACAAGACGCTCCAAGCAAAACACATATCATGTGGTGAATAAAAATATAGCTCCAAGTAAGTTACCGATGGTTGAGGACGAAAGAGGGGATGCCTTCCGGGGCATCCCCAAGCTTTGGCTTTTTGGTGTCCTTGGATTTACCTTGGGGTGCCTTGGTCATCCCAAGCTTAGGCTCTTTCCACTCCATGTTCCATAATCCATCAAATCTTTTACCCAAAACTTGAAAACTTCACAACACAAAACTTAACAGAAAATATCGTGAGCTCCGTTAGCGAAAGAAAACAAAACACCACTTCAAGGTACTGTATTGAACTCATTCATTATTTATATTGGTGTTGAACCTACTGTATTTCAACTTCTCTATGGTTTATAAACTATTTTACTAGCCATAGATTCATCAAAATAAGCAAACAACACACGAAAAACAGAATCTGTCAAAAACAGAACATTCTGTAGTAATCTATAACTAACGCAAACATCTGGAACTCAGAAAAATCTACCAAAATAGGACGACCTAGATAATTGTTTATTGATCTTCTGCAATTGCAATAAATATTTTATCACGTTCTGGTGATTTTTAACAATTGTTTTCGTGAACAGAAAGTTTCTGGAATTTTCAGCAAGATCAAATAACTATCATCCAAGAAGATCCTATAGGTTTAACTTGGCACAAACACTAATTAAAACACAAAAACAGATCTAACCAGAGGCTAGATCAAAGATTTATTGCTAAACAGAACCAAAAAGCAAAAACTAAAAATTGAAGGAAATATGCCCTAGAGGCAATAATAAAGTTATTATTTATTTCCTTATTTCATGATAAATGTTTATTATTCATGCTAGAATTGTATTAACCGGAAACATAATACATGTGTGAATACATAGACAAACATAGTGTCACTAGTATGCCTCTACTTGACTAGCACGTTAATCGAAGATGGTTGAGTTTCCTAGCCATGGATATGAGTTGTCATTTGATTAACGGGATCACATCATTAGGAGAATGATGTGATTGACTTGACCCATTCCGTTAGCTTAGCACTTGATCGTTTAGTATGTTGCTATTGCTTTCTTCATGACTTATACATGTTCCTATGACTATGAGATTATGCAACTCCCGTTTACCAGAGGAACACTTTGTGTGCTACCAAACGTCACAACGTACTGGGTGATTATAAAGGTGCTTTACAGGTGTCTCCGAAGGTACTTGTTGGGTTGGCGTATTTCGAGATTAGGATTTGTCACTCCGATTGTCGGAGAGGTATCTCTAGGCCCACTTGGTAATGCACATCACTATAAGCCTTGCAAGCATTGTAACTAATGAGTTAGTTACGGGATGATGTATTACGGAACGAGTAAAGAGACTTGCCGGTAACGAGATTGAACTAGGTATTGAGATACCGACGATCGAATCTCGGGCAAGTAACATACCGATGACAAAGGAAACAACGTATGTTGTTATGCGGTTTGACCGATAAAGATCTTCGTAGAATATGTGGGAGCCAATATGAGCATCCAGGTTCCGCTATTGGTTATTGACCGGAGATATGTCTCGGTCATGTCTACATAGTTCTCGAACCCGTAGGGTCCGCACGCTTAAAGTTCGATGACGGTTATATTATGAGTTTATGTGTTTTGATGTACCGAAGGTAGTTCGGAGTCCCGGACGAGATCGGGGACATGACGAGGAGTCTCGAAATGGTCGATACGTAAAGATCGATATATTGGACGACTATATTCGGACATCGGAAAGGTTCCGAGTGATTCGGGTATTTTTCGGCGTACCGGAGAGTTACGGGAATTCGCCGGGGAGTATATGGGCCATATTGGGCTTTAGGGGAAAGAGATAGGAGGCTGTGCCCCCCCAAGGCCTAGTCCGAATTGGAGTAGGGGGAGGGGCTGCGCCCCCTCCTTCCTTCTCTTCTCTCTCCCCTTTCCTTGACTCCTACTCCTACTACTTGGAAGGGGGGGAATCCTACTCTCGGTGGGAGTAGGACTCCTCCAGGGCGCGCCATAGGGGCCGGCCCTCTCCTCCCTCCTCCACTCCTTTATATACGGAGGAGGGGGCGCCCCAAAGACACAACAATTGATCCCTTGGATCTCTTAGCCGTGTGCGGTGCCCCCCTCCACCATAATCCACCTCGATAATATCGTAGCGGTGCTTAGGCGAAGCCCTGCGTTGGTAGAACATCATCATCGTCACCACGCCGTCGTGCTGACGGAACTCTCCCTCAAAGCTCGGCTAGATCGGAGTTCGAGGGACGTCATCGAGTTGAACGTGTGCTGAACTCGGAGGTGCCGTGCGTTCGGTACTTGATCGGTCGGATCGTGAAGACGTACGACTACATCAACCGCGTTGTGCTAACGCTTCCGCTTACGGTCTACGAGGGTACGTGGACACACTCTCCCCTCTCGTTGCTATGCATCACCATGATGTTGCGTGTGCGTAGGAAATTTTTGAAATTACTACGTTCCCCAACAGTGGCATCCGAGCCAGGTTTTATGCGTTGATGTAATATGCACGAGTAGAACACAAGTGAGTTGTGGGCGATACAAGTCATACTACTTACCAGCATGTCATACTTTGGTTCGGCGGTATTGTTGGATGAAGCGGCCCGGATCGACATTACGCGTATGCTTACGCGAGACTGGTTCTACCGACGTGTTTCGCACACAGGTGGCTGGCGGGTGTCAGTTTCTCCAACTTTAGTTGAACCGAGTGTGGCTACGCCCGATCCTTGTGAAGGTTAAAACAGCACTAACTTGACGAAATATCGTTGTGGTTTTTGATGCGTAGGTAAGAACGGTTCTTGCTAAGCTCGTAGCGGCCACGTAAAACTTGCAACAACAAAGTAGAGGACGTCTAACTTGTTTTTGCAAGGCTTGTTGTGATGTGATATGGTCAAGACGTGATGAGATATAAGTTGTTGTATGAGATGATCATGTTTTGTTGAAGTTATCGGCAACTGCCAAAAGCCTTATGGTTGTCTCTTTATTGCATAAGATGCAAGCGCCAAATAATTACTGTACTTTATCGCTATGCGATAGAAATAGTTGCAAGAGCAATAGTTGGCGAGACGACTATGTGACGACACATTGATATAGATGAAGATGATGGAGATCATGGTGTCATGCCGGTGACGATGGAGATCATGATGATGCTTTGAAGACGGAGATCAAAGGCACAATATGATGATGGCCATATCATGTCACATATTTTGATTGCATGTGATGTTTTAATCTTTTATACATCTTATTTTGCTTAGTTTGGTGGTAGCTTTATAAGATGATCCCTGACTAAATTATCAAGGTATAAGTGTTCTCCCTGAGTATGCACCGTTGCGAAAGTTCTTCGTGCTGAGACACCACGTGATGATCGGGTGTGATAGGTTCTACGTTCAAATACAATGGGTGCAAAACAGTTGCACACGTGGAATACTCACGTTAAACTTGACGAGCCTAGCATATAACAGATATGTCCTCGGAACACTGAGACCGAAATGTCGAGCGTGAATCATATAGTAGATATGATCAACATAGTGATGTTCACCATTAAAACTGCTCCATCTCACGTGATGATCGGACATGGTTTAGTTGATATGGATCACGCGATCACTTAGAGGATTAGAGGGATGTCTATCTAAGTGGGAGTTCTTAAGTAATATGATTAATTGAACTTTAATTTATCATGAACTTAGTCCTGGTAGTATTAGCATATCTATGTTGTAGATCAATAGCTCACGTTGTTGCTTCCCTATGTTTTATATATGTTCCTAGAGAAAACTAAATTGAAAGATGTTAGTAGCAATCATGCGGACTTGGTCCGTGATCTGAGGATTAACCTCATTGCTGAACAGAAGAATTATGTCCTTGATGCACCGCTAGGTGACAGAACTATTGCAAGAGCAGATGCAGACGTTTTGAACGTTTTGACAAAAGCTCGGTATGATGACTACTTGATAGTTTAGTGCACCATGCTTTACGGCTTAGAACCGGGACTTCAAAAATGTTTTGAACGCCACGGAGCATATAAGATGTTCCAAGAGTTGAAATTGGTATTTCATACTCATGCTCGTGTCGAGAGGTATGAGACCTCTGACAGTACTTTGCCTACAAGATGGAGGAGAATAGCTCAACTAGTGAGCATGTGTTCAGAATGTCTGTTTACTACAATCGCTTGAATCACGTGGAAGTTAATCTTCCAGATAAGATAGCGATTGACAAAGTTCTCTAGTCACTATCACCAAGTTACTAGAACTTCGTGATGAACTATAATATGCAAGGGATAACAGAAACGATTCCCGAGTTCTTCGTGATGCCGAAATCGACGAAGGTAGAAATCAAGAAAAGCATCAAGTGTTGATGGTTGACAAAACCACTAGTTTCAAGAAAAGGGCAAAGGGAGGAAGGGGAACTTCAAGAAGAACGGGAAGCAAGTTGCTGCTCAAGTGAAGAAGCCCAAGTCTGGACCTAAGCCTGAGACTAAGAGCTTCTACTGCAAAGGGACTGGTCACTGGAAGCGGAACTGCCCCAAGTATTTGGCGGATAAGAAGGATGGCAAAGTGAACAAAGGTATATTTGATATACATGTTATTGATGTGTACCTTACTAGTGTTTATAGCAACCCCTCAGTATTTGATACTAGTTCAGTTGCTAAGAGTAGTAACTCGAAACGGGAGTTGCAGAATGAACAGAAACTAGTTAAGGGTGAAGTGACGATGTATGTTGGAAGTGGTTCCAAGATTGATATGATCATCATCGCACACTCCCTATACTTTTGGGATTAGTGTTGAACCTAAATAAGTGTTATTTGGTGTTTGCGTTGAACATAAATATGATTTGATCATGTTTATTGCAATACGGTTATTCATTTAAGGTAGAGAATAATTGTTGTTCTGTTTACATGAATAAAACCTTCTATGGTCATACACCCAATGAAAATGGTTTGTTGGATCTCGATCGTAGTGATACACATATTCATAATAATGAAGCCAAAAGATGCAAAGTTAATAATGATAGTGCAACTTATTTGTGGCACTGCCGTTTAGGTCATATTGGTGTAAAGCGCATGAAGAAACTCCATGCTGATGGACTTTTGGAATCACTTGATTATGAATCACTTGATGCTTGCGAACCATGCCTCATGGGCAAGATGACTAAGACTCCATTCTCTGGAACAATGGAGCGAGCAACTGACTTATTGGAAATAATACATACTAATGTATGCGATCCGATGAGTGTTGAGGCTCGCGGCAAGTATCATTATTTTTTGACCTTCACAGATGATTTGAGAAGATATGTGTATATCTAATTGATGAAACACAAGTCTGAAACATTTGAAAAAGTTCAAAGAATTTCAGAGTGAAGTGGAGAATCATCGTAACAAGAAAATAAAAGTTTCTACGATATGATCGTGGAGGAGAATATTTGAGTTACGAGTTTGGTCTTCAATTAAAACAATGTGGAATAGTTTCACAAACTCATGCCACCTGGAACACCACAGCATAATTGTTGAGGATATAGACCTTAGAGTCACCCGCCAGGAGGGGCCGGGTTACTCATATGGTCATTGCCAGAAGCCCGGCGCTAAGCTTGAAGACGGTGGGCCAAAGATGGGCTTAAGACCCGGATATGGCTTAAGGCCCGTAGTTACAATCATTATTATGGTAGAACTTGTAGTGTAAGGCAAGAATAGTTGAGAGTCCGAGCCGGACACTCTTATGAGCCGGCCGGGACTCTAAGAGCTGCTGGGCGTCAGCCTCCCTATATAAAGGGACGACCCGGCAGCGGTTTAGGGACAAGAAAGATCTCATCGAGAACCAGGCATAGCAGTTAAGCTCCCTGGTCATCGAAACCCTAATCAATACCACCTCCAAGTAGACGTAGGCTTTTACCTTCACCGTAAGGGGCCGAACCAGTATAAACCCTCGTGTTCCTTGTCCCACTTAACCCCTTCAAGCTTCCTAGCTGCGATGGCTCCACGACTAAGTCCTAGCTTGAGGACATCTGCCGTGACAATTCCACGACAGTTGGCGCCCACCGTGGGCTGGCGCACGGTGGATTTGAGTTCTTGAAGGGCAGCTTCGAAGGGCTCAAGGGATACGCTAGGGGCCGGATGACCAAGAGTCGTCGCGGCAAGCTCTACATCGACGATGCAAACTGGGGCCCCGACACCGGCTCAATTGAGTACGGGTACCGGGTCCCCTTTGGCGGAATTCATGTTTTCATTGGCAAGATTGGTGAGCCGGGCCCTGAGCCGGATCTCTGCGCCGATCTCATCGAGACGGCTCAGCGTGCACGACCCGCCCGGGCCCCGCCTGCCTTAAGGCATGCTTTTGTGGGCTGTATCCATGGAGGGCTCTCTGATCGATCTGGATCCGGTGATGAGACGGCCGCCGGCTCTGATGGCGAGTCGACCACAGATGAGTCAAACTCGCTGTATCAACTTCAAGATGGCAGGCTCATAGGTTGTTCCGATGGTGACAGTATTCCGGACCCGTTTGAGCCGCCAAGCCGGGTTGGAATCTTCATGGCCGGTGCGCAGCCTGTTCAGAACCCTGCTGCTGGAGCAGGAAACCCGGTGCCCTCGCCGGCTCAGGTGCTAATGGATCTCACGGACAAGATGACGGCCCTGTTAACCGCCACGGTTGACCCGGCGGATCAAGCTCAGCATGATGCGGAGGTGGCACAGCTAAAGTTGGATCTAGTGAAAGCTAAGGAGGATCTGGCAGCAGAGGGGATCAGGATGGCTGCGGAGAGGGCGGCTCTCGACGCCCAAACTCAGTTGATCCAGGCGCAGTCCTTCCGGCTCACGATGGATCAAAACGCGTCCAATGAGGTCATGAGAAGGAGGCATCAAAAGGCCCAATCTCGACTCCCTCCGGTTTACGATCCACGCAACCTCTTCAACACGCCAGGTGCAGGGTCTAGTAACCCGCCAGGGGTCATAGTGCCCGGGTCTGGGACCCCTATTCAGCCACAAGTGATGGGGCCTCCCCAGGTGCCCCCTGCCCCGCCTCAGTGCGTGCCAATACCACCGGGTCATTATAATAACCCGCTGGAGAACATGGTCGCCGCGGCAGCACGGCTGGCGGCTCTCCCGGTCGACGGCGACTCTCCGACGGCTATTGAAACCCGCCGGGTCAGGGAACTCCTTCAGACAGCGCTGGCGCAGCAAGAGGCGTACTCCTACAGCCGGGACAGGATCCACTCGACCCCTCGTCCAGGCCGGAGCCCGACTTACAGCAGACACATGGTCTCAACGACCGGCTCAAGTAACGTCCGACGCCATGACCCGCCCCTGGCCATGGCCCGGCTCATAATGGAGCCTTCCACGCAGCAGACCAAGACAGAGCGCGGCAAGAGGCGGAGCAGATGCCTCAGTTGACGGCTTACCAGACTCCCCCGGCTTATCCGACGACGTCCGTCGATGTAGGTATCCCTACCAGGACTGGGAGTGTCCCTTGCTTAGTGCCAGCTATCCGCAATGAACGTCTACCCAAGGACTTCAAAGGCCCTAGGAAGGTGCCCAATTACACGGCTGACTTACAACCTGAAGATGAAACTACTGGAGGTCAGTGAGGCGGCAATGGCCAAGTACTTCACCATGATGTTGGATGGGACTGCCCGCACTTGGTTGAAAGGGCTACCACCAAATTCCATCGGGTCTTGGGCTGAGCTGAAAGCCCGATTCATCCAAAACTTCAAGGATACTTGTAGGCAGTCTATGTCAATTGTGGATTTGACTAACTGTAAGCAGCAGGAGGGTGAATCCACGACGCATTGGGTTCGCCGGGTCAAGGAGATCATACATTCATCAGATAAGATGGATGCCGGCTCTGCGGTTTTAATGTTGGAGCAGAATTGTCGTTTCGTGCCCCTGAAGATGAAACTCGGGTGGCTTAAGCGCGACTGCAATGATATGGGTACACTAATGGCGGCTCTTGTCAAGTACGCCGATTCTGATGGTACCAAGGATCCCCCTTCAGATGATGAAAGGGCAGGGAAGGGAAAGAAGAATGGCAATGGCAAGGGTCCTCAGCATAACCCGGGAAACCAAGGAGGAGGCAAGCGCAAGGCCGATGGCAGCCTAGAGTTTGTAGCCAACGCCAGCTCACAAGGTAATAACCAGCGACGCAAGGGGAGGCCCCCTCCCCGAGCCAGCGGGTCAGGCCCGACGCTGGAGCAGCTGTTGAATGAGCCTTGTCCAAGGCATGGCTCTAGAGAGAAGCCAGCTACCCATCTATGGAAGGATTGTGCAATCATTAAGGCCTTTAAAAATTACAACGGCCCGGGCGGCGGCTCAGGCGCCGGTGGCTTTCATGGCCCGGGCGGCGGCTCAAATTCTAATCCTCAGAACGGTCAAGGGGGCTTTAACCAGCAGTCTGGCCAGGGTAATCAACAGCAGTAAGGGGGTTATCAGACCAATCCAAAGCAGCTTAGCGGTGGACAATATCATGTGTTTACCACCAGTCTGTGCAAGCGAGATCAGAAGCTTCATAAGAGGGCTGTGAATGCTGTTGAGCCGGCGGTTCCACGCTACTTGCGGTGGTCTGAGCAGCCTATAGTGTGGAGTAGGGAGGATCACCCTCCCCGGGTGGATAATCCGGGTCACTTGGCCCTGGTGGTGGCTCCTCAGGTGGGAGGATATAAGTTCACTAAGGTGCTCATGGATGGCGGCAGCAGCATCAACATCCTCTATTATGAGACATTTCGTCGTATGGGGTTGATTGATAAGAATCTCAGCCAATCAAACACTATTTTCCATGGTGTGGTACCTGGTAAGTCGGCTTATCCAGTCGGCAAGATCGAGTTGGAAGTGGCCTTTGGAGATGAGAACAACTACAGGGTGGAAAAATTGACCTTTGAGGTGGTTAAGATAAGAAGTCCATACCATGCCATATTTGGGCGGCCGGCTTACGCCAAGTTCATGGCACGGCCGTGTTATGTGTACTTACAGCTCAAGATGCCGGGTCACAATGGGACCATTACGATTCACGGCAGCCGGAAAGTGGCTCTGGAGTGTGAGGAAGGCGATGCAGCTTATGCAGAATCTGTTTGTGCAATAGAGGAGTTGAAGTTTTACAAAGACAATGTCGACCCAACAGATATGACCTCTCTGAAAAAGCCGACTACGGAAAATGAGCCGGCGATGAAATTTAAGTCAGCTGATGAAACTAAGCTTGTTGATTTTGTTCCAGGAGATTCATCTCAGCAGTTCAGCATCAGTGCCAATCTGGATCCAAAATAGGAAAGCGCGCTCATCGAGTTCATCCGTGAGAATAGGGACATCTTCGCATGGAAACCTTCTGACATGCCAGGTGTACCTAGAGAACTCGCTGAGCACACTCTCAATGTTGATCCGAAATTTAAGCCGGTCAGGCAGTTCCTTCGGCGGTTTAATGAAGAGAGGCGGAAAGCTATTGGTGTAGAGGTGGCCCGGCTCTTAGCGGCCGGGTTTATTGTTGAAGTCTTTCACCCAGAATGGTTAGCTAACCCGGTGCTCGTACTCAAGAAGAACGGCACTTGGCGGATGTGTGTGGACTACACGGACTTAAACAAGGCGTGTCCGGCTGATCCTTTTGCCCTTCCCCATATTGATCAAATTATTGATGCTACGGCAGGTTGCGCGCGCTTAAGTTTCTTGGACACTTATTCTGGATATCATTAGATTAAAATGGCAGTTAAGGACCAGGAGAAGACGGCGTTCATCACTCCCTTTGGAGCCTTCTGCTATGTGTCTATGCCTTTTGGACTCAAGTGTGCACAGGCGACTTATCAGTGTTGTGTACAGAACTGTCTTCATAACCAGATTGGGCGCAATGTTCATGCTTATGTGGACGATATTGTGGTTAAATCCATAAAAGAGGAAACCCTGATAGATGATTTAAGGGAAACCTTTGATAATCTCCGGGTCTACAAGATGATGCTTAACCCGGCCCAAGTGTGTTTTTGGTGTTCCTGCAGGCAAACTCTTGGGTTTTTTGGTTTCTGACAGAGGCATTGAAGCTAACCCGGAGAAGATCAAGGCCATCACCTCCCTGGCTAAGCCGGCGTGTATAAATGACGTTCAGCGCTTGGCGGGTCGCATCGCTGCTTTAAGCCGGTTTATAAGCCGTTTGGGTGAGAAGGCCATGCCATTATATCAGTTGATGAAGAAAACTGATAACTTTGTCTGGAATGATGCAGCTAATACCGCTTTTGAGGATTTGAAGAAGCAGTTGGCAGAGCCCCCAGTCCTTGCTGCTCCGGTCGATAAGGAGCCCTTATTACTGTACGTGGCGGCAAACACACGAGCCGTCAGTGTGGCTGTGGTGGTGGAGCGCAAGGAATAGGGTAAGGAGCATCCGGTTCAGCGGCCGGTTTATTATGTCAGCGAAGTGCTTATCGAGTCCAAACAACGGTATCCACATTGGCAGAAGCTTGTTTATGGTGTGTTCATGGCAAGCCGGAAGCTTAAGCATTATTTCCAGGGTCATCCTATCACTGTGGTCATCTCTGCCCCTCTTGGTGATATCATTCAAAACAGAGAGGCCACAGGGAGAGTGGCTAAGTGGGCTATAGAGCTCGGACCCCATGGTCTGAAATACGTGCCACGCACTGCTGTTAAATCTCAGGCCTTGGTGGATTTCATCAACGATTGGACAGAGTCACAAGTACCCGAGCAAAAGCCGGATAACACATATTGGACTATTCACTTCGATGGGTCCAGGCAGTTGGAGGGCTCGGGGGCTGGAGTTGTATTGGCTTCCCCTAAAGGCGACAAGTTCCATTATGTGCTACAGTTGATGTTTCCTTGCACTAACAATGCGGCTGAGTACGAGGCCTTGCTCCACGGTCTTCGGATGGCTAAGGAGATGAGCTTGAGCCGGGTAAGGTGTCTCGGTGACTCAGACTTGGTGGCTCAACAAGTATCAGGCAAGTGGGACTCTAAGGACCCTCTCATGGCGGCTTATCGCCGCGAAGTTGATGCCATTGCTGGGCACTTTCAGGGCTACCAAGTAGAGCACATTGATCGCAGGAAGAACGAGGCGGCTGATGCTCTGAGCCGGCTAGGCTCTCAGCGAAAGCCGGTGCCGCCTAATACTTTCCTGGATGTCCTGTATAATCCTTCTGTTAAGCTGCCTACAGAGGAAGACTTGGCCGTCCCTGACCCGGAGGCGCGACTGGTGGCGGCTCTCCACATCATACCGGACTGGACAATGCCCTATTTGGCTTACATGACCCGGGGTGAGTTGCCTGAGGATGAAACTTTGGCTAGACAAATAACCCGGTGGGCTAAGTCAATGATTGTTATCAATGGCGAGTTGCATCACCGCAGTGTTACCGGAGCGTTTCAGCGTTGTGTCTCCCCGGAGGAAGGTCAAGAGATCTTGCGTGAGATTCATGAAGGGGATTGTGGCCATCACGCCGGCTCAAAGTCTCTTGTGGCCAAGGCTTTTCGCCATGGTTTTTATTGGCTGACGGCTCATGCTGATGCGGAGGACTTGGTCAGTAAATGTGATGGTTGCCAAAGGTTCTCACGACGGGCTCATGTGCCGGCTCAGGAGCTGAGGATGATCCCAATTACTTGGCCCTTTGTGGTCTGGGGGATTGATATGGTTGGGCCTTTTAAAAGGTCCAAGGATAAGAAGACTCATCTCTTGGTAGCAGTTGACAAATTTACCAAGTGGGTGGAAGCGGAGCCAGTTAGCAAGTGTGATGCAGCCACGGCGGTTCAATTTATGAAAAAGGTGATTTTTCGCTTTGGCTTTCCGCACAGCATTATAACTGACAATGGCACCAATCTATCCAAAGGCGCCATGGAAGAGTTTTGTCAACGAGAGCATATCCGACTTGATGTTTCCTCGGTGGCTCATCCTCAATCCAATGGTCAAGCTGACCGAGCTAATCAGGAGATTCTGAAGGGCATCAAGCCCCGGCTTTTGGTCCCTTTGCAGCGGACGCCGGGTTGTTGGGTGGAGGAGTTGCCCTCCGTGTTATGGAGCATCAACACTACTCCTAACAGGTCTACAGGTTTCACGCCTTCCTTCATGGTTTATGGGGCAGAAGCAGTCCTCCCCAGTGACATCCGTCATGACTCGCCTCGAGTGGTGGCTTATGTTGAGGCGGATAATGAACAGGCGCGCCAAGATGCTCTTGACTTGTTGGACGAACAACGTGATGTGACAGCAGCTCGCTCAGCGATTTACCAACAAGACCTGCGCCGTTATCATAGTCGCCGGGTTAAATCCTGGGTCTTCCAGGAAGGCGATCTCGTGCTCCGGCTCATCCAAGATCAAACCGATGCGCACAAGCTATCTCCACCTTGGGAAGGGCCCTTTGTGGTCAGCAAGAATTTGCACAACGGGTCATATTACCTCATTGACATTCGGGAGCACAAAGATTCACGTAAGTCGGAGGAAGAGACCCGTCGGCCGTGGAACATAGCTCAGCTTCGGCCTTACTACACTTGAGCCACCGGCTCTCATAATGTACATATTTCTCTCAGCCATGTATATATTATGATAAGCAATAAAGCAGGACCTCTGTCCTTTTTCTCCTCCAAATATGCACGTGTTGTTTTCATTGCAAGATTAACATGATAACTTGAAGGAGGATCCGGCTTGTGATCGTATTCGAATCTAGCCATAGGTAATAAGGTCACTTGGGGGCTTCCTGTTCAAACATAGGTCGTATTCGAACCAAAGAGAACATAGCTGTCGATACCCATTTGATTGGCAAAGTGCCGAGCTCATCGGGGAGTTTTCTTTGATCATATTTGAATCATAGTTTATCCTCTTTGAGAACCGACGTGGATCGTATTCGAATCAGCGTCGTTAAACAATTTTAAGTCATTTGGGGGCTTCCTGTTCAAACATGGGTCGTATTCGAACCAAAGAGAACATAGCTGTCGGTACCCTCTTGATTGGCATCGCCACACCCACTGGGGGCTATATGATCGTATTCGAGTCCTAGCATAACCCCTTTGGGCCGGGTCTCTGGTCGTATTTGAACCGGAAGCCCCTCAGTTCTTCTGCTTTATAGCAAGTTTCTTTTGATTATTTCAAAGTGTGTACAGCCGGGTCTCACTTTGCCGGCTTAACGTTGATTTACAGTGTTAAGACAGGTAAACCGGAATTAAGGTACCAACCTTATTACCCGGGTTATCTAAACCGGAAGTATACTTGCAGGCCGCTAAGTGTGTTATTACGGCTATATTAAGGACATAATTGAGGGCCAGTCTTTTTTGATTCATATTCCGGGTTATATGTCTAAAGCATATGCTTCTCAGTGCGGTAAGCCTCCTAGAGACTTGTGATTTGTCCTTTTATGCAGGATAGTTAAAGGCAACTATTTTGAGTTTAAGGAAAATGAATGATCAATCATGACCCGGAGAAATATAAAGGAGACAACTTCAATGGACTTCGGAATTCAACGCGTGCACGATGGCACGGCAGAGTTAAAAGTGTTGGTCCTACTCTATTACAAGACTCATTGAGTCCAAAAGGGTGGAGAATTGTTTTATAAGCCGCCCGCAGAGTTAAGACGCTTGCTGGGTTGAAGTCTCCGGCTCGTCCCTCTCTTCTCCTCCGGCTGTTCCCAAGACCTGGAAAGTTGATGACTTCCAGTCGATGCCGCTGAGAGCTTCGAATTGAGCTTCCTCGTCAATTAACCCGGCCAGGTTAATCTCCGGGGCGAAGGTGTGCTGACGAGCCGGCGGGATTAAGCTGAGGGCTTCATAGCGCGGAGTAGGGATCCTCTGATTTTCTGCATCGTAACCGGGCTGATACTTAGTCAGATCTGTATCATTGCCAATCAGAGTGGCCACCGGGCATACGGCCTTCACGCAAGCTGCGAAGTCCTTCTGATCGAAGGTGGTGCCGTCTTCCTTCAGACTTGGATAGCCGAGGGCGATGTCCGCCGGGTCTAACTCTGGAAGGAACGCCTTGGCCCGGCTCAGCGCGGCGATCGCTCCGGCTCTTGCAGAGGCCCGTCGCAGCTCTTGGATACGTTGAGGTAGAACGGCGAGCCGGCGAAGGACTTCCGCCAGGTGAGTCGGCACCTCGTTGGATAGGGCCACCACAGCCAAGGCACGCTGTGACCCGGTGTAGAGTTGCTCCACCAGGGTGTACACAGCCTTCAGCTTGGTTACCACACTCTGGTTGAGGTTGGCACTTCTGGGACCTGTTTAACAGAATAAGATAAGCCGCCGACAAGGATGAGTTATGAGATATAAAAATTCTAAACTTGATGAAAGCCGGTGAAATGACTTACCGAAGATTGCGGCGACCATCTGGGACACTCGGCGCTTTAAACCGGAGAGTTCGGCGGTCTTCTCGGAGAGAGCCTTCTCCGCCTGTTCAGCCCGGTTCACCAGCGCGACCTTTTCTTCGGCCCAAGCCTTCCGTTCAGCGTCAAACTCCGTCTTCAGCTTTTCTTGCGCGGCGATGCTGGACACAAATTTGGCATTTGCCTTCCGGGTCTCCATTTCTTGCATCTTCAGCCGGTTCTTGAGATCAGAGATGTCAGCCTCAAACTTCTTGCCAGCAGCCTGCATAAATTTCTGGGTTATGGCATGAACAGTTACTATGCACATTTAAAGTCCCAAGCGTTTTCCAAGCAGAGACACTTGGCACTTGGGGGCTAATGCATATCGAACGTTCCTATCTACAAACTACCGGCTCATGGAAGTAAGCCGGAACCTAAGTCTACAACATACTCAATCATAAGTCGTCGACTTGGGGGCTAGCATGGTAAAGGTAACTATGCAGTAAGTAAGAGGACAGAAGAATAATACCTCAGATTTCTGCTGGATCTGGTTCACCATGGCAATCTCTGCGTCCCGGCTCTTGTGCACTTGGCTGACGAAGCCGGAGACGATCTCTCCAATGTTCAAATTGGCGTAGTCGGTGAGGTCCAGGTTAACCCGGCGGGACTCTAGCAGCTCCCCTTTGGCGGAGCACTTGGCCAGCGCAGTAGGTCTCCCCGGCTCAACAAACTCCGTCCGGGTGATTACCACGTCCGGGTCATCTGCTGGTTGAGCCGAGCTGGAGGCCTCCGGGTTAACAGAAGCTTCTGTTACGGGCTTGCTGGTTGGAGCAGCGGCCTCAGGAGCAGAGGCAGCTGGCGGCTCTTGAGCGGCTGCCTCTGGCTCAGGCAAGTCTGGCTCATCGACCGGCTTGTGCTTCTTCGCCCTTTTGCTGAGTTTTGCTTGGGCACTGAAAAGACAAAAAAGATTAAGCACAAAAGTGTAAGTAAAAGGCAAGTATAATTACCCGGGCACGGTCTTGAAAGCCGGAAGATTCGACTGCATAGAGTCGCCAGAAGAGGGGGAAGTTTCCTGATAATTTGAGTCAGAAGAGTTGAGTGGTTGACGTATAACACCTGCCAAAGGATGGAAAGGGTACAACTTTGAGATCACCTCGGTCCGGCGTTTCCTCGATGCGTCAGGTAACCCGGCGGAAAGGTCAGTGTCTTTGTTGGTCCGGGTGTGCCGTCGGCTTTCATGAACCTGTCGCTTCAAAATAAATTGAGGATCTTGATAAGCTAAAGGATTGGAAAAGCTTACTTTCCGGGTTACCCTTCGGACTTTCAGCCTTGGCAAGGGCTCCGAGTCAGAGGAAAGTGACATTACCTCTTCAACCACCGGGTTACTTGCGCCAGTGTCATCCTGTCGATGAACAAGTATTGATAAGGCGGACAGCAATAAACAACAAATACAACAAGGACTTACGGGCTCAGGGGTTACCTCTGACTCGGAGCTGTCGCTTAGTTGCATTAGCTCTGAAGCAGTAGGCCTACTTCCTTTCTTGCGAGGGGCGGCTTTCTTGGCGGCTTTCTTCGCCTTTCTGGCCTTCTTGGCCGCCTCATGGTCATATTTGACCCGCCAAAACTTGTCATCAGCCTGAAAAATACAATGATGACTTCTTAAAACGATTCGGATGAAAGTTATATACAGAAGAAGATAAGATGTTCAGATCAGCGGCTTACCACTGGGGCTGGGTTGGTCTTGCAGAAGGGGGCTAACCCGGTCCTCCCGCAGTCTGCCAGGCTCTCGTTCAAGAGAGCCTTGGTCATATCCTCTGCAACATCTTCAGGAAGATCGTTGCGGCTGTGTCTCTGGGGGTCATCCTTTCGGCCTGTGTACTCGCACATTAAGCCGGGGCGACGGCTCAATGGGATCACCCGCCAGGAGATCCAGACCCGGACCAAGTCGATTCCGTTGAGACCATTGCCCAGGAGAGCTTTGATCTTCTTGATGGTGGGGAGCAGAGGTTGGCGTTCCGCCTGAGTTAACTTGTCAGACAGCGGGTGAGTCGGCTCCAGACGCGATGGGCGAAAGCCGGGCAACGGACTCTCATCAGCCGGCAACGTGTCTTGGCAGTAGAACCACGTCAGATTCCAGTCTTTGGGGTGGCTTGGCGGTTCTGCGTAAGGGAAAAGACAGTCCCTCCGCCACTGAATGGAGATGCCACCAAGCTTCAAACTTGGCCCATTGGCGCACTCATTCTGACGGTTCAGGTAGAAGAGCTCTCTGAAGAGCAGAAGGCTGGGCTCCTCTCCAAGGTAGACCTCGCAGAACACTTGGAAGTTGCAGATATTGGACACTGAGTTGGGTCCTATGTCTTGAGGCCGCAGGTCAAAGAAATTCAGCACGTCTCTGAAGAACTTTGAGCCGGGCGGTGCGAAGCCCCGGCTCATATGATCCACAAAAATCACTACCTCCCCGTCCTTTGGTTGTGGTCTCTCTTCTGACGGTTCAGGGGCACGGTAGGACATGACGTCCTTCTTAGGCAGGTAGCCAGACTTGACAAAACCTGCTAACGTCTCGTTGGTGACATTGGACCTCATCCAATTGCAAGTGATGGAGGCTTTAGGAGCTTTGGGAGGCATCGTGAAAGTCGGCAGCCTATGATAAAAGGAAACGTCCGGTTTAACTATAAGCCGGAGGAAATTTACAGTTCAATATTAAAGTGGCGGCTTATGAAGGGGACTAATGACATATACGTAAGTGCACCGGGCTATTTAAGCCGCCTGAAGTATTGAGAGTAATTCGATTGTCTACGGCCATATCACAGATGAGCAGGAAAGTTCTATGGCGCATGGTCTCCTTTAAGTCGGAAGGTTCTACGGCGCGTGTTTTCTTTAAGCCGGAAATGTAAACCGCCATGGCTCAACGAGTGCAGTTTTTTACTAAGTGTGGTGAAAACAAGTTTCACACATTGCGGTAAATAATTTGGATCAAGTGGTCAGCTGAAAAAGAAAATTTCTAGACCTAAAAACAGACGCGAGGGAAGTTCTTGGGCTTGAATGGGGCCTTTAGGCAGTCAAAAGAGATCTACTTGCATCTGAAATGAGTGCCAAACAGCTACCGCGGCAGGTCTATGCAGGTCTAAGATCAAGAAGGGCAGTAAAAATGAAAACTACCGAAGAACTTGTGGGCGACGGCGAAGAACACGGACGAACACGGACGAACCCTACTGCAGATCTGTTCTACGGGGTAGCGAGGACTTACCAGTGCTGAAGAGATGCGGAGGTCGCCGCCGTTTGTCTGGACCGAGTCAGGGTGATGCAGCGGCCAAGGTTGACGAAGACCGGGGGCGCGGCGGTGGCGGCGGAGCTCGAGCAGCACGGGGGCAGTGAGAGGAAGAAGACGAAAGAGAAGAGTGGCTGAAGGCCCGTCGGGCCGGGCTATTTATAAGGGCGAGCTCATAAGTGGGCGCGAGAAACGAGGAGACCGCGGCGTGGTTATCTCCCCATGAAACGCCTCGATTTTCGGGATGGCAGTAAAGATAAGATCTGTTGTGGATCTGGTGGAGTAAAAAACGGGCTTAATGGAAGATGACGTCACGGCGGATTACCCGGAGTCCGGAGGATGACGTCACGCCGGGTTATGGCCTTCACATAATTGTAAGCCGGAGAATTTCTGTCGAAAAGATTGAAGATTGACATGAGCCGGCTCAAGTCAATCTGGGGCCTAATGTTGAGGATATAGACCTTAGAGTCACCCGCCAGGAGGGGCCGGGTTACTCATATGGTCATTGCCAGAAGCCCGGCGCTAAGCTTGAAGACGGTGGGCCAAAGATGGGCTTAAGACCCGGATATGGCTTAAGGCCCGTAGTGACAATCATTATTATGGTAGAACTTGTAGTGTAAGGCAAGAATAGTTGAGAGTCCGAGCCGAACACTCTTATGAGCCGGCCGGGACTCTGAGAGCTGCTGGGCGTCAGCCTCCCTATATAAAGGGACGACCCGGCAGCGGTTTAGGGACAAGAAAGATCTCATCGAGAACCAGGCATAGCAGTTAAGCTCCCTGGTCATCGAAACCCTAATCAATACCACCTCAAACTGGACGTAGGCTTTTACCTTCACCGTAAGGGGCCGAACCAGTATAAACCCTCGTGTTCCTTGTCCCGCTTAACCCCTTCAAGCTTCCTAGCTGCGATGGCTCCACGACTAAGTCCTAGCTTGAGGACATCTGCCGTGACAATTCCACGACAATAATGGTGTGTCCGAACGTCATAACCGTACTTTATTGGATATAGTGCAATCTATGATGTCTCTTACCGATTTACCACTATCGATTTGGGGTTATGCATTAGAGACAACTACATTCACGTTAAATAGGCCACCATCTAAATCCGTAGAGATGACATCGTATGAACTATGGTTTGGCAAGAAACCTAAGCTGTCGTTTCTTAAAGTTTGAGGTTGCAATGCTTATGTGAAAAAGTTTCAACCTGATAAGCTCAAACCCAAATCGGAGAAGTGCTTCTTCATAGATACCCAAAAGAAAATGTTGGGTACACCTTCTATCACAGATCCGAAGGCAAGATATTCGTTGCAGAGAATGGATCCTTTCTAGAGAAGGAGTTTCTCTCGAAAGAAGTGAGTGGGAGGAAAGTAGAACTTGATAAGGTAACTGTACCTTCTCCCGAATTGGAAAGTAGTTCATCACTGAAATCAGTTCCAGTGATGCTTACACCAATTAGTGAGGAAGTTAATGATGATGATCATGAAGCTTCGGATCAAGTTATTACCGAACCTCGTAGGTAAACCAGAGTGAGATACGCACCAGAGTGGTACGTTAATCCTGTTCTGGAAGTCATGTTACTAGACCATGACGAACCTGCGAACTATGAGGAAGCGATGATGAGCCCAGATTCCGCAAAATGGCTTCAGGCCATGAATTCTGAGATAGGATCCATGTATGAAAACAAAGTATGGACTTTGGTGGAATTGCCCGATGATCGGCAAGCCATTGAGATTAAGTGGATCTTCAAGAGGAAGACGGGCGCTGATAGTAGTGTTACTATCTACAAAGCTAGAATTGTCGCAAAAGATTTTCCACAAGTTCAAGGTGTTGACTACGACGAGATTTTCTCACTCGTATCTATGGTTCAGTATGTCCGAATCATGTTAGCAAATTGCCGCATTTTATGAAATCTGGCAAATGGATAAACAAACCAGCATTCCTTAATGGATTTATTAAAGAAGAGTTGTATACGATGTAACAGAAGGTTTTGTCAATCCTAAAGGTGCTAACAAAATATGCAAGCTCCAGCGATCCATCTATGGACTGGTGCAAGCATCTCGGAGTTGGAATATACGCTTTGATAAGTTGATCAAAGGATATAGTTTTATACAGACTTGCAGTGAAGCCTGTATTTACAAGAAAGTGAGTGGGAGCACTACAGCATTTCTGATAAGTATATGTGGATCGGAAATAATGTAGAATTATTCTGCAAAGCATAAAGGAGTGTTTGAAAGGAGTTTTTCAAAGAAAGACCTCGGTGAAGCTGCTTACATATTGAGCATCAAGATCTAGATAGATCAAGACGCTTGATAAGTTTTTCAATGAGTACATACCTTGACAAGATTTTGAAGTAATTCAAAATGGAACAGTCAAAGAAAGAGTTCTTGCCTGTGTTACAAGGTGTGAAATTGAGTAAAGACTCAAAGCCCGACCACGGCAGAAGATAGAAAGAGAATGAAATTCATTCCCTATGCCTCAGCCATAGGTTCTATAAAGTATGCTATGCTATGTACCAGAACTATTGTGTACCTCACCAAGAGTTAGGCAAGAGGATACAATAGTGATCTAGGAGTAGATCACTGGACAACGGTCAAAAATTGTCCTTAGTGGAATAAGGAAATATTTCTCGGTTATGGAGGTGATAAGGAGTTCGTCGTAAAAAGCTACGTTGATGCAAGCTTTGACACCGATCTAGATGACTCTAAGTCTCGATCTAGATACATATTGAAAGTGGGAGCTATTAGCTAGAGTAGCTCCGTGCAGAGCATTGTAGACATAGAAATTTGCAAAATACTTGCGGATCTGAATGTGACAGACCCGTTGACTAAAATTATCTCACAAGCAAAACATGATCACACCTTAGTACTCTTTGGGTGTTAATCACATAGCGATGTGAACTAGATTACTGACTCTAGTAAACCCTTTGGGTGTTGGTCAGATATCGATGTGAACTATGGGTATTAACCACGTAAAGATGTGAACTATTGATGTTAAATCACATGGCGATGTGAACTAGATTATTGACTCTAGTGCAAGTGGGAGACTGAAGGAAATATGCCCTAGAGGCAATAATAAAGTTATTATTTATTTCCTTATTTCATGATAAATGTTTATTATTCATGCTAGAATTGTATTAACCGGAAACATAATACATGTGTGAATACATAGACAAACATAGTGTCACTAGTATGCCTCTACTTGACTAGCTCGTTAATCGAAGATGGTTGAGTTTCCTAGCCATGGACATGAGTTGTCATTTGATTAACGGGATCACATCATTAGGAGAATGATGTGATTGACTTGACCCATTCCGTTAGCTTAGGACTTGATCGTTTAGTATGTTGCTATTGCTTTCTTCATGACTTATACATGTTCCTATGACTATGAGATTATGCAACTCCCGTTTACCAGAGGAACACTTTGTGTGCTACCAAACGTCACAACGTAACTGGGTGATTATAAAGGTGCTCTCCAGGTGTCTCCGAAGGTACTTGTTGGGTTGGTGTATTTCGAGATTAGGATTTGTCACTCTGATTGTCAGAGAGGTATCTCTGGGCCCACTCGGTAATGCACATCACTATAAGCCTTGCAAGCATTGTAACTAATGAGTTAGTTACGGGATGATGTATTACGGAACGAGTAAAGAGACTTGCCGGTAACGAGATTGAACTAGGTATTGAGATACCGACGATCGAATCTCGGGCAAATAACATACCAATGACAAAGGGAACAACGTATGTTGTTATGCGGTTTGACAGATAAAGATCTTCGTAGAATATGTGGGAGCCAATATGAGCATCCAGGTTCCGCTATTGGTTATTGACCGGAGATATGTCTCGGTCATGTCTACATAGTTCTCGAACCCGTTGGGTCCGCACGCTTAAAGTTCGATGACGGTTATATTATGAGTTTATGTGTTTTGATGTACCGAAGGTAGTTCGGAGTCCCGGATGAGATCGAGGACATGACGAGGAGTCTCAAAATGGTCGAGACATAAAGATCGATATATTGGACGACTATATTCGGACATCGGAAAGGTTCCGAGTGATTCGGGTATTTTTCGGAGTACCGGAGAGTTACGGGAATTCGCCGGGGAGTATATGGGCCTTATTGGGCTTTAGGGGAAAGAGATAGGAGGCTGCGTGCCCCCCCCCCCCAAGGCCTAGTCCGAATTGGACTAGGGGGATGGGCTGCGCCCCCTCCTTCCTTCTCTTCTGTCTCCCCTTTCCTTGACTCCTACTCCTACTACTTGGAAGGGGGGAATCCTACTCCCGGTGGGAGTAGGACTCCTCCAGGGCGCGCCATAGGGGCCGGCCCTCTCCCCCCTCCTCCACTCCTTTATATACGGAGGAGGGGGCACCCCAAAGACACAACAATTGATCCCTTGGATCTCTTAGCCGTGTGCGGTGCCCCCCTCCACCATAATCCACCTCGATAATATCGTAGTGGTGCTTAGGCGAAGCCCTGCGTCGGTAGAACATCGTCATCGTCACCACGCCGTCGTGCTGACAGAACTCTCCCTCAAAGCTCGGCTGGATCGGAGTTCGAGGGACGTCATCGAGTTGAACGTGTGCTGAACTCGGAGGTGCCGTGCGTTCGGTACTTGATCGATCGGATCGTGAAGACGTACGACTATATCAACTGCGTTGTGCTAACGCTTCCGCTTACGGTCTATGAGGGTACGTGGACACACTCTCCCCTCTCATTGCTATGCATCACCATGATCTTGCGTGTGCGTAGGAAATTTTTGAAATTACTACGTTCCCCAACAAAAATAAAATTGGGTTGCCTCCCAACAAGCGCTATCGTTTACCGCCCCTAGCTAGGCATAAAAGCAAGGATAGATCTAGATATTGCCATCTTTGGTAGGCAATTCTTAAATAAAACACCTATAACCCTTAGGAGTTTCTTTCTTTTTATTAATTATCAAACTCCTAGGTACAAAATCGAGAAAATCATTTGTAGCAAAAGGTTCCTTAAGGATAGCAAGAAAGTTGGGGTGAACACTTATAGATTTGAGATCAGCATTACCCTTACTAGAAGTTTCACCCTTATTTTTAGGAACATGCATCAATTTAGCAATCTTAGCATTAGAAGGAGTGTTTTTCACGGAAGAAAAGGCAGACCCTAGGTTGGTAGTAATATCCTCAATTTTATCAATTCTAGTGGAATCTTGATCTATTCTTTCATTAACCATAGGTTCCTTTTCTTTAAAGTTTTTAAGAGCAACTCCTACCTTAGATCCATATTGGGTAATTTGGTTGTGGATCTTTCTATCCAAATTTTCAATCAACTCTATGGTGGCAACTTTATTTTCAATAATTTCCAGCCGTTGCATCACATGTTCCAAAGTTAAAATAGTTCCATTTACCAAAAGAGGTGGTGGGTCAAACAAATCTATCATAGCATTATAAGAATCAAAAGTATGGCTACCCAAGAAATTTCCTCCGGTAATGGTATCAAGAATATATCTATTCCAAGGCGTGACGCCTACATAAAAATTGCGAAGAAGAACAGAAGTTGATTGCTTTCTAGCAGATTTAATTTGAGCGTTGCAAATTCTATACCAAGCATCTTTTAGATTTTCTCCCTCCCTTTGTTTAAAATTAAGAACTTCATTCTCGGGAGACAAAGGAGTAGATAAAGGACTAGCCATAACGACGAAGTAGGCGAAAGAGAGGCAAACGGAAAGAGAGGGCGAATAAAACGGCAAGGGTGAAGTGGGGGAGAGGAAAACGAGAGGCAAATGGCAAATAATGTAATGCGAGGGATAAGAGTTTGTGATGGGTACTTGGTATGTCTTGACTTGTGTAGACTCGGCAACGGTGCCAATAATGGCTTTGTTGGGAGTCAAATCTTGACTTGACTTGGCGCACACCTCCCCGGCAATGGCGCCAGAAATCCTTCTTGCTACCTCTTGAGCACTGCGTTGGTTTTCCCTTGAAGAGGAAAGGGTGATGCAGTAAAGTAGCGTAAGTATTTCCCTCAGTTTTTGAGAACCAAGGTATCAATCCAGTAGGAGGTCACGCTCAAGTCCCTTGCACCTATACAAACAAATAAGAACCTCGCAACCAACGTGATAAAGGGTTGTCAATCCCTTCACGGTCTCTTACGAGAGTGAGATCTGATAGAGATGATAAGATAATGTTTTTGGTATTTTTTATGATAAAGAGTAAAAGTAAAGAAAGCAAGTAACAGTAATGGAAATAACGGGAGATTAATATGATGGAAAATAGACCCGGGGGCCATAGGTTTCACTAGTGGCTTCTCTCAAGATAGCATAAGTATTACGGTGGGTGAACAAATTACTGTCGAGCAATTGATAGAATTGAGCATAGTTATGAGAATATCTAGGTATGATCATGTATATAGGCATCACGTCCGTGACAAGTAGACCGAAACAATTCTGCATCTACTACTATTACTCCACACATCGACCGTTATCCAACATGCATCTAGAGTATTAAGTTCATAAGAACGGAGTAACGCTTTAAGCAAGATGACATGATGTAGAGGGATAAACTCATGCAATATTATATAAACCCCATCTTTTTATCCTCGATGGCAACAATACAATACGTGCCTTGCTGCCCTGCTGTCACTGGGAAAGGACACTGCAAGATTGAACCCAAAGCTAAGCACTTCTCCCATTGCAAGAAAGATCAATCTATTAGGCCAAACCAAACTGATAATTCGAAGAGACTTGCAAAGATAACCAATCATACATAAAAGAATTCAGAGAATATTCAAATATTGTTCATAGATAATCTTGATCATAAACCCACAATTCATCGGATCTCGACAAACACACCGCAAAAGAAGATTACATCGAATAGATCTCCAAGAGAATCGATGAGAACTTTGTATTGAGATCCAAAGAGAGAGAAGAAGCCATCTAGCTAATAACTATGGACCCGAAGGTCTGAGGTAAACTACTCACACATTATTGGAGAGGCTATGGTGTTGATGTAGAAGCCCTCCGTAATCAATGCCCCCTCCGGCAGGACGCCGGAAAAGGCCCCAAGATGGGATCTCACGGGTACCGAAGGTTGCGATGGTGGAATTAGTTTTCGTGGTCGCTTCTGATGGTTTGGGGGTACGTAGGTATATATAGGAGGAAGAAGTAGGTCGGTGGAGCCATGAGGGGCCCACGAGGGTGGAGGGCGTGCCTGGGGGGGTATGCGCGCCCCCCTACCTCATGGCTTCCTCGTCTGTTGCTTGACGTCCACTCCAAGTCCTCTGGATCACGTTTGTTCCGAAAATCACGTTCCCAAAGGTTTCATTCCGTTTGGACTCCGTTTGATATTCTTTTTCTGCGAAACACTGAAATAGGCAAAAAACAGCAATTTGGGTTGGACCTCCGGTTAATAGGTTAGTCCCCAAAATAATATAAAAGTGTATAAATAAGCCCATTAAACATCCAAAACAGAATATATAATAGCATGGAACAATAAAAAATTATAGATACATTGGAGACGTATCAAAACCCTAGGGCACCTCCTCCTCCCCCTTCCCCCTATATATAGTGAGGGAGAGAGAGGGCAGCCGCACCCCTTCCCTGGCGCAGCCCTCCCCTTTTCCAACACCTCCTCCTCCTCCGTAGTGCTTGGCGAAGCCCTGCCAGAGAACAGCAAGCTCCACCACCACGCCGTCGTGCTGCCGGAGCTCTCGCTCAACTTCTCCTCTCCCCTTGCTGGATCAAGAAGGGCGAGACGTCGCCGGGCTATATGTGTGTTGAACGCGGAGGCGCCGTCCGTTCGGCGCTTGGATCGGATCTTCCGCGATTTGAATCGCCGCGAGTACAACTCCATCAACCACGTTCTTGTAACGCTTCCGCTTAGCGAGCTTCAAGGGTATGAAGATGCACTCCCTCTCTCTCGTTGCTAGCATCTCCTAGATTGATCTTGGTGACACATAGGAATTTTTTTGAATTATTACTACATTCCCCTACAAAAACAAATGGCAACTACTTTCTTGCAGCATGGAAATTTCTAACTTTTTTATATAACATGATAATTTTTATTTATTTTTTGCGAGAGAACTTCTGATTTGTTCATCAACTATTCAGCTGTCAATGTAGTACAAAGAACACCAGAAATAAAAAATCTAGGTCCGTAGACCACCTAGCGATGACTGCAAGCACTAGAGCGATCCGAAGACGCGCCGCCGTCTTCGCCCCTCCCGGATCATAAACGGGCAAACCTTGTTGTAGTAGACTGTCGAAAAGTCATCGTGCTAAGGCCCCATATGACCAGCGCACCAGAACAGCAACCACCGCCGAGGAAGAGAAGCGTAGATTGGAAGGATCTAACATGTCAACATACGAACACAGATGAACGAAGACATGATCCAAGTGGATCCACCAAGAAAAGCGACGACACAATCATGCGAGATCCGTGAGAGACAAACCTCCACACGCCCTTCCACGGATCTATCTAGAAACACCACCGGAACTTGGACTAGGCGGGGAGAACTATATTCCATCTTCAGAGAGCCGTCGCCGCCTCGTCTCTCCGAGCAGGACATAAACCCTAAGAAAACTTTAAAAAACATGAAAAAACGGAGCACTCCCACCGGCAAGGGCCGGGATCCACCCCACCTCCATGGCCCTAAGACCACAGGAGGCAAGGTAGACCGGCAGCGGCACGAGAAACCCTAGCCAAAGACGAATCCATATACAACATGTCAAATTTATTTTATTCCGAATGGCAATTTTGGATCATTTGTATGGAGTTGTTTCGTTCGTTCATGTCTTACTGGCAGGAGGATAGTTCGCTCGGATGACCTCACCTAAAAACCGTCAGCGTGTTATTAGGGGGGAGGTACACTTTGGAACCTGGTTGTATATACACCCTATACGGGGATTTTTTTAATAATTAAACAAAAGGTCAAAATAATTTAGAAGTTACTTGAATTTTATTTCACACTAGTCTATAATTTTTCAAAGAAAAAAAATCAACGTTGACTTCAGGGAAAAAGAAAAAATATATTTGCTATTATAGGTCACTATTCACATTATTTTAGATAAATTTTGTCTTTTTGAAAAAAGTCGACAGGGGATTTTCTTTTTGTGGAATTTTTCTTATAAATACGATGGAAGGTCAAGTTAATTTCAAAAATAATTACAGAATTTTTTGAATTTTTTTGAATTACTATTTTTTCTCATATAGGGTGGAGATACACCCAGCAACCAAACGTCCGCGTCCGTTATTATTAGGGAAACATTGCGAGCCGGTTGACCGGCCGAAACTCCGCCGGTCACGTCAACGTGCCCACTCACACACCGCTTTAGCTTTCCTTATCATGTCCACATGCGCTTCCCATCCATTCATTTCTCCACCGCTGAGTGCCTGAGTCTCATCTTATCCCCTCGCCCAGCTTTCTTTCCCCAGGCTCTCAACTAAATCTTGCCATGGCCGCCGGCGACTCGATCCGCCTCGTGTGGATCAACGGCGCGGGATGCACACCCTCTCCATGGCCGCTCGCAGCCACGGGCGCACTCGTCGCCTTGTCCGCCTCCGCCAGCAGCTGCATGTGCGCCCTCTCCATGGCCGCCGCAGCCAGGGTGCGCCAGTCGCCATGGCCAAGCTGCAACCGGCCACGGCGGCGGCGAGTTCATGCTGGAACCGAGGGGGTTTGCTGGAACCAGGTATTTTTTTTGCTGGATCCACCTTTTTATTTTGCTACAACCCCTTTCATTTTTTGCTACCACCCTCATTAGATTTTTATGAACATCTTTGTTTTTTGCTGGAACCGGTGCCCTGATTTGCTACAACCAGCTGTTACATGTGCTACAAGGTCCATGCCTCCCCGGCGGAAGCTACATCCAGCGGTGAAGAGTGCTGCATCCAACGCCGTCGATGTCGGGAGCTGCAACCGTGCATGTCGGAGCTGCGACCGACTACTAGGGGAGCTGCAAGAGGGGAGGCCATTTTTTTGCGGATGCGTTTTCCTTTAGCCGAACCAATTTCGTTTTTGCTGGAACCGATGTATTTTTTTGCTGGAACCGAGATATTTTTTTGCTTCAATGATTGCAGAGCTCCTAAATGTTCATGTCGTTTTTGCTGGAACCTAAGTTTGTTTGTGCTGGAAGCGTTTTTGATTTTTGCTTCAACCGAACACTGGACTTTGACCCGCGGAGAAGATTTTTGCTGGAAGATTTTTGCTGCTTCCGATTTTTTTTGCTGGGCACTCTGACCCCGGCGAGCGGGAGACGCAGAGATGCTACAACTAGCCACCCGAGCGCTATCATCACAGCAAATTGTTCTGCTACCACCATCTTTTTTTAACTGAAAACAACTCCAATTTTTTGCTTTCACCATGTTCTGTTTTTGTTGGATTCAGCTATATTTTTGCTTCCACGACGGCGACCGGCGGCCGGCGGCGACGATGGCGACCGGCGGCCGGCAGCGACAACGGCGACCGGCAGGGAGGGCAGCAACAGGCGAGTGCGTCGGGCAGTGCTTCAAGGCCGGGCGCATAGCTCATCCATGGAGGCGCGATGGAATCTTTTTTGTAAAAGAAGACACCTGATGAAAGAAGATGAGGGAATCGTACGGCTACGCGTTATTTTATCGGACGATGCTGGTACGACCGGCCCAAAGTTGGGCTGGCGCGCCGGCGCCTAGTAGTGCCCGGGTCCCAAATAAACGGGTTGAGAAAAGAACGTTTGAGTTCAGGTCCCCAATGATGATATAAAACCGGATGAGTCTTGGACTCTTTTTCTTAAAACACAATGGACTCTTCACCGGTGTATCCCTACCAAACAAATCACGTTTACAATACAACCAATACGTACTGTTCACAGCGAAAAGACAAAATTTATTTGCTATTATAGGCTACTATTCACACTATTTTGGTCAAAATTTTGTCTTTTTCGAAAAGAAGTCACAGGGGGATTCTCTTTTTGTGAAAACTAGTGGTTGGGGCGCACCTTGGTGCGCCGCCTGAGAGGGAGTTGGGGCGGTACCAGGTGGGATGCGCCCCTTTCCCGTTCTTTTTTTTGAGGGGACCCCTTTCCCGTTCTTATCTGTACTAATGTACACACACATTTTTGTTTGCATTTTCAGATCTATGTAACACAGTTGTATGAATTTAACTTAGTGCAACTAACTAATAGTTGTTGCACTCACAATTTATTTTTTTAGTATCTTGTACAAATTTAGCATGGAATCATCAATACCTAAGCAAAATATGTAGTTCCCATCAAACAAACCACCATTAAATATGCTGGCATACAAAGATATTTCCCCATCAAACAAAACACTACAATATGCCAAACTTCCAGCTCTCAGTCTCCTTTTCTGTCTCTCCAGCACCGCGCGCCAAGAGGACAACGATGAAGATGCCACATATTTCTTCTCCTTGTCCTTATCCTCGGCCCCACACTCCGAGTGAAGAGGATGAAGGCACATACTGCTCGACCTCGTCCTTGTCTCCGTCCGTGTCTCCGGCGCAGCGCGCGACGGTGCGAGAACGATGGCGGCGCCCAGATGGGAGGACTCATTCACTAGTAGAAAAGAGGGCTTTGGTTCAGGCCAGGTCAGCCCATTAGTCCCGGTTCAGTCCAGAACCGGGACCAATGGGGACACAGGTCCAGGTTCGTGAGGCCAGGGGCCTGCCGGGCCTCGTGGGGGCATTGGTCCCGGTTCGTCTGGCCCCTTTGGTCCCGGTTGGTGGGACAAACCGGGACCAATGGGCCTCGCTCCTGGCCCACCACCATTGGTCCCGGTTGGTGGCTTGAACTGGGACCACAGGCTGCCCTTTAGTCCCGGTTCATGCCACGAACCGGGACCAATGAGGTGCCTATATATACCCCTCGCCCGCGAGCAGAGCACTCCAGTGCTCTGTTTTTCTCTGGCCGGCGAGGGGAGGGCTTTGTGGTGCTCTAGCTCACCTCCTATGCACATGAGGTGTTCGATGAAATGCCCGAGCCACACTAGTTAAGCTTTCTCCTCTCGAAGCTCGACCTCAAAGCTCCATTTTCCTTGAGATTTGTCTAGGTTTAGCGGTCCGTCACGTCCCATTCCCGTCTTCACCGCCGTCGATCGCCCGCGCCGATCTCATCGCCGGCACCACCGTGGTGAGCCTCTTGTTCTTATCTTCTTTCTGAAAGAAAAAAATTCTTACTTTAGATAGATACTTGTCTAATTTTCTTACTATTGTATTTCTTGTTATTATATAGTGCGATGGTTTTGGTATCCGCCCCCGTCGGCCCTCGTCCTGTCTATGATTCGGATGTGGTATATATTATCTTTATAACTATTGGTTCATTTATTGTTTATGAAAATTATGCCGACCAACATGACATAGATTTTATTTATCTAGGAGGTATGTGAACCGGAAATTCCAACCGACCCTATTGTCGAGAGGTTAAATTTAGTTGAAGAAGAAAACAATTTCTTGAAGTAAAAAATAAAAAAATTGAGGAGGAGAAGATAATATTGGAGTTGCATGTTGCGGATGTCGTCGATGATCACAAGATCAAGATGTTTGGACGAGGCACGGAGAAATAGGGGTTATGATGGAAGACGGCGAAGAAGAAGAGGACGATGACAACTATGTGCCCCCTGAATACGGTGATGCTGCAACGAGGGAAGTTGTTGAAGATCAAGAGGAACCGGACGATGTGCCCAATGATGCTGCAACGGGGGAAGCTGCTGAAGATCAAGAGGAACCAGTGCCCGATGATGATGATCTCCGCCGGGTCATTGTCGATGCAAGGACGCAATGCGAAAGTCAAAAGGAGAAGCTGAAGTTCGATCGTATGTTAGAGGATCACAAAAAAGGGTTGTACCCCAATTGCGAAGATGGCAACACAAAGCTCGGTATCGTACTAGAATTGATGCAGTGGAAGGCAGAGAATGCTGTGCTTGACAAAGGATTTGAGAAGCTATTGAAAATATTGAAGAAGAAGCTTCCAAAGGATAACGAATTGCCCGACAGTACATACGCAGCAAAGAAGGTCGTATGCCCTCTAGGATTGGAGGTGCAGAAGATACATGCATGCCCTAATAACTGCATCCTCTACCGCGGTGCGTACAAGGATCTGAACGCATGCCCGGTATGCGGTGCATTACGGTATAAGATCAGACAAGATGACCCTGGTGATGTTGACGGCGAGCCCCCCAGGAAGAGGGTTCCTGCGAAGGTGATGTGGTATGCTCCTATAATACCACGGTTGAAACGTCTGTTCAGAAAGGAAGAGCATGCCAAGTTGATGCGATGGCACAGTGGGGACCGTAAGAAAGACGGGAAGTTGAGAGCACCCGCTGACAGGTCGCAGTGGAGAAAAATCGAGAGAAAGTACTAGGCTGAGTTTGCAGCTGACCCAAGGAACGTATGGTTTGGTTTAAGCGCGGATGGCATTAATCCTTTTGGGGAGCAGAGCAGCAATCACAGCACCTGGCCCGTGACTCTATGTATGTATAACCTTCCTCCTTGGATGTGCAAGAAGCGGAAGTTCATTATGATGCCAGCTCTCATCCATGGCCCTAAGCAACCCGGCAACGACATTGATGTGTACCTAAGGCCATTAATTGAAGAACTTTTACAGCTGTGGAATGAAAACGGTGTACGTACGTGGGATGAGCACAAACAGGAGGAATTTAACCTGCACGCGTTGCTGTTTGTAACCATCAACGATTGGCCCGCTCTCAGTAACCTTTCAAGACAGACAAACAAGGGATACCACGCATGCACATACTGTTTAGATAACACTGAAAGTATATACCTGGACAAATGCAGGAAGAATGTGTACCTGGGCCATCGTCAATTTCTTCCAACCAACCATCAATGTCGAAAGAAAGGCAAGCATTTCAAAGGCGAGGCAGATCACCGGAAGAAGCTCGTCATGCATACCGGTGATCACGTACTTGCTATGGTCAATGATTTACACGTAATCTTTGGAAAGGGTCCCGGCAGACTAGCTGTTCCGAATGACGCTGAGGGACACGCACCCATGTGGAAGAAGAAATCTATATTTTGGGACCTACCCTACTGGAAAGACCTAGAGGTCCGCTCTTCAATCGACGTGATGCACGTGACGAAGAACCTTTGCGTGAACCTGCTAGGCTTCTCGGGCGTGTATGGGAAGACAAAAGATACACCTGAGGCACGGGAGGACCTGCAACGTTTGCACGAAAAAGACGGCATGCCTCCGAAGCAGTATGAAGGTTTTGCCAGCTACGCTCTTACGAAAGAAGAGAAAGAAATCTTCTTTGAATGCCTGCTCAGTATGAAGGTCCTGACTGGCTTCTCGTCGAATATAAAGGGAATAATAAATATGCCAGAGAAAAAGTTCCAGAACCTAAAGTCTCATGACTGCCACGTGATTATGACGCAACTGCTTCAGGTTGCATTGAGGGGGCTTCTACCAGAAAACGTCCGATTAGCCATTGTGAAGCTATGTGCATTCCTCAATGCAATCTCTCAGAAGGTGATCGATCCAGAAATCATACCAAGGTTAAGGAGTGATGTGGCGCAATGTCTTGTCAGTTTCGAGCTGGTGTTCCCACCATCCTTCTTTAATATCATGACGCACGTCCTAGTTCATCTAGTCGACGCGATTGTCATTCTGGGCCCGTATTTCTACACAATATGTTCCCCTTTGAGAGGTTCATGGGAGTCCTAAAGAAATATGTCTGTAACCGCGCTAGGCCAGAAGGAAGCATCTCCATGGGCCATCAAACAAAGGATTTCATTGGGTTTTGTGTTGACTTCATTCCTGGCCTTAAGAAGATAGGTCTCCCTAAATCGCGGTATGAGGGGAGACTGACTGAAAAAGGCACGCTAGGAGCGGACTTAATAATATGCAGGGACGGGCATTCTTGGTCTCAAGCACACTACACAGTTCTTCAGAACTCTACCTTGGTGACCCCGTATGTCGATGAACACAAGAACAGTCTGCGCTGCAAACACTCGGAGCAGTGTGACGACTGGATTACATGTGAACACATCAGAACTTTCAGCAGTTGGTTGGAAACACGTCCTAGAGGTGACACCACTGTTTGTGATGAGTTGTACTCATTGTCCAGGGGACCATCTTCGACTGTATTGACTTACAAAGGATACGAGATAAATGGGAATACATTTTACACGATCGCCCAAGATCAAAAGAGCACCAACCAAAACAGCGGTGTCCGCTTTGATGCAGCAGCCGAGAGAGGAAAGGACACATATTATGGTTACATAATGGACATATGGGAACTTGACTACGGACATGATTTTAAGGTCCCTTTGTTTAAGTGCAAATGGGTCAATCTGTCAGGAGGCGGGGTACAGGTAGACCCACAGTACGGAATGACAACAGTGGATCTGAACAATCTTGGGTACACTGACGAACCATTCGTCCTAGCCAATGATGTGGCACAGGTTATCTATGTGAAGGACATGTCTACCAGACCGAGAAAACGAAAAGATAAGGAAGCGAACACATCATACGATGAGTCAAAGCGCCACATAGTTCTTTTAGGAAAAAGGGACATTGTGGGAGTGGAGGGCAAGACAGACATGTCTGAAGATTACGAAAAGTTTCATGAAATTCCTCCCTTCAAAGTCAAGGCTGACCCAAGCATCCTGATAAACGATGAAGATTATCCATGGTTACGGTGCAATAAGCAAATGACACAAGCGAAGAAAAAGTGAAGACTTTCTCCCGCAACTGTTATGATGATACCATGCCAACTTTGTAACAGACGAGTATGATACCATTGTCCGTTTTGTACACGAAGTGCATCCAGTTTTTGTCGTAACCCTCTCAACCTTCTTGCACATGCTATGTGGATGAAATGATGATACCATGCCAACTTTCAGCCTTCTCGGAGTTCATTTGAAATGCTTTTCAATTTCAGGGTCTTATAGCTCAAAATAATCAATAATTGTATGAAAAATAACAAATGAAGTCACAAAGGGTTGAAAATTGATGATATGGCTTTGAATGATGCATTTTGAACACACAAAAAGTCAGGAGTTCAAATAAGTTTTAAAAAATGAAATCCCTTTGTAGCAGACGAGTTCCCGTATGAAATCCTGATACTTCGAAAGAGATTGTCCGTTTTGTACACGAAGTGCATCCAGTTTTTGCCGTAACCCTCTCAACTTTCTTGCACATGCTATGTGGATGAAATGATGATACCATGCCAACTTTCAACCTTTTCAGAGTTCATTTGAAATGCTTTTCAATTTTAGGGTCTTATAGCTCAAAATAATCAGTAAATGCATGAAAAATGGTGCATGAAAAATAACAAATAAGATAAATAAGTAATTAGAAACAAAATAATATAAACTTTAATAAAATATATAAGTACAAACAAAATAAAATAAACTTTAATAACATAAATAAAATTTATGAAACTAAAATTATCAAAGTATTTTCTGTTCAAAACATTATAAGCAACCTCTAGTATTATTGAAACTAAAATTATATAAAATTGATGCAACTAAAATTATCGAAGTATTTTCTGTTCAAAATCATTGAAAGCAAAAAGAATTTTCATAAAGAACTTTTTTTGTTAGAAACTTTAATAGCAAAAAGAATTATCATAAAGTAAAATAAATAAGTAATTAGAAACAAAATAAAATAAAATAAATAAGTTTTTTGTTGTAAGTAGAAACAAAACAAAATAAATAAAGCAAAAAAGAAAACAAAAAAGGCAAAAAATAAAAATTATGCCACCTACTGGGCCACCATGGCCTGAATACGACTAGAAACGCATCCATGGGCCAGGATTCAGGCCCGCAGAAGACCCAGTAGGCCCACAGGCATGTACAGAGAGGTTAGGCCCGTAAGCCTGCTTTAGAGAGGAGCTCGACAACTCAGGCGCACCATACCATATAAACAGGTGCGGCTCTCTCTCAGCTAGCGAGGTGGGACTAAACTCCCACCACCACGCCGCTGTGCAAGGCTTTCCGTCCCGGTTGGTGGCACCAACCGGGACTAAAGCCCCCTTTAGTTCCGGTTGGTGCCACCAACCGGGACCAAAGGCCGCCGCTTCCCGCCCTTTGGGCTGCTGAAAAGAGGCCTTTGGTCCCGGTTGGTGGCACCAACCGGGACTAAAGGGTGTCTCTTGTCCCGGTTGGTGCTATGAACCGGGACCAAAGGCCTGGGTATATAAATAGCACTTAGGAAAATTTGACGAACTCATCGCCAGTTGCCCCGACGACGCCGAGCTCATCGACGCCGCCAGGCTGCCCAGATCGACGCCGTCCGCTGCCCCGCCACCGCCCGCCGCCCAGACGCCGTTCGCGCGCCGCCCCGACGCCGTCCGCGCGCCCTCGACGTCGCCCCTGCCCCGTCGCTGCCAGGCTGCCCCGACACCGCCCGCCGCCCCCGCCGACACCATCGTCGTCGCCGTCGCCCGTCGTCGCCGTCACTGCGGGGAAGCACCACGCCGGCTCCCGCGACCCGTTCATCCCCGAGGTCGTTTGTCCGCCGCCGCAGCGATTCCGGCTGGCGACCTCAACCCCTCCCCGCGTTGTGAGCCCCTGCCTCCTCCCCTTTCCTTCTCATTGCCGTCCCCGCACGCCATCCGTAAGCGCGCGCCACCGCCAACCATCGTCGCCGTCACCGACCACCGGCCTATTTTTCATTTTTTTGTTACGATGTATGTATGTTCACTGTATAATGCTATGTATATGCTCATTTAAGAAAATGTTCATATGTAACATTTAAGAAAAGAAGTAAATGTATGTATGTTCATATGCAAAGAATTATTTTTGGATGAAATGAGATGAGATGAGATGTGTTTTGTGTTGGAGAAGAAAAGAGGAAGAAGGAAGAAGGAAGAAGAAGCAAAAGAGGGGCGAGGGGGCCCCGACAAGATTTTTTCCATGTATATATGCAAAAGTTACATTTATTTTTAGAAAAGTTTTATATGTCTAGCTAGGAAAGGAAGAAGAAGAAAAAGAATGAGAGGAAAAAGGGAAATAAGAAGAGGAAGAAAGGAGAAGAAGAGGAGAGGAAGAAGAGGAGAAATAAATAAGAAGAAGAAAAAAGAAAAAAGAAGAGAAGAAGAAGAAGAAAGGAATATAAGAGAAGAAAAATATTCTATTTTCTCTTCTCCTCTATTCCTTTCTTCTTCTCTTTTTTTCTTCTTTTTTTCTTCAATCTTCTCCTCTATTAATATCTTCTTCTCCTCTTTTTATTTCTTCTTTGTCTTCTTATTTTTATCGGATATGTCGTTGTCGATATACCCCGTGTCCCGATAACTTCAACACGAGGGGGGGTTCGACCTACCCCCTCCCCGATAACATTATTTCCCCATGTATGTATGTCGTCGTTGTCGATATAACCCCCTCCCGGATAACTTCGACCGGGATAACTTATACCACAGGAGCACCCCCCGGCCCTCTCGCTCGACCGAAACTCTCAAGGACCCCCAAACCCTAGAAAAAAAGGATGTCGGTCTCCTACCCCCTCCCGCCGCGCCCCTACCCTTGAAGCGTTGCCGAGGCCACCCCAAACCCGGAATAAGGTAGGTCTACGTTTGCACTAATATATCCACCTGCTGTCATGTTTGTGTAATAATTGCCATGTTGTAATATTTGCAGAAACAATGGAGCACGGACGAGACGAGGAAGCAGAAGAGGTGTTGGGGGACATAATCTTAGCCGGAGGTGATGTCTTGTCGTATCTTAACGACAATGATGGTCTGGAAGAACAAGGTGAAGAAGCAGACTACGGTGATCGAAGAGTGAAGGAGGAAAGACATGATTATGATGGCTCCGGTGACCCAATGCTGGTGCAAGAAGGAACCCATGCTGACGGCTCCGGTGACCGAACAGAGTCCGGCCAGGTAAATATATTAGTTAAGCCTGTGCTGACTAGCTAATTGATGCATTCATTGTTTTGGTATGTACACATATTAATTAACTCTCGTCTTTCTTCTTTTTTCTAGCCCTCTGGATCGAGCACAACTTCGGTAAAGAGACGAGGCCCGAAGAAAAAGTTGCGCTCGGATGAAAGGTTTGAGATCACAGCAATCGCGCGCGACGGCCAACCGATTGAACCCATCCGGACAAAGGAAGCATTTGCTGCTCAGTGCGGGGTTCTTGTTAGGGACAAGATCCCGATCAGCATCCACCAATGGTATAAGCCTAAGAAGGAAGACCCTGAGGTGTCTTATGTCAATGATATGCAGAAAGATGATCTTTGGACTGAGCTGAAGGCAAATTTCACCTTACCGCCAGAGGAGAATCCGGAGAAGCCAGTTAAAGAGCAATTAATCAAGTCTCATGCTCTTAAGAAGATGGCAGACCTATTCAGGAGGTGGAAGAATGAGCTGAAAACGTTTGTCGACAAAGAAGAGACACCAGAATTCATCGGCAAATATGAGAAGATCAGAGATCACTGGCCCGCATTTGTGGCCCACAAGACAACGAAAAAGAGTAAGAAGTTGTCAGCGACAAACAAGAAAAATGCTGCGAAGAAGAAGCTTCACCATCGCACGGGGTCAGGTGGCTACCTCAAAGCCCGGCCTAAGTGGGCCAAGGCTGAGAATGATCTGCTTGATAAAGGGATCGAACCAGAGACAATGAACTGGCCAGACCGGTGCCGGACTTGGTTCTTCGGGGCTGGCGGAAAATTGGACCCTGTATCAGGGAAGTGCATTTGGACGGACGAGCTTTTGAGAATACCAGTCAAGAGGCTTCAGCACTATATCGATGCAGCGCAGCAAGGGACGTTCGTTCCAGACAGAGAGAATGACGAGCTCACAATGGCCCTCGGGAATCCTGAGCACCCTGGACGGACACGAGGCACGCCAGGCTCCGTTCCGTGGAAGGCTGGTTTTCCGGACGCAGGCGGTTACAAAAGCCAGGAGAGGAGGAAAAAAGTGGAGCAGACCCAAATTCAGAAGCTGCACGAAAGGGTTCAAGCGCTAGAGGAACGAGACGGCAATCGATATGCCGAAACTACCCCCGAAGCTACCCCGCCATCTCAGCGGAGAAGCAGCGTGGCTTCCACCGAGCTTCTTCAGCCGGAGCATGTCTTGACGGCTCCTGCTAGCTACCCCGTGGATGCTATCACGGAGTCTCAACATTCCATCTTATGACGCAATGGCAGAACTTCAAAGTCAAGGCGGCTGTCGGCTCTGTTCGACCTCCTGAACCCGGCGCAACTTTTCACTGTCGTCCGATTCCAGAAGGATATGCTAGGGTGATGGTGGACGAAATAACGAAGGGATTTGAGGACCTCCAGCTTGACCACGCTACCGGTGAAGGGGAGACTCGGCTGGGTTCTGCTCTGAAGACTCCATGCCTATGGCGGAAGGAGCTCATCAACCTTCCGAACTGGATGCCTCCGGTGAGTAAGGGCACTCCGTCTCCTTCTCCGCCTCCTCCGGTGAGTGATCAGGGCACTTAGCCTCCTTCTCCGGCGCGTGGCGGCACTCCGCCTCCTTCTCCGCCTGCGCCGGCACGCCCGAGCAGCCAGCCTCCTCCTTCTCCGCCTCGTCAGCAAGGGCGGAAGAGACCCGCCGCCGCTCAGGCTGCTCCGGCGCGTCGTAGTCCTTCTCCTCCGCCTCGTAAGCAAGGAAAGAAGACAGCCGCAACCGCTCCGTCTGCTCTGCCGGCGTCCAGCAGTACAGCCAGAAGCGGGAGGCAATACAGATTCGCTCCTTCTCTGAAGACTCCAGAGAAGTTACCATACGAGAGGACCGAGGAGGAAACCACGAAGATCGTGCGAGCCGAAGTGACGAACTTCTTTAAAGGGGTGAAAACAAAGAAACATCCACCTCCGGAGGAGAAGGTAGATCCGATGAAAGCGAAGCGCACTCTGGCTGCCCTGATAAAACCACCAAAGTCTCCACCGAGAGGCAACTATGAGCGCATTATTGCAAAGACATTTGTCGAAGCGGAGCGGTCGGGAAGTACTGTCAGTGATCAAAGGTTGAAAGAACGACGAGCTGGGAAAAAATTGCCCAGCTCGGCGAACAAGCGAACCAATCGTGCCCCCCGCTCAAGGTGTCTAGCGACATCGTCGCTAATGCTCCGAGGATGGTGCCCGGTTATAGCAATCTTGGAGATTACCTGCCCGACGATGATTTCTTGGAGGTGGACGAACACAAATACCATTACGGGAAGCCTCTCGTCAAAGATGAAAGATCTCTAACAACGATGATGCGAAGATTACATG